>NC_058085.1:118213095-118856845 GCF_014858855.1 Bufo gargarizans
TCAAAGGGCCTCTCGATCTGCCCATCTGCGAAAGCGGATGGATTTAATCTTTTCCTCGATCTACACAATTTTATCAGAAACCTCACCCTAAAGAGACATTTTAACATCATAGCGAAAAATAAAAAAGAGGCAGACCCAATGGAAGCGCAAGTAGAATCTACATCTCAGGAACGTTTCATCAATACTGATCTGAGACCACGGTCTAACTTTTACCCCCTACACCACAAGGGGAATTTTATAGAAACTTTTTATGATCTGGTTTTAGATGATTTTAGATCAGTCGATAAACTACAAATTGAGAAACATAATCTCAGTGCCAAAGAGAAACTGGCCATCAAACAGCTCCAGGATAATCCGGACCTAATTATCCGCAATGCGGACAAAGGAGGTGGCATTGTCCTTCAGGATAGGAATGACTATATCAAGGAAGCGAATCGGATCCTGTCTGACACAGAATATTATCAACAGTTGACCGAAAACCCTCTTATGGAACACCAACAATCATTTAAAGCTCTCATCAACTCAGCATCCCACATCCTGAGTAAAAAGGAATATAGTTACATCCTCATCACAAACCCAGTTATTGCTACCTTTTACCATTTACCCAAAATCCACAAGAGTATCTCAAATCCCCCGGGCCGTCCTATTATCTCAGGAATTTCATCACTCACGTGCAATCTATCCCACTACGTCGATATCCTCCTACAAAAACATGTAGTACAATTACCATCTTATCGGAGAGATTCTACTACCCTAATACAACTTTTACGGAATATCAAATGGAAGGAAACATACCATTGGCTGACCCTAGACGTTACATCACTCTACTCGAATATCGAGCATAAATTGGGTATCAAATGTGTAAAAAGTTTTTTAGATACCGACGACCAATTACCAGCTGAACAAAATGATTTTATCCTAAGAAGTATTGATTTTATTCTGACTCATAATATTTTTAAGTTTGAAGAGAATCTATATTTACAGACCAAAGGAACCGCGATGGGTACGCGTTTCGTGCCCAGTTTCGCCAATCTTTTTATGGGGGCTTTTGAGGACACTTTTATTTACAAATCAAAATATTGGACACAAAATATAATTTTTTATCGTCGTTACATCGACGATCTGATTTTAATCTGGGAAGGCGACATTTTAACAATAAATGATTTTATTAAGGACCTAAATTCCACCAATTGGGGTCTCACCTTCTCAGGCTCAAGTGACAAATCCAAAGCTGAATATCTTGACCTAGAGCTTCATATAAATGATGGATCAGTTAACACACGAACATTTTTTAAAGAAGTGGACTGCAACAGCTATTTGGACTATTCAAGTGAACATTTCAAGAAGTGGAAGAAGAATATTCCGTATAGTCAATTCAAGCGAATTAGGCGTAATTGCTCTAGGGACGAAGATTTCGCCACACAAAGTAACGTAATTCGGTCCAGATTCATACAAAAAGGCTATCCGACGGATGTCATAGATACAGCTTTTAATAAGGCAAAAACACTCACACAAGCCGAATGTCTAGCAGGAAACAAGAAACAAAAAGATACCAAACACCACAATACTAACTTTTTAACCACCTATAACAGCAACCACATAGACATCCGTAAAATTCTGTCTAGACATTGGTATATCCTAAGAAAAGATCCCTTCCTGAACTCTGAAATAACGAAACAACCGTCTCTAGTATTTAGACGAGCAAAAACATAAAAAAATATGCTAGCCCCCAGTAAATTGAAGAACAAACGTGAAGAACTAGGCAGCCAAGCAGATATTAAGACCCTGGGGAGCTATAAATGCAACCAACCAAGATGTCTCTGCTGCAGATCAATAAATAATACCACTTCTTTCACGGGCCGAAATGACGAATTTTTTAAAATCAAGGACGAACTAAACTGTGGATCATCCAACATCATCTATCTCATTACGTGTCCCTGCAATCTCCGTTATGTAGGGCGCACCATACAGACCTTACGCAACCGACTTAATAAACACAGATCCAATGTGAAGAAAAAATTCCTTCAGCACAGTATCTCCAGACATGCTACCGTCCACCACCAAGGCTCTTTTTTGGGATTCACGGTTACCCCGATTGAGCAAGTCAGATCCAACGGATACAATATTATTCAGACACTAAGGAAACGCGAAATGTTTTGGATCTACAAATTAAACTGCCTCAACCCATATGGCCTGAACGAGGCTTTTGAAATCAACCTATAAAATCCACCATATCGCGTCCAGTTCATAAAAATACCCCAGCCCCAACCAAAACCCCCTCCCCTCGTCAAGTCCCTTTTCCCCCCTCCCTCCCCTCACCACCCCCCCCTCCCCCCGACCACATCCCTTGCCCCTAGAGGTCCTTTCAAGGACCCTCCTTTAGCTATTAAAAATCTGCTATCCAATAAATCACTCCAGCGACGTAGCAACCCCATTTTTTAGCTTACTCTTTTACTCTGCTTTCCGCCATCCCTAAGAAATGAATAGGAATATCACATGCATCAAATACTATAATACTATATATCTACCTTAATCCAATTCATTTCTGATTGGGTATTCACTCTCATAACCACTGACTATTTATTTCCGCAATTTAGCCCAATACAAGTTTTAAATGCTATTTATACAATTGTGCCTAATGTCATTTATTTATTTATTTATTTTATCTATCTTATTTGTACCCTTGGGCATGCACCTTTTGACCCAAAACTTATTTCCATAATATAGCCCTATACAAGGTCCATTAGTTCCAATTGCCATCCAGACATTAGTTTTATATGGCTATTTATTTATTTGTATCTGCTTTCTTTATATCTGTGTCCTTTTATCTTATTTTAGCCCAGAACCAGGTTTTTACCAAGGTCCGATCGCTCCCATTCTGCACAATACGAACACACTGCTCACCAGTCTGCTCGATCTGACACTCCCCCTCTCTGATGCAACAGCAGCGTCTGGTTGCTAAGAGACAGAAGTGTGACGTCTCCTAGCATGTGACCGGCCGCAGCTTTATGCGACCGCCTATCGCTCCCAGCGGCCGCTTCCCCCTCAAGCTCACTATCTCCCTCAGACGGCGGTCACATGGTATAGTCATGTGACCGCACTGCACCACATCACCAGGGCTGCAGGAACGCCCACGATCCTATCCTGACGGCGGTCATGTGACCATATCACATGACAATACAAGGTCCTGCATCACCTCTAACTCTCTCACAAATTCCTCTACATTGGAATAAATATGTGGAAATCGTAAAACTAAGACTGATCTGCCCTTGAACAGGGACACTAAACCCATGTATCAAAATTAAGTTTGATAGATATTAAAGCATTTTAACTCTTTTGCTCACAAAACTCTGAGAGCCTGTCCAGTACCGCCCACTGACCCGCCCCCACCCCGCCCCCTGTGTGAATTTGGCGGTTTTTTACTGTATTTATATGTATACAATTCTTTCTGTATGTATGCAAGCCTATTGTACCTGAAGAAGGGGTTAAACCCCGAAACGCGTTGTACCACTTGCTCAAATAAATGATCAACCTATATCACTCCAACTCTTGGGTGGTTTTTGCGCCGTGGGACACCTTTTCTTTTATCTGAACAGGACTGATGGTAGCGCTCACCTTTTCTTCTCCGGACAAGCCTTTTTCCTGATGCCCCAAACAATCGAAAAAAGGCTTCATCGGAGAATATGACTTTGCCCCAGTCCTCAGCAGTCCATTCACCATATTTTCTGCAGAAGATTAATCTGTCCCTGGGTTTTTTTTTGGAAAGAAGTGGCTTCTTTGCTGCCCTTCTTGACACTAGGCCATCTTCCAAAAGTCTTCGCCTCACTGTGCGTGCAGATGCGCTCACACCTGCCTGCTGCCATTCCTGAGCAAGCTCTGCACTGGTGTCACTCCGATCCCGCAGCTGAATCCTCTTTAGGAGATGATCCTGGCGCTTGCTGGACTTTCTTGGACGCCCTGAAGCCTTCTTAACAAGAATTGAACCTCTTTCCTTGAAGTTCTTGATGATCTTATAAATTGTTCATTGAGGTGCAATCTTAGTAGCGCAATATCCTTGCCTGTGAAGCCATTTTTATGCAACGCAATGATGGCTGCACGCGTTTCTTTGCAGGTCACCATGGTTAACAATGGAAGAACAATGATTTCAAGCATCACCCTCCTTTTAACAGGTCAAGTCTGACATAATGATCTCCGGCCTTGTGCTCGTCAACATTCTCACCTGAGTTAACAAGACGATTACTGAAATGACCTCAGCAGGTCCTTTAATGACAGCAATGAAATGCAGTGGAAAGTTTTTTGGGGGGATTAAGTTAATTTTCATGGCAAAGAAGGACTATGCAATTCATCTGATCACTCTTCATAACATTCTGGAGTATATGCAAATTGATATTATAAAAACTTAAGCAGCAACTTTTCCAATTTCCAATATTTATATAATTCTCAAAACTTTTGGCCACGACTGTACTGCTAAAGAATGTCAACTTTGAAATAAGATGCTGCAGAAACTTTTTAATTATTAGAATTCTGTTAGTATGGTGCCATAAGTATTGGCTTTTATGAATAACGAAACAAATCATTAGTTTCAATTTCCACCCCCTTGGTGATGTGCCAGATTTGTCTGTGATTATCTGTAGTGTTATAAAGATTTATGCTAGTATGGAATAAAAGCAGAAAATTTAAAAGGTTTCAGACCACTATCCGGCGCTGCAAGCTTAAAGATCACTCCTTGAGATGAATAAGATTCTTTTTATTATTAAAGTCAACGCGTTTCAAGGGCGAAGTGCCCCCTTCGTCAGGACAATATACAGAATAAAATACACTTGTGTTAGAGGTATTTAAAACGCTGTTTTGGCGGGTTAAACACGGGGAGGGTCAGGGGTGGAGTGGGCGTGCTTAGTAAAATGAGGCTAATTGCTAGTATCTCTTGGCAATTAGTGACAGATGAGGAGTAAAGCGATCTATAATAGAAATAAATACATTGTTTCATTCATAAAATCCATAGTGATACATGTTACATTATTTAGTTTGTATAGAACATTTCATAGTAATAGGCTGAGTGATGCAGCGCTGCTAGCCACTGTGGGGCTTGCAGCGGACCTTCACATAGAGCTGTGTGCGGCTCTGGCTCCCCGCTTTCACCATGTGTCGGTTCGCCTGTCTGTTATTCCTGCAGGGCCTGCCGGCTCTCCTGCGTGCTATAACGCTCAGCGCTGCTCAATCTCTCAGACCGGGATCTTTACAAGCCGCAGGTCAGTCTGGTGTGGCGCTGTTATTTTATAACTGCTAAGTTCTAGATGGGATTTTTTGCGCTAATTGTTCAGGGGTTCTGGGTTATTGTTCCCAGAGGGGATCCTCAAGTTTTAATATGTATATATATATATATATATATATATATATATATACACTATGATATCTAGTTGTCACCCTATGTCGGCCACTTATATAAAGTAACAAATGGTGAGGTTAATACTAGTTAAAATTCCTTACAGCCACTTTTGGTGTTATTAAAACCACAATTAAAATATGTTATGGTCTATAAAACATACACATATGTATATATATATATATATATATATATATACACATACACACATACACATATATATATATATACACATATACACACATACACACATGTACAAACATATGTACACACACACACATACCCGTACACACATCCCCAGAACTTCTAAATATAGAACGAATTGGAAAACATCTATTAATATTACACTAATAACTAGTGTTATAGCTATATGGTTATCAGTAATATGCAATAATTTAAATCGATAAAAACCTTTTTTCCTTTGATGTGGACCTGAGGAATATACTACAAGGTTGTATGGCAAGATTTTCCTTGAGATCCAAATGTCTTAGAACATTCCAAACACAATGAGTTCATTAAGATATAATATGTAAAATAATAATATTGAGATAATAGCCAGTAGAAGAGAGAATATCACTGGTAGTGTTGTGGAGGGTACATAATAACTGTCAATAGTTTAAATGGCTAGGTAGGTGCATGAGTGTGTTATACAGATATTATCTATAAAGGAAGGGGGGCATCTCTACACGCCATACTCTTAGCCCCGATTGTATGAATAAGCGTTGTATGGATATATATCCCCGTATATACGTACGTACATGATTGCATACCAGTACCCGTCAGTGGACCCAATTCGTGTTGGGGTCTAAAGTGATAAGGACTTTAACCTATATAGTCATCATAGGATGGTCTCACTGATTTCGTTTAGGCCTCGTGGGCTCAGCGTATCTAATTGGTACATCCAGTATACTTCCCTTTTCTGTAATCTTTCAAACCGGTTAAAGGGATTTTCCGGTATAAAGTCGATTGGAGTAATTTTGATCTCATGTTTCTCTTTTTCTGGTGTAGATGCACAGTGTCTGGATACTCCGTGCTTCAGATATTGTTTACGTATATTGTACCTATGTTGGTTCACCCGGCAATGAAGGGCTTGGGTAGTGCGGCCGACATATTGTAGGCCGCATCTGCATTCGATGAGATAAATAACATAGGTGGAATGGCAGGTAAGATGGTGTTTAATTGGAAATGATGTGCCATTACAATTAGAGGTAAAGGAAGTTTGTTTGTGTGTAATAATTTTACAACACAAACACTTTTTGGCTCCACACCTATAGCTCCCTTTTGCTTTCCCTTTCTCCTGGCTCTGTTCGCTTTCGCCTATCATTTGGGTATGCTGTTTTGGTCTGCTTGGGGCTAGTATGTTCTTTAGGGTGGGAGCTCTTCTATAGGTGATTTTTGGTATGGAAGGTAGATGTTTTGCTATATACGGATCTTGCAGGAGGATATGCCAGTGATTTTTCAAGATTTTTTGTATCTGTCTATTCGATGTATTATATTGCGTGATAAAGCGGACTATTTCGATGGGATCCTGCTGTTTGGTGGTAATTGATAGGCATTCCTCTTGTGACTGTAGGCTGCTCTTTTTTATGGCATCTTTTACCAGGTTTTTGGGATAACCTTTGTCACGAAACCTATTTTTAAGTATTTCGGTCTGGATTTTAAAGTCCTCATTTTTTGTACAGTTACGTCTGATCCTTTTGCATTGGCTGTAAGGTATATTTTGCAGCCACTTTCTGTGATGAAAACTTGAATAGTGGATATAGCTATTGGTGTCTACCGTTTTGAAGTACGTTTTTGTACTTAAATGGTTATTGTGATATGAGATAATGATATCTAGGAATTCTATTTCAACTTTATTGAAGTTTGGAGTGAAGGAGATTCCCCAGTCGGTATTATTGAGGGAACTACAGAATATTTGCGCAGTGTCTTCCTTACCATCCCAGATAATGAACAGGTCATCAATATACCTTTTGTAATATATGATCTGTTTATGGTGATTTGGGTGGTTAATAATGAATTTGTCTTCAAACTCCCCCATAAATAGATTCGCAAACGCCAGCGCTACTCGCGTCCCCATGGCGGTCCCTTTGCGCTGGTGGTAGACCGTACCGTTATATATGAAGTAGTTGTTCTGGAGGATAAAACGTAGGCTCTCCAGGAGAAATTCTATCTGGGGCGATGTTAGTGTATCATCCTTTTGCAGTGTTGTTTTTACGCATTCTATTCCTATATCGTGCTCGATATTGGAATAGAGTGCTGTCACATCCATTGTGAGTAGTCCATATGTATCTTTCCACTCTATTTGTTTGAGTTCTCGAATAAGTTGGCTTGAATCATGGAGATAGCTTGGTAACTTCTTTACGTATGGCTGTAAGTGTATATCGATAAACTGTGATAAGTTGCTAGTGGCACATTTTGTATTGGATACAATGGGTCTGCCGGGTGGATTTTTTATATTTTTATGAATTTTGGGTAAATTTACGGGGTGCATGGTGTTTTTGGAGACAGGAAATTATGTTCTTTTTTATTTATGTACCCTTTTTCATGTGCATTTTTGACAAGGGAATTTAGTTTTTTCGTAATCTCAGGAAAAGGATCATATGTAATTTGTTCATAATAAATGGTGTCGCTGAGAATATTTTCTGCTTCTTTTTCATAATCTTCATAATTCTGTATAACTAGCCCCCCTCCCTTATCCGCGGGCCGAATGATCAATTCTTCGTTCTTTTTTAATGTGTCCAGAGCTCTGCGTTCCTGGTATGTTAAATTTCCCTTGGGTATATGGATTTTTTCGGTTTTTGTTCCATTGGCCAAGCGAAAATATAACAAAGTATTCCAAAGAAGAATCTGATAGGATGCTGGACTTGTTTAAATCATTAGAAAGCAACCTGAAGAGTGACCTGTTCCATCACCTTGATGTAATGTTTTTAGATATGGATTTAAAAGAGAATTTGGCCCCTAGAGGTTTAAGACTGTACATAAAACCGACATTTCCAGATGATCCAGATTTCACATATGAATGGAACAATTACCTTGATCAATGCTCCGCGGGCCTTATTAGTACGGTTCTTAATAAAAGGAAAATACTAACTGATAAACACACAAAAGAAATAGAGGCAAATATAAGAGATTTACAACAATTCAGAACACACCCTGATTTCTCCACCATTAATCTTAGTGTAACTAATAGAATATATGAAAATGAGCAGGATATAATAGCAAAAAATCTCATAAACTCATTAGAGATAGACTAGATAAAGAACAGGATAATTATCGTGATCCAGCGAATAGGAATAAACCCAATAAATCCAATATCCAGACACAGGAACCAGTACCGACAAATCTGGGCAAGAGGAGGGACCAGAGTTATAACACTAGGAGATATGAAGGGAACTCTAAAAGTAGATCCTTTACCAATCAGGCATATATGAGGAACATGAACACGGACATGAAACATAAAAGTAATGCACACTACAGGACCGCAGACCCTAATCCACAGTCCAATCAAAATACTCACACTAATAAGAATAAGACGGATGAACTTACAACTGTCCCCAAACTGTGCCAGAAGGATAGTAACAAACCCAGGGACGACATCAACACCCCAAATACAGTACCTAACAGCATAACAAACACTATATCCACTGACAGCATAACAAAAACTAAATCAATCGAGACAGATGAGTTCATAGAGAAATTTAGAGCTCTAAAATCCAAGTATTTTGAATATAAATCTAAAAGAGACACATCCCACCATGAGACATCGCAAAATATCCAGAACACCTCATCCATGCCTATATCTACAAATATCAATATAGGATCCCACCCCCTTGGAATCCCTCCGGATCATCACAATCCATCGCACACAAGGTCCCCCACACAAGACCCAAGCGACATACGTAACCTTTTGGATTACACTATACACTTATCCCCCATCTCCAGTGCTCACAACTATCCACTGATTGAAATTGAGGAACACATCTCAGTTGTAGACAATACAGTACCAGGCTCCAATGCACATGTACCTTTTCTAAACCATGCTAGACAGTCAAACACACCTAGCATTTCTTTTTTAGGGGAAAAGACATATCCCTCCCATCCTCCCCTAAAACCAAATATACAGATCACTCAGTACTTCCCAAAAATAAAAAGAAAATTAGAACACGAGGAAAGAGAGGAGGACAACATCAAAAAAGGAAGAGTGGTTTAAAGAAACATGAACCTCCCACTCTCACTAGAGATACATCTACAGTAAAAATATTCAACTTATCCACACATTTGTTGACAGCACACGAAAATGATGTTTTACAAAAAGGATTGTCCTTCTGCCCCCAAAATCGGGTCGATGCTCTGGGTCTATTTATGGACATCCAGAAATTTAGGCGCAATCTAACGATAAAGAGGCATTTTGATATAGAAAAAAACAAACCACCTCCCCAGAAAATAAGAGGAAAATCTAATAGTGACAAAGATAAGGAGACCATAGGAAACAATGGAGAAATTCCACAAATGAAAATAGATAATTATAAACATATAGAAGTTCGACCCAAATCTAACTTCTTTCCACTACATAGTCAGGGATATTTTATCCCGACGTTTTTTGATCTTGTATCGACGGATCTGAAAAAACTGGCCAATGGAACAAAAACCGAAAAAATCCATATACCCAAGGGAAATTTAACATACCAGGAACGCAGAGCTCTGGACACATTAAAAAAGAACGAAGAATTGATCATTCGGCCCGCAGATAAGGGAGGGGGGCTAGTTATACAGAATTATGAAGATTATGAAAAAGAAGCAGAAAATATTCTCAGCGACACCATTTATTATGAACAAATTACATATGATCCTTTTCCTGAGATTACGAAAAAACTAAATTCCCTTGTCAAAAATGCACATGAAAAAGGGTACATAAATAAAAAAGAACATAATTTCCTGTCTCCAAAAACACCATGCACCCCGTAAATTTACCCAAAATTCATAAAAATATAAAAAATCCACCCGGCAGACCCATTGTATCCAATACAAAATGTGCCACTAGCAACTTATCACAGTTTATCGATATACACTTACAGCCATACGTAAAGAAGTTACCAAGCTATCTCCATGATTCAAGCCAACTTATTCGAGAACTCAAACAAATAGAGTGGAAAGATACATATGGACTACTCACAATGGATGTGACAGCACTCTATTCCAATATCGAGCACGATATAGGAATAGAATGCGTAAAAACAACACTGCAAAAGGATGATACACTAACATCGCCCCAGATAGAATTTCTCCTGGAGAGCCTACGTTTTATCCTCCAGAACAACTACTTCATATATAACGGTACGGTCTACCACCAGCGCAAAGGGACCGCCATGGGGACGCGAGTAGCGCTGGCGTTTGCGAATCTATTTATGGGGGAGTTTGAAGACAAATTCATTATTAACCACCCAAATCACCATAAACAGATCATATATTACAAAAGGTATATTGATGACCTGTTCATTATCTGGGATGGTAAGGAAGACACTGCGCAAATATTCTGTAGTTCCCTCAATAATACCGACTGGGGAATCTCCTTCACTCCAAACTTCAATAAAGTTGAAATAGAATTCCTAGATATCATTATCTCATATCACAATAACCATTTAAGTACAAAAACGTACTTCAAAACGGTAGACACCAATAGCTATATCCACTATTCAAGTTTTCATCACAGAAAGTGGCTGCAAAATATACCTTACAGCCAATGCAAAAGGATCAGACGTAACTGTACAAAAAATGAGGACTTTAAAATCCAGACCGAAATACTTAAAAATAGGTTTCGTGACAAAGGTTATCCCAAAAACCTGGTAAAAGATGCCATAAAAAAGAGCTGCCTACAGTCACAAGAGGAATGCCTATCAATTACCACCAAACAGCAGGATCCCATCGAAATAGTCCGCTTTATCACGCAATATAATACATCGAATAGACAGATACAAAAAATCTTGAAAAATCACTGGCATATCCTCCTGCAAGATCCGTATATAGCAAAACATCTACCTTCCATACCAAAAATCACCTATAGAAGAGCTCCCACCCTAAAGAACATACTAGCCCCAAGCAGACCAAAACAGCATACCCAAATGATAGGCGAAAGCGAACAGAGCCAGGAGAAAGGGAAAGCAAAAGGGAGCTATAGGTGTGGAGCCAAAAAGTGTTTGTGTTGTAAAATTATTACACACAAACAAACTTCCTTTACCTCTAATTGTAATGGCACATCATTTCCAATTAAACACCATCTTACCTGCCATTCCACCTATGTTATTTATCTCATCGAATGCAGATGCGGCCTACAATATGTCGGCCGCACTACCCAAGCCCTTCATTGCCGGGTGAACCAACATAGGTACAATATACGTAAACAATATCTGAAGCACGGAGTATCCAGACACTGTGCATCTACACCAGAAAAAGAGAAACATGAGATCAAAATTACTCCAATCGACTTTATACCGGAAAATCCCTTTAACCGGTTTGAAAGATTACAGAAAAGGGAAGTATACTGGATGTACCAATTAGATACGCTGAGCCCACGAGGCCTAAACGAAATCAGTGAGACCATCCTATGATGACTATATAGGTTAAAGTCCTTATCACTTAGACCCCAACACGAATTGGGTCCACTGACGGGTACTGGTATGCAATCATGTACGTACGTATATACGGGGATATATATCCATACAACGCTTATTCATACAATCGGGGCTAAGAGTATGGCGTGTAGAGATGCCCCCCTTCCTTTATAGATAATATCTGTATAACACACTCATGCACCTACCTAGCCATTTAAACTATTGACAGTTATTATGTACCCTCCACAACACTACCAGTGATATTCTCTCTTCTACTGGCTATTATCTCAATATTATTATTTTACATATTATATCTTAATGAACTCATTGTGTTTGGAATGTTCTAAGACATTTGGATCTCAAGGAAAATCTTGCCATACAACCTTGTAGTATATTCCTCAGGTCCACATCAAAGGAAAAAAGGTTTTTATCGATTTAAATTATTGCATATTACTGATAACCATATAGCTATAACACTAGTTATTAGTGTAATATTAATAGATGTTTTCCAATTCGTTCTATATTTAGAAGTTCTGGGGATGTGTGTACGGGTATGTGTGTGTGTGTGTACATATGTTTGTACATGTGTGTATGTGTGTATATGTGTGTATATATATATATATATATGTATGTGTGTATGTGTGTATATATATATATATATACATATGTGTATGTTTTATAGACCATAACATATTTTAATTGTGGTTTTAATAACACCAAAAGTGGCTGTAAGGAATTTTAACTAGTATTAACCTCACCATTTGTTACTTTATATAAGTGGCCGACATAGGGTGACAACTAGATATCATAGTGTATATATATATATATATATATATATATATATATATATACATATTAAAACTTGAGGATCCCCTCTGGGAACAATAACCCAGAACCCCTGAACAATTAGCGCAAAAAATCCCATCTAGAACTTAGCAGTTATAAAATAACAGCGCCACACCAGACTGACCTGCGGCTTGTAAAGATCCCGGTCTGAGAGATTGAGCAGCGCTGAGCGTTATAGCACGCAGGAGAGCCGGCAGGCCCTGCAGGAATAACAGACAGGCGAACCGACACATGGTGAAAGCGGGGAGCCAGAGCCGCACACAGCTCTATGTGAAGGTCCGCTGCAAGCCCCACAGTGGCTAGCAGCGCTGCATCACTCAGCCTATTACTATGAAATGTTCTATACAAACTAAATAATGTAACATGTATCACTATGGATTTTATGAATGAAACAATGTATTTATTTCTATTATAGATCGCTTTACTCCTCATCTGTCACTAATTGCCAAGAGATACTAGCAATTAGCCTCATTTTACTAAGCACGCCCACTCCACCCCTGACCCTCCCCGTGTTTAACCCGCCAAAACAGCGTTTTAAATACCTCTAACACAAGTGTATTTTATTCTGTATATTGTCCTGACGAAGGGGGCACTTCGCCCTTGAAACGCGTTGACTTTAATAATAAAAAGAATCTTATTCATCTCAAGGAGTGATCTTTAAGCTTGCAGCGCCGGATAGTGGTCTGAAACCTTTTAAATTTTCTGCATATTTACTTCCTTGGAACTTCTGGACGGGAAGAGACCCAGGCAGCAGCACGGCATCCCCTAACGCTGGTGGGGAAATATACCAGCAAAGCACCTTCAGCTGTTGTGACTTTTCACAACAAAATCTGGTAAGCCGAAATACGCACCGTAAAACTATATTATCTATAAGACGTTACCACACATGAGGCGCTGTGTTTTTTTGTCTTTTTCTTGAGTATGGAATAAAAGAGAGAGATTCTGATTCAGCAGCGTGTCTGTGTAAGCTCTCTGAGCGCTCATAAAGAAAACTTCAATTGGGACCCCAACAATCATAGAGAAGGGGGGTTTTCCCCAACAAAACTTGGCGCCCAACAAGGGGCTCGACTAAAGAACACTTCATTGATCTCCCGACAAGTTGGATATTCCGGACCGGGATTGACATATATAAAAGACAGCACTGCAAGGTAAGAGACTTTATCTTACATTATATCTGTGCCTCCCTGACCGGTTGTCTGGCTTGAGGGATTGTTGAAGGAGCGTACGTATAAAGTCCTTTTACAGTCGAGTCCATATTGATAAAAAACCTTAAAAGTTGAAAATTCCTATGATTGTTGGGTTTCGTTTCTGATCATGAGTAACTTTGAGTGGGATGTTTTTGGTCTAGCTTTAGGAGTCACGGTATACCTTTTTTTTGTTCTTTACTGTGTTTGTAAAATTGCAGAATATTATAGAAATGGAAATCTCAGTAACAGAGTACACTAGGTGATATAGTGAGGAAGCTCTGAGGAAACTGAGGCTCAGTAACAGAGTACACTAAGTGATATAGTGAGGAAGCTCTGAGGAAACTGAGGGGAAACAGACATCAGAATTTTGTTACTTTCTACAGTTGTTCTGGTACAGTTGAAGAGTAATGGGGAATAATTTTAGTATACCCAAAGTTTAGAAGACATTAGTGAAGAAAAGAGGAGATAAGGAGGGTCTGAAGAATGTGGACAGAGTGTTAGAGAAGGCAGGGATGAATTATGGGAATCTTAACCTAGAAGTTTGGAAGAGATTCAGTAGAACACATTGTGGTTGGATAAAGGATCATGAATATGAAGAAGTGGTTGATACAGTGTTCAAAATAATCGCAGTCAGACATCACTAACCTGATCAATAATTTTTTTTTTTTTTTGTAGAAATGATATTTCTACATGGCAAATAATTTACTAGCAGGTGTAGTAGAGTAATAGAAATCTAACAGACCTAATAGTCATGACATGCATGCTGCTGATTCTCTGTAATTCAATCACTTATTGAAAGGGGCATGTTCAAATTAATAGCAGTGTGGAGTTCAATTAGTGAGGTAATTCATTCTTTGAAAAACAGGTGGCAATTATTGCCCTTATTTAAGGAAGGAAGGCAGCAAATGTACATGCTGGTTACAGTGCATTTCTCTCTGAAATTTTGAGGAAAATGGGTTGTTCCAGACATTGATCAGAAGCACAGCATACCTTGATTAAAAAGTTGATTGGAGAGGGGAAAACATATAAAGAAGTGCAGAAAATGATAGGCTGCTTAGCTAAAATGATCGCAAATGCTTTAAAATGGCAACCAAAACCAAAAGATGTGGAAGAAAGCAAAAACTACCATTTGAATGGATAGAAGAATAGCCCAAACGACAAGGACTCAGCCAACAATCAGCTCCAGGAAGATCAAAGAAGGTCTAAAGTTACCTGTGAGTACTGTTACAATTAGAAGACGCCTATGTGAAGCCAAGCTAACTGCAAGAAGCCCCTGCAAAGTCCCACTGTTGAAAAAAAGACATGTGCTGAAGAGGTTACAATTTGCCAAAGAGCACATTGACTGGCCTAGAGACATTTTGTGGACTGATGAAAGTAAGATTGTTCTTTTTGGGTCTAGTGGCCGGAGACAGTTTGTCAGACGACCCCCAAACACTGAATTCAAGCCACAGTATACTGTGAAGACAGTGAAGTATGGTGGCGGAAGCATCATGATATGGGGATGTTTCTCATACTAGGGTGTTGGGCCTATTTATTGCATACCAGGGATCATGGATCAGTTTGAATATATCAGAATACTTGAAGAGGTCATGCTGCCTTATGCTTAAGAGGAAAAGCCCTTGAAATGTGTGTTCCAACAAGATAATGACCCCAAACACACCAGTAAACATGCAACATCTTGGTTCCAGACCAACAAGATTGACTTTATGGAGTGTTCAGCCCAATCCCTGGATCTTAATCCAGTAGAATACTTGTGGGGTGACATAAAAAATTCAATTTCTGAGGCAAAACCAAGAAATAGAGAAGAACTGTGGAATGTAGTCCAATCATCCTGGGCTGGAATATCTGTTCACAGGTGCCAGAAGTTGGTTGACTCCATGCAACACAGATGTACAGCAGTTTTCTGAAACAGTGGTTATACAACTAAATATTTTAAAGTGATTCAAAGTAATGCAAAATCTTCAAACATTTTTCAGTTCATATAGTGAATGTTTGAGTTTGTAAAGAAGAATACAAACACTGCAATTTGTTTAAACAGTCTAATATTCACTTTTTTTTTTTTTTAGAGGAACAACACAAATTTTAATATATTTTTCTTCATGTTTTGATTTGGAATAGAATGTGTAGTGTTCCCAATGCATTTGTGTGTATGGAAATAAAAGCTATTAGAAGGATTTTGAGCTTTATTCACTTTTTTAAACACACTGCTATTATTTTCAACACAACTGTATATGGATAAATGTAGCTCGTGAGGTTGAAACTGAGGGATGGAGAGAAGAAGTTGTGCGAGGTAGATTGTTGTATACTCATAAACAGAAAGGCAATACCATTCCTGGTTGACACTGGGACAGCCAAAACTGTAGTAGACCAGAGGTTCTTGCGGCCACATCAGTTAACCCCTTGGCATGTACTGGCTGCGGGATTTACAGGAGAAACTGTTTGTCCGTGAATCTGACCCAATTAAGCTAATGATTTAAACCTTAAAACCCTTTTAACCAGGCTGTTCTTGAGTTGGTACCAAAGGATTTATGGGCAACATCAAAAAACAGACATAGGGAAACTTTTTTACAAACTCCAATAGTGCCAAACCCACATACCTTACTGTCACAAGTTCTATCCACTGCTACATATTTCACAGTGATAGATCTGGCAAATGCTTTCTTTAGTGTCCCTTTGCACCAAGACTGGCAGTATGTGTCTGCCTTTACATTTAAGGGTAACCAGTATACTTGGACCGTCCTGCCTCAGGGAGCTCAGAACTCCCCGACCATGTATACACAGGCTCTGCAATTTGTCCTTGGGACCGCCCGGCTCAATGATCCTGTTACAATACGTGGATGATTTGCTCCTGTCTGTGTGATAAAGACAATGAGACTTGCTGTAAGGCAACTATATCTCTTTTAATTTTCCTACATCAGAACAGGTGTAAAGCCTCAAAACAGAAGATGCAGTTTTGTAAAAACAAGGTTGTATTTTTAGGACACTCTCTCCCATGGAGCTTGCCACCTAACCCCAGAAAGAAAGGAGGCTGTTGAAAGGATACAAGTGCCCAAAGGAGCACAAAACCTAAGCGTGTTTTTGGGGCTGATGTCATACTGTCGCCCCTAGATTAGACATGCCTCCATGTTAATGCAGCCTCTGTATGATTGTCTGTCATCTGACCCATTTCACTTTACAGAAGAGGCAGTGAATAATTTTCATACATCGAAGCTGTGCATAACCTCAGCCCCAGCCCTGGGTATCCCAAAATATGACAAGGAATTCCAGTTGTTCTGTTCAGAAATGCAGGGTCACAGCATGGCTGTACTGACTTAGAAACATGGTGACCGCCAGCAGCCAGTGGGGTACTTTTCTGCCAGATTATATCCTGTCGCCAGGGCGGTAACGGCAGTGCAGGCGATGATAGAAAAAGCTTCTGAAATTGAGTTAGACTACCCGGTGATTGTACAAACACCCCATGACATACAGGGCATATTAACACAGGTTCAACCTAAGCATATTTCTATGGCTAGGCAACTCAGACTCCAGTGTGCACTCCTCATGCCTGCTAACATTTCTTTCAAAAGATGTACTATTCTGAATCCTGCTACTTTGTTACCAATCACAGATTCGGAAATGGGAGGGGCATAGGAGGTACAGGCAGCCTCCTAAATTACATGATGGAACATGATCTCCATAACTGTGTACAACTAATGCAACAAGAAACGTCAGGATTTAATCATGTACATGAAAACCCCCTTGATAACCCTGATTTTGAGTATTTTGTAGATGGAAGCAGGTTGATTGGAGAGGACGGCCAGTTCCACACTGGATATGCAGTGGTCACACAGCATGAGGTAGGGATAGCTGAACCACTGCCACCTCACATGTCAGCGAAAGAGGCGGAACTGAAGGTACTCACTGAGGCATGTAAATTGGCCAAGGGGAAGAAGGTAAACATCTACACGGACTCAAGGTATGCTTTTGGTGTTGCACGTGACTATGGACCCATATGGCAGGCTAGAGACTTTCTAATATCAGCAGGCCAGCCAATTAAAAATAAAGACTCTGTACTTGAACTTATGAACTCTGTTATTGCCAGAGGAGGTTGCTCATACAAGATGTACCACGGTGGAAGCAAAAGGCAATGATCGAGCAGACAAGGCAGCCAAACAAGCTGCACTCCAGCCACTAAATGCTGACGCCACCCTGGTGAGAGCCTTGAGACCTGAGGACATTTCAGTAAGTGCATTTCAAAGAATGATCGAACAAGCCCCTCCTGACGAAAAAGAACTTTAGGCAAAACAAGCGGCCAAACCTAAAGAACATGGAATTTGGATAAACAAGGACAAAATTTGTCTACCGTGCCCTCTATACCGCGCTATGGCTCAGGAGGCCCACGGGCCCACTCAGGTTTCAAAAGGTGCCACGGTAAGTGTGGTAATGCAGGGTGGATTGCCCCAGGATTTTCTACAGTAGCCTCTCGTTTTGTACAAGGATGTATGGTCTGTGCATTGAACAATCCCAGTAAAGTGGTAAAGACTCCAAGCAAGCACACCCCCAGGCCACTTTACCCATTCCAGAGACTGCAGATAGACTATATACAACTGCCTAATGTAGGAGTATAGGAATTTGTCCTTGTGTGTGTTGATCTCTTTTCAGGGTGGCCAGAAGCCTTCCCAGTAGCAAAGGCAAATGCAAAGTACACAGCAAATAAGCTGGTCAGTGAACTAGTAATGAGGGAAGTGATGCAAGCTTTAGGGGTCACCCAAGCTTTCCATACAGCATACCATCCCCAAAGCAGCGGCCGCGTCGGGCGCTTAAATTCAGAAAGCCATGCAGAAAAATCATCAGCCTTGGCCAGAGTGTTTGCCTTTGGCCTTATACTTAGTCAGGACCACTCCAAACACAGAGAGACAGGATTATCCCTATTTGAGATTTAGTTTGTAAGCACCCCCAGATTAGGATTGTATTTTCCACAACAGTTGCAAATGAACAATGATAGCCTAACAAGCTACATGTAGGCCCTCACAAAGATGCTTGAGCACACCCATAAACAAGTGTTTGCTTCCCTTCCAGATCCAGTAGAAGGAACACACAGTCTGCAACCAGGAGACTGGGTGGTGATAAGAAGACATTGGAGGAAAGGCCTGGATCCCAGATTTGATGGTCCTCTCCAAGTCTTGTTGACTACTCATATAGCAGTAAAGGTTGAAGGAAAGCCTAACTGGATACACACTTCTCACTGCAAAAAAGTTCCGACGCCCGTGGATGAGGAACCCCCTGCTGATGGCCGCCCTAATTCTGGGAACAATGGCACTGTACCAACAACAACTGAAGGATAATTGGGACAATGCACTTATCCGCCACCACCAGGTGCTGTTTAGAGGACTCAATGACAGTAAAATTAAAGACTGTTGGATCTGTACTCACTGTCCTGTGAGTTCAAGAACTATGCCTTATGTGGCAATCCCTTTGACTTATAAAGAACTTATTCATATGTCTTGTTGGCAGTTTGTCTCACAAAGAAGACCAGGGCCTGATGATCAAAAGTATAATTCCACTGCAGTTCCTCTCCCCATAGCAGGGTGGGTGGAGACTCCCTGGTGGCAAGACAAACAATAATGCAAGTAGTGTTGATTATAATAGTAGTATATGCTGCGATTAAGCTTATGTTTATGTGCACCTACAGTTCTGTATCAAAAGGAGAAACAACCAAGATTATTGAGAGGTCTTGGGAACTGCATCAATACCTGAGAAGGAATCTGGCCTCCGGCTGGCAGTTGGACCTATCCTAACTGGAGTACCTCTGGGTTAAGATTTCAGTTCCAAGATATCTCATAATGGGGGAATTGTGAGGGATGATAATACATTTTGTATAAACATGTCCTCCATCTTGTGCATATGTGGAAAAATTAATGAGCCAGCTGGAAGGATGTAAGGAGTTTCTGTGTATATACATCAGAAGTTCCTAGCTGCAAGGTCAAGATAGCAGCTCACTTGTTTTCTTATCAGAGTTTGACATACAAGAGAGAGTTATGTTCCTTCTGAGTTTCGGGATGTACTGCTGAAGAATGTCAACTTTGAGATAAGATGCTGCAGAAACTTTTTAATTATTAGAATTCTGTTAGTACGGTGCAGAAGTATTGATTTTTATGAATAACAAATCAAATAATTCGTTTTGATTTCCACCCCCTTGGTGATGTGCGAGATTTGTCTGTGATTATCTATAGTGTTATAAAGATTATGCTAGTATGGAATAAAGGAGAGAGAATCTGATTCAGCAGTGTGTCTGTGTCAGCTCTCTGATTGCTCATAAAGAAAACTTCAATTAGGACCCCGACAATAATAGAGAAGGGGGTTTTGCCCCAACACCCGCACCATTCTAAGTATGGTTGCAGGCCCCAGAGGTGGGATATGACCCTAATGTCCCAGATGGGAATAACCCAAGTCAGCAAAAATGCTAGTAAAGTAATACCCTCATCTCCTTGCTAGAGTACTGGAAAATCCTTCACTATGGCCTTCCCACTCTTGCACCTCTCCAATTCATACTCAGTTCTGGTTATCTGAACCATGATTTCTCCTCTGTCTCCCCTTTCTGCGAATATTTTTACTGGCTACTTATTGCCCAGTGAATTGAGTTCAAAATACTGATAACATACAAGGCCATCTATAACCCCTTTCCTCCATACATCTCTGAGCTAATCTCCTAATACCACCCCACATACAGTTTCTAGCCCTCACAAGACCTTCTTCTCTGCTCCTCACATAACTGTCTCCACAATTTCTCCCTAAATTTTGCTACCCCAGCACATAAGCCTCCCTCACCATCCAGGCAGCAAATAGAAAACCTTACAGGCCAAAATAACACTGTCTCCACTGCACAATTAAATGAACAGCTTCTAACCTCACTCACTGACAGAGGCAGACTGGTCATAGAACCCACCAGGGGCTCACCCAAGTCTTCCTGACAGCCATCGGCTAGGTACATAGCGATCTGGTACTTCCAGAGTTAACTTACACTGACAGCGTCTGCCACTTCTTTATCTGTCCAGTGGCCGCATGTGCCCTTCTGAAATATACTGTATTTCTGACCTCAGAATGACGATATAGTTAAATACTACTGTGGAGCCAATGGCACCCTTCTATTCACTCTCATAGACCACATGCACCAGAATGTAGGCATCTCAGGCCGCAGGCCTGAAGAAGCCTGTGGCCTGCACCACAGACAGTGGAATATAAGGGGAGTCAGGTGAGAATTTTATTTATCTTTATTTTCCTCTGCCACATTGGGAACATACTACTAGAGGCACTATAAGGACCATTTTATTACTGGAACACTATAGGGGGTATATTTTTTCTGAAGTATAGTATTTAAGGGTATTGGGGAGTACAGTATTGGGGATGGCTGCATGATGACATTGTTGGGGCAGCAGTATTGGGAGTTTGTATTGAGAAGGTAAGGAGGATGATGGAAAAGTGAGGAATCTGAGATGTCTATGTGGCAAACTCTGCATGTAATTAGGTACTTAGTGCTGTTTAATGCTTGATCCATCACATGCTGTCGGTATGGAAGGGCTCCTTGTACCAACTTCTTGCCTTCAATTCTGCTGTGTACTTTAAGATTTGTACCGACTAAGGCTGTGTTCACATATGCATTATGAATTCTGTTTTTTCTTTTTCCCTCATAAGAGCAGAAAAATAAAATTCAAGTTGTGATGCATCCAGGGGTGGATTGGGAACTTAAAGTGTCCCTGAAAAAAATAAAAGTTGTCCCATTTTGTAGTCGGGTTCAAATTGGGCTTTATCGAATATGACAGAAACTGCAACAGAGGCTCTAACCAAATGTTAACAGACCCTTGATTGGCTATTTTTAACCACAACGTTTCAGGAGAAGTGTAGTGTTACATGGTGATCAGTAAATGAGTGGCCAGCCATGTAATACATTGATGAACTCGGTCTGCCAGCGCGGGAGGCGCTCTACATTTCTCAAGGCTGTGGCTCATGAAGGCGAGTCCTGTAGAGTCCTCTATTGACTTTAGTACCACTAGTTATGTCTTATAGGGTTTTTCTGAGATTCTGATACTGATGACCTATCCTCAGGTTATGTCATCAATATCAGATTCATTAGCTGTTTGAGGAGGTAGTAGCGCTCCAGTGTGTGCTGCTGCCTCCTCACAGCATGCCAATTACAGCACCATCCATTGGATAGCGCTGTGTTTGCTATTGCAGCTCACCACATTCACTTGAACGGGACTGAACTGCTCCTAGGCCATGTGACTGATGAATGTGACATCACTGGCCTAGCAAGAGGCCGCAGCCCCTTCAAACAGATGGGCAATGGGATCCCAGGTGTCAGACCGCCAATCTGATTTCGATGAGCTATCCTGAGGATAGGTCATCAATATCAAAATCTCAGAAAGCCCCTTTAGCCTACATAGGAAATACTCAGCACTTTAGTGTCACCACTTTTCCCTGGAGAGGTTAGGACCTACAAGTATAGAACGTATCCAATAGCGATTCAGTGGTTTGAATAATGGACGGTCTTGTTAAAGTGTATACATGTGTCTTGATTAAAACATACAAAGAATGAAGATAGTCATGAGAAAGAGTTAATAACACTTTACTTTTATAGATTTGTACTGTAGTAGACTATTGCCTTATCAGGTCCTTTATTGCTGCTAATGGGAAACAACAGTGTTAAGGTGTTTAACGAAGGAAACCCTTTAAGACCACAGAAACTGCAATAGTAGTATTCTCCTTTTCTTCATAGGATGGGTCCCAGGGTCGTGCTATTCAGAAAGACAGTGGGTTATGAGCAGGGGTCAAGTCCTGGGAAAAAAAGTGTGGGAACTCACCCAAGATCCACTGCAACCCCCCCCCCTCCAAAAAATAAAAAAGCACAGAAAATCTAGCATGCTGTAATTTGTGTCGCTGCGGACTAAAAAATAAATTAAAAAAATAGCACTTTTAGAAAAGTTTGTCCTGGGATTCGATCTCATGACCTCTACACAGCAGAAGCAAGGCATATGCCCTCACAGCTATGAAAGCTGTCTAGCTTGCTACTTAAAAAAAATATATATATAAGACTTCTACTGTAGGTAACTTTGCCCACTGTGTATGGATGTAGCAGAGCTGGGTGTGTTGGGGCAGCTGTCATGTGTATGGTTGTACACTAGGTATCAGTACACAAGGTATCAGTAGAAGTATCAGAAAAAGAAAAAAAAACACTTTTAGTTTGTCCTGGGATTCGAACTCATGACCTCTACACATTACAGGCAAGGCATTTACCCTCACAGCCATAAAAGCTGTTGAGGTAGTTGCTTAAAAAAAAAAAACTAAGACTTCTACTTATACCTAGTGTACTGATACCTAGTGTACAACCATACACATGACAGCTGCCCCAACACACCCAGCTCTGCTACATCCATACACAGTGGGCAGCTGTCATGTGTATGGTTGTACACTTGGTATCAGTAAACTAGGTATCAGTAGAAGTCTTATAAAAAAAAAAAAACACTTTTAGAAAAGTTTGTCCTGGGATTCGAACTCATGACCTCTACACATTACAGGCAAGGCATTTACCCTCACAGCCATAAAAGCTGTTGAGGTAGTTGCTTAAAAAAAAAAAAACTAAGACTTCTACTTATACCTAGTGTACTGATACCTAGTGTACAACCATACACATGACAGCTGCCCCAACACACCCAGCCCTGCTACATCCATACACAGTGGGCAGCTGTCATGTGTATGGTTGTACACTTGGTATCAGTAAACTAGGTATCAGTAGAAGTCTTATAAAAAAAAAAAAAACACTTTTAGAAAAGTTTGTCCTGGGATTCGAACTCATGACCTCTACACATCAGAGGCAAGGCATTTACCCTCACAGCCATAAAAGCTGTCAAGGTAGCTGTTTAAAAAAAAAAAAATAAGACTTCTACTTATACCTAGTGTACTGATATCTAGTGTACAACCATACACATGACAGCTGCCCCAACACACCCAGCTCTGCTACATCCATACACAGTGGGCAGCTGTCATGTGTATGGTTGTACACTAGATATCAGTACACTAGGTATAATTAAAAGTCTTATATTTTTTTTTTTAAGCATTTACCTAGACGGCTTTCATGGCTGTGAGGGTAAATGCCTTCCTCTGATGTGTAGAGGTTGTGAGTTCGAATCCCAGGACAAACTTTTCTAAAAGACATTCTAAATGATCTCGTAGTGAAGGAGATGATGTCATTAGGGGGCGGGGCGCCATGAGAGGAGTCGCAGGCAGCGGCACCGCACAGACAGCTTCCTCTCAACTGAAGCCGCCCCTCCTCCCTTAACCTGCCCTGCACAGTGCGCTCCGTCTCCCCCTGTGAATCTGATTCAGCCGTGAAAGGGCTGAGGCTGAAAGGGAACGGCGTTCCTGCCATGAAAAAAGTGCAGGAACGCCGTTCCCATGCGTTCCCCCTCCACTCGACCCCTGGTTATGAGTGCAGTTATGAGGAGAAGGCAAGAATAAAGGTACTCAGTGCTGAGATACAATGCAACATGGGCATGATAGAATATGGCATTAAAAAGCAGTGCAAGCCCTAAGGACAAGACCAAGAAATGGAGCGGAATGAATGTAGGCATCAGAGCGAACTGAGAGAGTAGAGAATTCATAGAGATAGGAAGGAAAGGGAGGATAAAAAAATAAAAATGAGGACAAGAGGGGATGATGCGGGGAACAAAAGGAAAGTTAAGTGGTTAATGCATGTTGGAGGTAAAGTAGCAGAAGGGAAGAGTTGTGGATTTTGTTCAATGACTTGATAGAACAGAAGAAAATTGGAAAATAAAGTAGTGGACGCAGGAAGCATCAAACAGAAAATTGAGAAAGGGTCATAAGAGCAATGGGTTGGGGTTTAATATTGCTGAGAGACAGAAGAGATTGAGAGGAGATTCATTAAGAAAGGCAAAAGAACTTCTTGATGATCTGGAATATGAGATGGCGTGAGGTGGAACCTGGCTATGATACTGCCTCCTGATATCGTGACGCCTCATATATAGAGCAACATCATCTTATTTGTCTGTTAAGATGGTGTTTTTGTTTAAATGTTCAGATCCATTGAACAAAAAGGCTGTCTTATAAGGATTAAATCATTTACATACAGAGCACCAAACGGTAGACCACACCAGTGGAAACATGTAGAGGAGGGCCGATGAGGCATGTAACTCAGATGCTGGGTTCCTGAGACAATCTTCACATGTTGCAGATTATGCACGTTTTTTTACTGCTTGGATTCTCTTACCAGCAAAGTGTATGACATCTCACAAATCTCATGCGTACATTGCTTTTTCGTTGCGGTTCTTTTGTTCGGATTTCACCCTTTTTAATGTAAGAGTGAGAACTGTAGCACAACCGAAAGTAACCCAAGCAGGATTTGGTGCAGAAATACATAGTAATCCGCACAGAATTTCTGAGTACAGTCTGCACCCGTGTGCAGGTAGCCTTAGGCGGGTTTTCTTATACATGGCTGAGAAAGTAAAGTATGGGAACTCGTACTTGAATACAGGGCCGGCCTAAAGGTGTCCATACAAATTAGTCTAAAATGGATATAGTTAGCCGATTTCAACCATAACAGATATTCGTTATGACACTTGTGGACATAAATCAGTCATGTTTGGCATTTTTATACAATAGTTGAACAAAAGATCTTTCGTTCTTACAAAAAAATGTTGATCCCCAAATGATCTTTCTTCCTGGAAAGATTGTTCGTCCTTCCTCCAGTGCCACTGAACAGACATGGCCATTTTGAATGACTATAACGCTCAATATGGACTTAAAGGGAACCTGTCACTGGGATTTTGTGTATAGAGCTGAGGACATGGGCTGCTAGATCGCCCCTAGCACATCCCCAATACCCAGTCCCCATAGCTCTGTGTGCTTTTATTGTGTCAAAAAAACGATTTGATACATATGCAAATGAACCTGAGATGAGTCCTGTCCTGGAGATGAGTCAGGGACAGGGCTCCTCTCAGGTTAATTTGCATATGTATCAAATCGTTTTTTGACACAATAAAAGCACACAGAGCAATGGGGACTGGGTATTGCGGATGTGCTAGTGGCCATCTAGCAATCCATGTCCTCAGCTCTATACCCAAAATCCCGGTGACAGGTTCCCTTTAATTGTCTAAGTGTCTATGGCTGCTTCTGCAAAACAATCATTAGCCAGAGGATTGATTGTTCAACCTACTTCTATCTAATGTGTATGACCACCTTTAAAGGTGTGTGACCTGTGCGGTTTCATTGGGTACATTACTTGCTACCCCAGAAGGGTATTACTGGTATGGATGGGCTGGGAAGTTGCATCTTACACCTCATCCCACATTTCGTGCCCATTGATATGGAAAGCATGGAGTGAGACTACATTCCATGCATATAAAATGTATAGACTGGACATTGTGTGTAGTGGATGGAGCTGGTTACTGTGGCTCTGTTTACACTGAAGTGAATGGGACTGGTACTGATAATCAACGGGGGTGCAAGTCATCGGACCCCCACAAGTCAGATATTGATGGCCTATCCTGATTGTTCAGCTGACAGCTATTGAAGGTGTCCACATATTGTGTGTGGGGTATTGGAGCTCAGACCTATTCACTTCAATAAAGGCTACTTTCACACTAGCGTTTGTGCATTGATCAGCAAAAACGCTCCCGTCACGATAATACAACCGTCCGCATCTGTTATGAATGGGTCCGGTTGTATTATTGCTAAAATAGCCATGGTGGATCCTTAATGAACACCATTGAAAGTCCAAAAGTGTCAGAGAAAACGGATCCGTCCCCATTGACTTACATTGTGTGTCAGGACACACCACATCACAGACAGAAAAACGATGCTTGCATCCTATGACGGATCTCAATAGCAGAAAGGGAAAGCGCAGATGAGAAAGTAGCTTTTATACCAGGCGCAAGCTATGGACAGGTGTGGTGCAGTTTTGGAGAAAAAAAAAATTCATGGTTTTCCACCCATAGACAACCCCTTTAAAAACCAAGAAGGATGTTCAATTGAAGTTGGTGACTAAAGGAGACTGAAGAAGGTACAAAAAAAGTGATTTAGGGCTTAGACAGAATAGGGAGAAGTGCTTTATTCAGCTGACGATGCTAGCATGACACTAGACTAATAGAAAGGCAGTAAAATAAAGACAATTATTCAAAATGCTAATAAATCTAGAGAATAACAGGAGGTTAGAGATAAGCGGGAGAGAATGGCTGAAGGACAGAACTGGATATAAACTAGAACTTAAAAGGTGGAAAGAGAATGGAAGGAAGCTTTGAAGGTGACTGATACAGCCATGGAAGAAAATGAATTATTCATTGGATCTTAAAGCTGACATAGCAACAATACAAAATAAAGAAAAAGATGAAAAGGAGCCTCTTGGCTATAGGGCTGGTACATCACTGATGGGATTTCATTTCTCAGACACCTTAATGACAACGATATATTAACACTCATTTATATATATATATCTATATATTTACACTGGTACTTGATCCCCTGATCAGCACTGAAAGGGTAATGAGAGAAGTGCTGGAGCTGCCAGAGGGTCTTGTGATATTTGGATCTGCCTGGGACAGATATGGTACAGGCAGAGCAGAGGACACTGAATAGCCTGGAGGCTGGATGTGGGGGTGGACGTACACACACATTTATATATCGTATATACAGATATAATGAGAGGATGAGCAATGGAGACAGAATGGGTGCTGGTGGGCACAGTTCTATCTCTGGCACGGAGCTCCCTGCAGACACTGTTCTATTGTTTCTGTTCAAGCTCATCCTTGTCTCCTCATGGCCTGCTTGCTCATACATTAAATTGCTTGCATTGTTGATTCTCTAGATAAGTGTCCCTTAGTAACGCCTATAACTTCTCTCTAGAAAACTACTCCTAAAATTGTGGTTGCATGCTATTCTAACTGCCCTCCCTCCATTGGAGGTTAGAACCTTCTAACTTAAATGTGATGCTGTACTATTATTTCCTCACGGTATGCACGAAAGCTATCTCTTTTCTCTTTTTCTATACAACTCTCTTCAAATAAACACATGCATGCTATAGTCTTTAAGTTCTGCATCTACAAATAATTTGGGTGCAGTCTCTTCTAGCTCAGCCGTCATCTCCTCCTATTGTAAATGGCACCCTATGCTTTCCTTACATAGTTGAACTTTGCTTGTTTTTTTCCAAACATATTAGATCACAGGTTTACTGAGAGATATGTAAAATGAATATTTCATATCTCTTCCATTAAAAATGCACACGGCATGTCATCAATCCTGCTGAATGCGCACTCTATCAGCTCTCATTCGCACACACTTGTGACACTTCTGTTAAAGAGGTATATAAATTATGATGTATTTACAACCTCTTAGTTCTAAAGAAAGGAGAGATGTGACTGAAGGTGGCTGTGACAATTACCCTACTCCTCAAATGCTTTGTGCTGGGAGGGAGAGTCTCCTGCAGCAAACTTGCAAAGTTAGGTAAACTAAAGGTTGATGCTGATGACATCCCAACCATAATATGAGGTCACTAAGAGACTGTCCCTGAAAAGATGGCCCTGAGTGATGATGTCACAGACACCCGGTGGACATATTGCAAAATACGCATTGATATACTCGAAGTTATATATACAAAGCGGAAGAGGCTTGATGCAGCATTTATAGGTTCTGCAATAAGATGTCACTGCCAGGGTTCCTAGGTAGACTTGGGATCATCTCAATGTTACCATGCCACTCAGTAGCATCAAACCCTCCTGAAAGCCTTATTGCTTTTGCACATGATCTCGGTTAATTTTGTAGCTCAGTTACTCTCAAGGAGTAGCATGTCTCGGTGCCTACGCCAGTAGAGGCCCTCAAACTTCCACAAGACAGTCTTGAGGCACCAGGCCTCTCTTTTTTCCACTTGACACTTTAATGAGACCTTCAGCTTCTGATTTTCCAATGCCCACACAGATCTGAGGAAAAAGAATACATGTAGAGTAAAATGTCAAGGTGGAAGGTACACCGTCAAAAGATCACAATCTGACACAGCTTTTAAATTTTGTGAAGTGGGATCCATAGATGTTTATCTGTAGGTCATGCATATGGCTTGGAAGGTTGAGTCCCATATATCTCCATGCTCTGCAGCAGCATTGACTATGTGTGCTGCTGTGCAATACTCTGTTAGGTGCCACGTGTATGGAGATATTCCATACCTTCCAACTTTTGAAAAGGCCAAGGAGGGACAATATCTGCACCGTGCAGACGCAATTTGTTTTTTCACTAACCCACACCTCTAACTCCACCCAATGCTACCCAGTACCCTTTGTGCCCCACTCAGTAGTTATGCTCCCTTCACTGCAGTGATGCTCCCTTAGTTCCCCCACACAGAACTTATGCCCCCATATCATTAAGAGTGCCTTGCAACAGTAGTTATTGTTCCCCTTAGTGGTCCCTGCACAATAGAATGCTCCCTTAGTGCTCCCACACAGTAGTAATGCTCCCTTAGTGCCCCCTCATAGTAGGAATCAATACCCAGGAAATGGCGTGCAGTGAACTGCCTAGGCCAGAGATCAGCTGAGTGGGCATTACAAGTCATTTCCTGTGTGTCAAGCCAGGACCAGGAAGAAAAGAACAGTGGGAACCAGAGCAGCACCTCTATGGTTGGGGGCAGGGTTGCCAACCAGAATTTTTCTTTTTTCTGGACAACTTATCCAAAAATCACGGACAGCCAAAAAAAATTACGGACAAATTGGATAACCATAATGGATGATAAATATTATTAATTAATACATGTCTACAGCTTAATATACTGATAAGAACTTATTATTATCATTTACTGTGAGCTGTAAAATGATGATAATTACCTAAAAAAATATCTAGTCAAGTACCACCAGCCTCAAAAAATTCACGAACGTGTCTATTTTTTTTTCACGGACACAGGGAAAAAGTCACCTATTTTTATGGACTGTCCACAAATTTCTAGACAGTTGGCAACCCTGGTTGGGGATCAGTGAGTAATTATTATTTTATTATTTTCTATCCCTTTAAAAAATTATCTCCCCAGAAATCTCCTTTAAATTGGTTGTCACCTGCTCCCTGCCTCTCCGTTCTGGCTCTTTGGCTCTCTTCACTAGACTTCCTGTCCCTGTCTGTCAACTTCTGCACAGATTCATATGCGCTGCTGTAGCCAATGATAGGCTTTGGTGGTGAAAAGTCCCAAAACACCATGTGACCCAGCAGTGATGTCATTGTCAGAGACAAGTCATAGCTGCAGTCATTGGCTACAGACAGAACTGACTGAACTTGCTTGTAAAATGGTGCGAGTTTTACTAAACGCACCCTGAACGCATCTTGAGCTGATCCGTATCGTTTGTGTGAAAAAGGCCTTAATGATCTGTACTAACAGCATTATAGATCCCTATCACCATAACGGTCATGACTTACCTGTCCTTCTTTCAAACTTAGTTGTCCCTGTTCTTTCACACCATGAAATGTCTTTGTGCTCCTCCACACAGTTTCTCCTAGCCGTACCCGCTGCACAAAATTTGCAGGAAAAAAGCCAGTTCTGTCGCAACATTTTCCCTGAAAGTAAAAGTCATCATTTAGGCATCATACACCCAGCAGAGATAGAATAAACTCTATGACTCTAAAAATGATATTGCAGGCATATGGAGGCAGATTATGGCCCCTAGACTTCTAGGAGGTAGTATGGAGCTGTCATAAGGCCATGTACATGGGGTCATAATGCCATAAGATCCTACAAGTAGCCATACATGTTCTACGGTTTTTAGCTTCATGTGACATGGACTTTAAATATGATATTGGAGGTATATGGAGGAACAGTATGACCCCTAGACTTATACACAGTAGTATGGAGCTGTCTGTAATACGGCAGACAGTGTACATGGGCCATAATGAATTCCCTGCATGTGTTACCACCAGGATCCTACAACTAGCCATACATGGTCCATGTTTTTATCTTGATGTGACATGACTGATAACCAGAAAACTACTACTAGAAAAGATCTCACTCTTCATACATGGCATACTGGGTGTCAGATCTTAGAGTTGCCAGTGGTGCAGGGTGTTTTGGCCGGATGGGTTCCTTGTTTGGCCATCTTTAGGATGAATACATCTCTTTGCTACTTTGTATTCTCATGACTATTAATGTCCCTCCCTTTCTATTTTCCATAGTGTTCTTCTGCATGTCTCAGTGATCTCCCCTGTGTTTATCGCAGTGTGACCTCAGTCATCTGCCCACACACAGAGGAGGGTCTGGATGCACTGACAATAACTTATGTAGAATGAGGCTGACAGTGCGGAGGATTTGTGGGTGGAGGGGTCACTCATGAATAATTACATGCTTGCACATAGTGATGAGATGATGTACATGAAAGCCATCTTTCCTCTCTTCCATCCACATATTCCTCATTTCTATCACTTCTCTCCAATCCAATAGTCTCACACCTTTCTATCACTTATTTCATACATCTTAGTATGGCACCAACAGTATAGAGGCAATATAAGACCTTGTTTTCCCCACTCTATTTTCACTTGTTTACCGCATCTCTCTCCTCGCTCTACCTGCTGAGACCATAAAATCTAGATTTCTCACCTTCCACCAATCCTCGTTTGAGTCATCTATCACCATAACTCTGTCACCGGGCCTGTGGGGGGAAGAACAGGAGAACAAATGAAAACAGGAGTGATGGAGGGGAAGAGAAGACGCAAGATAAGAGAAGAGGATGAGAACATGATAGGGAGGGAAAGGTAAAGAAATTAAGTTAAAGGAAAAACTATAAGAAATATGAGATTAGAAGACCATGCAGGCGGATATAGATGGTCCCTCATTCATGTTTTATGCACCATTCCACACAGTGCTGAACTGTTTAATAAATAACTGAATGTGAGGATTTGGGGGGTACTATCTCTCCTTATGGAGAGTGCCTTAATCTCTCTCCCCTGCACAGATGAGGGGTACTCAACCCTGGTGGCATCAGAGGCAACTTGCTAAGAGCTCATTTGCATCCCTTCTTCCCAGAATTCCAGAGGAGCATGTATGGTCTATAAGCCTCCTCACACTGATTAAGATGCTCTCTGTAAGGAATGATAGTACCCCCAAATTCTGACCTAGGCCTCTCACCCAGTTTCGGCGACTTTCACATTAGCGTTTTTACTCTCTGCTCTGCATTGATGAGGTACAATCACCCCGAAACAGCTGTCTGCCGATGAGATGCTGGCTTATTTATTATTACAGACTTAGGGCTCATTCAGACGGCTGTATGTTATCCGCAAAAATGCGGATCCGTTTTTTTGCGGATTAGATGCTGACCCATTCACTTCTATGGGGCCCTTTTCTATTCCACGGTTCCGCAAAACAAATGAAACATGTCCTATACTTGTCCGTGAAAATCAGGACATGGCCCCTTTGAAGTCTATGGGTCCGCAAAAATACTGAATGCTATCTGTTTTTTTACGGATCCGCAAAAAAACAGATAGCATTCAGTTATTTTGCGGACAGCATACAGCCGTCTGAATGAGCCCTTACACAGAGAATATCAATCCATGATAACTCGTCCCCCTGTGTAAAAGTTTTACTGAATCTATTTCCACAAATCTGCTCAGCTCCTCCTGCTCTACAATATACTGCCTGTGGATTTGTGGTGACAGGTTCTCTTTAATCCCTTTATGACATCTGCCTTACAGTTTTACAGACTTTAAAGAAACCCTGGCTATTACAGTTGTAGTTCTTATGGAGGACAGCAAGTGGCAGGGCTCCATAAGAGCGTAGCAAATTCAACCAGTTATAATTCATTGCAATGTAAGGCATAAGCAATCTGACGACCACATAGTCAAGCCCCCTAGGGGGACTTAAAAAGATGTTAAGAAAAAAGTAAAAAAAAATGTTTTTCAAAATACAAAAATTCACATGACCCCCTTTCCCCATAATAAAAATATAAATAAATACCTATAACATTTTTTAAGAGAAGATCATAGGCATTGCTGCGTCCTTTAAATATCCAAACTATTAAAACATTTATCCAACATGGTGAAGGCCATAATGGAAAAAAAATGAAAATGGAAGATTTGCAGTTTTTTTCGTTACTTAACCTCCCCCCAAAAAATTTAATAAAAAGTAATCAAAAAGTCATAAATACCCAAAATGGTGCAACCGAAAACTACCCAGAGAATGAAGGTAACAGGTCAGTTTTACCGCACGGGGAACACAGTAAAAACAAAACCCATCAGTGTGGCAGAACTGTTGTTTTTTTCCCACCCTATTTGAATTATTTTCCATATTCCCACTACATTCTTTGCAATAATAAATGATGACATTAGAAAGTACAACTTTTCCTGAAAAAAAAACCAAGAACTAATACAGTTATGTGAATGAAAAAATAAAAAAGTTATGGCTCTGGAAAGGCAGGAAGTGAAAAATGAAAACAGAAAAATTGAAAATCGCTTCGTAATGAAGGGGTTAAGAAAAAGAGGAAGTGATTGCAGGTCATGTGTAGTGGATAAAATGTAAACATCTACTGCTAATTGTACTTATGAGTAACAGAAACTGCTTCCATGTAGTCGTGCTCAGTTTAAGTCCACCATGTGGAGATGATCGTGGTGTAAATGGATTTGAGAACACTTTGGCTGTTTTGATAACTTTATGGTTAAACTTCCAGTGGTGGTAAATGATGTGCAGAATTGATATTGATTCCTGCCATGTGAGTGGTCCAAGGCTGTGACTAATCAGTATAAGTGATAAATTGGATTGGCCAAGATTTCAGGTTTATGCAGTCTTAATCCTTTTTTTCATTTAAAGGGAGTCTGTCAACAGTTTTGACTCTTCAAAACTGCAGACAAAAGTCTGCTACAGATGGTCCCGATCCACCTTCCACAGACTTTCTTCAGGCAAATCAGGCATATATTTTCTGCCTTCCTCTTTAAGGGTAAAAGACCGAGACTAGCATACAACAGATTAATGCGGAGTCGGTAGGACGGTGGATTTGGGCTTCCGGATATATACACCTACTACAGAGCCATCCAACTCATGAGGTGGTTACAACTCTGCGTTCCTAAATTCAGACCCTTGGGAACAGACATAGAACTAGCATTATTAACAGACAACCAAATAGCAGGGCTATGGGGCTTGGGTCATCAGTTACACGCACCAGAGGAGTCTTTTTGACGACACACTCTATACACGCTGAGTCGCCTTTATTCTCTGTCCCGCCTAAACAAATTTTTAGCCAGCATATTCACCTCCACTTCACCCCCTTCATGGTTCGAGAAACTAGCTATGGGAGAAAAAATCCCACGACATATTATGGCACTCCTGTATAAATCCCTTAACTCCGCCCCTGGGGAGGTCCCCCCGGCCTACATTAAGGAATGGGAGCGTGACCTATGGGTATCCATTAGACAGATCCACCAAAGGTCCCATGGGTTTTCTCGGTGTATAAAGATCCAGAAGCATTCTTATAAAACCATGACGAGGTGGTACAACGACCCTAGGAAACTCTTCAAAATAGGGTTACTTGAATCCGACACATGTTGGAGGTGCAAACAACACAGTGGTACGTTAGCCCATATTTTATGGTCATGTCCCCAGCTTTACATATTCTGGAATCAGGTAGAGCAGAAGGTCAATGAGATCTGTAAAACCTCTATTAAACTATCACCTCGATCGGTACTTTTTTGGCTTTCCTCTGATGGCTGGCGTCCTTCATCTACAGATCTGCCCACTATGCTTATCCAAGCAGTGGTTGAGCACTAAACCTCCTACCTTAGACCAGTGGTTTGTTAAAGTGGATCAAATATGTATGATGGAGGAGTTAGCGGGATGGGCTAACAGAGCACATGCTAAGTATGCTAGGCTATGAAACCCTTGGAAAACCTTTAGACAACTTCACTAGCTATGATCGACCATTGCAGGGTAGTAGAAGGAAACCTAGGTCTACTCAAGTCGCTTCTGCCTCTGCCTTTGCTTGCCTTCACTTTTCGCATTAGCCTTCGCCGGGAGAGCTTATTTTACTGTTATCTTACCTTTACTGAGATTTGTTCCCTTGTCCAGGCCTTAATGCAGATATACTATCTCTGTTTTCGGCTTTGTATTAGTTGCCATTGGTAAATTGTCCATGACTGCTCATCCCTATTCCCCTCCCCCCACTGTGTTTTCCTGTTTCCATGTTGTGTATCTCCCCCCTCCTTTTCTTTCCTCCTTACCTCCCAATATTGTGTCTTGACTCTTCATACTGATATCTGGTATTTTATTATATGATGTGCTGCAACCATTACTGTACATCTCTGAACTCATTTTGCTCGCTATGTCGAGACAGAAAATCTTAATAAAAAGAGATTTGATAAAAATAAATAAAAAAAACTGCAGACAAAAGTAAATAGGTGGGGCTAAAGATATTTTACCTAAGTGGGTGCTCATGTTCCTTACATGACCAAAGGAGGATTAAAGCCCCAGGCATCATAATCGCAAGTGCCATGGAGACGGTCCCTTCATATGCAGTGTCTAGGGTTCTCTGTACTTGTCTCCCAAACCCCTCCCCTCTGCTCTGAGTGACAACTCTAGTAGTCTCCTGGACATTAGAGGGGTGGGAAGCCTCTAGTGGGATGCTAAAGATACCATGAAATGATTCTCCACCTATTAATTCCATATTTTTCTATTTACAACATTCCATTCTATTGAATGTTATATATATATATATATATATATATATATATATTTATATATTAGTGTAGGAGCTCCATACAAAGCTCACAACCTCCCCTATAGACATGGTGTGAAATTGCAACATTCCACTTGCCTGCAGCCACCCCTAGAGGGAGCTTAAGAGCTTACTGCGTACTGTTTTAAAACTCAGTTCAGAAATAGTAAGTTCCTCCTAGTGGTGGCTGCAGTCCACAAAAATTTTAGAGGGTTGTCCGAGATCTAAAATATTTTAGAGGTAGCCAGGCATGAGCTGAAAAGAAAAAACTTCTGCGCTGCGTCCCAGGACCAAAAGTGTGACATGTTGTCTACATTCGTGTCAATGGCCTCAGCGTTGATGTGTAAATAACAGCATGTGATCACTGAGCCTCGCAGAATGAGCAGTTCTGGAATCAGGAGGTTCTGGCATTGTGAGTAGAGTTTTTTTATTCAACCCAAATGTTTTAGATATTGAACACTCCCTTTAAAGGGAACCTGTCATGAACTTTATGCTGACCTCACTGAGGGCAGCATAAAATAGTGACAGAAATACTGATTTCAGCGCTGTGTCACTCATGAGCTAAAAGTAAGTGGTTGCTGAGAGCCAGCATCATAATCATTATTATTATTTATTATTATTAAAGTGCCATTCATTCCATAGCAATGTACAGTCGTGGCCAAAATTTTTGAGAATTACATAAATATTTGAAATTGGAAAAGTTGCTGCTTAAGTTTTTATAATAGCAATTTGCGTATACTCCAGAATGTTATGAAGAGTGATCAGATGAATTGCATAGTCCTTCTTTGCCATGAAAATTAACTTAATTCCCCAAAAAACTTTCCACTGCATTTCATTGCTGTCATTAAAGGACCTGATGAGATCATTTCAGTAATCGTCTTGTTAACTCAGGTGAGAATGTTGACGACCACAAGGCTGGAGATCATTATGTCAGGCTGATTGGGTTAAAATGGCAGACTTGACCTGTTAAAAGGAGGGTGATGCTTGAAATCATTGTTCTTCCATTGTTAACCATGGTGACCTGCAAAGAAATGCGTGAAGCCATCATTGGGTTGCATAAAAATGGCTTCACAGGCAAGGATATTGTGGCTACTAAGATTGCACCTCAATTAACAATTTATAGGATCATCAAGAACTTCAATCAAAGAGGTTCAATTCTTGTTAAGAAGGCTTCAGGGCGTCCAAGAAAGTCCAGCAAGCGCCAGGATCGTCTCCTAAAGAGGATTCAGCTGCGGGATCGGAGTGCCACCAGTGCAGAGCTTGCTCAGGAATGGCAGCAGGTAGGTGTGAGCACATCTGCACGCACAGTGAGGCGAAGACTTTTGGAAGATGGCCTGGTGTCAAGAAGGGCAGCAAAGAAGCCACTTCTCTCCAAAAAAAACATCAGGGACAGATTGATCGTCTGCAGAAAATATGGTGAATGAACTGCTGAGAACTGGGGCAAAGTCATATTCTCCGATGAAGCCTCTTTTCGATTGTGGGGCATCAGGAAAAAGGCTTGTCCGGAGAAGAAAAGTTGAGCGCTACCATCAGTCCTGTGTCATGCCACAGTAAAGCATCCTGAGACCATTCATGTGTGGGGTTGCTTCTCATCCAAGGGAGTGGGCTCACTCACAATTTTGCCCAAAAACACAGCCGTGAATAAAGAATGGTACCAAAACACCCTCCAACAGCAACTTCTTCCAACAATCCAACAACAGTTTGGTGAAGAACAATGCATTTTCCAGCACGATGGAGCACCGTGCCATAAGGTGGCTAACTAAGTGGCTCGGGGACCAAAACGTTGACATTTTGGGTCCATGGCCTGGAAACTCCCCAGATCTTAATCCCATTGAGAACTTGTGGTCAATCCTCAAGAGGAGGGTAAACAAACAAAAACCCACTAATTCTGACAAACTCCAAGAAGTGATTATGAAAGAATGGGTTGCTATCAGTCAGGAATTGGCCCATAAGTTGATTGAGAGCATGCCCAGTCGAATTGCAGAGGTCCTGAAAAAGAAGGGCCAACACTGCAAATACTGACTCTTTGCATAAATGTCATGTAATTGTCGATAAAAGCCTTTGAAACGTATGAAGTGCGTGTAATTATATTTCACTACATGACAGAAACAACTGAAACAAAGATCTAAAAGCAGTTTAGCAGCAAACTTTGTGAAAACTAATATTTGTGTCATTCACAAAACTTTTGGCCATGACTGTACATATAAAAAGGGGTATATATACATAATACAGACAATTGCACTAATCATAAACAAGACGAGTTACAAACTGGTACAGAAGGAGAGAGGGATGGGATGGGAGAAGGACACAGTAGGTGCGGGTGAAGTTGGTCATGGCGATATAGAGGCAGCAGGGTCACTGGTTGTAGGCTTGTCTGAAGAGGTGGGTTTTCAGGTTTCTTTTGAAAGATTCCACTGTAGGTGAGAGTCTGATATGTTGGGGTGGTAAGTTCCAGAGTATGGGGGATGCACGGGAGAAATCTTGGAGTCGATTGTGGGAAGAGGCAATAAGAGGAGAGAAGGAGGTCTTGTGAGGATCGGAGAGTGCGTGTGGGGGTGTATCGGTAAAGTAGCTCAGAGATGTAGGGAGGGGAAAGGTTATGGAAGGCCTTGTATGTACTTGTTAGTACTTTGAAGTGAATTCGCTGGGCAATGGGCAGCCAGTGAAGGGATTGGCAGAGGGGAGAGGCAGAGGAGTAATAGGGTGAGAGGTGGATTAGTCGGGCAGCAGAGTTGAGGATAGATTTGAGGGGTGCGAGAGTGCTAGATGGAAGGCCACAAAGGAGAGTGTTGCAGTAGTCTAGGCGGGAGATGATGAGGGTATGTACAAGCATTTTCGCAGATTCAAAGTTAAGGAAAGCATGGATGCGGGAGATGTTTTTGAGTTGGAGGCGGCAGGTGGTGAAAAGGGCTTGGATGTGCGGTCTGAAGGAGAGGGCAGAATCCAAGGTCACTCCAAGGCAGCAGACTTGGTTGACCGGGGAGAGTGTGCAGCCATTGATCGTGATAGATAGGTCTGTTGGGGGGGTTGAGCAAGATGGGGGAAAGATGATGAATTCAGTTATATCATGTTAAGTTTTAGAAAGCAAAAGGCCAAGAAGGATGATATAGAAGATAGACATTGTGGGATTCTTGATAGTAAGGTGGTGATGTCTGGACCACAGAGGTAGATTTGTGTGTCGACAGCGTAGGAGTGATACTAAAAGCAATGGGACTCTATGAGGTGTCCCAGGCCAAAAATGTAGATAGAGAAGAGAGGGGTCCTAGGACAGAGCCTTGCGGGACACCAACAGAGAGGGAATGAGACGAGGAGTTGGTGCGGGAGTGGGAGATGCTAAACATCCGGTCTGTGAGGTATGATGTGATCCAGGAGAGGGCCAGGTCAGTGATGCCAAGGGATGAGAGATTTTGCAACAGAATGGAGTGGTCAACAGTGTCGAAGTCAGAGGACAGGTCAAGGAGAAGGAGGACAGAGTATTGTTTCTTGGTTTTGGCTGTCAGTAGGTAATTGGTGACTTTGGTGAGGGCAGTCTCAGTCAAGTGGTGGGCAGTCGGAAGCCAGATTGTAGGCAGTCAAAGAGGGAGCAGGAGGAGAGGTAAGAGGACAATCATTGCAGCCTAGGCCTTGAAAAGAGTCAAATCTACTTGAGAAGAGTCATTGTTATTCATAATCCCCTGTTCTCTCACCCATCTGCTGATGATTGGCAGTTCTCTCCTAAAGAGAAAGGGAGAAAACTAGGTAGAAGACTGTCAGTCATCAGCAGGTGGGCAGGGAGAGCAGCAATTCATGAATAACCAGGACTCTTCTTAGGTGGCCGTGACTCTTTTCCAGGCCCAGTCTGCAATTATTGTCATGTTGGTTCTCGGCAACCACTTACTTTTAACTTTTAAATGACAGACCACTGAAATCAACTCACCTGTCTCATCTTTATGCTGTTGTTAGTATGGGCAGCATAAAGTTGATGACAGGTTCCCTTTAAGTAGTTTTATGTAATGCCAGGTTCAGATCCGGCAGGCTATTCTGGCAGAAGAATAGCCTGCTGAAGTTCACAGTATCCTGCATAGCCAGATAATGCCGTGAACCACCTGATTCCCTACTGGATCCAGACAAAAACTTGTGCATGCATCCTCATCAGATCCCACTATAGTCAAAGGGGATCTGGCAGTTATTATCTTGTTATGCTGGATATGCTGAACTCCTACAGGCTGTTCCTCTGCTGGACCAGCCTGACAGATTTTTTAATGCTGATGTGAACGTACCCTTAGGCTATGCTGGGAGCTTTGTAACAGGACTTTTTCCCCATTTGAAGTAAAGATTTTATTTCAACAAATCAGTTCACATTGTGTTAAAGGGCAAATGTCCGCAGATTTGTAGCTATGAAACTGGCTGACCTGTTGCATGTGTCCTTAGCAACTGAAAGCATCTGCGTTGGTCCCATGCTCATATGTGCTTGTATTGCTGAGAAAAATGATGTTTTAATATATGTAAATGAGCCTCTAGGAGCAAAGGGGGCGTTACCATTACTCCGAGAGGCTCTGCTCTCTCTGCAACTTCTGCAGCCTCTCCACTTTGACAGTGTAAACGTAATCACATCTGGCCCTGTCATTGAGAGTGCAGAGGGGGCGTGGCAGTTGCAGAGAGAGCGGAGCCTCTAGGTTTAGTGGCAACGCCATGCCACGTATATTAAAACTTCATTTTTCTCAACAATGCGGGAACATATGAACATGGGACCAACACAGATGCTTCAAGTGCACATGGAACAGGTCAGCCAGTTCCATAGGTCCAAATTTGCTGACAGATGCCCTTTAAATTATTTTGTTAACCTAGATCAGTGATATCCTGGCTGAACATGCCAGGAACTGTAGCTTTGCTGCAGCTAGAGACCACTGCCCTAAAGGGGTCTTCCCATCTCAGACAATGGGGGCATATCGCTAGGATATGCCCCTATTGTCTGATAGTTGCGGGTCACAGAGGTGATACACTGAGAACGGAGCCTCAAAAGTTGTGGAGGGCACAATACGCATGCGCAGCCACCCTCCATTCATTTCTATGGAGCGGCCGAAAATAGCCAAGCGCTGATTCGGCTATATCCGTCGGTCCCATAGAAATGATTGAGAGCAGTGGCTGTGCAAACGCTGTGCTTTCCCATTCACTACCATGGGTAGAGCGCTTGGTGGTGGCCGGATCCGGGGAAACCTGGGGTCCTCCAGCCACCACCTTCACCGATTTGTTCTCGGTGTCCTAGCGATATGCCCCCATTGTCTCAGATGGTAATACCCCTTTAAATGCAACCCACGGAACCAACAGTTCTTCTCTATCATTCTGAGCACAAAACTCTTGTTCTTTCACTCATGAATTTAATTCCCCTCCTGGGTTTATCAGGGATCTTGGTGTTTTCATCTGACAAGTGAGGCTTAGAAACAAAAGCAAGTCCTGAAACCATGTACACCCCAACATCTGAAGAATATCTGATGTGAAGCTGCAAATTCTCTCAAAGCCCTGAAACCACTTTAGTACATTTGCTTTAAAGCCTCTCTATTGTTGCAGACAGCCTCAGGACCCTGTTTAACTCTTGCTTAGTATGAAACATTTTTTAAGATGTCTTACCCTAGATTTTCCTAAAAGATTCATATCCTGAATTATGGCAATGATTGCATTCACTGGGTTTCCTAGAAACAATTATTTTATTCTGTATAATGCAATGGGGAAGATTTACTAATACTGTCTAATATTAAAACAGTGTAAGCTTAGTTGGCTTAGTTGGCTTGCTTTGCTCCAGAAATGTCCTTTTTGCACAAGGTTGGCACACGCTGGCACATCTTGTGACGTTTCTTACCACTTTAACCACACTCCCTCCGAGTGCAGTGGAAAAGAGTGTCTAAAGCCCTTAATATAGGCCAGTGCACCAGAATTATGTTTCAGTCTGAGCCAAAATGCCAAGCATTTGCAATAGTGAATCTGCTCCATTGTGTATGAATTCCTCACAGATCATCAAGATCTCTGCATATTGTTAGTATATGGGAACCTTCTGTTCACCTGTCCTGATCATGTGATGCTCACACATGTGCATAGCTCATTTTAGTACAGCTAAGGATCCAAACATCAGTGACCAGGAGAGATCTTCAATCTCTGCAAGTAAACAGTGAATGAAAGACATTTCCAATTTAATGGCTACAAGCCGAGACCTTGCGCAGTGAATACAGATTTGGTCTGAGAATTTGGACAGAATTTCAGAGTAGATCACCTTTGTGACATGATTGTGAAGTGCAACTTTTTAAAAAGTCACAACTCCACGCCAAGCGTCTCCCAGGCGTACTTTTTCTGAAACAACCACATTGCACTTGCACAAAATTAATTATTACTGCATGTTACTTTCATACATTTGGAGCAGGTGTGCATAACCACTTCATTCTAAAAACTAACCTCAATTACACCTACAATGATAAATTTCCCCTACGTATTAGAAAATTGCAGAATTTTTTTCATTATACATGTAAACACTTTACTTGCTCAAACTGGAAAACGTCCTGAAATGAGCACAATTTTTTTTTCCAGTCTTTTACTATTCTCTCCGATCAGTAGGTCACATCAATGGAGATCCAGAAGAAGGGACACCCACCAATGTCTTGAACTAATATGGTCCAGTTCTTGTAGTTTTCTATAGCCCTCACAATGAACTGCTTATTACCAGAATCCATTTGCTTAGCCACTGATGGAGATGTAATCGTTTAGGCTATGTTCATGGAAGTAAAAAAAAAAAAAAACGGCAAAGTAGCCTCCGTCGGAAACTGTGAAAGTAGCCATCAGACATTGTCATAGTGTTAACTTGAAGGTCCTTGGCCCTAATGCAAAATTTGTATCAAGGTCCTCTACCCACCATGTGCCATTTATAATACTGGTACCTTTTGATGTGGCAGAGGGACCTTTTAGGACCCTTGACTGCTACCTCTGCACTTCCTATGACTACACCGCTGGACATAGCAATAGAAATGACTCCAAGTCTGAGTATTGATGTCAAGTGGTGGTGGAGTAAATATATTAATGATATACTTATGTTCACATGTGTATATACAGAAGAGAGGATGGTGGTAAGCATGCAAAGCGGACAAATTGTGGTACTCACTGGAGGGGTAGATCATTGATCTCCTGAGGCAGGAATTTAAATAGAGCCACATAGCAGTACATAGGAGAGATTTCCTTCCTTGTCCTGCCGCCTGACACTGTACTCTGAATATACAGAGACAAAAATAGAATATGTATTAACGCTAAAGCTCCAAATTATTTTCACAGACACTATCCCACCTGTCAATCACTCACCGTCACACTGCGGGCATCTTCACTGGTGGCCTCATCTACTGGGAACACTAAGAATAATAGGAAAACAAATGGTGATCAGAATAGTTGATTAAGAGAGATGAGGCCAGGACTGGTGGAAGATGGAGTCTGCAGTTTTTCCTACATGGCGGGCATTTTTTTTAGAAGATTCCTTGAAGATTGGGCAATTATAGGAGCATGGGTATAGCTAGATGGTCTATCACCCAGGAAGACAATTCACTTCTGCCTAGTCTTCAACTGTCTACCAGCATGTCATTCATAACATTTAGGGCAAATGTCCCACCAGCCCCCCTGCTACAGCCCTAGATCGGAAGGATCATTAGTATGGTTATGGAATAGTGTGCATCTATCCATTGCTCTGGTTGTATCTTTGGCTTGTTTATGTCTCACCTGGGTGACTTGGACTCTCCTCGTTGCTTTGGATGCTACCCTCTGGATCATCTGTCCTCTCTTCCTTTTCACTCTGCAAGAAACATCCATGTCTAGTGAACTGACGATGACAATATCTACGATCAGCGCTGGGCTGCAGATACACCTGTCATTATTTAGAATGCAGCTTCTGCAAGCATCAATCATCCCTGCCAGGAGGGTTCGCTTGTGCATTACCGTTCACTTACCAGGCTGCGGGTGGGGGACTCAGACACGCTGCTACATGTCGAACGGTTTAAATGTGCTAGAGAGGTTCCAAAGCGCAGTGTCTCGTACACAGGATCGACTTTACCTCTCGGAGCCGCTATTTAGGAAGGGAGGGAGACACAGAAAACTGATGAGCAAGATCCTTATTAAGAAGTGAGAAATCTATAGACAAAGACAATAACAAATGGAGTGGTGGGCAGACAAGGCCAATGACATCATCTGAAAAACTCAAAGGATAATCCCAGCAGGCGTACTTGCTTCCAATCTATAATATGCTTTATTTCATGATCAAAATAACAAAATCACAGGACGCGTTTCGGCCCATCCAGCCTTACTTAACTGCATGCAGTTGAGAAAGGCTGGACGGGCGTAAACACGTCCTGTGATTTTGTTATTTTGATCATGAAATAAAGCATATTATAAATTGGAAACAAGTACGCCTGCTGGGATTATCCTTTGAATTTTTATATGGGGATTGCCCTTTCCCACGCAGCGTAACAAGAGGATCATGAGCTGTCTGATTTGGTTCTGATCATCTGAAAAATAGCACACATCCCATACAGGGAAGAGAGGTTCTAATGTCTTTCAAAGGCTCTCAATAAGTGGATCCTATATTAGGACCACTTCTAATAGAAACACAAACACAATATCCTCATACACATGTATTCAATGGAAGCATAGAATACTAAGAGACATATTCTGTCACTGCTTGGCCTACTACGTGTATATCAATGGAAACATTGAAATTTTGTGTCTCCAAAAACCACTTGCAGTAAACCGAGATGAAAGAGTAGCAAAGCTATGCAGATATCAAGGCCCACTACTATCAGGCACTGTTCAGTCCAAATAATGCACTTTAAGGTAAAGAGTTTTGTCTAGGGATTAGACATCAGTTTTAAAATGAAAAAATAATTGGTTGGAACCCCATGACCTCTCCACTGATGCTGAAGTAAGGGTTCCCCAATTTTTTCCCATGCATAGGCATGAAGCCACAGCTAGAGGGAGCTCAACAGCCTAATAAATACTATAAAAGTATGCAGTTAGCTGCAGCACTCCCTCTAGTGGTGGCTGCAGGTAGTCTGCATGTTGAGCTTTGAGTCTATGCTATAAAGATACATAAAGATATATTAAGAAATTAATCAGTACAGAGTTTAGAACCCTAAATGAAAAGATAGACATTTACTTTAGGGTCTAATGCTCAAGGACTATAACTGACTTTTTTAAGTCCAGAGCTTTAGGAAAGGGAAAGCCTGAAAAGTTGTGAAAAACTTGTTGGAACTGAGTGATGGCTGCTTGAGGGTACATTATTCCTGAGTTGAGGCAGAAAAATAGGGAATTGTGCTGCAGCGATCCTGCTCTAGGGGTGTTTATATCTGGGAATTTTATGAAATGATTTATTATTCCATGAAAGTAAAACTATTTTTTACTCACTTATTTGCTTATCTGTGGGACTTTCTTCCCTCAGCAGCTCACACTAGACAATCAAGCACCTGCATCTCTCAGGATGCACTGCAATTAGCTCTTGTTAACCCCTACGTCCCCTAAATACAAAATATTTCCCTTTGTATTGCCCCAGAGATTCATATGGTATGTAATTCCCCACCATTTCCTTCTCCACTGTCTAGAGAGAGATATCAATATATACTTCTTTGAATTTAGAAGTAGGGATGGATGAATAAATTAATTAATGAGTGACCACCTGCTTCCCCTGTGATCACAACACCAGCACTAAGGGCAGGGGAATGAAGAAGGGAAGCTACTGAGCATATAAGTCCACCGCTGAATGCAGGACAAGAAGAATAAACAGCAGGAGGAAATGTAATGTACAGGAAAACTTTGAATATTTTTATTGAATGCATATTGCAATAATACTTTATTTATTTATTTTATGCATTATATATAGCACTACTATATTCCACAGTGCTTTACAGACATTATCATCCAACTGTCCCCACAGTCTAAGGTCCCTATCAGTATGTCTTTAGAGTGTGGGAGGAAACTGGAGTACCTGGAGGAAACCCACACAAACACAGGGAGAACATACAAACTCCATGCGGATGTTGCCGTTGGTCGGATTCGAACCTACAACCCCAGCGCTGCAAGGCACCAGTGCTAACCACTGAGCCACCGTGCTGCCCATATTTAGTTGAAATGCTCTCTTCATTGCATAGTATTACTTTTTCTTAAATAACCCTTTAAATAGTGTATATGCTTATCTGGATTGTCAGGCTGCTGCTTGGAGAACCCTGTTGATTCTTCATGGTACTTAAGGGTGTTGAAAGAACTCTTTAGCTTGACTAGACACATAAATTATATTATTGCCAGACGCATTTCTCCCTCAGAAAATATCATACCCAGGTTGCAGATTAAAATACAATATCTGATAGCAAACAAACTCACAGAATATGTTTAATGACCTCCACAATTGTTCTCTGAGCATCCATCGCTAGACAAAAAAGCCACTGGCACTTTCCAGAATTTGAGTGGAAGTTTCAACCAAAGCTACCTTTCATGGGTAGGCAGCAATTTCCTGCATCAGCAAGCACTCTATAGTCAAAATATCCACTCACTTGCCACCAGGGTCGGAGTGGGATTCCTTTGGCCCACCAGAGGATATTATTTTCAGGGCCCAATCCCCATATCATCAATAAAGTCTTAATAGATTTCAATTCAAAGAAATAAATCCTAGTGGCAATCTCTGTACCTTTGGAGCCCACTATAGAATCAGAGCCTCTGTTACTCTGCTGGGCCAGTACGAATACTGCTTGCCACATGTCATATTATAGCACAACTTATGATTTTCAGGTGGTATTGTTGGTGAGACTTTCCATTATACAGTATGTACAGTAATGCTCAGGATACAAATTATGGCTTACCAGGTACTGGGGATTCCTTGGGGCTTGAAAGAGGCTCATGGATTAGGAGAGGAGAACTGAAATTCCGTCGAAAAGATGTAGACTGTGAAAATAATATGCAATATATATATTAAAGGACACAGTTCAGAGATGGTCACTATACATGTGGACACATATAATGAATAGGACAGTTATATATAATATGTATATACAGAGAGACCTACTAGGATTTGAGAAATAGAAGATTTTAGCATCTTACCGTCTTTCCCAGACATTGCTGGTGTGACACCTCCTCCGAGCACCACAGATGGACTCCGATCTTACACATCTTACAGCGTAATCCCTGCTTGGAGTTACCTATTTATGGTGGAGATAGATTAAAATAATCTAAATAACAGATAACAAAAATAATTATAGATAGACTATAACTAGTCTAGATAAAATCAGGATCACTTAAAGGGAACCTGTCACCTCCAACAAACATCCCAGGTCGGCAGCAGTACCTGAGAGTAGCCAGCAGCGTGTTTGTAACGATCATTTTCTTCCTGCAGGCAGAGAAGCAGAAGCTGTAAAAATGTTCTTTAATCCCCTGCCGGCGCACTTCTCTAGTCAGGCTTGAAGTCACGGACGCAGCGGCCATCTTGCTTCAAGTCACGGTAACCACACCCCCTTCCCTGCCCCTTCGCTGTGACTGACAGCCAGCAGTTCGGCAAAGCCAGCCGATCTCTCGTGCATAAGCGCTGCCAGTCACAGCGAAGGGGCAGGGAAGGGGGCGTGGTTACCGTGACTTGAAGCAAGGAGGCCGCTGCGCCCTTGACTTCAAGCCTGACTAGAAAAGCGCGTTGGCAGGGGATTAAAGAACGTTTTTACAGCTTTTGCTTCATCTGCCTGCAGGAAGAAACAAACAAACAAACATGCTTCTGGCTACTCTAAGGTACTGCTGCCGGCTTGGGATGTTTGTTGGAGGTGACAGGTTTCCTTTAAGTGATCCGGTCACCTTCCGGCATAAATGCCGGGTTTTGGATGGACAAAAGCAGTTGCATGCAACTGTTTTTGGTCCGGGCGACAGCTGGCACTTGTGCCGGATAAGGCGGTCGGCTCAGCTTGCCGGAGATGTGAATGCAGCCTAACAATCCACTACTCACAGGTGGAAGTGGCGGTTCTCCAATTCTCCCTAAGTTCACAGTTTTTCTCCAACACAGGGGTATTCAGTGGCTATCCTGTTCAACCTGTACACAAACCAGTGTTGTCTTGCTGCCAAAGTCTCACATGCAGCTTCCTATAATGTCGCAAAGAGGGTGTTCTCCAACCCCATAGTCAGACCTTGTCATGACTCTTGGCCGTTGACTCTGCACCCCTAGCACCAGCCTCTAGCTCTCTCATGGTCTTTCTCTACTGTAGCTTTTACTTGACACAGCTCTCAGCTTCATGTTGGAAGACTCCTCTCTATCAAGAAAAAAATCTTGGAGGAGAAGGCCCACAAGACACAACTTACCCACTTCTAGCCACCACTTCACAAATGGTCTGTAGTCCTCGCAGGGTTCTCACTAGGAGATACCTAAAAGGACCCACCTCCTCTAAATTGGTGCAAGAGGCTGTAACTCCCAGCTGCCCCTCTGTTTTACATCACCAGAAGCTAACAACAAATGAGTAAAACATCTGCTGAGCCACCACCTGTAATAACAGTTGAAATTAATATAGCAATATTATATCCTGGTTACTTGAGGACCTATTAGAAGGGCCATGTGACCACAGATCCTACAACATATAATAACACAATATCAAACAAAAATACAGTTTGGCTCTGGAGCATATACAATCATGAGAAAAACTAAGTACACACTCTTTGATGTCTATGGTTTTACATATCAGGACAGAATAAAAAAACATCTGGTCTTAAAATAAGGTAAATACAACCTCGGATGACCAACAACACATGACAAATTCATTCAACAAAAATGAGGCTTAACTGGAAAACCCATGTGTGAATAACTATGTGCACCCCAACTAAGTGCACCCTTTAGCTTGTAGAACCGCATTTAGAATGTAATAACTTGTATTTGTTTTCTTTATAACTTTATCAGATTCTCAAACAGGAATTTTGGCCTGCTCTTTTTGACAATGTTTCTTCAGTACATTGAGTTGTGGGCATTCTTTTATGCACAGCTCTTTTAAGGTCCCACCACAGCATTTTAATTGGATTGAGGTATGGACTTTGACTAGACTACTGCAGCACCTTTTATACATTTCCTTTTCAGCCATTCTGTTATAGATTTGCTGGTGTGCTTGGGATCATTGTCCTGTTGTATGACCCAATTTCGGCTAAGCTTTAGCTGTTGGACAAATGGCCTCAGATTTGACTCTAGAATACTTTGGTACACAGAGGAGTTAATGGTCAACTCAATGACCTCTAAGGCCCCTTTCACACGGGCGAGTATTCCACGCGGATGCGATGCGTGAGTTGAACGCATTGTACCCGTGCTGAATCCTGACCCATTCATTTCTATGGGACTGTGCACACGAGCAGTGATTTTCACGCATCACTTGTGCATTGCATGAAAATCACAGCATGCTCCTCTTTGTCCGTTTTTCGCGTAACGCAGGCCCCATAGAAATGAATGGGGTTGCGTGAAAATCGCAAGCATCCGCTAGCAAGAGCGGATGGGGTGCGATTTTCACGCACGGTTGCTAGGTGACGATCGGGATGGGGACCCGATCATTATTATTTCCCCTTATAACATGGTTATAAGGGAAAATAATAGCACTCTGAATACAGAATGCATAGTAAAAAAGGGCTGGAGGGGTTAAAACATTTTTTTTAAAATTTAACTCACCTTAATCCACTTGTTCGCGCAGCCGGCATCTCTTTTGCCTTTATCTGTGAGCAATAGGACCTTTGATGACGCCACTACGCTCATCACATGATCTATCACCATTGTGATGGATCATGTGATGGACCATGAGATGAACGCAGTTAAATTTTATTTTTATTTTTTTAACCTCTCCAGCCCTATTTAACTATGCATTCTGTATTCAGAATGCTATTATTTTCCCTTATAACCATGTTATAGGGGAAATAATACAATCTACACTACAACTAACCCAAACCTGAACTTCTGTGAAGAAGTTCGGGTCTGGGTACCACAGTTCCGTTTTTTATCCCGTGCGTGCAAAACACATTGCACCCGCGCGATAAAAACTGAACATCGGAACGCAATCGCAGTCAAAACTGACTGCAATTGCGTTCCTACTCGCGCGGGTTTGCCGCAATGCACCGGGACGTATCCGGACACGCTCGTGTGCAAGGGGCCTAAGTGCCTAGGTCCTGACTTCTAGCTGACCAGGTCCTGTGGCTGCAAAACAAAACTAAATTATCACCCCTCAACCACTGTGCTTAACATACCAACTGAGGCCTGTAGAGTCTTGCATTTTTTTGCAATTTTTCTGAGCATTGCACGATCTGACCTTTGGGGTGAATTTGTTGGGACGTTCACTCCTGGGAAGACTGTCAACTGTCTTGAATGTTTTCCACTTGTGAAAAATCTTTTTCAAGGTGTTTAGAAATGGCCTTATAATCCTCCCCTGATGGGCAGCAACAATTGCTTCTGTAAAGGTTGTGTTACACCAGCCAATTTTCAGGCAGATAATCGCTGAGAAGCATTTGTAGGAACACTCGTTAGCAATGTTCAGCCTGTCTAATACTGCAGCTGATTACGCGATGAATGAGCAAACGCTCGTTCATCGGGCAATTGGAATTTTTTAGCAGGTTAAAATATCATAACTTACAAATTGTGCTGTCTAATCACTAATAATTGCTGCAGGCAAACAATTGTGTTTTCACATTTCTGAATGTTTCAGACCAGCAATTTTTTCTGCTCTTATAGAAGTGGTTACACTTGTTGATAATTAATTCATCAAGGCTATTTGATTAGCAGCACCTAACTGCTACTTGTCCTCTTAAGTCCTATGGATGCAGTAAGGCCCCTTTCACACGGGCGAGTTTCCCACGCGGGTGCAATGCGTGAGGTGAACGCATTGCACCCGCACTGAATCCTGACCCATTCATTTCAATGGGGCTGTGTACATGAGCTATGTTTTTCTCACATCACTTGTGCGTTGGTGAAAATCGCAGCATGTTCTATATTCAGCATTTCTCAAGCAACGCAGGAACCATGGAAATGAATGGTGCAAAAGAAATTAAAAGCAAGTGCGGATGTGATGTGATTTTCACGTATGGTTGCTAAGGAGACGAGGGATGAGCGACCTGGGTCCCCATTTACTTTATTATTTTCCATGATAACATGGTTATCATGGAAAATAATAGGATTCTTTAATACAGAATGCAAAGTGAAATGTCACTTGAGGGTTAAAATATAGTAAAAACATTACTCACCTCATCCACTTGATCGCGCAGCCAAGATCCTCTTCTTTGTTCTTCTTGAAGGACCTGCAAAAGGACCTTCGCTGACGTCATCGCGCTCACCATGTTGTCAGCGCAGTGACGTCAGCGCAGGTCCTGCTGAATGAAGATAGAAGGTCCTTCTATCTTCATTCAGCAAGACCTGCGCTGACGTCTGGTGAGCGCAATGACGTCAGCGAAGGTCCTTTTGCAGGTCCTTCAAGAAGAACAAAGAAGAGGATCCCTGCGCGATCAAGTGTATGAGGTGAGTAATGTTTCTATTATTTTTTAACCATCGACTGACATTTGACTTTGCATTCTATATAAAAGAATGTTATTATTTTCCATTCTAACCATGTTATAATGGAAAATAATAAAATCTACAGAACACCTAACCCAAACCCGAACTTCAGTGAAGAAGTCCGGGTTCAGGTCCACATTCAGTTTTTTCTCACACGCGTGCAAAACGCATTGCATCTCACGTGGAAAAAACATCGGAACGCAATCGCAGACAAAACTGACTGAAATTGCGTGCCTATTTGCGCGGGTTTCCCGCAATCAGTGGCGGACCTACAGGGGGTGTCCAGCGGGTCTGGACCCCTCCTAGAAGAACCAGCGAATATATATATTTTTTTAATCCCTCAGGGCAGCGGTGGTGGGGGAGTAGGAGATGAGGGCTTCCATTGTGGAAGCCCTCATCTCCATATTCATTTGTTCCTCAGGACAGTGATACAGATGGCTGTGCTGCGGCGGCCCCGCGGGGCAGGGGAGGGAGAGGCGTCTCCCTTTCCTGTTCTTCTGATAGGCCGCAGGCACTAATGCCTGCAGCCTATCAGAGGCCGGTTCGGGTGGCGCGATGATGTCATTATCATCACGCCACCTGAGTCGGGCAGCACACAGCAGGGACACAAGCCGGAAGAGGCCTGCATTGCATCACTGCTGATGAAGGTAAGTATTAGTTTTTTGGGGGTTTTTTTGTTTTTTTTTGGGGGGGGGGCATCTGGCATTTCTTACAGCCCCATTTTTTTTGGGGGTGGCACTCTGGGGGCATTTATTTCTTGCTGATTTTGGGGGGCACTTCTTACTGGCACATTATGGGGGGCACAATGTGGGAGAGGAGCACTATGGGGGAACCTGGGGGCTATGAAAGGGCTTTTTTTTTATTGGCACATTATAGGGGGCACAATAGGGGAGAGCAGCACTATGGGGCATCAGGTGGCACTATAGGGGCATTAGAAATGGCCAGGCAAAAGAATTAGCACAACATGTTATGCACGCCGCATTTTTAAATATGAAGGGGGCTTTAAAAAATGGGCGGGCAAAAGAATTGGCACACATTTTTTGCCTTTCGGACCCCCCCTAGACAAAATTCCTGGGTGCCCCCCTGCCCGCAATGTACCCTGAATGCATCCAGACCTCACCCGCGACGCCCGTGTGAAGGGGGCCTGAGGCTATAGTAAGTTTTTCATGCACATCTTCTGCATTTTGGCGTCATATTTTTAATAAATAATGAAACAGTAGAATCTGTTATGTGTTTTATTTTCAGACCTTTTAAAGACCAGATTTTTTTTATTATGTCCTGAATCAGAACTCCTGATACATAAAACCATATAATTCGAAGAGGGTGTACTTTGTTTCTCTCATGACTGTAAGCTGCTGCAGTTCAGAACATAACTGGAGAGGGCCTCTCTACCACCTTATATGGGCAACATAAACTTTCTGCTGGCCCTACATACAAAGTTGAGGAACATAAAAGAGATACTGGACATCTAAGTGTATTATATCACAGTTTCAATCATTTTAGTTCTGTACAAGCCTGTTCTGTTTGTCATAATCAAAAATATATACCCCTCCTAGCCTCTTATGACTTGGAAACAAAGCAAGCTCTGAAAACTTCTGTGCAGAGCAACTAGAGTCACACAAGAGCCATGAAATCCACTTTGGTAGAATTGCTGTAAAGCCTCTCTATTTCTGCTTCTTCAGATCTTGGAGCAGAAAACATTGTTCAAGGACTGTTCAATATGAAACATTTCACAAGTTGCTACTATGGGCTTTGTTGTAAAAGAATCTTGTAAATTGAAAAGCCTTGGAAGCTGTCTTCAATTATGGCAGCAATGTGGAGTGTGGAGTCTCCAGGCACGTCCCCTCACTGCCCGAATAACTAGGTGTGCCTCTGCAGGTCAGACACAGCTCCAATTATTTTTGGCTGTTATTGTCGTCTAAGTAAACATAACCTTCTGTTTTTCTGCTTTTGTCCTGACCCTTTATGTTACTGGCATTTCCCACTAACTAGTGACATCTGAAATGTCCCCTCGGACAGCTAGTCACCAACATATCAGATGTGCCATTTGGGAGAACAGACTACAAAAGAGAAAGGGAGGACAAGACTGGTAACGATAGTGAGGGTAGGGTTGGTAGTAGTCACAATGGCGGTCCTCACTCTGGCATTTCCTGGGCCGTATAGTGATGGAGGGAGTGCACCCTTTCTTCACCTTGGAGCACACCAAGGTTTGGGGTCTCCTGCCTGGTGGTAAGTGGGGTGGGCCTAGGTGTTGGTGGATATTGGGGTGTAAGGCAGAGCTTCCTCAGAATACTGGAGAGGAGAGACAATGTGACTGAGCAGGGTGATTGTACAAGGAAATTATGAAGCCTGATTTAGGGGTAACAAATCTGTTGTTCTTTACTAAAGCCATTTAGGCACATGAGACACAGAGGCAGTTGCAGAGTGAGCTCCGTATCTCCAGATAACATGCAAAGTTTTCCTAAAGTTGTATAGTGTTGTCTAGGCTGTACCACAAATTCCTCTCTGAGTCTCTTTCTCAATGAATCCAAACAAACTTCCCAAGTAGGCCAAGGGTTCTCGGTTGCTAAATGGCTGATACAGCTCTCTGGGTTCCCTGCTTCTCTCTCTAACACCAGCGGCTCAATGTAGCTCCTCTCACTTTGGATGCTGGCTGAACACTGCCTAGCTCCAGCTCCTGATCCAAGGGGGCTGGACCAGCCCACACCCAGCAACTATCTCTAAGAGGCCAAGGTATTAACTCTCATTCCCTGTATTCAGCCTTTGTGATACAATCATTCCATAGAGCACAATTTAACCTTAAGCATTGAACCATTGGGTCACAGCTTGTACAGTTCTTGATCATGTTTAACACTGTATCTGATGTCAGAAGAATATCTGCATCATATATTGTAATGGGCATTGTGACCTCAAAAAAATGTTCATTTTCTTAAATAAGTATTCCTATCAAAGGCATTTATAGCATGTCCACATCTGGGACCTCCACCTACTTGTGGAACTGGGGTAGTCAGGCTGTATAGGGGACCAGTAGACAGGAAGAGGGCTCAGGGAACCCCAATTATTGCGATAAGTGCCTACAATGCAAATACACCTTTAATTGTCATTATTTCTGAGGGTCATATAGTTCCAACATAGTTATATTGATGCACTTCAGCATCGCATACGGATAGTAGTAGCAGTAGAACATTGTAGGCTGATCCCACTGTTTTCAGCATGATCCATTCTTAATTACATATGTATCCCGGGTAGAGGGGTTGTTCATTTACTTGGAAAAAATTTAATCTGACGGGTCTGATTCTATTGTTTTATACCCAGCTAAAATGTGTTGGAGATGTCTGGCTTTGACTGATCCTTTCCATCTCCATTAGAGTCAGTACGGAAATTGGGCCAAATGGAAAGGGGTATTAAATTTAGACAGACCACCTGTGTTCCTGGGGCATTGATTTTGAACTCCAAAAACTGGTTTCTGTTGTATATATTGGGAGAGATTTATGCAGCGTCCCACTCGTGTACGGGGGCACTGCAAAGTTTGTCATCTTCATGTTAATTGCATATTTCTGTGACTTAGCAGTAAAATCCCTGTTAACAGGCTGTCATGTGCACTACACATATTCCACCACTAGATGGGGATAGCACCATAGTCTATATATACTGCAGTGCAGGCCTAGTTAGTTGTTGGTGAGGGTAGTTGGAGTGGAAGGAGCTTGAGTGAGGAGCAGGGGGAAGGAGAGGACTCTCTCCTCTCAGTTCTCTCTTGGGCTCTACGGCCCAGAGATGCCAATTCTTTGTCTCAGTTGTCAAGCCAAGAAACAGGCAAAGGTGGGGCCTTCTTCTACCGTCTACTCTTCTGGAGTGCCAGCTGACTTTATCATTTCTATGTAAAAGAAGGACAATAGCCATTATACTAGGCTTTAGGCGCCTTTGTACCAAGGTAAAGGTTTATTAGCTTTTGGCAGCCTCACCGTTACTTCAAAGACAGACAGACCATTTGTTGTAGCACTTGGGTGTAGAAGATAAGGACCTAAACCACTGTTACTGACATTAGAACAAGGCAAAGAGCTAAGTACCAGTGAGAAGATACCTTTCATACTCTAGCAAGACTTGAGCCTGATACAGGACTACACATAAAGCCTGTTATAAGGGATTTACAGTATTTAAGCTCCATATACATGAGAGACTGTTTATATCTGGATGTAAATTGCTGTCAAGACCCTGCATACAGTAAAGTTCTGAGTTGGATTTGAACCCTGTCTTATTCTTCCACTACCATACTGCAACCACTCATCATTTTGCACCACCAAGGTGCTGGCGTCACGATACTACCTAATTCAGGGGCCCAGCCTCACAAGCACCCAGAAATCCAATCACAATCAAGGGCACCTCAATCACCATCAAGGGCACCTCAATCACCACCTGGCTGGTGTCCCCTGTAGAAGAGTGTGCCCCAGAGAATTTGGTGCTGTTCTCCCCTTAACTGCCGCCCGGCCCAGGGAGTGTCAAAACTGTGAGTAGAGAACTAACTGTTATTATTCCTCGGTACACCGTCAACTCGCAAGTTATACCCCTGTTGCCGAAGCGTTGCATATATAAATGTCACTGTGCCGTGGCTGGAAAGTGTCTTAATTTGTGCCAGAATGTGCAGCACATGCTTGCTGTGCCCAATATATGAAGTTTTTGAGCCACAATTTTATTTCATTTATGACATGCTAGTTATAAGGTTTTTCCTTAGACAACTTTTGACACAGATTTTTTGTGTAGTCCTATTTTGGGCCTCGTTTTCCACAGTTTTTGGCACATATTTTGTACAAAAACTATACCAGCTCCAAGTTAGTCTAAAAAATGGTGTAACATTCTCATTGTATAAAAGCCCTATGGAGCGTTGTGACGCAAATAGGGATTTTTGTGGTGCATTGTGTGACATGTTCCATTCACTACTTTCTTAAACAACATCACAGATATAGACTTATTTAACAATCCAAACATAAATATGGCACAAACTAAAAATGGTGCAGGCACAATATTCTGGTGAAAAATAAACCTTAAATAAATCTTAATATATTTACCCCATTGTGTATTGCTGGGCACCATAAAGGGCTATTCCCATCTGGGACATTGATGGCATATTCCTAGGATACACCATCAATGTCAGATAGGTGTGGATGCCACAATCTCCACAATAGGACTCTGAAGTAAAGTTCGGCCATGTGCGGCCACCCAACATGCACCACTCTGGGAGTTCCAGAAATAGCCGACAACTGGCTCAGCTATTTCTGGATGTCCCATAGTGATGAATGGAGAGGTGATGGTGCCTGTCTGCATGCCTTGCTCTCCGTTTACTTCTATGGGACTTCCAAAAACAGCCAAGAGCACTTGCTTGGCTATTTTTGGAAGTCTCATAGCAGTGCATGCGTGCTGCGCGCTCCTTCACTTCTTGGCTCCCATTCTGGAGATGGGTGTGGATCCCTATCTGATATCTGACACTAATGGTATATTCTAGTATATTTCATCAATGTTCTAGATGGTAATACAACTTTAAACACCGTGTATGGAGGCTAACGTCAAAAAGTCTAAAGCTTGGTGGGGCCTGTTTCTTATTGAAAAGACAGCGGTATATGAAGACTTTTATCAGGCAATGATCCACTGGAAAAATATGCAAATTATCTCCTGGCTTGGCTGGTATCAACTAATTTGCATACGTGTAAAGCAGAAGGATGATCAAGTTTGTCTCTTTGGAAGTATCAGTCAAAATTAAATTCAGGAAAGTCTAGTACACTGGAATTTGGCTCTGGGACGCTTCATCATTCATCAACAGCATTCATTTTTTTGTTTCTAGCTCACATTCCTTTCCAAGAAGCCTGAAATATCTTCTGTGAAGACAAGTGGTGGTGAAGTGTTGTGCAATCAACGAGACCGTGATTCTTGAAGTAAATATTTCTCAAGTATGAGTTGTTTTTATCGTCACAATGGTCGGAATAGTTGTGTCTTTTGTTGCAAACAACTATTACTGATGTTCATGATTTTGTCGGGTTTCGACAATCTGTTTTCCATGTGGAAGGCTATAAAAGTTTGACTAATCCTGGGCCTAGGACCATATTACAATCCCTTGGAACAGTGTTCGCTGATGAGAATATGTTCCCTCTCTCTGGCAATGTGGATAATAATGTATGTTGGTGAAACCACAAACTATCTGTCCTGAAATGGGAGCAGATTTGAGGTTTCATTGATCTTTACAGCAACATGTGGTGACAAATAGATATGAAGAAGTAAATAACTCACCAACAATGATCTGGTGGCACAGGTGACAGGGACACTGCTTCTTGAAGACGTGGTCATGGAAGCTGTGTGTACGGACTGGCTGCAAAAGGGATAAGGGCTTGTGATGTTGGTGAGGGGACTGGTCAGCTTGTGGCAGGGGCTCAGTTGGGACAGGTGGAGGTGAAGGAGGTGGTGGTGGCACCGGTGGACTGAGAAGAACATCTGAAGGTATCTTCATTTCACTGTTTGGCTTCTGAAAGAAGTTCTCAACACTCTTACTTCGAAGGATAGTCTTTAAGGAGATTGAACGGCGAAATCTCTGGAGCTGAGGAGGGAAGAGATAAAATGGAACATCATTAGCAAAAAGCAAATTAAATTTCCTTCTTGAATGCTCAAATCTGGTGTTGTGAGACAATGTGACATTGGCTCTTTTGCCTCTCAGGGGGGTCAAAGAGCACTCAGGACAAGCTACTGTTCAGATGAAATGTGACAGGCCCTGCGGATTGATGACAGGGTACAGAGTGGGTAAGGGGATCATGACCAGTGCCAAGAGCATAGCAATGACAGCAACACTGCACGTCAGACTACAAGAGAAGAGAATGGACAAAGGAAGAAAAGAGAAAATAGGACACATTGCAGAATTAAATTATTTAGTCGTAGATGACAGCAGAGTGTAGGACTCAACATGTGGATGGATGAAAGGTCATGAGCTCATAGGGAAAGACAAACAGTGAGAAGGGCAACTATTTCTGTACATTATATACAGAGATTAGAGTAAGATACATATGCTTCTGCTGAAGCTTCAGGGAACCAATCTGTAACAAGGCCCTCTACCCACCAGGTGCCATTCATAATTGTGGTGTCTTCTTATGTTCCAGAGGGGCCTTTGAAGCCCATGTTCGACTGCTGCCTTTACATGCTCTACAGCTACATGTCTATACACATGTACAATGATGTCAACTGGTGCCATATTTTACCATGTTATATTTTATAGTATCTAAGTAGATTATAAAATTGGAGTAGTTGTATGCTTAGAAAGCTCAAAGTAGAATTGTATGTTTAGGGGCAGCTTTGTAGCATTTTCAATGGCACGCCATGTATAGGGAGGGATCTGGTCAAAACGTAGACCCTCTACAATCCCACGGGTGAGTTACATTTGGATATTTTAAGTACGAGACAAGAAAGTAGACAGAATTAGAGGCTCAAGTACTGTCTCATTAAAAAGCTTAATGGATTTGACATGTCTGCTGATATCGGGGGCCTGTGTGCCTATCTGTGTTGCAGCTCTTTCGTTTCTTAAGCAGAAGTCATTGTTAAAAAGAACATCCCCTTATCAAGACGATTCGCCACCCCCACCTTCAATGGTTTTGGATCTGCAGATACTGAGTGTATGCCAAGTGTGTCCTCAGGCTGAGCGGTTATTTATCTCAGGATGGGAGGCTGAGCATGCTACTCTTCACACACAGGGATGGATAGAGTGGTTGTTGTAAAAAATAAAATAAAAAATATATAGTGGAAAATACAGTGACACACATAAAAGTCAGTTGGATGCAGAACAGTGGGAGGCCAACTATGGCTTCCATTCAGGGATGTACCTAAAGGATGGAGGTCCTTTAACAAAATCACAATGCTTCCCATTCGTTTGCTGTTTCATACCACCACAGTTTAATTTACAGTGATGAAGGTAAGTGACATGCTCTACTACTGTTACAGAACTAATGGGAGGCTCAAAACCTCAAGGTGACTATCTTGGGTCCAAGATGGGTATCTCTTTAGGCCCCATAATAGCCACAAATCCTGCTTCTTGCGCTTCAAGGAATTTAGGCAGAAGAGGACTGGGAACTTAAAGGAGCCCTAGAAAAATATCTAAAAGTGGCCCCATGTTGTAGGCGGGTCCAAATTGACAAAAAAAGCAGAACAACAGAAATGGGCAGGGCCAACAATACTGTAGTGCAGAACAAAATACTGCCCCCGCAGAACCAAACGCCACAGTGCAGCACAAATTACTGTCTAGCAGAACTAAATACTACAGTGCAGCACAAAATACTGTCACCCTCGCCACAGTATGAAACTGTATCATTGTCCTGAGCATAAGATCTTTCTGTACCTGGCTGGCAGCAATGAGGAGGGTCTTGTCGGCCCCCTGGACATTGGCCCACCGGGGAATTTCCTAGTAGAGTCTATGGCCAGTCTGCCCATGAATTAAGGGTTGTCCAGGATTAGATAAAAGAGTGTTTTTTTCTCCAGAAACAGCACCACTCTTGTCTATGGGCAGTATATGGTACTGCAGTGTTCACTTAAATGGGGATAAGCTGCAATATCAGATCCAACCCATGAGCAAGAGTGGCGCTTTTATCTAATTCCGAATAGCCCCTTTAAGAATTTTCAGGCATTGTACTGTTTAGCCGTGGGCTTGGACTTTCCAAGGTCATTTTACAGCAGACTATACAGAAGGTGACTAATCGGGTGCATTCACGCAAAGTGGAATTGTCGTAGGCTTTACTACTACCTTTAGATTTTACATTACAATCTGGGTCAAATCCACCGCAAAATCTGCAATATACAGTAAGTGAATAAATATTAAAATCTGTGAATAAATATTAATTTGCCTGTGATGTCAAAAGTATGAACAAGTGCATACATTTCCCTTTCTGAGCGCCTTATTACCTTCCATCTCTGTGGGGGGCTGCGGGTATGACAGAGCGTGGGCTCTGCCTGTGTAATTACGTGTCACAGTGTGCTAATTAGTATGTTTGCAGTGGTCTTCATGTACAACTTGCAATTACTGTGACATAACCCTGCAGAGCATTGCTCAGCTCTGACTCAATATTGCGCAGGTGCTGAGGTAAGTCATCCCTCACGACCAAAAGGCATTTTCCAAAGTATTTTAAGACGTCTCCCCCACCGCCACAGGCTGGTTTATATTGTTTGCAGCTGTCCAGCAGAGAAATTGTTAATTTGAGGCTTAAGCAACTGCTGGCCCTTGTTTAACTACAACTTCCAGCATGCCCACCTGGGTGATGGTGTCCGATGAAAGCTAAGTATCCACCGGATGTCTACACCACTCTTGCCAATACCACCCTCCGATTTAGCACCTGGAATGCTGCCAGCTCTCTTCACAGCCATGTTTTTTCAGCTATGTACATCCTTACAGATAAAATTCCACAGCTTCAAAATTCAACCAAGCTCCCGAGGACCACCCCTCCCCCTCTGGCTGCTGCGTTGTCAGCAAACACGCAGGTTTTTAAACACAGGCGGTCATTTATCACAGGTGATGTGACGCCATTCATAAGCAGTTTCTTCTGCAAATTGCTTAACCTTTCCTTTGCCTTGACGCATTAAATGTCTCCTTCACTTGCTGACTGGTCCATTGCCAATAACAGTTTAAACCTTCCTGCAGTTTCCAGTGTCGTGATGTAAATGTTCCCCAGTGCAAGAACAAAATAATAAGTGCGTGCTCATTTGGACAAGTGATGTTAAACTGGTCCATGTTCCCAATGCTAAAAGTGGATGTTTTTCAAAATGGACCACACAAGGTGTCGTCCAGGTACGGTCCGGTTTTATTCCATTGAGTGAAAAACATAATATAGCATCCTGTGAATTTCTCGGCACGGACCAATGGTGGATGCGAAAAATCTGGCATGTGAGTTGGTCCATTGACTATGATGGGCCAGCGTTCAGTCTGTGGTCTGTCTGTTCTGTACTGGGACAGCACATGGATACGAATATCGCTTGTCTGCATGAACCTTTAGAGATATTCAGGTGGAGCAGACTTTACTTGTTTTTCAGTACACTTAGAAAAGTGCTGTTAAAAAATGAGTGAATGAGTTATTATTAATTGTCATGACATTTCATGGGTATACCTGGGTGTTTAAAGGGGTGATTCATCTTCTGGGGGTATTTTGGCAGACATAAATCCCCCTCACCCCCTCTGTGGTCTGAACTCACAAGGGAAGCATAGTCACCTGCTGCCCATCATTGGATTCTGGCTTCATTGTGCCCATCTTGCTGCTGCTGTACTGGGATCTTCCACTTTCAATATCTGGTCTGAACCCACTGCAACCAATGACTGGCCACATCAGTAAATGGTCAACTGGTCATGTGACACAGAAGGTGCAGGTCACCATTGTGGGCAGGATTGTCAGAGACCCAAGCACTGCAGAGGCAGGGGGGAAGCAAAGGAGCTGAGACACAGCGGAGGGGAGCAGGTAAGTATGCTTCGATCCACTGATCCGGCCATGAGAGGGGGGTCTGCCTAAAGACTCCCAGAAGAAGAAAAAACATTTATATGGTAGTCACAATGAGTTCCCTGTTTAACCTAACCTTGGTTTGACACTTTAACCCACACCATTGACCTCCCAAGCATAGTGGGCTCTGATATGTACTCAGGTTTGTCTAATGCTTATTCCTACTGTATAGTTTTTTTTTTTTATAGACAACTGGTGCATAATATATATATATATATATATATATATATATATACAGGTGAGGCATGTAGATAATGAATGGTATTTCAGTCCAGAGTGTCATTGAGAATCAACAAGTACAGTAGTAGGCCTACATCAGGGTTTCTCAATTCCGGTCCTCGGGACCCACCTACCGGTCAGGATTTGAGAATATCCCCCAGAATGAATACCTGTGGTAAGTCCTGATGCATGGACACTAATTATATTACCTGCTCAATACTAAGGAAATCTTGAAAACGTGACGGTAGGTGGGTCCCGAGGACCAGAGTTGAGAAACCCTGATCTACATATTCCAGATTAAACCAGCAGTCAGTTGTTAACATATAAATTAACATAAGATCATAGAAAAAAGGGAAAATACCCTTACTAACATTACTCCTCACTTGTCAGGCAAAGGATTGATTCAAAGAACCAAGAGTCAATGTCAGATCGAATATTAGTTACAGAGTAAACAGGTTTTCAGGCTGTTTAATACTGATGACCAATCCTGAGGATAGGTCATCAATATCAAATATCAGCAACCCTGATGATCAGCTGTTTGAAGAGGCTTCGGTACTCCAGTGCGCACTGGAGCTTCCTAGCAGCTCATCAAGCACAGTGCTGTATATTGGATAGCGGCTGTGCTTGGCATTGCAACTCAGCCTCGTTCACTTGAATGGAACTGAGCTATACCTAAGGCATGTAACTAATGAATGTGACATCATTGGCCTATGAAGAGCCATGGTCCTTACCGGAGAACAGGGGCCTGTTCAGACATCTGATTGGTGGGAGTGCCAGTTTCCGACCCTCACCAATCAAGTATCGATGACCTATTCTGAGGATAGGCTATCAATATTAAACACCTGGAAAACCCCTTAAAACTAGAGAAATACAAGATTAAGAATTGGGACTAGTGTCATCAGACACTAAGGGGATGTATTTGCAGAGTTGAGTGTTAAAGGAGAATCATTTCAGACATCTTAAACTTTAGATAATTTTGTGGACAACTCCAGTTTTGGAATACAACTTTTTTTTAAAGAGATGAGGGACTTTATCAGTCGTATCCATGCTCTAAGAGATAAAAGGCATTCATTTATCCAATGTAATGCTATGATTTTATTACATGACACGGAGGCTCCTATTACTATCTCTTTCTTTACTAAAATCATATAGCAGCAAAGAACAAACGTTTCAATCAAAATGAAAACCATGGCAACCAACTCCTCCCCACTGTGCCAGTATAACAGTCCTGGTCTCTGTCAACTCCTCCTTTTTCTTTGCTGCTCTTCTCACAGATAAGTACAGTTGTCTTTCTTATATATGTGGGCAGAGCTTTACTGTGTTATTCCATTAGATTATTATATTGATTATTATTATATTGTTTGAGGTTCTTTTTGTAGGTTACCTACTGTGTGTGGGGTGTTCTCCCATCCCCATTTTTTGTTCTGGGGGTCTTATTCGATTTATTTCTCCCCAGGTATTTTTTCCTTAGGTTGTTCTATTTAGGTATTTGTTCTTTTACTCCCTTATTTTAGCGCTGCTTATTCTACCTCCCTTCCCCTTTGTCGGCCATTTCGCCACTTCTTCTGTGGTTTCTACCACTCACCATCCCCTCAGTTCTTCTCCGTTCGTCTCCTCTTCTTGGCGGCCGAGATCTCGCGTGATTTCGGCCGCCATTTTCCCAGTCAGGTCTCCGGCTGTTCGTGCGTCTCCCCGCTCTCTCCTCTTTGCGCTCGTCGAGATTTCGCGGTAATTCGCGAGATTTCGGCCGTTTCCCCTCAGAGAGCTACCGGAGTCTCCCTGCGTCCCGCTCGTGCGGTATTGTCCCACACATTCAATTTCATTAGCTTGGGGGTCGATTATTATTATATATAAATTTGACTGATTAGGTGCTCTTACAGTTTAGTACTGCCCTATATATTACTATGTCCAAGGACAGCCTGCGTGGGGGTGAGTCTGCCCCTGAGATTATGGAGGTGCCTTCTAATGCCCAGGAGTCTGGTACCATGTCTGTGGATGCACAGACTTTAGCGATTTAGCGCTCAGTAGCTGCAGCAATCCAAGCTGCTATGGGGTCTATGTCCTCAGCCATATCAAATTCTATTTCTGAGGCCCTTATGGCTGGCCCTTCCTCCTCCAAACCTTCGGGGTTCCAACCGTCTGAAAACTTATTATCTGCCTCCAGAACCGTTATGACTGGTGGAGTTGTAGCCACCCAAGATGGCGCGCCCCGTTCGCGCAAAAGAGCCTATGCCCGCCATGCAGAAAAGGCGAGGCAATGGAAATGCGCCAGAGCGCAGCATGATAGTGTTTTGGGTTCTGAACTCGACTCAGATGAGGAGGCTCAGTATCGCTCTGTTGAGTTTGTGGACTTGGAGGAGGACGATCTTTTGGATTCGGACCTTCCGGGTCCATCCTCAGGATCTGTCACGCCACGGTCTGCTTCCATTGAGGTTCCTTTGGAATCCTCTGCGATTTTGGATCCTGATGCACTACATCATCCTGGGTCTGCAGAGTGACTCCCGTCCTCACATGTAGCAAAATACCTGGAAGCCCGGGTGCGCCAACCCCTTTCTAAGGAGGCGCGTAATAAGATGAAGGCTGAGTGCCCCAGACCTATTATCCCCAACAAGGTCTGTGAGACGCCTATAGTTGACCCGAAGATGTGTCAATTTCTGTCTAAATCGGGCTGGAACCCAAAAAAGGACCTTGAGTCGGCCTTGAAGTCCTGTCAGGACAAACCTTTGGACCTATTGGGCCCACTGACAAAAAATTTCGAATTGGCTGGGTCAGCCAGAACCCAAAATACACTGGTGGATCCGGAGGAGCTCCGGGGATGGGTTCAACGTGCCGTGTGTATCACGGGCAAGGTTAATACTTCGCTCTCTATTGAGAGGCGAAAGGCAATTCTTTTTAAAATTGAGCCCAAGCTCTCTAATTTAGCCCTGACGGAGGCAGGTAAAGAGGCCCAGGGATTACTATTCGGGGATTCCTTCATAAAGGACCTGTCAAGATTTGTAGGAGCCTTCACTGCCATTGACAAGGCTCAGACGTCGATGAAACGCATCTTCCAGGGACGGGTCTCTAACAGGGCCGGCAGCTCTAGGGACCGCCTGTCCGGCCGTTCATCCTACCAGACCTGTGGATCGGGTCGAGGCTCCTTCCCTTATTGTTCCTCCACCCAGGAGTTCCGGCAGCCGCCCGCCTTCTTCGCCACCCGAGGATCTTCATGGCGTTCCCGCGGAGCCAGAGGTTCATCTTCCCGACGCCCTTTCGGTAAGTCGACTACCAGCATCTTCTTTGATTCCTTGGGTAGGGGGCAGGCTCCGTCTTTTTTCCCATGTTTGGTCAACCATCACTGCCGACCCATGGGTTCTTTCTACTGTATGGGGGTTCCACATAGAACTGATTTGCTCTCAGGTCCAGATTCCTCCACCACATCCTGTAGTTCTCCCGTCCTCATCGCGCCTGCTGTTACACCAGGAGTTGACAGCGCTTTGTCAGAAGGGTGCCATAGAGCGGGCTCCCGCATCCACGGAGGGTATCATAAGCAGTATGTTCCTGGTGGCCAAAAAAGGAGGCCAGATGCGACCTGTAATCAACCTCCGGGCTCTAAACGCCTTTGTGCAGTATCGGCACTTCAAGATGGAGGGCATCCACCTCCTCAGGGATTTGCTACTCCACGGGGACTGGATGGTCAAACTGGACCTGAAAGATGCCTACCTGACAGTACCGGTGGCCGAGTCATCCAGGGATCTCCTTCGTTTCCTCTGGAGCTCGGAGGTGTGGAGGTTCACATGTCTACCTTTCGGACTCTCTTCGGCCCCTTGGTGCTTCACCAAGCTTCTACGACCGGTCATTTCCTGTCTCCGCAGTCGAGGGATTCGCCTGATTACTTATCTGGACGATATCCTCATCATGGCCCAGAGCCCTTCCGTCCTGCTTACACATCTACAGTGTTCCATGGACCTCTTGTCACGGTTGGGATTTCTTCTCAATCTGGAGAAGTCGTCTCTTACTCCGGCCCAGTCCATAGAATTCTTGGGCTTCACTATCAATTCATCCACGGAGACTCTCAGCCTCCCACCCTCCAAAGTGCGTGCCATCCGCAAGGAGCTTCTTCATACCCTCTCTCTTCCGCAAGTTTCCCTACGTCACCTGGCCCGTATCATAGGCCTCCTCTCTTTGTCCATCCAGGCAGTGTTCCCAGCTCCTCTACATTATCGGGGCATGCAGCGGCTCAAGATTGCCCACCTCCAGTCGGGAGCATCCTATGCAGATTTAATCACCTTGGACGAAGACACCAGAGACGAGTTGACGTGGTGGATTCACAACTTGGAAGTGTGGAACGGGAAGGCGATTTTTGGCCCCCGTCCGGCTATCACAATAGAGTCGGATGCCAGCCTTCTAGGCTGGGGAGCTTACTGCAACGGGGTGACTACCGGAGGTCGCTGGTCAGAGGAAGAGTCCGGTCTTCACATCAATGCCTTGGAGTTGCTGGCGGGGTCTTTTGCAGTTCGCAGTTTCGCAAACGGCCTGGCCAAGGCTTGCATCAGACTGCGGATGGACAACATCTCTGCGGTCAGGTATGTCAATGCCATGGGAGGCACGCATTCTACGACTTTATCCCACTTGGCGCGGGATTTCTGGACGTTCTGCCTTGCCAGAGAGATCACGGTGTCGGCAGAGTATATACCGTGCCTCCACAATACCCATGCAGACTGGAGCTTGCGTTTTCTGTCGGACTCCAGCGATTGGAGATTAGACAGCGCGGTCTTCTCTGCCATATCCTCTCATTGGGGTCCTTTCCGTTTAGACCTCTTCGCGTCTCGTCTGAACACCCAACTTCCGCGGTTTTACAGCTGGCGCCTGGATCCAGACGCGGAGGCGGTAGATGCATTTCTACAGTATTGGACCGGCCACATTTCTTACGCTTTCAGATTTGCGCTGATTCCCCAAGTCTTAACTCTAATCCGCCATCAGGGCGCGGATCTCGCACTTATAGTTCCGTTTTGGACCACCCAGTCGTGGTTCCCTCAACTTCTGGAGTGTTTGACCCAATGCCCTCTACTTCTTCCGGTCTTCCCGGACCTCTTGTTAGATCCATCGGGTCTGGGGCATCCTCTCGTCCTCGAAGGCTCCCTCCAGCTTCTGGCATGCAGAATTTCAGGGAACCCTGGGACGTCGCTGGAATTTCGGACTCAGCTAGACGCCTATTGGACGAGGCATGGGCTCCGGGGACCAGACGGTCCTATCGGTCAGCCTGGAGATCTTGGGCTGATTGGTGCCTGGCTGGGCACCTGGATCCCGTTTCAGCTCCTGTAACTGATGTGCTCCAGTTTCTTACTTCGCTTTTTGAGGAAGGTAAGGCTTACCGTACCATCAACTTGTACCGTTCCGCCATTTCTGCTTTTCACCACAGGTTTGGGGGGTGCCCGGCTGGTCAGCACCCTCTAGTTTGCCGGCTTCTCAGAGGTTCCCGTGTTTCCCGTCCTCCCAGACCTCGTTTCTCCTCTACGTGGGATGTCTCTTCTGTGCTGTCCCTGTTTTCCTCGTGGCCTTCAAATGCGGACCTTTCTCTTCGCCAGCTTTCAGCTAAGTTGGTTTCTTTATTTTGCTTAATCTCCTGCAAGAGGGTGTCTGATGTCCGCGCGTTGGATTATGACGCTCGTTCTTTCACTCCTGATGGGGTTGTGTTTAACATCACACGGCGCACCAAGACTACTATCCGGTCCGTTTCTTATCCGTGTTTACCGGACTCTCCTGCTCTCTGCCCTGTGGCCTGCCTCCGGGAATATGAGATGCGTACGCTCCCTCATCGCTCTCCTGCTTGTCCCCAGCTTTTTCTGTCGTACCGGCGCCCTTTCCGACCTGTCTCCACAATCACTCTAGCCCGCTGGGTGAAGTGGGTTATGTCCTTGGCAGGCGTGGATACTGCGGTTTTCACCGCCCATTCCACTAGAGGGGCTTCGGCAACCTCCATGGCGGTGGCAGGTGCCCGTTTGGAGGACATTATGAGACTAGCGGATTGGTCACGTGTATCTACATTTCGTGAATTTTATTTCCGGCCTACGGTTCATGTTTTTTCCTCTGTGGTAAGTCAGCTTTAAACTCGCAATAGGAGCCTCTGTGTCATGTAAAAGAATTGCATGATTTTCCTATCTTGTGATGTAAAGTCATGATTTTATTAAAGACATGGAGGCGAGTATTGCCCCGCCCAATTCCCCCCCCCCCCCTGGATTTGGGACGCGATTGTTGTGGATTTGTATTATGTTTGCATTCACTTGTTATTTTACTATATGTACACTGCGATGCATTACTGAAGATTGTTTTACTTCATTATTTGGACGTTTTCTACCTTTTGTCTTGTTTTATTTTCATAGGATGAATTTGCAGTTTTCCAACTGCTGATTGCGTTTGAGTTTCCAGTTGCATTCTTCAGTTGAAGAGTCGTGTTTGGTTTTGGTTGTATGGAGTGTTTTGGTTATCACACTCAGATTTCCAGTGGAAAAGAAAGAGGAGGAGTTGACAGAGACCAGGACTGTTATACTGGCACAGTGGGGAGGAGTTGGTTGCCATGGTTTTCATTTTGATTGAAACATTTGTTCTTTGCTGCTATATGATTTTAGTAAAGAAAGAGATAGCAATACTCGCCTCCGTGTCTTTAATAAAATCATGACTTTACGTCACAAGATAGGAAAATCATGCAATTTTTCTAGCTAAAAATAAACTTTCCCGTAAGAAAGTTCTAGCATGGTGTTGCCACAATTCGTCATCTACAATACTAAATAAACAGACCTTGGGGTCTTTTGGTACTGGCATGTGTAGAATTGAAGATGGCAAGGAAATCCTCTAATCAAAATGATTAAATAATGTTGTACTGCCCTGGAGCAAGGGTACTATGAACTATGGACGTTTGTGAACATTTGTCCTATTGCTACTACGCAAAGCTATCAACTCACTAATTTATTGCATATGAAAGGGTTAACTTTAACTAAGATTTATGCCTTTGTTTACACTTGCACGGTTTTATATTGTTGAACTGCATTGTATATGCTTATTGTAATATATCCTGTTCATTTTCACTAATATTATACTGTAACTGCACTGCAATGTGGAAAGGGTTAATACACAGGAAACTTTTACTGAGAGACTTTGGGACTTTCTACCTATGCAAAGTTTTGGATATTTGCATAGACTTGCATTGAAATGCCTTAAAAGTCTATGACGGACTAAAATTGCCACATTGTTTCTGTTTATGCTGTACATCTCCACTCCACCCCTCCCACCAGAAGATTCTAGTTAGAAATTGCATATAAGGAAAGCAGTACGAGCCCCTAGTTGTCTGAATATAGGGACCAGTGCTTATTAGGAGAGACTCTGCCAGTTTGCAGATAGGGACCAGAGTTTAATAGGAGAGCCTCTGCCAGTCTGCAGAAAGGGAACAATTTTTAGTAGCAGATACTCTGCCAGACTGCACGAGTGACCAGAAGAAGAAGCTGAGATGGGAATACTGAGCCACAGACCCTGGACCACTAGCCTTTTGACCGGGGAGCCAGCTGGATGACTGAGCCACAGACCCTAGGCCAGCAGCCCCTTGACTGGTGTATCAGTCCTCTCAGAGAAAGAGCTAGCTCATGCCTTTCCTTAGCACAGAGCCTTCTTCTGCAAGGGAGGATACGGATGAAGCCAGATCAGTGCCTTGCCTGTATTATTTTGCGCTTAAGAAGCACACTGGTTTACTACAGAATCTGATTTTCTGGACTCATTTCCTATTGGGGGGATGCCTGTTCCTTCCCTTCCAGAGAGAAGCAACATATGTTGATGCCTCAACAGTGCCTGGGGGACCTGGTGTAACGTTGGGGCACCCCAAACACTGGCACTGCAATATCACAGACCCATATTAAATGCCAAACACTGGTGAACCCCAAACACTGGCACTGCAATATCACAGACCCATATTAAATGCCAGAAGTTTGCAAAAGAAGTCTTCAGTGTAAACATTCTGAAGTGGGTGATCTACCCATGTGGAACAATTGACCACACCACAGAAATAATTAGTTTGACCTTTGAGTGTGCCATGACTCACAGTGAACCCCATTCTATCTGCAGATATCAGAAACTTCCTTCATAGTACTCATGGTAAAAAAATATATATATAAAGGTAATGAAAGCTTCTAGAAAGTTCCTCAAACCATGACTGTATTCATGTATAAATGTAACCAAAGGGATATTTTGTGGATTTTGTTTTTTTAAATCACCACTAAGGTCATTTTCAAGATCCTGAACTGCATTGCGGTGCAGCGCCATTCTCTCTGTTGTCATGGGAAAGGACATTGACAACCGTTTACTCATGTTTTACATTCATGAGCCTGTGGTTCTAACTGTACCGAATGGTATCTATGCTGTGGTTGAAAATCATGCCAATAGCTTTATTGGCATGATTTACATTCTGGGGCCAGAGCAGCTTATTGGCATTGGTCCAGCTTTGTAAACCATTGGCCATCAACTGTTATCACAGAGTGGCCAACCATTAATTTCCCCTGCAATAGTATTATATAGCGACCATTCAAATGAACAGTCAGAGCAGCTGCTGACTCTTCTCCATGACCCTTCTCCATGAAGAGGTGCAACTAATGTTGGAGACCCCCCCATCTATGACATCCCTTATTGGCCATATGGAAAGTACTTGTTTTACTAGGACAACCCATTCAAAGTTCAGCAAACAACGCTCCATTTTTGTGCAATGTAATATTGCATTTTATTGCTAAATCCTCTTTTGTGACCGTACCCACGACACCCACGATATAGCACTAATACTAGTCAATGCACCTGTTCAATAGACACAGCCATATTTGTTTGTCTGTATTTCATACACATATGTTCTACCATCTGTATTGCTGCAATATGTTTGCAGTCTCTTAGGTCTATATTTGAATCTGTATTTAGTACATACCACTACTCACAAAAAGTTTGGTATATTTGGCTTTCAGGCGAAATTTATGAAAAACGTAAAAAGTTCACTCTACTGTGATATTATATCATGAAAGTAAGGCATTTAAGTAGAAGCAGCAATGGTGATTTCCTCATCTCAAACTATTTATTGAAACAAAAGCCAAGAACAGTGATGGGTATACCCCCACAAAAAGGTCAGTGTCTCAATAACTTGGCATGTGGCCATGAGCATCAATTACAGTTTGACAACGACGTCTTATTCTGCTCACAAGTCAACTTATTGTCTGCTGAGTCATGGCATCCCACTCTTCTTGAAGAGCGGCCCTCAGGTCATTAAGGTTCTGGGGTACAGAGTTACGAGTCTCTACATTGATAGGTTTTCAATGGGATTCAGGTCTGGAGAAAGTGCAGGCCACCCTATTTGAGGTACCCCAGTTTCCAGCAGCTGTTCCCTAATGAGCTGGCGCATTGTCCTCCATGAAGATGAAATTAAGCCTGTGTTGTTCATGCAGAGGCACAATGACTAGATTAATGTTATTTAAGTAGTATAAGCTTGTCACTGTACCATTCACAAAGTGTAGGGCAGTTCTTTATTGACTAGACACACCTGCCCACACTAACACCATCACCAAAGGCTCATCTGGTGACAACAGTGGCTGATGCATAGCACTCTCCTTGATGTCTCCAAGATGGTTAAATGCCATCATTTCTGCTCAGCATGAATCGACTTTCATCAGTGAACAGCACTGAGGCCCACTAGTCCCTCGTCCAGCTTAGATGCTCCCTGGCTGATGCAAGATGATGACACCTGTGCTTGGTGATGTGGTCAGGTACCCTTGCAGATTGTTTAGGATGCAGACCACGCTGATATAAACGGTTTCAAATGGTCTGAGGTGACACTTGGGTGCCTCTCGCCTCCCTTAATCCCTTCGCTACAAGCGCTGTACATGTACGTCGCTGGAACCAAGTGCAAACATGGCGCCTGCTCGCACGTGCAGCGGGCATCATGGCCAGCAAGTCTCCACTGTTTAAAACAGCAGAGACCCGCGGCTAATAACCTAGACTGGAAATAATGCCGATTGTGGTCATTAAAGCCTTTAGATGCCGTGATCAAGTGAGATCACGGCATCTAAAGGGTGAAAACCCCAGAAGCTCGCGCTTCCGTGCTTCTTACCGACATCCTCTGTGGCCAATGAAGATGCTGGTAATTGATTTCAATGCGCTGGGTATCTCGGAAGAGACCAAGGACATTGAAGCTGCAATTTTAATTTTGGCCAGCAAGTGGCAGGCCAACATAAGAAATTAGCAATTCTGTACAAATAATGGCTCTAATAAATCCATGATTGTTCAGAATTAAAAGAAAAAATTGATTTTGTAGGTTCAAATACGAGCTTCAAAATCATAAAAAAAAGTTAAAAAAAGGCATAAAAAATATAAAAATTTAAAGCACCCTCCTTTGCATAGAATAAAAAATAAATAAAAATTATATATATATATATAAACATCATGGGTATCACCGTGTCCAAAAACACCTATTTTACTATTAAAATATAAAAATCTTTTTCCAATACGGTGAATGGTGTAACGGAAAAAGGTGTCAAAATGGCCAATTTGCAATTTTTCATTGCTTCTCTTATCCCCAAAAAATGTGATCAAAAAGTCACACACACTCCAAAATGGTATCAATAAAAACTACAGATTGTCCATCAAAAAATGAGCCCCCACACAGCTCAGTAGATATAAGTATTAAAAAAAGTTCTGGGGGTTAGAACATGGTGATGTAAAAAAAATTTTTTGTTAAGTTTACATTTATTTTTAGACTATTTAGACATAGAAACCTATACAGATGTGGTATTGTTGGAATTGTACTGACCCAGAGAATGAAGAGCATGGGTCAGTTTTGCCACAAACAGAACTCCGTGGGAAACAGTAAAACAGTAGAGGATTTTTTTTTTTCATTTCAATTCCACCCCATTTTGATTTTTTTTATGCTTCCCTCTACATTGTATGCCATATTAAATAGTGGCATTAGAAAGTACAACTTGTCCCACAAAAAATAAAATAGGTAAGAAAAATTAAAACGCAAAAATGAAAAAACCTCTGGTATCCTAGGGTTAAATGTGCCTGGAGTTGTGTGGCATTCGTGATCGCAGGGCATTGTTTACAATGAATCGATCATCAGTGTGGGATGTGGCCAAAGGACGTCCACTTCTATGCCTTTCTGTGACTCTTCCAGTCTCTGTATCTCTGTTGTAACCTGCTGATGACACTCTGTGACCCACTAAGCTCAGTGGCCACTTCCGTCTGAGAACATGCTGCTTAAAGCCTTGCAATGGCGAGGTACTGTTGATCAATTGTTAGATGTCATCTTGGTCTCATGATGAGGAGGACTGTTTAAATACCAATTCTAATGAAACCAAGAAATTTATTGGACGATTCATGGATCAAACACCTGTTGTGAATTTTGCCATTAAGCTACTTTTTAGAGAACAGCAAGTTGTACAAAAAGGGGTATCAAATAATTAGAAAAGGCTCCACCAGCAAACTACTGGAGCTCAGCCTTTCAGTTACCAGCTGAAAAAAGGGATAAAAGGGATAGCATTATACAACTATCTACTGAGGAAGGAATTCATTTCCGAAACACGTCTAGTGTGTATTGAGACCAGGCTATTGGTGCGACTTTTTCCAAAAACGCAAGAGAATTTTCTTCAACTATATACCGCTACAAAGATTTTGTTCACCAAGAATCTACTAAGTGGACTGAAACTGTGTTGCTACATCTGACACTGCCACAAACACAAGGTAAATCCTGCTGTGTTCACTCTCCCCGGCCTGACAGGTTCAGGCAACTACCGGCTCGGCTCAGCTATACCAGCTTCCGTCAGGCCTGACGGCCCAGGCATTTGCGTCATAAACCAGCGATTGACTACCTGGCTGGACACGAGGGACGCTGAGCGAGCGGGTCTGATGGTCTGCTCCGCAAGGAACAAGTAAGTGGAGCCCCGCAGATCGGAGAAAGTGTGGTCACTATTTGTCAGACGACATTTAAACACAGAGTCCCCCTTGTGGGAAACTACAACAAGGACAATCTTGAACCTTTGGTTCCAACTATTCGGCAAATTGGTAATTACAAACATGGACATTTGAGCGGTTCAATAGATTACCCCTTGCAGCCTAACTTCAGCCATTAGGTCTCATTCCTAGGAGTACTCCGATATTTAGGTTTGTGCGTGAGCTCCGCACTTATATACCTATATACACATTTGTTTATGTATGTATGCTGATACTGACACCAATAATAATGTAAAAACTCCAGCAAATAGCGTTGCAAAAAGGAATATTATATGATACTGACACCAAGTCAGTTTATATTGATTTAGTATATTAATAAATTAATGCAAAAATACTGTGAGCCAGCCTATATTATTACAAGTTGTACAAAAAGTATTGAAACAGTTGGACAAGTGCTTTCAAAAGTTTAGAGAAGGTCACATAAAGTTCACCTGTAAAGGTTGGAGTGCATTTTAGGTTCATCCTGGAAATTTAACCCACAAACCAAATATCCCTAACTTTGCGTGAGTAGTGAACTGTATATGTATCTGGCCAATGGCAGAAAATAGGGATGAAAAACACTATGGACAGGATAATGATACAATATGAACGTCTTAAAATTCAATATACACAGTAAAGGGTGAATATGGACAAATATACCACGCTCCATATCCATCTCCACATTTCACTCGTATTTTAATATCTATGTGTTAAAGGGCTTTTCTGGCTTATAACATTGATAGCCTAGCACTGACATGCTGCTCTTTCATTTTGCTTCTCAGTGGGGTTCCCAGTGCTTGGATCACCTCCAGTCAAACTTTCCTAAGGATAGACACCACCTACTTAATGACAACCAATGTAAATATATCGAGAAACATGTTAAATAGCTTTTAAAGGCATAATTCAAAAAAAGTTTCCAATAATATATCATTATTTCATATCTTTCTTGAGGCAGAACAGCTATAACGTGAACGTTTGGGCAGGTTCTTGTGCAGGTTGTGCTCACTTCAGGTCTTACCACAATATTTCTATGCATTCAAGTCAGGTCTTAATGATAATTTAGTTTCTCCTCTGTGTTTCAGATCTAGACTTTCCTTTGTCTTCTGGATCTTTATGTTTCCACATAACTCAATTACACTCCAGCTTTTCATGGCTAAGTGACCAGATCGTCTCTGCAAATTGTCTGGTACAGCTCAGAATTCGTGATTTCAAGTTCAAGTTATGAAGCAGAACGCACCACCATCATGTTTGACTGCTGTTAGGGTGACTTTTAAATGATTTGTCTATAAAATATTATACTTAGTTATTTTAAGATCATCCAGGTGTATACTTTGCAGGTCGGCCTTTGATGTTATTCTTGGATCGCTACTACTCTCCCTTGAATCAAAGTTCTGTCACCATGGACATGTGTGTCACTGCTACAGTACTACAGTGAAGGGGTTGTGTCACTTCTGCACTGCCTCTTCATTCTGTTAACAACTGGGTTCTCAGGTTTAGACCACCATCAGTTAAAGGGATTCTGTCAGCTAGGTTTTGCCTATAGAGCTGAGGACATGCGCTGCTAGATTGCCACTAGCATGTCCACAATATACATTTCCAAAAGCTCTGAGTGCTTTTATCCTGTAAAAAAACAATTTTATATATATGCGAATGAGGCTAGTAAGGAGCCCAAGGGGCTGTTACCAACGTTTCATGAGCCCAGCCACGCCCACTCTGACGGAGCCCAGCACCACCCGGCATCCTCCGAATCTCCTCCTTGCTCCCCCAACGTTACACAATTAGAGCACTGTAATCTCTTGCAAGCTAGCTAGCGCATGCACAGTTCATACCCTGAGGCTGAGGCCAGCACATGGAAGGAACACTATGCCGGCACTAACATACAGCATACTCGCGCATGCATGAGATTACAGCGCTCTAACTGTGTATCATCGGGGGAGCAAGGAGGATATTCAGAGGATGTGGGGTGGCTAGGCTAAACCTGGCTGACAGAATCCCTTTAAACTTGAATGGCCAATCTTAAAGGGACTCTACCATGATATTTTTTAAATCACATATTAACAGATGCTATGATTCTATGTACTTTTTTTTTTTTTTTTGCAAAAAAATAGGTGGATGGTTTTCTGTATAAATTTTTAAAGATACTCTGTGTATTCTACCTCCTGTTGTAGCACTTTAACTTCACTTCAACCAGAGAGGTAAGAGGATGAAAAACTCAATTAGAGCATCACACATTACACTGAAAAGTGCAGTGCTCTTCTGTGGACATCTTTATTCAGGCCTATCAAGAGAATAACAGTGCTGTCATACTGTCATCCCAATTCTATACATACTATTATACTAGCAGATAGCATATTGTTCTCACAGCAGCAGTAAAATTAAAACGGATTACCTATTTAAGAGTTTTACAAAAGAACAATATTTTGTATTGAATTTTCAAAAAAATAGTTTTCTATGAGTATTGAATTAAAAAAAAATCTTTCTGATGGAAGTGTACTGTTTAAGGGTAAGCCATGGATTTGAAATTTGAAATTGAAATGGCTTCATAAATTAGACGAATGTCAACTGAAAACAAAAAGATGTTTCCGAGGTGTTATTTTATAGGCAACACAAGTATCACCTAAAACAAACATGTAAAAGTAATTTACAGGTCCTCTGTAAAGAACTTTGTGAGTATATTCCATTATCTACTTTATTACAATTATAGCCCAAAGCTGTATTCTCACCCTAGAGCACTCAGAGAACTAATGAAGCCTTTAGGATGACTTTCTAAGCACACATTCACCAGTTGTCTCTGGTATTGTAGCACACCTCCATTTAAGTAAATGGGATTGAACTGCAATACCAACCTGTGACTACCAACCTGGCTCTACACAGCTTCTGAACATCCCAGTAGCATCCTGCCTTTTTATAAGTGTGATGTATCCCTCCTTATCAGATTTCTGAGCTACCAAGAAGAAAACAAACATAGTGGAAAGTAAGAGAAGTGAGGTCACTGCATACAGTACTGGCAGAAGGAAATCAAGCCCTGTTTCTGAGAGAAATGCATCTAGTTGTGCATCTGGAACAAGGAATAATATGGCTGAAAGAGACTTTAGGGAAGCCCAAACATAACTGTTCCGTCATAGTTTTGATTATACAAAGAAGCACAGCCATTATGCAACCTCTTTTTGAAAACTAAAGTACGCTTGAGTGGTTCATTGCCTTAAAGGTCCTGATGTGTTCTACTATGGATGGTTGGAAGTAGATCTCAGGCCACGATTCCATTGGTGATCCAGTTGTACTTTCCTTACAAAATTATATAAAAGCATTAAAATGCTTATATTCATCAGTTTTAAATAGCTAGTATGGCATTCATTGTAGTCATGGTCAAATGTGTTCTGACTGTTCTGATTACACTAATGTTACTGTGTCACTATGCTCACTTTGATATGTATAATTTAGGTGATATTAGTCACTTTTGGATTATTTACGGTTGTCTATGTACAAAGACTATGACGTCAGCTCAGTTTAATCTTTTACTTTACCTTAAAGGGGTTCTGCAGTTCTTTCAAACTGATGATCTATCCTCTGGATAGATTATCAGCATCTGATCAGCAGGGGTCCGACACCCAAGACTCCTGCCGATCAGCTGTTTAAGAAGGCAGCGGCGCTCCAGGAGCGCCACGGCCTTCTCTCGGTTTCCCTTGGGCAGGGCTAAGCTCTGTTCACTTGAATGGAGCTTAGCCATGCCCAGGCCAGTGATACTAGTTGTGACGTTACTGGGCCTGTGGTAAACAGCGAGAAGGCCGGGGCGCTACTGCCAGCACCTCTGCCTTCTACAACAGCTGATCGGCAGGGGTCCCGGATCTCAGACCCCCACCGATCAGATGCTGCAGATCTATCCAGAGGATAGATCACCAGCTTAAAAGAACTGCAGAACCCCTTTAAAGATGGGAAAAGTGTCCCACGCCATACATTCTATTGCTGGAAAAATGTCAGCACAAATTAAAATGCTCAAATATAATTGTTAAAGTGATCAAGACTGCCAGTTCCTGCAGTTATTGATTTTTTCCTACTTTATTTCCAGCCAGTGAATTTATGCACAACAAATTAGATGGGATAGGTATATATTCAGAAGCACTATTAAAAATGAAAGGTTGCAAAGGTGAAGGTTAGAAGTGTAACTTGAAGCTCCTAGATCCCAATGCAAACTCTATAAATGCTCCTCAAATTATCATACATAATTAATAGCACTGCTCTCCTCATATGGCGCAGTGAGAACCCTAGACAACCTAGTTAAAGTGGTTGTCCAGAATTAGAGATGCATGGCTGTCACACCTTTCCATGAGTTGTGTCTGGTATTGGAGCTCAGCCCTATTCAGTCTGGGTGTCAAACTATGGATCTGTACAACACAGATCTGTCATATGGCCAAGTCCATAAGCCAGGGTCAGTGTCAGACTGCGGTGCCAAGAGCCCACCAGTTAGATTCATTCTGGGGGCCTATTGTACAGCTACATGTAAATACCACCTGCTCACACAGTGGCAGGCAACAGCAAAATGCTCAAGATTATGGGTGTCAATGAGGTGGCTTGCCGGGGCTCCGGAGTGCCAGAAATGTGATGCCGGAAGCTCAACCTGGCGTTTAGGGACGTTGGTGTGAGCTGCTTCTTCCTCAATATAATAGGCCGATGGATGCATGTGCCGGTGAATTTCTTGTCCTCTGACTTCCCCTGCTGTTCCCCTGTGGTATTGAAGATTCCTTTGGCTCTGGATTCGTATTGTGACTACGTTTTATGATTTCAGTTTTTTTCAGTTTTTTTGGTATTGTATCGATCTCCTGGTTCTGACACTGACCCTGGTTTTGGCGTGTTTGGTTTTCCTGTTTGCCTCTGACGTTTTTGTGCTTCACTGTCCGACTGGCATTTGACCCTTTACCGTACGACTATTCTATTAGAGTTTGTTTGTTGTTCCCTGTTTATGTGTTGCCCTCACACTTATTCCAGCATAGCTTCTGCCACCCAGTTGTTGGGTCACTGTCTAGGGTGACCATGCAAGTGGGTAGGGATAGTAGGTCCTGGCAGTTTTAGGGCTGCACTATCCCTTTTTGTGTATGACGGTAGTCGCCTATTCCTGATAAATAGTTCATTTTCGCAATTTAGCAAATAATATACTTTTGTAGGCAAGAGGGAATATGTAGCACTGAACTGAGATGATGCTGACTATATGAAATAGAACATAATTGGGACAAACTGGTGTTGGATCAACTGACGGATGGAGAAATATCAAGTGTTGACATTGTCCCTTCAATAAAATCTAAAAGTTGGTAAAGATGGGTTGGTCACCATGTTCAAAGGGATATAGAAAAAGAGATAGTTCACTAGCATATTCTCCCGTAGAAAATGTTTATTTACGCCTCAACATAAGTCACCATGTATTAACCCATAAAAGGGCTCTTTTCCAACTGACCCTTGTGTCTGTTGATGTGTGGCGACTCTCTTTTTCTGTATGAGTGGGAACTAGGCTGTTCAACAGTTGCTTTCTGGAATTTTTACTTGGTTGTTGGTGCTGACCATATTGGTCCTCTTTGTATGTAAGGAGTATATCAAAGAACTACACCTATGGCTTTCTTTTTTGCACTGAAAGAATGTATCCACCACAAATATTAAAGTTCTCAAATTGTTGGATTACATTTTTACACTTTGAATAAGAGTATTTGTGTGGATCACAATGTTGGGTTGTGTAAAAGAAAGATGCCTCATTTGGTTGATATTACTAAAGGATGTATATAATTTCTTATAGTGTATCTGAAAATCTTAATGGTCTGTTACATATTAGACAATCATAACTTGAATCCCGCACTGATCATCATTTTTAAGGTTCAGAGACATAAATCACCTCTTTACAAGCATCACTTCAAATTCACAGTTGGGAACCTATTCTTAAAGTGAATATCTTGCATTGTTTGTAGAAAAGGGGCAACTAAATTGTTAAGAGGTGGGAAATATGTCAGTTTTAAATGGTCCCTGTACTTTAAGTAAACTTTGTATAAATAAATAGTCTAGGCGAATATAAGAATCTTTGTAATGTCTGCCTTTTTTTCCACTTATCAGCTCTCCACTATTTTGCATTGGTTGCAGAAAAAGGAAAACTAAATTATTAAGAAGTGGAAAACATCTCTGCTTTGAATGGTCCCTGTACTTTAAGTAAACTTTGTATAAATAAATAGTCTAGGCCAGTGGTGCCCAACCATTTTTCGTCTGAGGGCCGCACTAGACTTGGTATAAATTTTGCGGGCCAGAACCAGGTAGCTTTGCCAGAAAGAAATGCAAACACTGTGAGGGAGCACGTGTGAGCATTACTACTGTGAGGAGGGCACATATCTGGCATAACTACTGTGAGGGGGCACATATCTGGGCATAACTACTGTGAGGGGGCACATATCAGGGCATAACTACTGTGAGGAGGGCACATATCAGGGCATAACTACTGTGAGGAGGGCACATATCAGGGCATAACTACTGTGAAGAGGGCACATATCTGGGCATAACTACTGTGAGGGGGCATGTGTGAGCATTACATCTGTGAAGAGGGCACATATTTTGGCATTATTACTGTGAGGGGGCACATATCTGGCCATAACTACTGTGAGGGGGCACATATCAGGGTATAACTACTGTGAGGGGGCACATATCAGGGTATAACTACTGTGAGGAGGGCACATATCAGGGCATAACTACTGTGAGGGGGCACGAGTGAGCATTACTACTGTGAAGAGGGCACATATCTTGGCATTATTACTGTGAGGGGACACATATCTGGGCATAACTACTGTGAGGGGGCATGTGTGAGCATTACGTCTGTGAAGAGAGCACATATCAGGGCATTATTACTGTGAGGGGGCACATATCTGGGCATAACTACTGTGAGGGGGCATGTGTGAGCATTACTACTGTGAAGAGGGTACATATCTTGGCATTATTACTGTGAGGGGGCATGTGATGTATACATGTGTGTAATGTATGTAGTGCAGTATGTGATGATCACACACTGGACTACATATAATACACACATGTATACATCACATACTGCGCTGTCACCTTCTTCTGCAGGTCTACCTTGATGTCTGGTCTTTAGGCTTCAGTCAGATCCTCCACCACCATGCTTGCGCCGTGTACCTGACACCACCAGGAGCTGGCCCTTCCTCCTTTCATCTCCCGCCGGCTTCTCTTACAGCAGGGCGCTCTATCGCTCCAGTGCCCGCCCAATCTTACGAATCAGGGGCGTAGCTAGAAATGACTGGGCTCCATAGCAAAAAAAATTATGGGCCCCCCTCCCGGATCTCCCACCCCCACATACCTATCGGACCTCCCACCCCTTCCAGAGCTCCCACCCCAACATCCCCACACCCCTCCCTAGATCCCCACTCAATGTCATCCACAGATCCCCTCTCAGTGTCATCCACAGATCCCCCCTCAGTATCATCCACAGATCCCCCCCTCAGTGTCATCCACAGATCCCCCCCCTCAGTGTCATCCACAGATCCCCCCCTCAGTGTCATCCACAGATCCCCCCCCTCAGTGTCATCCACAGATCCCCCCCCTCAGTGTCATCCACAGATCCCCCCCCCTCAGTGTCATCCACAGATCACCCCTCAGTGTCATCCACAAATCCCCCCCTCAGTGTCATCCACAGATCCCCCACTCAGTGTCATCCACAGATCCCCCCCCCCTCAGTGTTATCCACAGATCCCCCCCTCAGTGTCATCCACAGATCCCCCCTCAGTGTCATCCACAGATCCCCCTCTCAGTGTCATCCACAGATCGCCCCTCAGTGTCATCCACAGATCCCCCCCTCAGTGTCATCCACAGATCCCCCTCAGTGTCATCCACAGATCACCCCTCAGTGTCATCCACAAATCCCCCCTCAGTGTCATCCACAGATCCCCCCCTCAGTGTCATCCACAGATCCCCCCAGTGTCATCCACAGATAACCACCCTCAGTGTCATCCACAGATATCCCCCCTCAATGTCGTCCACAGATAACCCTCCTCAGTGTCATCCACAGATAACCCCCCCTCAGTGTCATCCACAGATTCCCCCCCCCCGCTGTCACCTTCTTCTGCAGGTCTACCTTGATGTCTGGTCTTTAGGCTTCAGTCAGATCCTCCACCACCATGCTTGCGCCGTGTACCTGACACCACCAGGAGCTGGCCCTTCCTCCTTTCATCTCCCGCCGGCTTCTCCTACAGCAGGGCGCTCTATCGCTCCAGTGCCCGCCCAATCTTACGAATCAGGGGCGTAGCTAGAAATGACTGGGCTCCATAGCAAAAAAAATTATGGGCCCCCCTCCCGGATCTCCCACCCCCACATACCTATCGGACCTCCCACCCCTTCCAGAGCTCCCACCCCAACATCCCCACACCCCTCCCTAGATCCCCACTCAATGTCATCCACAGATCCCCTCTCAGTGTCATCCACAGATCCCCCCTCAGTATCATCCACAGATCCCCCCCTCAGTGTCATCCACAGATCCCCCCCCTCAGTGTCATCCACAGATCCCCCCCTCAGTGTCATCCACAGATCCCCCCCCTCAGTGTCATCCACAGATCCCCCCCCTCAGTGTCATCCACAGATCCCCCCCCTCAGTGTCATCCACAGATCACCCCTCAGTGTCATCCACAAATCCCCCCCTCAGTGTCATCCACAGATCCCCCACTCAGTGTCATCCACAGATCCCCCCCCTCAGTGTTATCCACAGATCCCCCCCTCAGTGTCATCCACAGATCCCCCCTCAGTGTCATCCACAGATCCCCCTCTCAGTGTCATCCACAGATCGCCCCTCAGTGTCATCCACAGATCCCCCCCTCAGTGTCATCCACAGATCCCCCTCAGTGTCATCCACAGATCACCCCTCAGTGTCATCCACAGATCCCCCCTCAGTGTCATCCACAGATCCCCCCCTCAGTGTCATCCACAGATCCCCCCCAGTGTCATCCACAGATAACCACCCTCAGTGTCATCCACAGATATCCCCCCTCAATGTCGTCCACAGATAACCCTCCTCAGTGTCATCCACAGATAACCCCCCCTCAGTGTCATCCACAGATTCCCCCCCCCGCTGTCACCTTCTTCTGCAGGTCTACCTTGATGTCTGGTCTTTAGGCTTCAGTCAGATCCTCCACCACCATGCTTGCGCCGTGTACCTGACACCACCAGGAGCTGGCCCTTCCTCCTTTCATCTCCCGCCGGCTTCTCCTACAGCAGGGCGCTCTATCGCTCCAGTGCCCGCCCAATCTTACGAATCAGGGGCGTAGCTAGAAATGACTGGGCTCCATAGCAAAAAAAATTATGGGCCCCCCTCCCGGATCTCCCACCCCCACATACCTATCGGACCTCCCACCCCTTCCAGAGCTCCCACCCCAACATCCCCACACCCCTCCCTAGATCCCCACTCAATGTCATCCACAGATCCCCTCTCAGTGTCATCCAAAGATCCCCCCTCAGTGTCATCCACAGATCCCCCCCTCAGTGTCATCCACAGATCCCCCCCTCAGTGTCATCCACAGATCCCCCCCCCTCAGTGTCATCCACAGATCCCCCCCCTCAGTGTCATCCACAGATCCCCCCCTCAGTGTCATCCACAGATCCCCCCCTCAGTGTCATCCACAGATCCCCCCCCCCTCAGTGTCATCCACAGATCCCCCCCCCTCAGTGTCATCCACAGATCCCCCCCTCAGTGTCATCCACAGATCCCCCCCTCAGTGTCATCCACAAATCCCCCCCTCAGTGTCATCCACAGATCCCCCCTCAGTGTCATCCACAGATCCCCCCCCTCAGTGTCATCCACAGATCCCCCCCTCAGTGTCATCCACAGATCCCCCCTCAGTGTCATCCACAGATCCCCCCCTCAGTGTCATCCACAGATCCCCCCCTCAGTGTCATCCACAGATCCCCCCCCTCAGTGTCATCCACAGATCCCCCCCCTCAGTGTCATCCACAGATCCCCCCCTCAGTGTCATCCACAGATCCCCCCCTCAGTGTCATCCACAGATCCCCCCCTCAGTGTCATCCACAGATCCCCCCCTCAGTGTCATCCACAGATCCCCCCCTCAGTGTCATCCACAGATCCCCCCTCAGTGTCATCCACAGATTCCCCCCTCAGTGTCATCCACAGATCCCCCTCTCAGTGTCATCCACAGATCGCCCCCTCAGTGTCATCCACAGATCCCCCCTCAGTGTCATCCACAGATCCCCCCTCAGTGTCATCCACAGATCCCCCCTCAGTGTCATCCAAAGATCCCCCCTCAGTGTCATCCACAGATCCCCCCCTCAGTGTCATCCACAGATCCCCTCCTCAGTGTCATCCACAGATCCCCCCCCTCAGTGTCATCCACAGATCACCCCCCTCAGTGTCATCCACAAATCCCCCCCTCAGTGTCATCCACAAATCCCCCCCTCAGTGTCATCCACAGATCCCCCCCTCAGTGTCATCCACAGATCCCCCCCTCAGTGTCATCCACAGATCCCCCCCTCAGTGTCATCCACAGATCCCCCCCCCAGTGTCATCCACAGATAACCACCCTCAGTGTCATCCACAGATATCCCCCCTCAATGTCATCCACAGATAACCCTCCTCAGTGTCATCCACAGATTCCCCCCCTCAGTATCATCCACAGATCCCCCCTCAGTGTCATCCACAGATTCCCCCCCCCCAGTGTCATCCACAGATAACCCCCCCTCAGTGTCATCCACAGATATCCTCCCCTCAGTGTCATCCACAGATACACCCCCCATGGTCATCCACAGATACACCCCCCTCAGTGTCATCCACAGATACACCCCCCTCAGTGTCATCCACAGATATCCCCCCCGTGTCATCCACAGATATCCCCCCCGTGTCATCCACAGATATCCCCCCTCAATGTCATCCATAGATAACCCCCCCTCAGTGTCATCCACAGATTCCCCCCCTCAGTATCATCCACAGATCCCCCCTCAGTGTCATCCACAGATTCCCCCCCAGTGTCATCCACAGATAACCCCCCCTCAGTGTCATCCATAGATATCCCCCCCTCAGTGTCATCCACAGATATCCCCCCCCCCCTCAGTGTCATCCACAGATATCCCCCACTCACCCAGAGCCGCATCTTAGCTAATTTATTCACTGCACTTGCCTTGCCTCTGTGAAATTGAAGAGAAGCGCCGTAGTCTTGCACAGACGCACTGGCAGAGGCCAGGAAGACGGTGCATGCGCACTTCAATGCCTCTGCCAGTGCGCCTGTGCGAGATTACAGCGCTTCTCTTCAATTTCACAGAGGCAAGTGCAGTGAATAAATTAGCTAGGATGCGGGGCTGCGCAGGGAGATTGCAGGCACAGGCAGCATCGCTTTGCTGCCTGTGCCGTTCGCAGCGCTCCCTGCGCTGATAAAGTCCGGTCACTGCACAGGCTGCATGACACGGCTTCGCGGGCCGTAGGTTGGGCATCACTGGTCTAGGCGAATATAAGAAACTTTATAGTGTATACCTTTTTCTCCACTTATGAGCTCTCCCCCATTCCTTTCGTAAACTAACATTCTCTCTGAATTCTTTTTGATAAATAAATCTTGAGAGAGATGGACTGACAACTCACTGAAGGAACAGATTACAAGCTCCCATGGAAGTCTAAGGGGAGGGGATGGGAGGAGAAGTAAGCTGCAGAGTGAGAAACAAGCAGCAAGACATAGAGGCTTCTGCAGCTGTTTATGAGTCTTTTCTGTCTCCCCAAGAGCTTTATTTTATATCACCACTGTTTAGCACTTCTCTGTAATGTTTTATATGGTACTGCTGTTGTTTCTGAATAAGTGAAAGAGATAAGGGAGCAGGATCTTCTGATTTCTCCCTGTGCATTCTATTGGAGACATCATAGCAGCTAGTCTCCATCATCTCAGGGAAAGCTGAGAATCAGAGACAGAGCCTGAAGAGGGGAAACTGCTAAAATGCCAGATACAAGTCGTATATTAGCCAGCTATAGTGCTATTCCTCATGACAGCTTAATCTGAAAAATTACCTGAAAGACATGTACACTGTCCAATTATGATGGGAGTGAAAGTAAAAATTAGCTTCCTGTATAGATACTAAAATCAAAAATAATAATAAATCTTTATTAAAGTCCTCGGATAAAATCTATTGGTAGGCGATTGTCCTTGTATCAGAGGCTCACGCCCCACAATGTTGCAATCCCAGTCTGTCTTAAAGGGATATCTAACAGGGTACAGCGGACTGTATGTCTACGTCCGTTGACAGTGTGGAGGCGTGATTAACGGGGCAACCGGGGATAAATAGGAATATAGATATAGATCAAGGGGAGTGACATTCTTATCACTCCTGCTATTATTTCATATCCCCGGACCCCAAATGTTTGACCACCATATGGGTCTGGATGTACTTGTGACTGCTGACTGAACCTAGTCTAAGCAGTCACAATGTCAATCCGCTATGATTATTAGTCAAAGTGCATCTTTAGTTTGTATGAGTAAAGGTCTTTTATAAGATCTAATGCACACAACGCGTTTTACTGGTAATCACCAGATCATCAGGAGCCACAGAAAAGCGACCCTAAGTATCACTTGGCCAGACTGATACACTGTGTTAAAATGGATACACAGAGTATCAGATACTGAAAAATCCCATGGTAGGAGGCGCAGTGCTCCCTGTTTGCTGGGAGATGGCACCGCTGGTAATTATTGCTTGCCACTTGAAAAAGGCCCGTGAGTAAGCGCATGGCGAAACGATCGTCGGTTGGCACGCTCCAGGCTGGGTCAATGACTTTGATTTTGTGATTTTTGTTAGCAGCATTTCACTTAGGCTATGCAGAGGTATATCACTGCCCTTCACATATTAGTGTTGAGCGGTGAATTGCATTATATGGACGCATGTTTGCCACATTGAGCCTTATGTGTTTATGCTGCTATTTGTTACTATACTAGTCCTTTGATGTCTGGAGCTCATTATAATTGTCACACTCCAGTTTTTCTTGTCTGCTGCTTTATGTATTTTAGAATGAATTATGCTGTATTATTATGAGTGGATTTTCCGATAAAGTATTTACGTCTATAATATTTCTTTGCGTGGTAGCTTTTATAGCATAATAGGAGTTCCACTTGAAAAAGCACAAAACGCAACCTCTACTGATGATCCGGTACAAAAATGGAGCACAATGATTTGCATTCAGGCTGTCCCTACTGGTAGCGAGGGACTGCACGTCCGACTCTGGTGTGGCCATGGCACGCGCTGCAGCTTGAGTCTATATATGCAGGGTACCACCCTTAGACGAGAAGCAGGCCTATCACGCCTGGGGGCCGGGCAAAAAGGGGCGGAGTTGTGGGGCATGTTCCATCCGTGTGCAGACCTGAGCATTAATGATAGGTTCGCTAGATTATTGTCTATTTGGGAACCAGAAGGACATAAATGGGGCTATGAGATTTGCATTAAAACGCGCATGATGAAGATTTATGATGTAAATAAAGGGTCACAAAATGAAATATGACACATAACTATGATCATAATGCACAGAGGCGCTGTTAGGATGGTGCTGTATATTGCCCCATAATCATAAGAAATAGTAGATAGTATGTAAGGGCATATGACTGTGATGGATGTGTGAGGCAAAAAAATGACTACCCACATCATTTATTCAATGAAGCAGGTAAAGGAAATCTGGTCATTCAGACCTGTTGGTTTAACAGTCCCTAGTCTGAAGATCCAGCCCGCTTCTTTTTTCAGAACAAGTCTATCAATATTCCCCCGAGGGGAGCGTTTGATTGTTTCAATACCCTGAAATCTTAGAGCTTTTGGATTGGCATTGTGAAGTTGTTTCACATGTTGGGCAACTGGGGTGTCATTATCATTTCTGACATCTACCAGATGTTCGCCAATGCGCCTTCTGAATTCACGAGTGGTTTTGCCCACATATTGAATTCCACAGGTGCATGTTATCAAATAAAACAATCCAGAGGTCTTACAATTCATAAAGCATCAAACATCATAAATTTGGCCTGTGTTGGTGCATGTGAATTGCTTTCCTGGTAAAACTAACTCACATGCTATGCAGGAACCACATCTGTATGTCCCTGTGACATTACTTCTAAACCAGGTAGTGGGCCTAGGAGTTTGAAAGAAACTGTGGACCAGGCGGTCATGAAGATTATGTCCACGGCAGTATGTTATGGCGGGGGCATTGCCCACCTGTGTGCCAATGTCCGGGTCCGAACTCAAAATGTCCCAGAGTATTGAGGACCTGTCTCGCCTATTTCTACTTAAGGCATGTTGATGGGAGCCTTGGATCTCATGGAGCACTTTAGGTGGATAGCCTCAACTCCAAAATCTATCCTGAAGATCCCGTGCAGCTGTATGATATTTGTCGAGTGAGCTGCAGATCCGTCGTATTCTGAGGTATTGTCCTGGAGGAATACCTCGTTTTAGCGGCTGAGGGTGCCAGCTATTCCGATGCAACAGCGTGGTGGTCGCTGTGGGTTTGCAAAAAACATTGTTGACTATATCTCAGTTTTGTCCCCCGGTTATCCTTAAATCCAAAAAGGTATTCTCATCCCTGTGGATTTCGGCCGTAAACAATAAGCCAAGATCATTGGAATTAAGTGCACTAATAAATTCAAAGAACTGATGTTCAGTGCCTTGCCACAGGATGAGCACATCATCTATGAAGCGGAGCCATAGTATGATGTGTTGAGGCCAATTGGAGATATTCTCCCTGAAAACCACATTCCGTTCCCACCAGACCAGGTAGAGATTGGCGAAACTTGAGGCACAGGGGCTCCCCATTGCCCCTCCCCTGAGCTGGTGGTAGATTTTTCTGTCAAAAAGGAAGATGTTTTTGGTGAGGATGAAATGTAGGAGATCCAACACGAAATTATTGTGCGGATGTAGATGTTCGCCTCTTTCCTGTAGGAATTGTATCACTTTTTCGCAGCCCTCTTTTTAGGGAATGCTGCTGTACAAAGCCTCTAGAATCGATCTGGACGCCATCAGGTTTCTTCAGGACATCCATCGAGTCTCTAGTGTCTGATGGTAATGCACACTCAAAAGGTCTCAAGATGGTGTCCACATAAACCTCAAAATGGTGAATAAGGCTGCCCGTGCCTGAGACAATAGGCCTCCCCTTTAGAGGGGATAGGCCCTTATGAACTTTTGGCAAACAGTAAAAGCAAGCTGTTTGGGGGTATGTAGGTAAGAGAAAGTTGTATTCTGTATTATTTATTAGCTGCTGTTGTTGAGGCCCGTCCAGTATAGTTTTTAATTCCCTTCTAAATAAAACAGTTGGATTGGTGTCCAAAACGTTGTAGCATTCACCATCCTCCAATATCCTAAGGCACATCTCCTTATATTGGGCAACATCCATGATAACAATGTTGCCCCCCTAATCCAAGGGCTTAATCACAATGGAATCATCCATTTCCAATGCGACTAAGCCCCTAATCTCCTCAGTTTCAAGATTATTTTTGCCCATCGTTTTGAGGGCTATCTTGGCTAATTGGTCCGTTACCACCTTGAGTGAAAGTAACAATAATAACCTAAAGCAAATGGGGCAACAAAGCAATAAATATTTTAATATCATAAATATATTTTCCAGTGGTGATGGGTAAGTAGTTCTGCTATTAACTGTTACTGCTGCTTTGTATTATTATTGTGATTTTATTTCCATAGGAAATATCTTGTAGTGTGTATGATAATGGAAATTATGAAAATATCTATATTGTAATAGTTATTAAGTGTAAATGGGGTTGTCTCTTTATAAACCTATTTTCCAATATTACTGGTTAGGACCCTCTTCTATTCATTAGAATGTAGAGTCGCTACAAAGATCATGTCTTATTCTGGAAGACCCATCGTGTCCATGCTTTGCACAGACAGTCCTTTGATTTCAATTCCTGTGGTGTTGCTGTAGTGGAATTAGATACTTGTCAAGTTTTCCTACAAAATACAGTTGATCACTAGGGATGTCTGTAAGGTCATATCCTTATTGTCGAAGAACCCTTCTAGCAAAAATGGATTGCCCATTACTTAGGGTTACTACCACTTTAAACAGGGTTCTCCAGGAATAACCTGTTTTTATCAAGTGCCCGCAGCCTGATTTTCTAAACAGAAGATTCATACCTACCTGCTCCTTGTCGCTCAATTACCTCTTGCTGCCTTCGTCTTCTGGTCCCCGCACTGCTTACATCTGGTGGTGCATGGGCACTGTCCCATGCTCTGCTGCAGCCAATGACTGGCTTCAGTGGTGACATACTGCTTTTGGCTACATCATTGCTGAAGCTAGATATTGGCAGCAGCGGATCATGTGGTCATGTTGATGCACCGCCGGATGTAACCACTGCAGGAACCGGAACACAGTGGAGGCAGTGTGGAGGACCAGAGCCACGCGGAGCAGGTAAATATAAATCTTTTGTTTAGAAAGGCAGGCTGTGGGCACTTGCTAAAAACTGATTATTTCCTTTGAGGCCATGTTCATATCAGAGTTTGCAGTTTCTTTTGTTCTTCTCTATTATAAGAGCAGACATGAAAATAGTAGAAGTGTCAGACTTGGCAAATAACGGAAATGAATGGAACTAAACAGATCCCATTGACTGCAGTGGAGTCCATTCATTTTTTCGTTCAGGTGCACCCCTTTTTAGGGGAAAAAAAGTCTGCTTTTTGGTGGAATCTGCAACGGAAGCCCCGAACAGAGCTTCCAACGCTGCTGTGAACAAGCCCTTAGTAAATATTTAGCCCATACTAAAACTTTTGTGACAGTTTGTTCCATTTGTTACCACATATAAGGTACATGAGTAAAGCGTGTTTAATGAAATTGAATCTTCAGTGAGAAAAATAGTATTAACTGAAACTGAAGATACAATTAGGACAAGGGTATTCTGGTTATTTCAATTTATTATTATTAATTATTAGATCGGTGTGGGTCCAAACACTGGTCTCCCTAAATGAAAGGAGCAGCAGGTCGAGCATGTGAATCGCTGGTCCAGTCATGTCTATGGGATGGAGCACAGAGATGAATGGAGCACCAGTGCAAACACGTGACCTACCGCTGTGTTCATTTAGGGGATAACCATAATACCCCTTTAATGCCAATTCTAAAAGCATGTGAAAAACTGGTCCATGGACTAGTACAATGCAGAGTAGAGATCAGAAGTTGTCTCCACTCTTAGGGCACTTACACTATGTCTTCTAAGATTTATTTTATCAGTTTATGACAGACAATATTACAATGCAAAGTCCGAAAATCTGCTATTCTGACATCTGATGTCATCTCTGATTATTGTACAGATGTGGGTAGCAGAAGAAAGGTAGTGCAAGTGCTGGTGACGTCTGGTGAGACTGGAATTTATCACTGATGGATAGCGACCAAGAAAAATTTGGGTGTGATGGAGGCTGGTAATGTGTAAACTAATGAAGACGCAATCCATCCTGTAAGCTGAGAAATGTTTCTTCTTTCTGCTCAAATCACTGCACCAACTACACTATACTTCAATATGAAATTAGAACTGGGGATGGATGCTGGCATATACATGAAATGGTGTAATGTTTCTAGATTTAAAGCATCAATTTTCCAATGTTGGAAAGCTTAGTAAATGCAGATGCCGATGACAGATAATAATATACTGACAGTGCAGAAGATAGGTATGATTATGGCAAGCATAAGGTTAAATCAGCCACATTGCGTCAATGGACTCGGGGGCATCATAAAAGCTATATTTCGATGAGGTAGTAAGACAAGGCAACTTTGCACACAATGGAGACATACATAACTGGATTACGACAGGAGACATCATTAGATATGCATACTGAGCTGGCTGTAATTCACTCTATCAGAGATGATGTGCAATGAATGTAGTTGGCAAATGGATAAAGTAGGTCAAAAAGCTGCCTAAGTGGCTCTCTTGGAGATGGTAAAGTAACCAGTACAAATGATATAAGACACAGAGACAAAGTGTTCCAGGTATATCACAATATGGGGGAATGAGCAAGATCATCATGATTCCAATCAAGCCAGACGACAGATACATTGCAGATCAGAGATTATAGGAATACTAATAATACATAAGTGGGATTACGGAGGCTGCCCCGCTAATCCTTCCTGAGAGCCCATTTCAGAATAACATCTTTACATTGATTGACTGTAATACTGGTTTAAATCCTCACAATAGAAGACATGAGCATCTAGGACATTTTTATCATATGAGTGTGCATTGGAGTGAGCAGTAAGAAAGTTCTAGGATATAGATGGCATGTGAAAGTGCTTTTGGATGATTGGTGAATGAAGGTGTCTTTTCAAGGATACCTTGCTCTCTGGCAGTCCACACCCTCCGCTGGTGCTGGTCACCGGTAGCCTTGGCTCTGAATTCTGTGGGTCGATTTCTGTGATTTCCGTCATGTTCTCCGGTGAGGTTCCCACAGTACTTTGTGAGGAAATTATTCAGTTTGAGTTGCTACTGTGCTCTAGATGGTTGTAGAAGCGACGTTGTAGTAGATGTCACCTGCTGTGCTATATAGTATAGTACGTCTTCTCTCTCGCCTGTTCATGGGCTCCTTGTCATATTGGGTTTGGCTGCCACTTCTGATCTTGTAGTTGTCCCACAATACAGTGTTACAGCTCAGCGAATGTACCTGCTTCTTTGTACGTAATTCTCTTGGGATCTCGCTCTATCAGAGATGTTCACGTCCCAGGGGCTCTTGAGGCGTAGTAGATCCTAACCACACTCCTGTGTTCTCCGTTTGATGCACCTTGTTCCACAGAGCGGTGACACTCACTAGATTGCAGCACGAACTTGATGGACAGCAGCAGTCTCTTGGACTTGTCTGGAGGCGTCGGTGTTACAATTGCACAGTGGCCAGGGAAAGCTGCAGTCTTTGTTTTCTAATCCCTGGCACTATACTCTTTATTCTTCCTCCACTGCAATCTCTTTCTCCCTCCCTCCCTCCCCTGCTCTGCCCCCTCTCTGCTGCAGACTATATCTCTCCTCTGCTCTCAGTGCTGCAGTCTGTCTATCCCATGCTCTGCTGCAGAGCTCCCCTCTTTCTATCCTCTGTCTCTTCTAATTGACGGATGAAATTCTTCTCTCCTGGTGCACTATTGCAATTTCTCCTTTTTGGCTGCCACTCTGCTCCTCAGTCATTCAGTTACTCTTTGTGCTTACATACCCCTGATCTGTCTTTGCAATATATTTCTATCTCCCCTGGTCTCATTGTCTTTCCACTCCCCATAACCCTAGCGCTGGTCGTCTTTTAGCACCACCCATGGCACCCTCCTCTGCCTTTCATATGTTAATTCTTCACCACACCTTTGATTCTGATTGGGTCCAAATTGAAGGCAGTGTATTATACCAGTGCAATAAATGTGGCCGGGTGAACCGTGCTTGAATTTCACATAATAAAGTATCAGATAATGTAAAATAGTCATGTCCAGGCAGATATAGAGTGACTGTAGGCTATATGGTGTTTCTTCATATGTCCTCGTTGTAAGACTTCCAGGAACCTAAACCCTAAATCCAGCCATATATATATCAGGTCTTTCCAGGCAGATCAGGACTTGCCAATAGTAGAGTATCTGTAAGATCTCATTGAGCATCTATTCTTGGAAGATGATTCATAATGTATGCAATATATTCAATGTTCCCATAGTTTTACGCTGTAAGATGTAGCACTGGTGATCCCTCAAGTCTCCAGATATATAAACTGTTCGGATTTACCAGTTCATAAGTAAGCTGATCTGCCATTCTGCAGTCTGGGAAAGCTGGGTAACAACCTCTGCGGGGCAGTGATGGGGGAATATTAGTTATATAAAATACACACAATGTCGCCCTGATACGTTATGTGAATCTATCATACGGCAGTTGTACAGCATTGTCACCCAGCTTTTCCTAGACCCTGAAAGGCAAGTTGGTCCAGTTATATAAAGGCATTTATCACTACATAACTAGGTACATTTAGAATTCAGCAATCGGGGAAAACTGAGTAACAACCTCTGCAGAGATATAATGGCGGCCATACTATTCTGTATGCACTACATCCATATAAAATATTGGGACAACCACGAGTATATATGTAGTTTGCTCTCTAGCATACATCACATGCTACCTAGCTTTTCAAAGCTGCTGAAAGGCCAACCTGCACTATTAAACAGTGAAGGGAGGGTGAGGCAGATTAGCTATTCACTTGTATGTACAATGGCTGGTACCATTGCTACTGTGTATATACTACAGCTGGTACTATGGCTGATACTATGCATATACTACAGTTTGCACTGTTGGTACTATGGCTGGTACTATATACTGTATGTATTATGGCTAGTACTATAAATCTACTGCACTTAGTACTATTGGTGCTATAACTGGTGCTGTTACCAAATCTATTTTGTACTATTAATAACTGCAAGATTCCTTCCAACAACATGTTGTGTAGACAAAAATTATCCAGAGTAAACTCAGTCCCCTCCTTCTAAACTTCCTGACAAGCATTGGCGATGGGGGAGACATGGCTGCAGCCTGAGAGAACACTGCACTACTTTTCTATTTTATTTTCCATGGTCTGCAATTGTGATATCGAACAAGACAAGAACAAGAAAAATAAGGAGATTATATTAGGTTTTGTTGACTGTTCTTTATTTATTTATTTTTGCTTCGAGTCTATGTTTAGTATTCCTTAAAATCTCTGTTCTTTCTTAGCTCAGTTACCCAAGTGGCCGGGCTTATCTGTGATTGTCAGATATCTATGTACTGTAAACACATTTATATGGGGAAGGCTGTCAGCTGATAAGACCACCCAGATTCCCTTTAAGATTGCATTGTTCCTCTAGTTCTGTAAGCTCAATATATTCCCCAAAGAGACACCATATTTGTAGAACATTTCCCGTTAAAACCAACAAATCAATCCTTAAACAGATTTTCTCATTTAAAAAAAATATGACTTATCCACAGGATAGATGATAACTGTATGAATTCTAGTGTCCAACTCACAAAAAGGGTTAAAGTGGCTTATAGTGTTTTTAAGAGACAGATATGCAAAATCACCCATAGGTACTTTTGTTGTAGTTTGTGTTCCATAACCTGAGTTCTATATTTCCATGGGACTACCATCCTAGTTTGCTCTGCCCTCTCCCTTGTACATAATTATGTCAAACAAGGACCTTTGTGCTGTAATCCAAGGAAAATAATAGACTTTACTGATCTACATATGTGATTCCAACAATGCCAGTAGTCCTCAGTGCTGTGCTGCAGGCCCAGTCTCATATTCATGTAAACCCTGGCAGCAGAAGCCTTCAGCATCCTGCACGTCAATCCCAAGAGACTCACTAATGATGTCAATAGTGACACAGTTGGGATGTAATTTATTACACCAAGGAGACTAATTCTCCAACCACCTATTTCAATCAAAGCCAATTCCAATTATAGTAGAGGATCTCATTAAAATTATTTCATTTGAAATCTTCATATGATTAATGAATTCCCAACATTTTGCATCATATTTGTTCTGGAATAATGAGAACATTCTTTGAAATGTTATAGATACGCAAAAAGAAACAGATTAGATAGATAGATAGACAGACAGACATGAGGAAGTAAGAGATACATTATATGGACAAAAGTATTGGTTCCTCCTTTGCAGCTAAAAACAGCCCCCACTCTTCCAGGAAGGCTTTTTACAAGACAGGGGCGTCGCTAAAGGCTCATGGGCCCTGGTGCAAAAATTTAGCTTAGGTCCCACTTCCCTCAGTACTTTGTGGCAAGAATGCACCTAACCTTTCTGCTGCTTGATCCAAGACATGCTTGGAAAACATTACATACAGCGCTACAAAACATACAGGGTCATACAGCGCCACATATGTGTAACACCCCAGAGTTGTGTTACTGCATGCCTCTACCCCGCTACTATCTTCTAAGAGCCTTTAAACTATCATCTGATATCATTTACATTATGTCCTCCACAGATGCGCATACAAAGCTATGTTAAAAGTAATTGTTCATGTAATTAGCCTGGTTACCAGTAGGTGGCAGCAACTCATTGGCAGGTACAAGTCGCCTGATACACAATGTTGCCTGATACGTTATGTGAATATATCATACGGCAGCTGTACAGCATTGTCACCCAGCTTTTCCTAGACCCTGAAAGGCAAGTTGGTCCAGTTATATAAAGTGTATCTGAGCTGGAGTGGTTTATTCCAGCTTAACTCCCCCTCTGTGGAGAAGTGGGCTGGACCCACATCCTGCAGTATGGGTGGAGAAGAAAGTTATAAAGTGTGCCAGCAACCCCTGTTAGGGGAATGCTGTGTGATTGTGTCCAGGAGAACCCCTTCTTAGGGAAGACAGCAAGGACATAGTCTCGGCTGAGACATGTCCATATATATCCCAGCTAGAGCACCTTCAGCTCTGCTGGGTGAAGAAGCAGAAACTACAGACAAACTCCAGAGTTCCAGGAAGAAAGCATCCCCTGAGAATCCATTTGTGAGATAAGTCCAGAGTCCTAGGGGAAGCCTATTTCTCCTCAGCTAGTCTGTCCCCACACAGCAGACGCTACAGATAAGTGCAGAACCTAATCCTGCCACAGTTACAGAGCTATCAAGCAGACGTTTTACCCTGCAAGCTCCACATTTGAAGCAGAAGCACTCATTCCTGCCAAACATTGCCAAAACCTGCTGGGACCAAGAGACCAAAGCTGTATACTGTTAGGATGCAAGTTATTTTAAGTAAAGCAAGGTTTGAACCTCATCTAAAGGTCTGGACATAGTTTATTCTGCAACGTTCCTCTATTACTCCTACTATCACTACACTCAAATTTATTGCAAGTGAGCCAGGAGCCAGGAGTCCGGCCGTACCCAGGTAGGAGACACTGTGGCACAACTACCACCAAACTATAGAGACATTATAGGTCATTACACCACTCTGGCATTTCTAGTCTGAGACGTGGGAAGGGCTCTGGGATAGTACCCTGCGCACGCTGCAATTGGCGTCACGACAAATACAGAATATTATCCACCCATACCTGGCCACTGCATATGTCTTACATTTAGTGACATCTCCTCTGATGTAGACATTCTCTTTCCTCATCTTCTCCATTCAGACCAGAAGGCCATGATGATTTATTTCACCCATCTCTCCTCTCTGTAGAGTTTGACAAACAGACGTATTAGTTTTCTACTTTTCCACCATCCTCCAACCTTCTGAACACCCCATTCCACCCCCATACTATGCATGCAGTGCTCCCCAAAACTAAACTTCGGAAACAGTACCACACAGATAGTGCCGCCTTCAATAATTATTGACACATAATGCCCTAAGAAATACCTGCAACCAGCAAATAGTGTCACTAATAATGTAAACCTAATGTCTGCCAAAAATAATTGTGCAAAGCTGATACTGTGCCAGTGTGCCCCTCACAGTAAAAGTGCTCCCGCAAAGTCCCACCAACAGAAATATTTATCCGTTCATAGTGTCCCCAAAAATAATAATAATGCCCCCATTGTGCCCATACTAGTAATCATGTTACCCAAAGTCTCCCAGTAGTAATTATTCTCCTTATAATGTGTGCCAGTAGAAAAATGCCTCCTAATATGTGCCATTACAAAAGTACCCACGTATAATGTGTGCCAGTGCAAAAAAACTCCCCTTAAAATGTGCACCACTACAAAAAAAAACATATAATGTGCGCCAGTGCAAACCCCCCCCCCCCTATAATGTGCACCAGTACAACAAATACACCCCTTATAATGTGCACCAGTACAAAAAATACACCCCTTATAATGTGTACCAGTACAAAAAATACCCCCTTATAATATGAGCCAATACAAAATACACCCCTTTACATATCCCCACCCTCTTACACTTTAGATCAGACCCCTATATCAGACCTCAAATCAGACCCCCATATCACACCTCAGATCAGACCACCATATCACACCTCAGATCAGAGTCCCTTTTGACCTCCATGTCAGACCCCCATTTCAGACCTCAGATCAGACCCTCCTTAGACTTCCATGTCAGAACCTCATATTAGACCCCCTTTAGACCTCCATGTCAGACCCCCATATCAGACCTCAGATCAGACCCCCTTTAGACCTCCTTGTCAGACCCCCATTTCAGACTTCAGATCAGACCCAAAATAAATAAATTGACTTATTTCTCCTGCTTCACCGCTACTCTCCAAGTCTGGCATCCTCTCCTGCAGTTGCGCTCCCTGATCTTCTCTGGGCCCATGCTGCACTGTCACCTGACCTGGTCTTAGAGCATGCACTACATCCTGAAGTTGCATGCAGTCAGGATAGTGTAACGCGGACCTGAGACCTGGAGAAGACCACAGAAGGTGGTATTTGCTTTATAAGACACGCTGCATCATATAAAGGTAAAAATCTAGTAATTGGCAATGCGCCCTATGGGACCCCTGGATTAGGGGCCTGGTCGCAACCAGATTTTGCAGTGTGGCTGTGGTACTTTTTTGCCCATTCAGCCTGAAGAGCATTTGTGAGGTCAGAGACTGATGTTGGATGAGAGGTCCTGGCTCACAATCTCCATTCTAGTTCATCCCAAAGGTGTTCAGTGGGGTTGAGGTCAGGACTCTGTGTGTCCAGTCAAGTTCTTCATCACCAAACTCAACCAACCATGTGTTTATGGACCTTGATTTATGCACTGGAGCACATGTAATACCTTGCAGGTGCATTAACACCTTTTACACCTCTCCACTATCTCCTATGGTTGATTCAATGTCATCCCCTTTATTTATTTCCAGGTCCTGCACATTGTTTACTTGTATTTTTGCCTGGTTTACCAGCAGATTGCAGCATCAATGGCAAAGTTATTTAGCCTAGAATGGAGCCCTTATTTTCATTCTAGCTCTCTCTAGAGAGGGAGGAGTTTTAGTTAGTGAAAGTGAGTCTAGAGTACCTCCTCCTAGCTCTGCTGGATCAGGAGGCCCAAGCAAAGAGCCTCAAAAACCTGGAGTAAAAGTTCCCTGTACAAAGACAGACCAGACTACAGAAAGGGAAGTACAGCAGAGAGGAAAGGATTCCTATTTAAGCCTGTTAGCCCAGCAGCGCCAAAGAGCAACAGATGTAGCAAAGCCGAGTGTGTTTGCCTGCCAATTTTAATGCCAAAGCCTGCTGGTAACCAAGACAAAGCTTGTAAATCGTTTGGAAGAAAGTTTATTTAAGTAAAGCTGCTGTTCAACGTTATACAAAGTCTGGACTCCATTTCTTTCTCAATCCCTTCCATCAACTACCCCTTGATTTGCTTCGCGCGACCACGCCTGGGATTCCAGTGTATCCAGGTAGGAGCACCGTGATAAGTCCAACAATATTAGGGAAATTTAGGCCACACTATACCACTCTGACATTCCTACACCTGGGTACCACCATATCACTAAAAGGGGCCCTGTGCCCTTGTTGCTTCATTGCAACTGGCGTCACGACAAACACTTATAACATCTTAATCCCAACCAAGGGATCCCATGGACGTTAACCTCCATGTGCTGCAAAAAGTGGCATCACGGACAGGTTCCGGACAAGGTCAATCTGTGTGCCCATGAACTGTATAGCCTATTCGATTTACAAAACTATCTTTCAAAATGACTTTAATGCGTTTATTGCGGAGCGGCAAGCGCAAAACCATGCGCGCCGGCATCCAAAGGGTTAATCTGCCATTTTTACAAGTACTGGCGCAGCTTCTTCGTGCCCAAACAGAGCGGAAAAATCAGGGAACTCCCCCAGCTAAAGCAGGAAATTCTAGCCCTGCCCACCAGGAGCAATGTTACTGTGTGAAGAGAGGAAGTGGAAGCTCCTCCTATGAAGCCCCTCCTTAATTTCCTGTCTGTACCAGCGCTAGATGTCGCCCCCCCCCCGGCAGCCGGACTGGGGAGGCCTTGTGTAGGGAGACGAGGAGCCTGCGGCAAAGTCAGCGCCTGAAGATATTTTTGTATCCCAGGTACAGCGACCCCCGCCAGGGAATCCGAGAGCATTCCCCGTGCCAGCTGGCACGGCAGAGGCAGTTGGAGTCTCTACTCCGCTACCCAGAGAACATGGCTCTTTTAAGGGATTTGACCCCATGGTCCCCAGAGAACATGGCTCTTTTAAGGGATTTGACCCCATGGTCCCCAAAGAAATCACCCCCCATGAAGCAAACATGTGGCAATATCGGAACGCCATAGAGGACCGGGCCGTCAGAGTCCGAGACCGGCCTCAGCCCAGAGACCCGATCTTTAAAAGAAGGACTGGGTACGTGTTCTGGTTCTTGGTCGAACAAGTGTCCAAGATAGCGAGACCAGAAGGGAACTGTATGTGAATAGGCACTCTGTAAAGCGGCCTTACCTACCGCAAGCTTGCCACAGCCTTTACAAGGAGGACACCGTCGAGTTTACCCCCATGCAGTCCCTCCAGGGCCCATTCGCGGTGGCGGTCATCTGTCTTGCAAAACCCATGGTACCACTGACCGCACCCGAAGAATGGCCAGATGAACCAACTGCAACAGGCAGAGTGTGCTGCTTACAGGAGTCAGCAGATGGCATACTCCGCTTCAGAAAGCGACCCCATCCAGAGCTGGAGCCGCTCACACCTGGACTACCTGCGCCGCCAACACCTCCTCCTCAACAAGTGTGTGTGGCTATCGTCAACTGCCAACTGCCGTGGAAGATGGAGGCAGCGATAAGGAGGGCAGCACAGGATTCACCCTCGAGAGATGAGGACTGCAGCCGGAAATTTTGGATCCTTTTGGCCTAGTAGGAGCATCCGCCCCTGTTTTTGGCCCTCAACCGGATGGCCATGTGAGTCAGGAATCCCCCCAGTTATCATCTACCTCTCAGTTGCGCTCAACAGCGCCAATTTTCCCTTTTTCCCCCTTTTTTAGGTTATTTGGGAGCCCCTTTGCCTAAAGGTTCTCATAGCCTGTGCTGCTATTTCATTGCTACCCATGTGGATTATAAATGACTTTGTGAATTAAATCTATTACCTCATTTGGATTACAATTAATTATTTCCCATGGATGACAAAATACTTTGTTGCAGTTTTGTTCCCGTCAGGTGCACTTTACCTTCAAGCACAGAAGATATGGACTCCAATGTGATTTTATTGTGTTATTTCACTATTCTATTGCATTAAAAATGTGCCTTATTTTGATTTGCACTAACCTTTTAAGTTTTCAGCAATGATTCAAGTATATTGTAATTATGCAGTTAACCAGATAGTCAGCACTTTATTGCTTAGCTTATTATGGACTGCCTCTGAGGATGTTAAAATACTAATGGTTCTTATTCTCACCTTGTGTTATATAGCCTATCACTACACACAGAGGGAAGCAAGGTAAAGGTCACAAGCAGATCTAACACCGTGAAGGGTAACCCGCTGCTATTATGTGTATGGAGCGATAGAGTACCTCATACTCCTAATTGTTATATGTTTCAGGACCTTGTGCTTAGCCAAGGTTATTTATGTCCTAAGGCTTTGTGCACCGCCTTAAGGAAAATTGTGTGTAGCTACCTGTTGAGTCATCAAGGTGACAAAGTGTAAAGCATTATAAGACCTTGGTGCTAGGAAGGGAATACAGGATGAAGCCACCCTTCTATTTGCGGGCGTATCATGCCATGTGGCGGGATTATATTACATACAATTCAATAATCCGCAGCACTCGCCGGTAAATGATGAAAATAGTGGTGATTTATTCACTCAAGCAGCCAGTATACAGAGACGTTTCGACCTCAGTTGGTCTTTATCAAGCCCAACTGAGATCGAAACGTCGCTGTATACTGGCTGCTTGAGTGAATAAATCACCACTATTTTCATCATTTACCGGCGAGTGCTGCGGATTATTGAATTGTCTGGATGAGTTGGGACCCCCAGCCAGGATCCCTATCTGCGCGCACCACTTAGCTTGTAAGCCATTTCCTGGTCAGTACCCAAATGAGTGGGATGAGTAGTGCTGCCAACCCCTGAATTTTCTACATTCGGGATTATAGTACATGACACTGCACGCTCCATATACGACTATGGCCAAGTCAATAAGTATTAAGCGCTTTGTGCAGTAAAGTTGCACTTAATAAAGTGAAGTACATTTATTTAGTTGGTTTGCTGCGAGAGGGAGAACCATTGAAAGACACCCTACTCATCCAGGAGCCTGAAGGTAGCCGTCTTCTATGTTAGTCTAGGTATGTCTATATGTCCTTGCACCACGTTGTATTTTTTTCCAGGTACCCTGAGAGCACACTTATATTTATGAGCACAAGCCGAGGGCGGTTTGGTTCTTCAGTGCAAGGGAATATAACCCACCAGAGGTGCATTGCCACCTTTTACACCTCTCCACTATCTCCTATGGTTGATTCAATGTCATAACCTTTTATTTATTTGGTGACTGTTAACATGTAATGTGCCTGGTTTACCAGCAGATGGCGGCATCAATGGCAGAGATATTTTGCCTGTAATGGAGCCCTTCTTTCCATTCTAGCCCTCTGTAGAGAGGGAGACGTTTTAGTTAGTGAAAGTCAGCCTAGAGTACCCCCTTCTAGGGGAAGGCTGTGCTCCAGCCAGCAGAGCACCGTCAGCTCTGCTGGAACAGGAGGCCAAAGCAAAGGGCCTCAAAAACCAGGAGTAAGAGTTTGCCTGCCAAAGTATGCTGGTAACCAATACAAAGCTTGTAAATCGTTTGGAAGAAAGTCTATTCAAGTGCAGCTTCTGTTTAAGGTTATACAAATTCTGGACTCCATTTCTTTCTCCATCCCTTCCATCAACTACCTATTAAATTGCTTTGCATAACCTCTTCCTGGCGCTAGAGTTCGACACATCGCGGATCGGGTTGACAGATTACTGGGAGGGGCTGGAGAAGAATCCAGCGGTCATGGTCCATATCGGAACCAATGACAAAGTTAGAGGTAGGTGCAGAGTCCTTAAAAATTATTTCAGGGATTTAGGTCAAAAGCTTAGGGCAAGGACCTCAAAGGTAGTATTTTCCGAAATACTGCCTGTACCACGAGCCACACAAGAAAGGCAGTGGGAGATTAGGGAGATTCACAAGTGGCTCAAGAACTGGTGTAGAAAGGAGGGGGTTGGGTTCCTGGAGAACTGGGCCGACTTCTCTATCGGCTATAGGCTCTATCGTAGGGACGGGCTGCACCTCAATGGGGAAGGGGCAGCTGTGCTTGGGAGAAAGATGGCTAGAAGGTTGGAGGATTGTTAAAACTAGGGACTGGGGGGGAGGGAAATTACACTATAGGAGGGGAAGATAGGGCAGATAGAGACCGGGGGCAAGGTAGTGAGACTGGGGGAGGAATGGAAGGAGGGACTAGAACAGTTCAGAAGGAAAGGTGTAGGGTAAAAAATATACATAAACCTCTCAAATGTATGTATACTAATGCCAGAAGCCTGACTAATAAAACTGGGGAGCTGGAGTTGGTGATGTGTGAGGAGGACTATGACATAGTGGGAATAACTGAGACATGGCTGGATGCTATCTATGACTGGGCAGTTAATGTACAGGGTTACAGTCTGTTTAGAAAGGATCGTCAAAACCGCAGAGGGGGGGGGTTTGCCTTTATGTAAAGTCATGTCTAAAGCCCACACTCCGGGAAAATATAAGTGAGGGACATGAACATGTGGAGTCACTGTGGGTAGAGATACATGGAGCTAAAAACAACAATAAATTACTAATAGGAGTTTACTATAAACCACCTAATATACCAGAGTCCACAGAAAATCTACTACTAAACGAGATAGATGAGGCGGCAAATCATGAGGTGGTTATTATGGGGGACTTCAACTACCCAGATATAGACTGGGAAACTGAAACTTGTATATCTCATAAGGGAAACGGGTTCTTGGCAATAACCAAAGACAATTACCTCTCCCAACTGGTTCAGGACCCGACTAGAGGGACAGCCATACTGGACTTAGTATTAACCAATAGGCCTGACAGAACAACAGACGTGCAGGTTGGTGGACACCTGGAAAATAGTGACCATAAAGTAATAACCTTCCAATTATCATTCAAAAGAGCGTTTCTACAGGGAGGAATAAAAATACCAAACTTCAAAAAAGCTAAATTTAGCCAACTAAGAGAGGCCATAGGCCTAACTAACTGGGACAAAGTCCTCAAAAATAAAAATACAGCCACAAAATATACATCCTAAAATCTCATTGTGAGAGGTACATACCATATGGGAATAAAAGGTTAAAGAACAAAAAGAAACCAATGTGGATAAATAGAACTTAAGAAAGCAATAAATGACAAAAAGAAAGCATATAAATCACTAAAACAGGAGGGAGGCACGGAAGCACTGAAAAACTATAAGGAAAATAAAACCTGTAAAATACAAATAAAAGCGGCCAAACTAGAGACCGAGAGATTAATTGACAAAGAGAGTAAAACTAACCCTAAAATGTTCTTCAATTATATAAATGTTAAAAAGTATAAATCTGAAGGTGTCGGCCCTTTAAAGAGTAATGAGGGGGGAGTCGCAGAGAGCGACGAGGAGAAAGCAAAGCTGTTTTTCTCCAATGTATTCACTGAGGAAAATAAACTCAGATGACATGCAGAATGTAAAAATAAATTCCCCATTAAAAGTGTCCTGTCTGACCCAGGAAGAAGTACATCAGCAACTTAAAAAGATTAAAATAGACAAATCGCCAGGACCGTATGGCATACACCCCCGTATCCTAAGGGAATTAAGTAATGTCATAGCCAGACCCTTATTTCTGATATTTGCGGACTATACTGACAGGGAATGTCCAACAGGATTGGCGCATGGCAAATGTGGTTCCAGTATTCAAAAAGGGTCCAAAAACAGAGCCTGGAAACTATAGGCCGGTAAGTTTAACATCTGTTGTGGGTAAACTGTTTGAGGGTTTTCTGAGAGATGCTATCTTAGAGCATCTCAGCGGAAATAAGCAAATAACGCCATATCAGCATGGCTTCGTGAGGGATCGGTCATGCCAAACTAATTTAATCAGTTTCTATGAGGAGGTAAGTTCTAGATTTGACAGCGGCGAACCAATGGATGTCGTATATCTGGACTTCTCCAAAGCATTTGACACTGTACCACATAAAAGGTTAGTATATAAAATGAGAATGCTCGGACTGGGAGAAAACATCTGTATGTGGGTAAGTAACTGGCTCAATAATAGAAAACAGAGGGTGGTTATTAACGGTACACACTCAGATTGGGTCACTGTCACTAGTGGGGTACCTCAGGGGTCAGTATTGGGCCCTATTCTCTTCAATATATTTATTAATGATCTTGTAGAAGGCTTGCATAGTAAAGTATCAATTTTCGCAGATGACACTAAACTGTGTAAAGTCATTTACACTTAAGAGGACAGTATACTACTACAGAGGGATCTGGATAGATTGGAGGCTTGGGCAGATAAGTGGCAGAGGAGCTGACAAATGTAAAGTTATGCACATGGGAAGGAATAATGCAAGTCACCCGTACATACTAAATGATAAAATGCTCGGTAACACTGACATGGAAAAGGATCTAGGAATTTTAATAAACAGCAAACTAAGCTGCAAAAACCAGTGTCAGGCAGCTGCTGCCAAGGCCAATAAGATAATGGGTTGCATCAGAAGGGGCATAGAAGCCCGTGATAAGAACATAGTCCTACCACTTTACAAATCGCTAGTCATACCACACATGGAGTACTGTGTACAGTTCTGGGCTCCTGTAAACAAGGCAGACATAGCAGAGCTGGAGAAGGTCCAGAGGAGGGCAACTAAAGCAATAACTGGAATGGGGCAACTACAGTACCCTGAAAGATTATCAAAATTAGGGTTATTCACTTTAGAAAAAAGATGACTGAGGGGAGATCTAATTAATATGTATAAATATATCAGGGGTCAGTACAGAGATCTCTCCCATCATCTATTTATCCCCAGGACTGTGACTGTGACGAGGGGACATCCTCTGCGTCTGGAAGAAAGAAGGTTTGTACACAAACATAGAAGAGGATTCTTTACGGTAAGAGCAGTGAGACTATGGAACTCTCTGCCTGACGAGGTGGTGATGGCGAGTTCACTAAAAGAGTTCAAGAGGGGCCTGGATGTATTTCTGGAGTGTAATAATATTACAGGCTATTGCTACTAGAGAGGGGTCGTTGATCCAGGGAGTTATTCTGATTGCCCGATTGGAGTCGGGAAGGAATTTTTATTCCCCTAAAGTGAGGAAAATTGGCTGCTACCTCAACGTTTTTTTTTTTTTTTGCCTTCCTCTGGATCAACTTGCAGGATAACAGGCCAAACTGGATGAACGAATGTCTTTTTTCGGCCTTATGTACTATGTTACTATGTTAACCACGCCTGGGATTCCAGCGTATCCAGGTAGGAGCTCCGTGACAAGTGCAACACCATTAGGGACATTTAGGCGACCCTACACCACTCTGGCATTCCTACACCTGGGTACCACCATATCGCTAAAAGGGACCCTGTGCCCTTGTTGCTTCATTGCAATGGCGTCATGCTGGAACAGAAAAGAGCCTTCCCCAAACTGTTCCCACAAAGGTGGAAGCATACAATTCTCTGAAAAAACTTTGGTATACAGATGTATTAAAGGTAATGTGTCACTAGTCTATCTGTCTATCTATTTGTCTGTCACTTAGTGCTAAGGGCAATATAAACAAGTGACAGATCCCCTCAGCAAAAATCGGTTTCTTTAATTTTTCTAAAATCTCATATTGAACAACTCAACGCAAGCTGAGGAGTTCAGAATATTCATGAGCTCCTGATTTTCTAATACATGAATATCAGGATTAATTGGCATGCACTGGAGATGTTAGAACCTAGCAGCATAAAACTGGTGACGGATTCCCTGGAAGATTCCCAACCGAGCCCCCCCACCCGAAAGACAGCACCATAACATTATCCCTCCTCCACCAAACTGTACAGCTGGCACAATGAGGTTCAGGCAGGCAACAAACATGTCCAGAATATTACTATGGAATACGTTACCCACCCCCTACTCCAAATTTCAGCGAGATGGGAATGGTGAGTGACCTTCACTGAGGTTGGGACAGTCCAAAGGCATATTAGCAATGCAAACCCTTTCTCTCATGGTTTCCATTCATTTTAACGACAATCGCTACCAGACAGGGTTGCCAACCAGAATTTTTATTTTTTCTGGACAACATATCCCAATAACACTTTTTACGTACAAATTGGAAAACCATAAAGAATGATAACTATTATAAGTAATACATGTCTATAGCTCAATATACTGCAGCATTTACTGTGAGCTGTAAATAATGATAATTACCACCACAATAATCCGGTCAAGTACCACTAGCATCGAAAAAGACACGGACACATCTATTTTTTTCACGGACACAGGGAAAAAAGTCGCTTACTTGTACAGACTGTCCAGAAATTTCTGGACAGTTGGAAACCCCGCTCCCAGGCTGAACCTGACATGCAGTTTATAAACTGTCAATGACCTATATGAAGAAATAATTGGAAATATACTTTACTAAATGCCAGAACTGAGTACACAGTTCATGCAGTACGACGCAGAACCATACAGTGGAAACCAAGTGACATATTTTTTCCTACGTGACTTGATGAATCCATGTGTGGGTCTGACACATTTATAAATAGCCTGTGTTTAGCCCATTCAACCCAGCTGCACAGATATTTATATGCACCCCTGAGCATGTAGGCATGTAAATGCCCTCACCAACATACAGCTGCATGCCCGTATACACTGCAAACACATATATGCACAGCTTAACTTTCTTTAGTGCCCAAGATAGAAGGTTTATTTCCAGAAACGATTGAAATGGGGAAGTTATTAGAAGCAGAGTGGAGATGGCTGACGGCAGCATTTTCTCGCGAGCGTTAACTGCAAATAATTGCCGTTTACTGTGGTTCTTACAGATCACATTACAACCTTGAAAAATTGTGTTTTTTGAGGAATGTATCAGACATTCTACTCTAATATACATTCATAGGCATTACAATTTACATCTAGAGGCTACAAAACCCCTTTGAGATGACCTCCATGGTTGTTAGTAGATCCCAGGGATACTGGTGGAGGAGGAGGAAGCGTTAATTTTGACGTAAATTTGTTTTCCCTTAGTCCTAACAGCAGCACAAGTGGGGTATTTGCCCCTGTGAAGCTGGTCAGGACAGACGGAATTTTTCATGAACAAAAATTTCTGCCTAAGTATCCTAATTAGTAATTAACTAATTAAGCCCCTACCCCATATAACCCGGCCCCAACTGGACGGGGTTGCTTTATAACAAGTAAATGACAATAAATCATACAAGGGGAGGGAAATTTGTGTGCTGCTGTTAGGACTAAGGGAAAACAAATTTACGTCAAAATTGACGCTTCCCTTTCGTCCTAACCAGCAGCACAAGTGGGGAAGTAGCAAGAACCTCACCCAAATTGGGAGGGCTCCCTACTCCCCTCTCAGGAGAGGGCGGCACTTAAAACGGATTGTCCAAAGGCCATTTCCTCCGCCTGTCTAGTCTCTAGACAATAATGCGAGATGAAGGTGTTCAGAGAACTCCAAGAAGCGGCTGCACAAATCTGATCTAAGGGGATCAGTTTCTTCTCTGCATAAGAGGTGGATACAGCCCTGGTAGAATGGGCGGAGACAAAGGAGGGAGGCGTCAAATCTTGGGACAGAAAGGCCAGACGGATTGCTTCTTTAATCCACCTGCTCAGAGTGTGTTTGGAGGCCTTCAGACCCCTGTTCTTCCCTGCATAGGTCAGAAGTAGGGATGAGCGAACTCGAACTGTATAGTTCGGGTTCGTACCGAATTTTGGGGTGTCCGTGACACGGACCCGAACCCGGACATTTTCGTAAAAGTCCGGGTTCGGGTTCGGTGTTCGTCGCTTTCTTCGCGCTTTTGTGACGCTTTCTTGGCGCTTTTTGAAAGGCTGCAAAGCAGCCAATCAACAAGCGTCATACTACTTGCCCCAAGAGGCCATCACAGCCATGCCTACTATTGGCATGGCTGTGATTGGCCAGAGCACCATGTGACCCAGCCTCTATTTAAGCTGGAGTCACATAGCGCCGCCCGTCACTCTGCTCTGATTAGCGTAGGGAGAGGTTGCGGCTGCGACAGTAGGGCGAGATTAGGCAGATTAACTCCTCCAAAGGACTTGATTAACTGATCGATCTGCAGCTGTGGATCATTGAGCTGCTGATCCTCAATTGCTCACTGTTTTTAGGCTGCACAGACCGTTTGTCAGTCACATTTTTCTGGGGTGATCGGCGGCCATTTTGTGTCTTGTGGTGCGCCAGCACAAGCTGCGACCAAGTGCATTTAACCCTCAATGGTGTGGTTGTTTTTTGGCTAAAGCCTACATCAGGGTGAAGCTGTCACACCAAGTGCATTTAACCAGCAATAGTCTGTTCATTTTTTGGCCATATACAAAATCAGGGGCAAGCTGCGCCTGTCACCAAGTGCATTTAACCCTCAATGGTGTGGTTGTTTTTTGGCTAAAGCCTACATCAGGGTGAAGCTGTCACACCAAGTGCATTTAACCAGCAATAGTCTGTTCATTTTTTGGCCATATACTAAATCAGGGGCAAGCTGCGCCTGTCACCAAGTGCATTTAACCCTCAATGGTGTGGTTGTTTTTTGGCTAAAGCCTACATCAGGGTGAAGCTGTCACACCAAGTGCATTTAACCAGCAATAGTCTGTTTATTTTTTGGCCATATCCCAGTCTAATTCTGTCACTAAATCCATACCGGTCACCCAGCGCCTAAATACTAGGCCTCAAATTTATATCCCGCTAAATCTGTCCTTAGTGCTGTAGCTGGGCGAGTTATTTAGTGTCCGTTCAAGCACATTTCTTGTTCTGGGTTGAAATACAATTCCCAATTTAGCAATTTCATAATTTAGTGGTTTCTGCTATATCAGAGCTATTTGAAATCTATCCCTAAAAGGGTATATAATATTCAAGGTGCACATTGGGTCATTCAGAATAACTTCACACACACCCGCTACTGTGTATTTCCAAGTCTAATTCTGGCACTAAACCCATACCTGTCACCCAGCGCCTAAATACTAGGCCTCAAATTTATATCCCGCTAAATCTGTCCTTAGTGCTGTAGCTGGGCGAGTTATTTAGTGTCCGTTCAAGCACATTTCTTGTTCTGGGTTGAAATACAATTCCCAATTTAGCAATTTCATAATTTAGTGGTTTCTGCTATATCAGAGCTATTTGAAATCTATCCCTAAAAGGGTATATAATATTCAAGGTGCACATTGGGTCATTCAGAATAACTTCACACACACCCACTACTGTGTATTTCCAAGTCTAATTCTGGCACTAAACCCATACCTGTCACCCAGCGCCTAAATACTAGGCCTCAAATTTATATCCCGCTAAATCTGTCCTTAGTGCTGTAGCTGGGCGAGTTATTTAGTGTCCGTTCAAGCACATTTCTTGTTCTGGGTTGAAATACAATTCCCAATTTAGCAATTTCATAATTTAGTGGTTTCTGCTATATCAGAGCTATTTGAAATCTATCCCTAAAAGGGTATATAATATTCAAGGTGCACATTGGGTCATTCAGAATAACTTCACACACACCCGCTACTGTGTATTTCCAAGTCTAATTCTGGCACTAAACCCATACCTGTCACCCAGCGCCTAAATACTAGGCCTCAAATTTATATCCCGCTAAATCTGTCCTTAGTGCTGTAGCTGGGCGAGTTATTTAGTGTCCGTTCAAGCACATTTCTTGTTCTGGGTTGAAATACAATTCCCAATTTAGCAATTTCATAATTTAGTGGTTTCTGCTATATCAGAGCTATTTGAAATCTATCCCTAAAAGGGTATATAATATTCAAGGTGCACATTGGGTCATTCAGAATAACTTCACACACACCCGCTACTGTGTATTTCCAAGTCTAATTCTGGCACTAAACCCATACCTGTCACCCAGCGCCTAAATACTAGGCCTCAAATTTATATCCCGCTAAATCTGTCCTTAGTGCTGTAGCTGGGCGAGTTATTTAGTGTCCGTTCAAGCACATTTCTTGTTCTGGGTTGAAATACAATTCCCAATTTAGCAATTTCATAATTTAGTGGTTTCTGCTATATCAGAGCTATTTGAAATCTATCCCTAAAAGGGTATATAATATTCAAGGTGCACATTGGGTCATTCAGAATAACTTCACACACACCCGCTACTGTGTATTTCCAAGTCTAATTCTGGCACTAAACCCATACCTGTCACCCAGCGCCTAAATACTAGGCCTCAAATTTATATCCCGCTAAATCTGTCCTTAGTGCTGTAGCTGGGCGAGTTATTTAGTGTCCGTTCAAGCACATTTCTTGTTCTGGGTTGAAATACAATTCCCAATTTAGCAATTTCATAATTTAGTGGTTTCTGCTATATCAGAGCTATTTGAAATCTATCCCTAAAAGGGTATATAATATTCAAGGTGCACATTGGGTCATTCAGAATAACTTCACACACACCCGCTACTGTGTATTTCCAAGTCTAATTCTGGCACTAAACCCATACCTGTCACCCAGCGCCTAAATACTAGGCCTCAAATTTATATCCCGCTAAATCTGTCCTTAGTGCTGTAGCTGGGCGAGTTATTTAGTGTCCGTTCAAGCACATTTCTTGTTCTGGGTTGAAATACAATTCCCAATTTAGCAATTTCATAATTTAGTGGTTTCTGCTATATCAGAGCTATTTGAAATCTATCCCTAAAAGGGTATATAATATTCAAGGTGCACATTGGGTCATTCAGAATAACTTCACACACACCCGCTACTGTGTATTTCCAAGTCTAATTCTGGCACTAAACCCATACCTGTCACCCAGCGCCTAAATACTAGGCCTCAAATTTATATCCCGCTAAATCTGTCCTTAGTGCTGTAGCTGGGCGAGTTATTTAGTGTCCGTTCAAGCACATTTCTTGTTCTGGGTTGAAATACAATTCCCAATTTAGCAATTTCATAATTTAGTGGTTTCTGCTATATCAGAGCTATTTGAAATCTATCCCTAAAAGGGTATATAATATTCAAGGTGCACATTGGGTCATTCAGAATAACTTCACACACACCCGCTACTGTGTATTTCCAAGTCTAATTCTGGCACTAAACCCATACCTGTCACCCAGCGCCTAAATACTAGGCCTCAAATTTATATCCCGCTAAATCTGTCCTTAGTGCTGTAGCTGGGCGAGTTATTTAGTGTCCGTTCAAGCACATTTCTTGTTCTGGGTTGAAATACAATTCCCAATTTAGCAATTTCATAATTTAGTGGTTTCTGCTATATCAGAGCTATTTGAAATCTATCCCTAAAAGGGTATATAATATTCAAGGTGCACATTGGGTCATTCAGAATAACTTCACACACACCCGCTACTGTGTATTTCCAAGTCTAATTCTGGCACTAAACCCATACCTGTCACCCAGCGCCTAAATACTAGGCCTCAAATTTATATCCCGCTAAATCTGTCCTTAGTGCTGTAGCTGGGCGAGTTATTTAGTGTCCGTTCAAGCACATTTCTTGTTCTGGGTTGAAATACAATTCCCAATTTAGCAATTTCATAATTTAGTGGTTTCTGCTATATCAGAGCTATTTGAAATCTATCCCTAAAAGGGTATATAATATTCAAGGTGCACATAGGGTCATTCAGAATAACTTCACACACCCGCTACTGTGCATTTCCAAATCTAATTCTGTCACTAAACCCATACCTGTCACCCAGCGCCTAAATACTAGGCCTCAAATTTATATCCCGCTAAATCTCTCGTTACCGCTGTCCTGTTGTGGCTGGGAAAGTTATTTAGTGTCCGTCAAAGCACATTTTTTGTTCTGGGTTGAAATACAATTCCCAATTTAGCAATTTCATAATTTAGTCGTTTCTGCTATATCAGAGCTATTTGAAATCTATCCCTAAAAGGGTAGATCATATTGAAGGTGCACATAGGGTCATTCAGAATAACTTCACACACACGCTTCTGTGCATTTCCAAGTCTAATTCTGTCACTAAATCCATACCGGTCACCCAGCGCCTAAATACTAGGCCTCAAATTTATATCCCGCTGAATTTGAATACAATACATTGGGCCAAATAATATATTTGTTGTTGTGGTGAACCATAACAATGAGAAAAACATCTAGTAAGGGACGCGGACGTGGACATGGTCGTGGTGGTGTTAGTGGACCCTCTGGTGCTGGGAGAGGACGTGGCCGTTCTGCCACATCCACACGTCCTAGTGTACCAACTACCTCAGGTCCCAGTAGCCGCCAGAATTTACAGCGATATATGGTGGGGCCCAATGCCGTTCTAAGGATGGTAAGGCCTGAGCAGGTACAGGCATTAGTCAATTGGGTGGCCGACAGTGGATCCAGCACGTTCACATTATCTCCCACCCAGTCTTCTGCAGAAAGCGCACAGATGGCGCCTGAAAACCAACCCCATCAGTCTGTCACATCACCCCCATGCATACCAGGGAAACTGTCTCAGCCTCAAGTTATGCAGCAGTCTCTTATGCTGTTTGAAGACTCCGCTGGCAGGGTTTCCCAAGGGCATCCACCTAGCCCTTCCCCAGCGGTGAAAGACATAGAATGCACTGACGCACAACCACTTATGTTTCCTGATGATGAGGACATGGGAATACCACCTCAGCATGTCTCTGATGATGACGAAACACAGGTGCCAACTGCTGCGTCTTTCTGCAGTGTGCAGACTGAACAGGAGGTCAGGGATCAAGACTGGGTGGAAGACGATGCAGGGGACGATGAGGTCCTAGACCCCACATGGAATGAAGGTCGTGCCACTGACTTTCACAGTTCGGAGGAAGAGGCAGTGGTGAGACCGAGCCAACAGCGTAGCAAAAGAGGGAGCAGTGGGCAAAAGCAGAACACCCGCCGCCAAGAGACTCCGCCTGCTACTGACCGCCGCCATCTGGGACCGAGCACCCCAAAGGCAGCTTCAAGGAGTTCCCTGGCATGGCACTTCTTCAAACAATGTGCTGACGACAAGACCCGAGTGGTTTGCACGCTGTGCCATCAGAGCCTGAAGCGAGGCATTAACGTTCTGAACCTGAGCACAACCTGCATGACCAGGCACCTGCATGCAAAGCATGAACTGCAGTGGAGTAAACACCTTAAAACCAAGGAAGTCACTCAGGCTCCCCCTGCTACCTCTTCTGCTGCTGCCGCCTCGGCCTATTCTGCTGCTGCCGCCTCGGCCTCTTCCTCCGCCTCTGGAGGAACGTTGGCACCTGCCGCCCAGCAAACAGGGGATGTACCACCAACACCACCACCACCACCTCCGTCACCAAGCGTCTCAACCATGTCACACGCCAGCGTTCAGCTCTCCATCTCACAAACATTTGATAGAAAGCGTAAATTCCCACCTAGCCACCCTCGATCCCTGGCCCTGAATGCCAGCATTTCTAAACTACTGGCCTATGAAATGCTGTCATTTAGGCTGGTGGACACAGACAGCTTCAAACAGCTCATGTCGCTTGCTGTCCCACAGTATGTTGTTCCCAGCCGGCACTACTTCTCCAAGAGAGCCGTGCCTTCCCTGCACAACCAAGTATCCGATAAAATCAAGTGTGCACTGCGCAACGCCATCTGTGGCAAGGTCCACCTAACCACAGATACGTGGACCAGTAAGCACGGCCAGGGACGCTATATCTCCCTAACTGCACACTGGGTAAATGTAGTGGCAGCTGGGCCCCAGGCGGAGAGCTGTTTGGCGCACGTCCTTCCGCCGCCAAGGATCGCAGGGCAACATTCTTTGCCTCCTGTTGCCACCTCCTCCTTCTCGGCTTCCTCCTCCTCTTCTTCCACCTGCTCATCCAGTCAGCCACACACCTTCACCACCAACTTCAGCACAGCCCGGGGTAAACGTCAGCAGGCCATTCTGAAACTCATATGTTTGGGGGACAGGCCCCACACCGCACAGGAGTTGTGGCGGGGTATAGAACAACAGACCGACGAGTGGTTGCTGCCGGTGAGCCTCAAGCCCGGCCTGGTGGTGTGTGATAATGGGCGAAATCTCGTTGCAGCTCTGGGACTAGCCAATTTGACGCACATCCCTTGCTTGGCGCATGTGCTGAATTTGGTGGTGCAGAAGTTCATTCACAACTACCCCGACATGTCAGAGCTGCTGCATAAAGTGCGGGCCGTCTGTTCGCGCTTCCGGCGTTCACATCCTGCTGCTGCTCGCCTGTCTGCGCTACAGCGTAACTTCGGCCTTCCCGCTCACCGCCTCATATGCGACGTGCCCACCAGGTGGAACTCCACCTTGCACATGCTGGACAGACTGTGCGAGCAGCAGCAGGCCATAGTGGAGTTTCAGCTGCAGCACGCACGGGTCAGTCGCACTACAGAACAGCACCACTTCACCACCAATGACTGGGCCTCCATGCGAGACCTGTGTGCCCTGTTGCGCTGTTTCGAGTACTCCACCAACATGGCCAGTGGCGATGACACCGTTATCAGCGTTACAATACCACTTCTATGTCTCCTTGAGAAAACACTTAGGGCGATGATGGAAGAGGAGGTGGCCCAGGAGGAGGAGGAGGAGGAGGAGGAAGAGGGGTCATTTTTAGCACTTTCAGGCCAGTCTCTTCGAAGTGACTCAGAGGGAGGTTTTTGGCAACAGCAGAGGCCAGGTACAAATGTGGCCAGCCAGGGCCCACTACTGGAGGACGAGGAGGACGAGGATGAGGAGGAGGTGGAGGAGGATGAGGATGAAGCATGGTCACAGCGGGGTGGCACCCAACGCAGCTCGGGTCCATCACTGGTGCGTGGCTGGGGGGAAAGGCAGGACGATGACGATACGCCTCCCACAGAGGACAGCTTGTCCTTATCCCTGGGCAGCCTGGCACACATGAGCGACTACATGCTGCAGTGCCTGCGCAACGACAGCAGAGTTGCCCACATTTTAACCTGTGCGGACTACTGGGTTGCCACCCTGCTGGATCCACGCTACAAAGACAATGTGCCCACCTTACTTCCTGCACTGGAGCGTGATAGGAAGATGCGCGAGTACAAGCGCACGTTGGTAGACGCGCTACTGAGAGCATTCCCAAATGTCACAGGGGAACAAGTGGAAGCCCAAGGCCAAGGCAGAGGAGGAGCAAGAGGTCGCCAAGGCAGCTGTGTCACGGCCAGCTCCTCTGAGGGCAGGGTTAGCATGGCAGAGATGTGGAAAAGTTTTGTCAACACGCCACAGCTAACTGCACCACCACCTGATACGCAACGTGTTAGCAGGAGGCAACATTTCACTAACATGGTGGAACAGTACGTGTGCACACCCCTCCACGTACTGACTGATGGTTCGGCCCCATTCAACTTCTGGGTCTCTAAATTGTCCACGTGGCCAGAGCTAGCCTTTTATGCCTTGGAGGTGCTGGCCTGCCCGGCAGCCAGCGTTTTGTCTGAACGTGTATTCAGCACGGCAGGGGGCGTCATTACAGACAAACGCAGCCGCCTGTCTACAGCCAATGTGGACAAGCTGACGTTCATAAAAATGAACCAGGCATGGATCCCACAGGACCTGTCCGTCCCTTGTCCAGATTAGACATTAACTACCTCCCCATAACCATATATTATTGGACTCCAGGGCACTTCCTCATTCAATCCTATTTTTATTTTCATTTTACCATTATATTGCGATGCTACCCAAAGTTGAATGAACCTCTCCTCTGCCTGTGTGCTAGGCCTAAATATATGCCAATGGACTGTTGCAGTGGTGGCTGACATGAAGCCTGATTCTCTGCTATGACATGCAGACTAATTCTCTGCTGACATGAAGCCAGATTGTCTGTTACGGGACCTCTCTCCTCTGCCTGGGTGCTGGGCCTAAATTTATGACAATGGACTGTTGCAGTGGTGGCTGACGTGAAGCCTCATTCTCTGCTATGACATGCAGACTGATTCTCTGCTGACATGAAGCCAGATTGTCTGTTACGGGACCTCTCTCCTCTGCCTGTGTGTGCTGGGCCTAAATATATGCCAATGGACTGTTGCAGTGGTGGCTGACGTGAAGCCTCATTCTCTGCTATGACATGCAGACTAATTCTCTGCTGACATGAAGACAGATTCTCTGTTACGGGACCTCCCTCCTCTGCCTGGGTGCTGGGCCTAAATATATGCCAATGGACTGTTGCAGTGGTGGCTGACGTGAAGCCTCATTCTCTGCTATGACATGCAGACTGATTCTCTGCTGACATGAAGCCAGATCGTCTGTTACGGGACCTCTCTGCTCTGCCTGTGTGCTAGGCCTAAATATATGCCAATGGACTGTTGCAGTGGTGGGTGACGTGAAGCCTCATTCTCTGCTATGACATGCAGACTGATTCTCTGCTGTCATGAAGCCAGATTGTCTGTTACGGGACCTCTCTGCTCTGCCTGTGTGCTAGGCCTAAATATATGCCAATGGACTGTTGCAGTGGTGGGTGACGTGAAGCCTCATTCTCTGCTATGACATGCAGACTGATTCTCTGCTGACATGAAGCCAGATTGTCTGTTACGGGACCTCTCTCCTCTGCCTGTGTGCTAGGCCTAAATATATGCCAATGGACTGTTGCAGTGGTGGCTGACGTGAAGCCTCATTCTCTGCTATGACATGCAGACTAATTCTCTGCTGACATGAAGCCAGATTGTCTGTTACGGGACCTCTCTCCTCTGCCTGGGTGCTGGGCCTAAATTTATGACAATGGACTGTTGCAGTGGTGGCTGACGTGAAGCCTGATTCTCTGCTATGACATGCAGACTGATTCTCTGCTGACATGAAGCCAGATCCTCTGTTACGGGACCTCTCTCCTCTGCCTGTGTGTGTGCTGGGCCTAAATATATGCCAATGGACTGTTGCAGTGGTGGCTGACGTGAAGCCTCATTCTCTGCTATGACATGCAGACTGATTCTCTGCTGACATGAAGCCAGATTCTCTGTTACGGGACCTCTCTCCTCTGCCTGTGTGTGTGCTGGGCCTAAATATATGCCAATGGACTGTTGCAGTGGTGGCTGACGTGAAGCCTCATTCTCTGCTATGACATGCAGACTAATTCTCTGCTGACATGAAGACAGATTCTCTGTTACGGGACCTCCCTCCTCTGCCTGGGTGCTGGGCCTAAATATATGCCAATGGACTGTTGCAGTGGTGGCTGACGTGAAGCCTCATTCTCTGCTATGACATGCAGACTAATTCTCTGCTGACATGAAGACAGATTCTCTGTTACGGGACCTCTCTCCTCTGCCTGGGTGCCGGGGCCTAAATATCTGAGAATGGACTGTTCCAGTGGTGGGTGACGGGAAGCCAGATTCTCTGCTATGGAACCTCTCTCCAATTGATTTTGGTTAATTTTTATTTATTTAATTTTTATTTTAATTCATTTCCCTATCCACATTTGTTTGCAGGGGATTTACCTACATGTTGCTGCCTTTTGCAGCCCTCTAGCTCTTTCCTGGGCTGTTTTACAGCCTTTTTAGTGCCGAAAAGTTCGGGTCCCCATTGACTTCAATGGGGTTCGGGTTCGGGACGAAGTTCGGATCGGGTTCGGATCCCGAACCCGAACATTTCCGGGATGTTCGGCCGAACTTCTCGAACCCGAACATCCAGGTGTTCGCTCAACTCTAGTCAGAAGGAGGTTTTCCGATCTTCTAAATTCGCTTGTTCTGTCCAAATATATTCTAAGACCTCTTGAGATGTCCAATGTACGGAGCCTTTCCTCCTCGGGAGAAGCCGCAGCCGGTGAAAAAGTGGGCAGACATATCGTCTGATTGATATTAGAAAAAGTAGGAACCTTTGGTAAAAAGGTTGGCAAAAACCTTAACAGGACCTTGTCCTGAAGGATCTTTAAATAGGGCTCAGAAGCCCCCAGAGCCTGAAGTTCCCCAACTCTCTTAGCTGATGTGATAGCTAGTAAGAATGTGATCTTTATGGATAGGAACCTCAAGTCCACCTCATTCAAAGGCTCAAAGGGGGGGACACATAACCCTTTTAGAACCACCGTTAAGTCCCACTGTGGGATTGGTCTCAGGATTCTGGGTTTAAGCCTCTCGGCTCCCTTCAGGAACCTCTTGATTAGGGGGTCCTGAGAAATCGGTCTGCTAAGGCATGCCGATAAGGCAGAGACGTGAGCTCTGAGAGTAGATGGGCTTAGACCCTTGTCTAGACCATCCTGGAGGAATTGTAGAATAGCGGAGAGAGGAAGGTCTGAGGCAACTACCTCTCTGTTATTACACCATTGCAGGAATATTCTGTAGATTCTAGAATACTTCTTGCTTGTAGATTCCGCTCTGGAGTGAGAAATTGTTCTCAGGACCTCCACAGATAACCCTCTAGCTTCTAGAAGGGACCTGTCAATCTCCAGGCTGTCAGATTGAGCCTTCTCAGATCTAGACAGGGACCTGTGTCCTGATACACAAGGTCCTGTATTAGGGGAAGTCTCCAATAATTGCCCTGACTCATCTTCATGAGCTGGGTGAACCAAGACCTCTTTGGCCAGAATGGCATGATGGCAATCACTGAGGTCTGGTCTTGCTTGATCTTCATCAATACCCTCGGTATCATGGAAATTGGAGGGAAATGTATGCCAGCCTGAACCTCCACGTTATGGACAGAGCGTCTATCGCTACCGGGTTGTCCTCCCTGTACAGGGAACAGAATCTGCTCACCTTGGCGTTCAATCGGGTAGCCATCAGGTCGATTTCCGGGGTGCCCCACCGCTGGACAATCATAGAGAAGATACTCTTGTTCAGGGACCATTCCCCTGGAACTGGTAGACCCCGACTCAGGCGATCTGCCACTACATTGAGATCCCCTTAGATATGGACTGCCATTAGGTGGGATAGGTTGATCTCTGCCCAAGAGAGAATGGAACCCACCTCCCTCAGGATGGTTAGGGATTTCGTCCCTCCCTGTCTGTTTAGGTAAGCGACCACAGTAGTGTTGTCTGTCCGGACTCTCACCGCCTGACCGCGGATGAGAGGAGCAATGAAGGAGGGCTAGTTTGACCGCTCTCAGCTCAGGATTTTCTCCTGGGGATTCCAAGTACCTCGTACTGGGTTGTCCTCCAGATGGGCCCCCCAGCCCAGCAGAGAAGCGTCCGTGGTCAATGTGACCCAACGAGGTTGGATCAGAGACCTCCCATCCTTTAGGTTCTTCCAACACTTGAGCGAAGAACGGACTTCTACTGATAGGGAGTGCATTCTGTCTAGGTCTTTGGGCTTGCGACTCCAAGCTGCTAAGACCTCCTCCTGAAGAGGGCGTAAGTGCCATAAGGCCCAAGGAACTGCCTCTGCAGATGCTGACATGTGGCCTAACATCCTCATAAGAACCCTTATAGAGACTCGTCTGGGCGGTATAAGAGACTGTGCGGCTTTTATTACTCTGTCCCTCCTCTGTGGGGACAGGTATAGGGTCATCAGTTGTGAATCGATCACAAACCCCAAGAACATTCTTGTGGTTGACAGGACTAAGTGTGACTTGTCCCAATTTATCAACCAACCCAGACCATGGAGAATCTGGAGAGCTTGTTGAAGCTGACTCTGCAGGACGTCTGCGTTTGCGGCTTTTAAAAGCCAATCGTCCAAGTACGGTACGACCTCTAGCCCAAGAAGTCTTAAATGGGCGACCACAGGAGCCACTACCTTTGTGAAGGTGTGCGGAGCGGAGGATATGCCGAAGGGCAATACAGCAAACTGGTAGTGCTTCACTACCCCTTGCAAGGCCACAGCAACTCTGAGATATTTCCTGTGTGCTGGGCAGATGGGAACATGAAGGTAAGCATCCTTCAGGTCTATAGTTACCATCATATCTCCTGGGTTCAGGATGTTTAATACAGAGCGAATGGTTTCCATCCGGAAACGCTTCTTCCTGATGAAGCGATTTAAGTAACGTAAATCGATGATCATCCGCCAGTCTCCTGATGGTTTTGGTACCAGAAAGATGGGGGAATAAACCCCCCGCCACCATTCGTGAGGAGGAACCTCCTCTAATGCTCCTTTCTGTATATACTGGAGAACCGAGTCTTCCAGGATTAATTGTTTGTCGGGTGCTAAAGTCCTTGTTAGGACGAACTTGTCCCGAGGAAGGGAAATTAAATCTATTGTGTACCCTGACGCTATCACCTGTAGCACCCAAGGGTCTGGAATTTTTTGCATCCAAAAACTTTTGAATAGACTCAAACGTCCACCAACTGGGGAACTGAAAACTGGTCCTTCCTCTGGGACACCGGGGGGAGGGGGATTGATGGGCTGTGGAGAGTCATAGATCAGCTCTGCGGTTTCCACGACCGCGACCCCTACCTCTTTTACTACTTTCAGAACGCCTCTGGGTTCTGTCTCCCCCCTGAAATCTTCCTCCTCCTCTACCCCTTCCTTGACCCCGAAAGGACTGCTGGGGGAGGGATTTACCCTTCTTGTCCGCTAAGTTCTCCATGAGAGAATCTAATTCAGAACCGAACAATCTACCTGGTTCATAGGGAAGGGAGCAAAGGTTAAACTTAGACGTGTTGTCCGCCGCCCATGGTTTTAACCAGAGTGGGCACCTACTGGCTGAGGAAAGCGCCATAGACTTGGCCGCTAATTTTAATTGTTGTTGGGAGGAATCTGTTAGGAAATCAATCCCCAGGAGGAGAGTTTTGAATTGGTCCAGGATGTCGTTCCGGGCAACCCCAGAATCCAAGTCTGATTGGATTCTGAGTGTGCGTGCACGGATGAACTCTGATACTTCAGAGCACGCTATAGCAACTGAGGCAGAGGCGGAGGGAGCTGAGTAGTTGCGTCTAAGCGTGCACTCTGCTCGTCTGTCTAGGGGGTCCTTTAGGTTGCTGCCGTCGTCTGAGGGGACTAAAGTTCTTTTGGAGAGCTTCGATATGGCCATATCCACCTTTGGAGGTGGAACCCAAACTAAAGAATCTGCATCCTGTAGAGGGAACATTAGTTTAAACCTCTTTGTTAATACTGGACCCTTCTCCGGGTGTTTCCACTCGGTGTCCATTAATTTAAAGACTCGTCCACTTTAAAGGCCCTTGGCCCCCTAGAGGTGGACTGTGGAGCTTCCCCTTGCTCAACATCATGGTCCCTCGACCTGATGGAGCGTAACAGTCTTTGAGTTTTTTCAGCCGGAAAGAGGAAGGCCAAACTCTCTTCCTCAGAGGAAGAATTGTCCTCAATGGAGACGACGTCTTCAGACATGGGTACAGGACCAGGAGAAGCCTGCCTGGGCCTCTTGTTAGAGACTGCTCCCTTAATCTCAGCAATGGACGTATCCATGAACTGTTTCATCCATGAAAACATATCCACCACCGTTGGTTCTGGGTCCGCTGGTCTGGGACGGCAGCCTGGGCATCGGTGTAATTCGTATGAATCCGGTAATGGGGTGCTGCAGCTGGAGCAGGCGAGATGTTTCTGCTTCTGGGTAGATTTGCCTAAGACACAGACAACAGAATAAGAATTTGGACCCAAAATGGTACAAAAAAAGGAGAGCAGTACCTTACCGTGAGGTGGCGATGCCATCTTAGAAGAAAGCAAGGTGACTTCAAGAAAAACTTCCTGAGTGCAGGAGTAATCAACAGCAGAAGTCAGTTGAGCTCAGAAAACTGAGAGCAACATTGACCTGCCTCACACAGGTGCCTTAAATAGCACAAGGGGGAGGAGTTTATAATCACTCCCCCACCCAGGGGGTGGATTTCCAGGTTAAAGTGTACAATTTTAATAAAAATAACCTAACCTCCCTAATTCCCCCCATCGGATGCCCCAGCAAAACTGAGGGCACGAACTTAAGGGTATTTTTTAAAAAGGGAAGCGCTGAACACAGCGCTGGAGGTCGGAGCTGCGGACCGGAAGTGAAGTCAATGACGCACTTCCGGTACTCGCGAGACGCCGGGGGAGCGAAGCGACTGCTTCAGCGGCACACGAGGTGAGAGGCAGGGGTAGTGCAAACAGCAGCCATCTCCCCCCTGCATCTGATGTGACTAACACAGATGGGGAAACCCAGGACCACAGATGTGAACATCACCAGCGCTAAGCGAGGAGCCACAGCGGGCATTGGTCCACCGGAGGCACGCTCCCAGCCACACTCTCGCACGACAGTCAGAGACACCTCGCATCATCTCGTAGAATAGTGTCATACGTCATACGGTCTGTTTTCCACAAATCCTATACTTACATACATCACCTACCACGTCTGTAGGTTCGTTAGCCCGCAGTGTTCGTTTTTAATGAATCTGCCACGTCACAGATTCAGACAAACTCGGGCTCGTCTCATACGTCAGTGGAAACGACTATCATACTCCCTGTCAGCCTGGTCGGCTTCTCGTCAAAACGTTTCACGCTGCTGGGGGGGGGGGGGGGGGTTAGATTCTGTCACCTTGTCTGTTGTCAGTCTCCTGGAGAGGGCAGGCTCAGGATACCTAGAAAAAACAAAGGGCAGAATTAAAGATTATAATAACCATCTTAAACTCTATGGCTAATTATGGCAGACTCCAGTAAGGAGTCTAGCCTGTCCTGGAGTCCACAGGACAATAAAAAAGCAACCCTGTCCAGTTGGGGCCGGGTTATATGGGGTAGGGGCTTAATTAGTTAATTACTAATTAGGATACTTAGGCAGAAATTTTTGTTCATTAAAAATTCCGCCTGTCCTGACCAGCTTCACAGGGGCAAATACCCCACTTGTGCTGCTGGTTAGGACGAAAGGGAAGATGCAGTTACAATAGAATGTGTCGCCCAGAGATCTGAGGCTCATGCTCCTGGGGCCAACTGCAGGCAGCGCTAATGGCAACCCCCACCAAAATTCGACTGAACATGGTCTTCTAGGGGTGGTCCTCCTGAAGAGGATGCTGAATATAATCAGAATATATAGGCACTGGAAATCGGTTACCTAAATACCTGGTAGAGGTCAAGTGTGGTCTTCTAATATGTGGTGGTGTGGAGAGGTTTCACTGCATTTGTACTGGTCTCCATTTTTGTACTCTTCTTCCTGGTTCACTATTTCGATTGGTATTGATGTTCACAGCCTCTGTCATGGCTTCCAATATCTCTTAGGCCTCTTTCACACTTGCGTTGTCCGGATCCGGCGTGTACTCCACTTGCCGGAATTACACGCCGGATCCGGAAAAACGCAAATGTACTGAAAGCATTTGAAGACCGATCCGTCTTCAAAATGCGTTCAGTGTTACTATGGCAGCCAGGATGCTATTAAAGTCCTGGTTGCCATAGTAGAAGTGGGGAGCGGGGGAGCGGTATACTTACAGTCCGCGCGGCTCCCGGGGCGCTCCAGAATGACGTCAGAGCGCCCCATGCGCTTTTTCCTACAATATAATGCAGATGGATCCATTCTGAACGGATCCATCGTCTGCATTATATGATCGGATCTGCATTATATGAACGCAAATGTGAAAGTAACCTTACTATGGCAGCCAGGACGCTATTAAAGTCCTGGTTGCCATAGTAGTAGTGGGGAGCAGTATACTTACCGTCCATGCGGCTTCCGGGGCGCTCCAGAATGACGTCAGAGCGCCCCATGCGCATGGATGACGTGTCCATGCGATCACGTCATCCATGCGCTTGGGGCGTCCTGACGTCACTCTTAAGCGCCCCGGGAGCCGCACGGACGGTAAGTATACTGCTCTCCCGCTCCCCACTACACTTTACCATGGCTGCCAGGACTTTAGCGTCCTGGCAGCCATGGTAACCATTCAGAAAAAGCTAAACGTCGGGTCCGGCAATGCGCCGAAACGACGTTTATCTTAAGGCCGGATCCGGATTAATGCCTTTCAATGGGCATTAATTCCGGATCCGGCCTTGCGGCAAATGTTCAGGATTTTTGGCCGGAGCAAAAAGCGCAGCATGCTGCGGTATTTTCTCTGGCCAAAAAACGTTCCGGTCCTGAACTGAAGACATCCTGATGCATCCTGAACGGATTTCTCTCCATTCAGAATGCATGGGGATAATCCTGATCAGGATTCTTCCGGCATAGAGCCCCAACGACGGAACTCTATGCCGGAAGAAAAGAACGCAAGTGTGAAACTTTCCCACTAGCGTTTTTCTTTTACGGCACTGAGTTCCGTCACAGGGGCTCAATACCAGAAAAAAAACTGATCAGGCATATCCCCATGCATTCTGAATGGAGCATAATCCGTTCAGAATGCATCAGGATGTCTTCAGTTCAGTCGTTTTGACTGATCAGGCAAAATATAAAACTGTAGCATGCGAAAAATACTGAAGACATCCCTGAATGCTGGCATTTTTTCCCATAGGAATGTATTAGTGCCGGATCCGGCATGCGCAGACCGGTAAAAATTTGAAAAAATATACGAGACAGATCCGGATCCGTCCGCATGAGAAGCGGAGAGACGGATCCGGATCCGTCCGCATGACAAGGAGAGAGGCGGATCCGGATCCGTCCGCATGACAAGCGGAGAGGCGGATCCGTCTGCATGAAAAGCTGAGAGGCGGATCTGGATCAGTCTGATTTGCCTATTTGGAGTTTGCCTTAGCCTCATACATTGTCAATCTTTCTGCTGGAACAGGACCCTGGACAAGATGAGACTGACTCCCCTAATAAATCAAAAGAGAGCAATGAAATGGATCCTGGTTATGAAGAGAAAAGAGTAACACTTTTTATTACGTTGTATGAAAGCTACTTTGAGGTGTTTTGCAGATTGTTGGGGGCTGTACATGTTACAAAGCTGGTGTATTACATGGTGTCTTGACTCTCCATGGCCAAAAGGAGGCTGGGCATATTGAAAATCAACTGGCACTGTTAAACATGGAAGGACACCTTTTTAAAGAGGACCTGTCACTAAAAAACTGCAATGCAATCTGACATCACCATGTTGTAGAGCAGGAGCTGAGCGGATTGATATAAAGTTTTGTGGGGAAAGTTAAAGTAAAACCTGTAATTCATTAGCTGCAAGTTCTACCTTCAAGTACTACATTAAGTACAGTGAAGAGATATTGCAGGAGACTGAGGAGATATTGCAAGAGATTGGCTTGGAGTTTGCAACTGGCTCATCTGTGTGTTCTTTTGCTAACCATTGCTTGAGAAGAGGTAAGGAATTTATTCAGGTGTTTGCTATTGTGCATTTGCTAATGAGCCTAGCTCATTGAGGTGCTACATTTGTTGCTGGGGGAGGAGCTTGTGAAGGAGTGTGTGTATATATAGAGACACACTCATTAGCTGGCCTAATTCATTAGCTGCAAGTTCTACCTTCAAGTACTACATTAAGGCCCCTTTCACACGGGCGAGATTTCCGTGCGGGTGCGATGCGTGAGTTGAACGCATTGCACCCGCACTGAATCCTGACCCATTCATTTCTATGGGGCTGTGCACATGAGCGGTGATTTTCACGCAACACTTATGCGTTGCGTGAAAATCGCAGCATGTTCTATATTCTGCGTTTTTCACGTAACGCAGGTCCCATAGAAATGAATGGGGTTGCGTGAAAATCGCAAGCATCCGCAAGCAAGTGCGGATGCGGTGCGATTTCCACGCATGGGTTCTAGGTGACAGTCTATTCACTGTATTATTTTCCCTTATAACATGGTTATAAGGGAAAATAATAGCATTCTGACTACAGAATGCTTAGTATAATAGTGCTGGAGGGGTTAAAAAAAATAAAAAAGTTAACTCACCTTATCCCCATGATCGCCTAGTTCCCGGTCGGTCTCTTCTTTAGCTGTGACTAAAGGACCTGTGGTGATGTCAGATCACATGCTCCATCACCATGGTGATGGACCATGTGATTGGAGCATGTGATCTGACATCACCAAAGGTCATTCAGCCCAAGCCCACAGCTAAAGAACAGACCGACCGGGAACTACACGATCATGGGGATAAGGTGAGTTAACGTTTTTATTATTTTTTTAACCCTTCCAGCGCTATTATACTAAGCATTCTGTATTCAGAATGCTATTATTTTCCCTTATAACCATGTTATAAGGGAAAATAATAGAATCTACAGAACATCAATCCCAAGCCCGAACTTCTTTGAAGAAGTTCGGGTTTGGGTACCAAACATGCGCGATTTTTCTCACGCGAGTGCAAAACGCATGACAATGTTTTGCACTCGCGCGGAAAAATCGCGGGTGTTTCCGCAACGCACCCGCACATTTTTCCGCAACGCCCGTGTGAAACCAGCCTAAGTACAGTGAAGAGATATTGCAGGAGACTGAAGAGATATTGCAAGAGATTGGCTTGGAGTTTGCAACTGGCTCATCTGTGTGTTCTTTTGCTAACCATTGCTTGAGAAGAGGTAAGGAATTTATTCAGGTGTTTGCTATTGTGCATTTGCTAATGAGCCTAGCTCATTGAGGTGCTACATTTGTTGCTGGGGGAGGAGCTTGTGAAGGAGTGTGTGTATATATAGAGACACACTCATTAGCTGGCCTAATTCATTAGCTGCAAGTTCTACCTTCAAGTACTACATTAAGTACAGTGAAGAGATATTGCAGGAGACTGAAGAGATATTGCAAGAGATTGGCTTGGAGTTTGCAACTGGCTCATCTGTGTGTTCTTTTGCTAACCATTGCTTGAGAAGAGGTAAGGAATTTATTCAGGTGTTTGCTATTGTGCATTTGCTAATGAGCCTAGCTCATTGAGGTGCTACATTTGTTGCTGGGGGAGGAGCTTGTGAAGGAGTGTGTGTATATATAGAGACACACTCATTAGCTGGCCTAATTCATTAGCTGCAAGTTCTACCTTCAAGTACTACATTAAGTACAGTGAAGAGATATTGCAGGAGACTGAAGAGATATTGCAAGAGATTGGCTTGGAGTTTGCAACTGGCTCATCTGTGTGTTCTTTTGCTAACCATTGCTTGAGAAGAGGTAAGGAATTTATTCAGGTGTTTGCTATTGTGCATTTGCTAATGAGCCTAGCTCATTGAGGTGCTACATTTGTTGCTGGGGGAGGAGCTTGTGAAGGAGTGTGTGTATATATAGAGACACACTCATTAGCTGGCCTAATTCATTAGCTGCAAGTTCTACCTTCAAGTACTACATTAAGTACAGTGAAGAGATATTGCAGGAGACTGAAGAGATATTGCAAGAGATTGGCTTGGAGTTTGCAACTGGCTCATCTGTGTGTTCTTTTGCTAACCATTGCTTGAGAAGAGGTAAGGAATTTATTCAGGTGTTTGCTATTGTGCATTTGCTAATGAGCCTAGCTCATTGAGGTGCTACATTTGTTGCTGGGGGAGGAGCTTGTGAAGGAGTGTGTGTATATATAGAGACACACTCATTAGCTGGCCTAATTCATTAGCTGCAAGTTCTACCTTCAAGTACTACATTAAGTACAGTGAAGAGATATTGCAGGAGACTGAAGAGATATTGCAAGAGATTGGCTTGGAGTTTGCAACTGGCTCATCTGTGTGTTCTTTTGCTAACCATTGCTTGAGAAGAGGTAAGGAATTTATTCAGGTGTTTGCTATTGTGCATTTGCTAATGAGCCTAGCTCATTGAGGTGCTACATTTGTTGCTGGGGGAGGAGCTTGTGAAGGAGTGTGTGTATATATAGAGACACACTCATTAGCTGGCCTAATTCATTAGCTGCAAGTTCTACCTTCAAGTACTACATTAAGTACAGTGAAGAGATATTGCAGGAGACTGAAGAGATATTGCAAGAGATTGGCTTGGAGTTTGCAACTGGCTCATCTGTGTGTTCTTTTGCTAACCATTGCTTGAGAAGAGGTAAGGAATTTATTCAGGTGTTTGCTATTGTGCATTTGCTAATGAGCCTAGCTCATTGAGGTGCTACATTTGTTGCTGGGGGAGGAGCTTGTGAAGGAGTGTGTGTATATATAGAGACACACTCATTAGCTGGCCTAATTCATTAGCTGCAAGTTCTACCTTCAAGTACTACATTAAGTACAGTGAAGAGATATTGCAGGAGACTGAAGAGATATTGCAAGAGATTGGCTTGGAGTTTGCAACTGGCTCATCTGTGTGTTCTTTTGCTAACCATTGCTTGAGAAGAGGTAAGGAATTTATTCAGGTGTTTGCTATTGTGCATTTGCTAATGAGCCTAGCTCATTGAGGTGCTACATTTGTTGCTGGGGGAGGAGCTTGTGAAGGAGTGTGTGTATATATAGAGACACACTCATTAGCTGGCCTAATTCATTAGCTGCAAGTTCTACCTTCAAGTACTACATTAAGTACAGTGAAGAGATATTGCAGGAGACTGAAGAGATATTGCAAGAGATTGGCTTGGAGTTTGCAACTGGCTCATCTGTGTGTTCTTTTGCTAACCATTGCTTGAGAAGAGGTAAGGAATTTATTCAGGTGTTTGCTATTGTGCATTTGCTAATGAGCCTAGCTCATTGAGGTGCTACATTTGTTGCTGGGGGAGGAGCTTGTGAAGGAGTGTGTGTATATATAGAGACACACTCATTAGCTGGCCTAATTCATTAGCTGCAAGTTCTACCTTCAAGTACTACATTAAGTACAGTGAAGAGATATTGCAGGAGACTGAAGAGATATTGCAAGAGATTGGCTTGGAGTTTGCAACTGGCTCATCTGTGTGTTCTTTTGCTAACCATTGCTTGAGAAGAGGTAAGGAATTTATTCAGGTGTTTGCTATTGTGCATTTGCTAATGAGCCTAGCTCATTGAGGTGCTACATTTGTTGCTGGGGGAGGAGCTTGTGAAGGAGTGTGTGTATATATAGAGACACACTCATTAGCTGGCCTAATTCATTAGCTGCAAGTTCTACCTTCAAGTACTACATTAAGTACAGTGAAGAGATATTGCAGGAGACTGAAGAGATATTGCAAGAGATTGGCTTGGAGTTTGCAACTGGCTCATCTGTGTGTTCTTTTGCTAACCATTGCTTGAGAAGAGGTAAGGAATTTATTCAGGTGTTTGCTATTGTGCATTTGCTAATGAGCCTAGCTCATTGAGGTGCTACATTTGTTGCTGGGGGAGGAGCTTGTGAAGGAGTGTGTGTATATATAGAGACACACTCATTAGCTGGCCTAATTCATTAGCTGCAAGTTCTACCTTCAAGTACTACATTAAGTACAGTGAAGAGATATTGCAGGAGATAGTCAGGAGGTAGGCTGGAAGGTGGAAACAATACAAAAAAAGGGAAGATTTGTTTGATTTAAATTGACAAATTTTTATTCTTTTTTTCATTTTTTTTTCTCCTCTTTAAAATGGCAGACTTGGTTCAGTGCAGGAATTGTTGTGCATTTATTTCATGTTCCACTCTTTGGAGATTCGGATGCTGTCAGATCTGTAGACAGTTCTCCTTACTGCAGCAGGAAATTGCATTTTTAAAATCTGAGATATTTAAATTATCTGTTAAACAAACTCCAGCTAGGACTGCTGCAATGCCACTGCCACAGAGGACCCCCAGAAATGGCAGATGGGTTACTGTAGGTTCTGGAAGACTTGGAGTGGTGGATAGAAGACATGTCCCACAGTCGGTGATTCTCCAAAATTCATTTGCAGCACTCTCAGAATGTAAGGACAACATGGTTATGGACTCAAGCGTAGAGGGTGAGAAACCATCGACTCCTATGACTAATGTAGGCAAGACTGCAGCCAAGGACAAAAAAGATAAAGTGAAGTCTCAAAGGAAGCAGCTGTTGCTGGGTGATTCAATCATAAGAAGTGTGGAGCTTAAAGAAAATGGTTTTGTGAGATGTCTCCCTGGGGCTACTGCTAGAAGAGATAGAAGACGTATTATTAATATTGTTAAGCAAGCAAAGCAGGAAGGGGACGTGGATGTTCTTGTCCATCTAGGGACAAATGACCTGGCTTGCAATGAAGTGTCAGAGGTGAAAAAATCTTTTATCACACTTGGTAATGACGTACAGGATTTTGCATCCACCATTTCATTTTCTGAAGTTCTGCCTGTACATAATGTTCAGAATGATAGGCAGAGGCGCATAAAGGAGTTCAACATATGGCTTGGTAAATGGTGTCAAGAGCAAGGATTTGGCTTTGTTTCTCATAATAGCTCTACTTGGAACAGAAAGGAACTGTACAAAAAAGATGGTTTGCATCTTTCTCTCAAAGGAACAAATGTACTTAGTGAACAACTCCAAGAATTTGCGAAAGAGTATTTAAACTAGGAAGGGGGGGCAAAAGAGTGAAAATAAAAGAGTCCAATTGCCCCCCGAAACAATGCCAGAACAGGTCAGATGCACAGAGGTTAAGAAATGATAAGCTCAGAGTCCTCTCTACAAATGCTCGCAGTTTAGGTAAAAAAATCAATGAACTTGGGTCAATAATGGCATCTGAGAATGTAGATTTAGTGGCTGTTACGGAGACATGGTTTAATGAAAGAAATGACTGGGACATAACCATACCAGGGTACTCTTTATACAGAAGAGACAGAGAAGGCAAGAAAGGAGGAGGAGTGGCCCTGTATGTGAAAGATAGCATTAAATCTAACCTAATACAAGTTGGTGAGGCCAACATAGAGTCAGTTTGGGTTACGTTGCAGTTTGCTAATCATGCAGTAACTCGTGTAGGTGTGATATATAGACCACCTGATCAAGTTAAAGAACTAGATGATCTACTAGTTGAAGAAATAGCTAAAATGACAATGAAAGGAGAAGTTATCATTATGGGAGATTTCAATCTTCCAGATATAAACTGGAAAACCAAAATAGCAAGTTCTACCAGGAGTACAGATATTCTAAATTCCCTACTGGGGTTATCCCTACAACAAATGGTTGAGGAGCCAACCCGGAGGGAGGCCATTTTGGATTTGATATTCACAAATGGGGATTCGGTATATGATGTCATTGTAGGCGAAACCTTGGGATCTAGTGATCACCAGTCAGTGTGGTTTAATATAAGAACTGTGAAAGAGTCCCACCACACAAAAACAAAAGTTTTAGATTTTAGAAAAACAGACTTTTCAAAAATGAAATTAGTCATAAATGAGTCCTTATCAGACTGGAACGGATTACATGGAGTCCAGGAGAAATGGGACTACTTAAAAGGTGCATTATTGAAGGCAACAGAAAATTCAATTAGACTTGTCAGTAAAAGCAAAAAAAGGAAGAGACCACTGTGGTACTCGGCAGAAGTGGCCCAAATCATTAAAAATAAAAAGCTAGCATTTTGTAATTATAAAAAAAACCAGAGCAATGAAGATAAGGAAATCTACAAGATTAGGCAGAAAGAGGCCAAGCAAGTTATAAGAACTTCTAAAGCGCAGGCAGAAGAAAAACTAGCTCAGTCTATGAAAAAAGGGGATAAGACATTCTTCAGATATATAAATGAAAAAAGGAAATTAAAACAAGGAATAACTAAATTAAAAACAAAGGACGGAAGGTATGTAGAAGAGAATAAAGGGCTAGCCGACTGCCTTAATGAATACTTCTGTTCAGTTTTTACAAAAGAAAAAGAAGGAGAAGGACCTCCACTAGAAAGGATGACTAATAAATCGTTTGATGCATGTGTCTTTACAGAGGAAGATGTTCTAAGTTTGCTGTCTAAAGTGAAGACAAATAAATCACAGGGGCCTGATGAGATACACCCAAAATTATTAAAAGAGCTTAGTGGTGAGCTGGCAAAACCGTTAACAGATTTATTTAACCAATCATTAGTAACAGGAGTCATCCCGGAAGATTGGAAATTGGCAAATGTCGTGCCCATTCACAAGAAAGGTAGTAGGGAGGAATCGAGCAACTATAGACCAGTGAGTCTGACATCAATAGTAGGCAAATTAATGGAAACCCTATTAAAGGATAGGATTGTGGAACATCTAAAATCCCATGGATTGCAAGATGAAAAACAGCATGGGTTTACTTCAGGGAGATCATGTCAAACAAATCTTATAGATTTTTTTGACTGGGTGACTAAAATAATAGACGGTGGAGGTGCAGTAGACATCGCATATCTAGATTTTAGTAAGGCTTTTGACACTGTCCCACATAGAAGACTTATCAATAAACTGCAGTCATTGAGCATGGACTCCCATATTGTTGAGTGGATTAGGCAGTGGCTGAGTGACAGGCAACAGAGGGTTGTAGTCAATGGAGAACATTCAAAACAAGGTCATGTTACCAGTGGGGTTCCACAGGGATCTGTACTGGGACCAATTTTGTTTAATATCTTCATAAGTGATATTGCAAAAGGCCTCGATGGTAAGGTTTGTCTTTTTGCTGATGACACAAAGATATGTAACAGGGTTGATGTTCCTGGAGGGAAACGCCAAATGGAAAAGGACTTAGGAAAACTAGAAGAATGGTCAGAACTCTGGCAACTGAAATTTAATGTGGATAAGTGCAAGATAATGCACCTGGGGCGTAAAAACCCAAGGGCAGAATATAGAATATTCGACACAGTCCTGACCTCAGTATCTGAGGAAAGGGATTTAGGAGTAATTATTTCAGAAGACTTAAAGGTGGGAAGACAATGTAATAAAGCAGCACGAAATGCAAGCAGAATGCTTGGATGTATAGGGAGAGGTATAAGCAGTAGAAAGAGTGAAGTGCTTATGCCGCTGTACAGAACACTGGTGAGACCTCACTTGGAGTATTGTGCGCAGTACTGGAGGCCATATCTCCAGAAGGATATAGATACTCTAGAGAGAGTTCAGAGAAGAGCTACTAAACTGGTCCATGGATTGCAGGATAAAACTTACCAGGAAAGGTTAAAAGACCTTAATATGTATAGCTTGGAAGAAAGAAGAGACCGAGGGGATATGATAGAAACTTTTAAATACATAAAGGGAATCAACTCGGTAAAGGAGGAGAGCATATTTAAAAGAAGAAAAACTACCACAAGAGGACACAGTTTTAAATTAGAGGGGCAAAGGTTTAAAAGTAATATAAGGAAGTATTACTTTACTGAGAGGGTAGTGGATGCATGGAATAGCCTTCCTGCAGAAGTGGTAGCTGCAAATACAGTGAAGGAGTTTAAGCATGCATGGGATAGGCATAAGGCCATCCTTCATATAAGATAGGGCCAGGGCTATTCATAGGATTCAGATATATTGGGCAGACTAGATGGGCCAAATGGTTCTTATCTGCCGACACATTCTATGTTTCTATGTTTCTATACATTTCTCTTCCTGTGAACAGCTATTGGTACAGGAGGGCAGAGTTCACGGTTTGTATACAGAGATAGCACCTCCTCCCTGTACTGATAGCAGTTCACAAGAAGTGAAAAAAAAACTTGATATTTCAAAGAAAAGTATCAAAAAGTTTTGAGCAGTGGGGGTCTGAGTGCTGAGACCCAGGAACGATGAGAGAGAAGCCCTCGTCTAGCATACGCTCTCATTGCTGGAGGTGATGGGCTCGATAGGAGTCTATGGACCTGTCTCAAATCTGTGCCTAGCAGTGAGAGGCCGATATACATGCGCTTCTCCCCTCGTTGTACAGATCATTGGGGACTCAGCACTAGTCAGACCCCACCCATCAAAACTCAGTGACCCTTTAAAGATTGATGACCTATCCAGCAGGATCCAGCTGTACAAATCGCCCAGCTTCTCCTCCTGCTGTGATGACCCGCCTCGCCAGTGGTTTGGGTCATCGCCAGCTGTGTTGGGCAGTCAGCAGGAAGTGAAGGGGACAATACGCTGGTTTATATTTCTCGTTTACTTACAAGACATTTTGTTTTTTACCAGTTGAACTTGCAAGTCTTTCCAGTTGTGAACAATACTTCTTGGGTCTTGATTTTGTCTTGTCTTAAACAGAAAGAAGACCGCACCAATAGATTTGAGTACCTTCTGAAGCAAACCGAGTTGTTTGCTCACTTCATTCAACCAGCAGCACAGAAGACACCCACATCTCCATTAAAAATGAAGCCTGGTCGTCCTAGGTTGAAGATAGATGAGAAGCAGAATCTGATATCTGCAGGAGAGTACGTGGTATATGTTTATACTGCATATGTGTCACTTTTGTGCCTTGTGGTCGCCAAAGGACAGTTCTGTCAACTATCTTTTCCTATATTAGGGCTCTTTCACATCTGCGTTCTTTTCTTCCGGCATAGAGTTCCGTCGTCGGGGCTCTATGCCGGAAGAATCCTGATCAGTTTTATCCTAATGCATTCTGAATGGAGTGAAATCCATTCAGGATGCATCAGGATGTCTTCAGTTCCGGAACGGAACGTTTTTTGGGCGGAGAAAATACCGCAGCATGCTGCGCTTTTTGCTCCGGCCAAAAATCCTGAAGAATTAATGCCCATTGAAAGGCATTGATCCGGATCCGGCCTTAAGCTAAACGTCGTTTCGGCGCATTGCCGGATCCGACGTTTAGCTTTTTCTGAATGGTTACCATGGCTGCCAGGACACTAAAGTCCTGGCAGCCATGGTAAAGTGTAGCGGGGGAGCAGCATACTTGCCGTCCGTGCGGCTCCCGGGGCGCTCCAGAGTGACGTCAGGGTGTCCCAAGCGCATGGATCACGTGATCGCATTGGCACGTCATCCATGCGCATGGAGCGCTTTGACGTCACTCTGGAGCGCCCCTTGAGCCGCACGGACTGTAAGTATACCGCTCCCCCGCTCCCCGCTCCTACTATGGCAACCAGGACTTTAATAGCGTCCTGGCTGCCATAGTAACACTGAAAGCATTTTGAAGACGGATCCGTCTTCAAATGCTTTCAGTACACTTGCGTTTTTCCGGATCCGGCGTGTAATTCCGGAAAGTGGAGTACACGCCGGATCCGGACAACGCAAGTGTGAAAGAGGCCTTAAGCCCTCTTGGGCTAGATGTTAGATTACTCCTATAATCATTAGGTTCAATCCATACTTGCCAATACTTACAGAACATCTCCTCAAATGAGGGAAGACCTTTTCAAAGTCCAGCAAAACAGGCACGTCTGGGGGCACCTGTAGGGAGTAGGATCAACGCTATTAAACAAAAGGAAGATCTTGGTGATGAAATTGAAGCCTGTCTTGTGAAAATTGGTTGCGGCATTCCCGATGAAAAATATTTTTATACTTTATGCACATGAGGGTTTCAGTGCACCGAGGGGCTTGGCCACCACTGGAAAGCTGTATTGCTGAGGTGCACCAAAAGCTAGACCCCGCCCTTCAGTGCACTGAAGCCCTCATGTGCATTAAACTTAAGTATTTTTTCTCTGCAATGTCTCAAGCAGTATGTCTGGCTAAATAGGGTCGATCCTGCGGACAGGTGCTCTTTAAATCCTTAAAAATTTCTCCTGGCATGAGCTGGAGCTGTTATTGACTGGATTTTGCTTTGGTGGAAACAGAAGTTATAAGAACTTCCTCTGATTTGCTCCTCACAAGTAGCTTTCTGAGCTTCATTGTGCCTCATGAACCATTATGTATTGTATGGTAGGTGCAGAGTTATGCATGTAGGTATTATGTATATAGCATTATATGTTGTAAGTATACTACTGTGTTACAGTACATTCACACGACCGTGGTGCTGCCATGCCCGTGTTGCAGACCGAAAACCGCATGTCGTTAAAACATGGACACCGGCCGTGTGAACTCCACATTGTTGTGCAGGTTTACTGACTTCAATGGGTACGCAATCCGCAAAATGTGGCGGAAGACAGTGTAACGCCCATCAAAGGGGGCATTGCCACCTTTTTGCCCCATCACTATCTCTTATGGTTGATCCTGTGTCATTTTACATACAGTATTTATTTCCATGTCCTGCATAATGTGTATATGTATTTCCTATTTTGCAACTGTTGAAGTGTAATGTGCCTGGTTTACCAGCAGATGGCGGCACCTATGGCGGAGCTAGTTTGCCTGGAATAGAATTTGTCTTTCCATTCTAGCCCTCTCTAGAAAGTGAGGAGTTTTAGTTAGCTAAAGCCAAATGCCTTCAGAGTCAAGCGAAAAGTTCCCTAAATAAAGACAGAACTAAAGATATCGAGGCAAAGAGAAAGATCCAGATCAAGACAAAGACAGTCAGACTACAGAAGGATAAGTTGCAGCCTACAGCAGAAAGCAAAAGTAAATGCTCCTATTTAATCCAGCCAGCATAGCAGAGCTGAAAGAGTACAGATGTAGCGGAGCTGATTGTGTTTGCCAGCCAAAGCTTATGCCAGAATCTGCTGATAACCAAGTTAGAGTTGGAAGATTGATTGTCTGGACTCAATTTATTCTGCAAATCCCCCAACTGTTAACCCTTTTATCACTGCTTCGTACGACCACACTTGGGGTTCCGGATATCCAGGTAGGAGCACAGTGACAAGTGCAGAGCCGCACCTAAAGGGACACTATAGGAAACCCTTACACCACTCTGGCATTCCTACACCTGGGTTCCACGATTACCTTCTACATAGGAAAAGCAACTGGCGTCACGACAAAAACTCTAAAAACTCACATAACACCTGTAGAAGAGAACCCTGGTGCGGGACCGGTCCGCTGCAACAGCACATGCCCTATCTTTTTCAGCACAAAGGCACAGACCCATATTCAGATACAGTCCTTATTCTCAGGCAGCCGAATTGACACTATTGCCCAAAAGGGTATGACCTGAGCTGTAATATCACGCAAAACCTGCGGCGCTGTGTTTGGAAGGAAGCAGCCATGTTTTTCAAATCCTGTACAACCCCTTTAACGACCATCTTCTCAACACAATCTCCCATTTAATTGTATTAAGCCTACACCATTGTGGAGCACAACATTTCACAAAGGGTGAGATACTTTCTATTTCAGCAGCATATGCGCTGGTATGAGATGTCTACTGAATATGAATGATCTGATCCTAGAGGTGGATACTCTCACTTCCTCCATATAAAAGGATGATGTGTAACGTTATTGGCAGGATCTGCATTGTGATTCTACACGTGTTTTATGTGATTCATAGTCTGACCCTGAATTTTACCATGATTCACTAAGTGACTGATACATTTTAATACTCTAAATATGGTTCCTCACGCCATGCCTGGATTGTCTGTACAGATTGGCTCTAGGGCTCTTGAGCTTGTGATAACAGCCTTGTCTGTAGCTGAGAAGGTCCCAAGCTGCCCGGCTTGCGTCTGACTGGTGATAGTTCATGAGGGGACATGAAATGCCATGTGGAATGAATACAAGAGCGGAAAAAATTACATAATCATACACAAGATGATATGAAGGAGAGTCTACAGCACAGAGATCGAAACTCTTCTTCTCTATGATGGTACATTGTCAAGCTGCTTAATGGTGGCATCTGGGTACTACCACAACTCCTAGCATTCAAGCAACCTGTTAAGTCTTACTGATGATACTCTAGATCAGGCATCCTCAAACTGCGGCCCTCCAGCTGTTGTAAAACTACAACTCCTACAATGCCCTGCTGTAGGCTGATACCTGAAGGCTGTTCGAGCATGCTTGGAGTTGTAGTTTTGCAACAGCTGGAGGGCCGCAGTTTGAGGATGCCTGCTCCAGATCCTGGGTGTAAGACTATAGTAACTTACAATACAGTTTATAATGGACATGCACATATTGGATATACAGTACAGACCAAAGGTTTGGACACACCTTCTCATTCAAAAAGTTTTCTTTATTTTCATGACTATGAAGGCATAAAAACTATGAATTAACAGATGTGGAATTATATACATAACAACAGAACAGTGTGAAACAACAGAAAATATGTCATATTCTAGGTTCTTCAAAGTAGCCACCTTTTGCTTTGATAACTGCTTTAAACACTCTTGGCATTCTCTTGATGTGCTTCAAGAGGTAGTCACCTGAAATGGTCTTCCAACAGTCTTGAAGGATTTTTCAGAGATGCTTAGCACTTGTTGGCCCATTTGCCTTCACTCTGCGGTCCAGATCACCCCAAACCATCTTGATTGGGTTCAGGTCCGGTGACTGTGGAGGCCAGGTCATCTGGTGCAGCACCCCATCACTCTCCTTCATGGTCAAATAGCCCTTACTTTCAAAGTTTTCCAAATTTTTTGGCTGGCTGACTGACCTTCATTTCTTAAAGTATTGATGGCCACTCGTTTTTCTTTACTTAGCTGCTTTTTTCTTGCCATAATACAAATTCTAACAGTCTATTCAGTAGAACTATCAGCTGTGTATCCACCTCACTTCTCCTCAATGCCACTGATGGTCCCAACCCCATTTATAAGGCAAGAAATCCCACTTATTAAACCTGACAGGGCACACCTGTGAAGTGAAAAACATTTCAGGGGACTACCTCTTGAAGCTCATCAAGAGAATGCCAAGAGTGTTTAACCACTTCAGCCCCGCTAGGTGAAACCCCCTTCATGACCAGAGCACTTTTTACACTTCGGCACTACACTCCTTTCACCGTTTATCGCTCGGTCATGCAACTTACCACCCAAATGAATTTTACCTCCTTTTCTTCTCACTAATGGAGCTTTCATTTGGTGGTATTTTATTGCTGCTGACATTTTTACTTTTTTTGTTATTAATCAAAATGTAACGATTTTTTTGCAAAAAAATGACATTTTTCACTTTCAGCTGTAAAATTTTGCAAAAAAAACGACATCCATATATACATTTTTCGCCATTTTTCGGCAAAAAAAAAAAATGGTTTGGGTAAAAGTTATAGCGTTTACAAACTATGGTACAAAAATGTGAATTTCCGCTTTTTGAAACAGCTCTGACTTTCTGAGCACCTGTCATGATTCCTGAGGTTCTACAATGCCCAAACAGTAGAAAACCCCCACAAATGACCCCATTTCGGAAAGTAGACACCCTAAGGTATTCGCTGATGGGCATAGTGAGTTCATAGAACCTTTTATTTTTTGTCACAAGTTAGCGGAAAATGATGATGATTTTATTTGTTTTATTTTTTCTTACAAAGTCTCATATTCCACTAACTTGCGACAAAAAAGAAAAAATTCTAAAAACTTGCCATGCCCCTAACGGAATAGCTTGGGGTGTCTTCTTTCCAAAATGGGGTCACTTGTGGGGTAGTTATACTGCCCAGGCAATTTAGGGGACCAAATGTGTGAGAAGAACTTTGCAATCAAAATGTGTAAAAAAATGACCGGTGAAATCCAAAAGGTGCACTTTGGAATATGTGCCCCTTTGCCCACCTTGGCAGCAAAAAAGTGTGACACATCTGGTATCGCCGTACTCAGGAGAAGTTGGGGAATGTGTTTTGGGGTGTCATTTTACATATACCCATGCTGGGTGAGAAAAATATCTTGGTCAAATGCCAACTTTGTATAAAAAAATGGGAAAAGTTGTCTTTTGCCAAGATATTTCTCTCACCCAACATGGGTATATGTAAAATGACACCCCAAAACACATTCCCCAACTTCTCCTGAGTACGGCGATACCAGATGTGTCACACTTTTTTGCTGCCAAGGTGGGCAAAGGGGCACATATTCCAAAGTGCACCTTTCAGATTTTGCAGGCCATTTTTTACACATTTTGATTGCAAGGTACTTCTCACACATTTGGGCCCCTAAATTGCCAGGGCAGTATAACTACGCCACAAGTGACCCCATTTTGGAAAGAAGACACCCCAAGGTATTCCGTGAGGGGCATGGCGAGTTCCTAGAATTTTTTATTTTTTGTCCCAAGTTAGCGGAAAATGATGATTTTTTTTTTTTTCTCTTTTTTCCTTACAAAGTCTCATATTCCACTAACTTGCGACAAAAAATAAAAAATTCTAGGAACTCGCCATGCCCCTCACGGAATACCTTGGGGTGTCTTCTTTCCAAAATGGGGTCACTTGTGGGGTAGTTATACTGCCCTGGCAATTTAGGGGCCCAAATGTGTGAGAAGTACCTTGCAATCAAAATCTGTAAAAAAATGACCGGTGAAATCTGAAAGGTGCACTTTGGAATATGTGCCCCTTTGCCCACCTTGGCATCAAAAAAGTGTCACACATCTGGTATCGCCGTACTCAGGAGAAGTTGAGGAATGTGTTTTGGGGTGTCATTTTACATATACCCATGCTGGGTGAGAGAAATATCTTGGCAAAAGACAACTTTTCCCATTTTTTTATACAAAGTTGGCATTTGACCAAGATATTTTTCTCACCCAGCATGGGTATATGTAAAATGACACCCCAAAACACATTGCCCAACTTCTCCTGAGTACGGCGATACCAGATGTGTCACACTTTTTTGCTGCCAAGGTGGGCAAAGGGGCACATATTCCAAAGTGCACCTTTCGGATTTTGCAGGGCATTTTTTACACATTTTGATTGCAAAGATCTTCTCACACATTTGGGCCCCTAAATTGCCAGGGCAGTATAACTACGCCACAAGTGACCCCATTTTGGAAAGAAGACACCCCAAGGTATTCCGTGAGGGGCATGGCGAGTTCCTAGAATTTTTTATTTTTTGTCGCAAGTTAGTGGAATATGAGACTTTGTAAGGAAAAAAGAAAAAAAAAGAAAAATCATCATTTTCCGCTAACTTGTGACAAAAAATAAAAAATTCTAGGAACTCGCCGTGCCCCTCACGGAATACCTTGGGGTGTCTTCTTTCCAAAACGGGGTCACTTGTGGCGTAGTTATACTGCCCTGGCAATTTAGGGGCCCAAATGTGTAAGAAGTACCTTGCAATCAAAATGTGTAAAAAATGGCCTGCGAAATCCGAAAGGTGCACTTTGGAATATGTGCCCCTTTGCCCACTTTGGCAGCAAAAAAGTGTGACACATCTGGTATCGCCGTACTCAGGAGAAGTTGGGCAATGTGTTTTGGGGTGTCATTTTACATATACCCATGCTGGGTGAGAGAAATATCTTGGCAAAAGACAACTTTTCCCATTTTTTTATACAAAGTTGGCATTTGACCAAGATATTTTTCTCACCCAGCATGGGTATATGTAAAATGACACCCCAAAACACATTCCCCAACTTCTCCTGAGTACGGCGATACCACATGTGTGACACTTTTTTGCAGCCTAGATGCGCAAAGGGGCCCAAATTCCTTTTAGGAGGGCATTTTTAGACATTTGGATCCCAGACTTCTTCTCACACTTTCGGGCCCCTAAAAAGCCAGGGCAGTATAAATACCCCACATGTGACCCCACTTTGGAAAGAAGACACCCCAAGGTATTCAATGAGGGGCATGGCGAGTTCATAGATTTTTTTTTTTTTTGCATAAGTTAGCGGATATTGATTTTTTTTGTTTTTTTCTCACAAAGTCTCATTTTCCGCTAACTTAGGACAAAAATTTCAATCTTTCATGGACTCAATATGCCCCTCACGGAATACCTTGGGGTGTCTTCTTTCCGAAATGGGGTCACATGTGGGGTATTTATACTGCCCTGGCTTTTTAGGGGCCCTAAAGCGTGAGAAGAAGTCTGGAATATAAATGTCTAAAAATGTTTTACGCATTTGGATTCCGTGAGGGGTATGGTGCGTCCATGTGAGATTTTATTTTTTGACACAAGTTAGTGGAATATGAGACTTAGTAAGAAAAAACAAAAACAAAACAAACAAAAATTTCCGCTAACTTGTGCCCAAAAAAATGTCTGAATGGAGCCTTACCAGGGGGGGGGGGGGTGATCAATGACAGGGGGGTGATCAATGACAGGGGGGTGATCACCCATATAGACTCCCTGATCACCCCCCTGTCATTGATCACCCCCCCTGTAAGGCTCCATTCAGACATCCGCATGATTTTTTACGGATCCATGGATACATGGATCGGATCCACAAAACGCATGCGGACGTCTGAATGGAGCCTTACAGGGGGGGTTATCAATGACAGGGGGTGATCAGGGTAATCAGGGTGATCACCCCCCTGTCACTGATCACCCCCTCTGTAAGGCTCCATTCAGACATTCGCATGATTTTTTACGGATCCATGGATACATGGATCGGATCCACAGAACGCATGCGGACGTCTGAATGGAGCCTTACAGGGGGGTTATCAATGACAGGGGGTGATCGGGGTAATCAGGGTGATCACCCCCCTGTCACTGATCACCCCCCCTGTAAGGCTCCATTCAGACATCCGCATGATTTTTTACGGATCCATGGATACATGGATCGGATCCACAGAACGCATGCGGACGTCTGAATGGAGCCTTACAGGGGGGTTATCAATGACAGGGGGTGATCAGGGTAATCAGGGTGATCACCCCCCTGTCACTGATCACCCCCCCTGTAAGGCTCCATTCAGACATCCGCATGATTTTTTACGGATCCATGGATACATGGATCGGATCCACAAAACGCATGCGGACGTCTGAATGGAGCCTTACAGGGGGGTTATCAATGACAGGGGGTGATCAGGGTAATCAGGGTGATCACCCCCCTGTCACTGATCACCCCCCCTGTAAGGCTCCATTCAGACATCCGCATGATTTTTTACGGATCCATGGATACATGGATCGGATCCACAGAACGCATGCGGACGTCTGAATGGAGCCTTACAGGGGGGTTATCAATGACAGGGGGTGATCAGGGTAATCAGGGTGATCACCCCCCTGTCACTGATCACCCCCCCTGTAAGGCTCCATTCAGACATCCGCATGATTTTTTACGGATCCATGGATACATGGATCGGATCCACAGAACGCATGCGGACGTCTGAATGGAGCCTTACAGGGGGGTTATCAATGACAGGGGGTGATCAGGGTAATCAGGGTGATCACCCCCCTGTCACTGATCACCCCCCCTGTAAGGCTCCATTCAGACATCCGCATGATTTTTTACGGATCCATGGATACATGGATCGGATCCACAGAACGCATGCGGACGTCTGAATGGAGCCTTACAGGGGGGTTATCAATGACAGGGGGGTGATCAGGGAGTGTATATGGGTGATCACCCGCCTGTCATTGATCACCCCCTGTAAGGCTCCATTCAGACGTCCGCATGTGTTTTGCGGATCCGATCCATGTATCCATGGATCCGTAAAAATCATGCGGACGTCTGAATGGAGCCTTACAGGGGAGTGATCAATGACAGGGGGGTGATCAATGACAGGGGGTGATCAGGGAGTGTATATGGGTGATCACCCGCCTGTCATTGATCACCCCCCTGTAAGGCTCCATTCAGACGTCCGTATGCTTTTTGCGGATCCGATCCATGTATCCGTGGATCCGTAAAAATCATACGGACGTCTGAACGGAGCCTGACAGGGGGGTGATCAATGACAGGGCGGTGATCAATGACAGGGGGGTGATCAGGGAGTTTATATGGGGTGATCATGGGTGATCAGGGGTTTATAAGGGGTTAATAAGTGACGGGGGGGGGGTGTAGTGTAGTGTAGTGTGGTGTTTGGTGCGACTGTACTGACCTACCTGAGTCCTCTGGTGGTCGATCCTAACAAAAGGGACCACCAGAGGACCAGGTAGGAGGTATATTAGACGCTGTTATGAAAACAGCGTCTAATATACCTGTTAGGGGTTAAAAAATTCGGATCTCCAGCCTGCCAGCGAGCGATCGCCGCTGGCAGGCTGGAGATCCACTCGCTTACCTTCCGTTCCTGTGAGCGCGCGCGCCTGTGTGCGCGCGTTCACAGGAAATCCCGGCCCTCGCGAGATGACGCGTATATGCGTCGTTGAGCGCAGGGCTGCCACCTCCGGACCGCACATCTGCGTTAGGCGGTCCGGAGGTGGTTAAAGCAGTAATCAAAGCAAAAGGTGGCGACTTTGAAGAACCTAGAATATGACATATTTTCTGTTTCACACTTGTTTGTTATGTATATAATTCCACATGTGTTAATTCATAGTTTTGATGCCTTCAGTGTGAATCTACAATTTTCATAGTCATGAAAATAAAGAATGAGAAGGTGTGTCCAAACTTTTGGTCTGTACTGTAGATGGAAGGTGGACCTCACAATTACTTTATCTGGGGGGCCTAACAAATTTGTGTATTGTCAGCTGAGCCCACCAGGAATATTATGGGGAGCTCCCGACTCTTCACCGACAGATGACGTTGGGCGAAATGAATATTTTTCCTTGATCCTTTTATTCTCCCAGGAGATAAGCCACCACCAGAGATGTCTGGCAGTAGCTTTCTCCACTCTCACCATTGAATATACATACAAAATCAGTGGAGCCAAATGCGTATGTGTATGGGGGACGCAGAATGGAGCTGAAAGAGATAACTGTCATCTGGCTACCAATCATTTGGCTACTGAATGTCTTTATATCAGACCTCCTCTTGAATAATTCACAGTTGCTGATCCTTATTATGTTTATCTGTCACTCTATGGCACTAAAGCTTACCATACAAACGAGATAACTGTCGGGTGAACGCTCATTTGGCCAGCTTCTATATCTCATGTTCCCCTTATACACATGTAAAGCTTGGCTCGGTCGAGCATACATGTGTTGTGAATGGGAAGATAGTAGCTGCCAGAAACCTCTGGTGGAGGCTTATCTCTCCCGGGACAAAAGCATTGGGCATGTTAAAGGGAACCTGTCACCGGGATTTTGTGCATGGAGCTGACATGGATTGCTAGATGGCCGCTAGCATATCCGCAATACCCATTCCCATAGCTCTGTGTGCTTTTATTGTGTAAAAAAAAAACTATTTTATACATATGCAAATTAACTTGAGATGAGTCCTGTCCCTGATCTTCTTTTTTTTTACACAATAAAAGCACACAGAGCTATAGGGACTGGGTATTGCAGATGTGCTAGCGGCAATCTAGCAACCCATGTCCTCAGCTCTATGCACAAAATCCCGGTGACAGGAGTCTGTACAGAGGCTTCCAAGTAGGGAGTATATTGTTGAGTGGTGCATGTATAGAATTATTTTCCCCTAGAAGGAATGCCTCTCGCTGTAGATACACCTTAAAATTGTATATGAAATTATAAGGCTTACAAAGATGCAGTTGAATGAGAGCCCTAATAAAGGGAACATGTCATCAGAAAATGATCTATGAATCAATGTTTTATGTTAAAAAGATTTTAAAGAATTTGTTGTGATCTTATTTTTTATTTCCTATGTCATTATCTATATTTGAAAACAAAATTACTAAAATCCTGCAGTTTTTGCACTGGCTGCTAAGCCTAATAATAGGCACCACTTCCTGGTCTGTACAGATCACTTTTCAGCAGTTATCTAATTTTCATAACAGGCAAGATTACAATGACAGATATCACCTATAGATAGATAACCCAATATCCACCATTCACAATTGGTGATATCACAGCTTATCTACTCCCTCCTGACCTCTGCACAGGTCACATGGCATGTCTAGAAAACTCTCCCATAGAATTCAATGAATCTCTTCTAGGCCATTGTGTCTATGGCCCATGGTGGGCCCCCATAATTGTGTTCACAAAATATAATTTAAAAATCTTCAATTAGAAAATAAATACAGATTATAAAAAAGCATATGTTAAATTATAGAGGTTAAATTATAAGGTTATCAGATGAGGAACCTGATATTGTATAGAGGCAGCCTACGTAACTACTACAGAACCTGGGAAGAGGGCCCAGCGTTGAACTTCTTCTTTTCCCGACAAGCTCACTCAACTAACAGGAGCTCAGTGCACAGAAATTAATTTAGGCCTCTTTCACACTTGCGTTGTCCGGATCCGGCGTGTACTCCACTTGCCGGAATTACACGCCGGATCCGGAAAAACGCAAGTGTACTGAAAGCATTTGAAGACGGATCCGTCTTCAAAATGCTTTCAGTGTTACTATGGCACCCAGGACGCTATTAAAGTCCTGGTTGCCATAGTAGGAGCGGGGAGCGGGGAAGCAGTATACTTACAGTCCGCGCGGCTCCCGGGGCACTCCAGAGTGACGTCAGAGCGCCCCATGCGCATGGATGACGTGCCATGCGATCACGTCATCCATGCGCCTGGGGCGCCCTGACGTCACTTTGGAGCGCCCCGGGAGCCACACGGACGGTAAGTATGCTGCTCCCCCGCTACACTTTACCATGGCTGCCAGGACTTTAGCGCCCCGGCAGCCATGGTAACCACTCTAAAAAAGCTAAACACGGAGAGACGTGTTTTGCCTGTGGTGCTCCACGCCCACATAGTCACACCCCTGTAAGCCCCTTATCATGTCCTCCCAGTCCCTGCTACAGCGCCATCTTATTCCCAGCAGACGCCCACGGCTGGACCATTAATCTCCTTCAGCCCTGATCCTCCCGTCACCCCTGTAGTCTCACCAGTGACTCCGTTATATCCCATGATAAATCCAGACGGCACGTGTATGGCCCCTAGTAATCCACCTCCTGCCTAAATCATGATAGGGGGACAGTCAGAAGCACCTGAACAAGAGAATCCGGACAGTGGTATTGGCCCTGTAGACTCAGACACAGAGACCCCTAAGCAACCACCCCCAATAGACTATAGTGGCTCCAGCACCCAACCCTTAAGCCTGCCCAGACCAACTCTGCTCCAGGAACAGATTAATGAATTACAAAGGAATATGCAAGCTTTAGACAGGGGCAATTGTGAAGTTGTAAAGGGAGCCCTAGCTCTTACCCGACCACAAGGACCTCCAAAATATGTATCCTTTCCCCCGCAGCAGTTATTCACCATAGTGAACCTGCTGCCAGATCCTAAAACCCATCCCATGCCCTTTTTCAGGAAACTGTCACAGGTACATCAAACGCATGGATGTACAGTCGTGGCCAAAAGTTTTGAGAATGACACAAATATTAGTTTTCACAAAGTTTGCTGCTAAACTGCTTTTAGATCTTTGTTTCAGTTGTTTCTGTGATGTAGTGAAATATAATTACACGCACTTCATACGTTTCAAAGGCTTTTATCGACAATTACTTGACATTTATGCAGAGTCAGTATTTGCAGTGTTGGCCCTTCTTTTTCAGGACCTCTGCAATTCGACTGGCCATGCTCTCAATCAACTTCTGGGCCAATTCCTGACTGATAGCAACCCATTCTTTCATAATCACTTCTTGGAGTTTGTCAGAATTAGTGGGTTTTTGTTTGTCCACCCGCCTCTTGAGGATTGACCACAAGTTCTCAATGGGATTAAGATCTGGGGAGTTTCCAGGTCATTGACCCAAAATGTCAATGTTTTGGTCCCCAAGCCACTTAGTTATCACTTTTGCCTTATGGCACGGTGCTCCAGCGTGCTGGAAAATGCATTGTTCTTCACCAAACTGTTGTTGGATTGTTGGAAGAAGTTGCTGTTGGAGGGTGTTTTGGTACCATTCTTTATTCATGGCTGTGTTTTTGGGCAAAAATGTGAGTGAGCCCACTCCCTTGGACGAGAAGCAACCCCACATGAATGGTCTCAGGATGCTTTACTGTTGCATGACACAGGACTGATGGTAGCGCTCAACTTTTCTTCTCCGGACAAGCCTTTTTCCTGATGCCCCTACAATCGGAAAGAGGCTTCATCGGAGAATATAACTTTGCCCCAGTCATCAGCAGTCCATTTACCATATTTTCTGCAGAAGATCAATCTGTCCCTGATGTTTTTTTGGGAGAGAAGTGGCTTCTTTGCTGCCCTTCTTGACACCAGGCCATTTTCCAAAAGTCTTCGCCTCACTGTGCGTGCAGATGCGCTCACACCTGCCTGCCTCCATTCCTGAGCAAGCTCTGCACTGGTGGCACTCCGATCCCGCAGCTGAATCCTCTTTAGGAGACGCTCCTGGCGCTTGCTGGACTTTCTTGGATGCTCTGAAGCCTTCTTAACAAGAATTGAACCTCTTTCCTTGAAGTTCTTGATGAGCCTATACATTGTTGATTGAGGTGCAATCTTAGTAGCCACAATATCCTTGCCTGTGAAGCCATTTTTATGCAACGCAATGATGGCTGCACGCGTTTCTTTGCAGGTCACCATGGTTAACAATGGAAGAACAATGATTTCAAGCATCACCCTCCTTTTAACAGGTCAAGTCTGCCATTTTAACCCAATCAGCCTGACATAATGATCTCCAGCCTTGTGGTCGTCAACATTCTCACCTGAGTTAACAAGACAATTGCTGAAATGATCTCAGCAGGTCCTTTCATGACAGCAATGAAATGCAGTTGAAAGTTTTTTGGGGGATTAAGTTAATTTTCATGGCAAAGAAGGACTATGTAATTCATCTGATCACTCTTCATAACATTCTGGAGTATATGCAAATTGCTATTATAAAAACTTAAGCAGCAACTTTTCCAATTTCCAATATTTATGTAATTCTCAAAACTTTTGGCCACAACTGTACATAGTCAGACCAACAGAGTATTGTGGAAAACAAGACAGGGGAGTATTCTTCTTTTCTGATAATGGACAATAACCCCACCCCTATCCTAAGGGGTCTGACCTTCAACCCTCGAGGTGGCAGGGAAGGAACTCTCATTCCTTGTAGAAACTGGTGCAGCCCGCAGTGTTTTATGTGAGACTGACAAACCTCCTTCCTGGCTCACTGACATTCAATTACCCTATTCTGGACTAGAAGGGGTCGTGCAGCATAACCCTGTTACCAAGCCACTCTCAGTCACTTCCCCTGGATTCTTCCGGACCAAAACCCCTCTGTTTAGCTGTTAGGCTCTGATCTTCTTCAGAAAATCCAAGCTAACATACAGTTTAGAGAGGATGGGACGGTCACCCTCGGTACATACCTGGAAGAAACTTGCCCCCTCATGGCATTAACAACTCCTCAGGTCACTGATTCATATGAGCAAGGGGATTCGCTGCAAACCATTTTGGGTTCCAGGCTGTGTGTCTGTGGCTGGTACAGGTGATACTTGTCTACTTACCTGCCATTGCCATATGCTGTACATGTTCCCTTTTCCTTGCAGCTTGGCCAGTGAGACTCCGGTTCCTCCGTGATGAGGAGGAACAGGTCGTCTTACTCTGCTCCTAGTCCAGGGCCACCCTGAGGGCTAGTAGGGATCTTAGGTTCCTGAGTATGAGCCCTCCTACCATCAGGGTTGGCTCATATGGCTAGGAGACAGGGTCAGAATTAGGGATGTGATGGGAGATGACCTGCTCCCTGATTCCTGTCCTGGCCTAGCAGCTATCTTTTATATTGACATCCCACGAATTAGAGTTACCCCCACTCTGATCCATGACAATATGTGCTAACATTGAGCAAACAATTGTCTAACATACATGCACAAGTTCTCTCTTCCATTCCAGATCTAGACTCCCTAGAAGGAAGCCACACTCTGAAACCTGGAGAGTGGGTGGTAGTCAAGAAACACGTCAGAAGCAACCTCGAACCACGATGCGAGGGACCCTACCAAGAGCTGTTGACTACCCCAACTTCCTTGAAACTCGAAGGGAGACCCACCTGGATCCATCATATTGTAAAAGAGTAAAAGGTGTCCTGACGACCCTGGAACAATAAGACACGAGGAAGAAAAAAAGAAAATGCCATTTAACACGGTTCCCCCTCCCAGCCATGATGCCGTGCAGAGATAGGGTAAGATGAATTCCGGGGTACTATCATAACCCCTGAAATCGGGAGCTTATATATTAGAGATAAGTTGTCACCACTGCAGGTGAAGAGGATACGAAGGGTATGCCCAGTGGATTCTTTAGACTTCAGGCATAGCCAACAATCAAGTTTCCAAGGGGGGAATGTTATGGACTAATGAAACAGTATTGATACTTGCTTGTTCTATACACTTGCGTTACACTGCTCAGACACCGCTTAGTAGAAAAATCCTGCTTCCTGGATGTACCACCAGGCACGCATACAGCTTTTCCCACTATCTTGAAGATGGGAGGGGGGAAGGAGTGCGTTCCAAAGCCATATGTACATGTCAGTAAGAGGGGGGGTGGGGGGTGGAGCTGTGCTCCTAGCTGATTTTTTTAAGTCAGGCTCATGAAAGAAAAGTGTAAGATTAACCCATTGAATGCTTTTTATTGCTTCCCAGGAACCAATAAAAATGCACCACATTTAGTCACTTCCCACCGGGGGGTTATATTCTGTGTGAACACTTAAAGTAGAGATTTTACTTTGACTCCAATGGGCGTGTAAGAGTTTGATTTCTCCGTGCATGTTAGGACAATTTTCTACTAATTTGGAGCAGTACATCAACGTGGTATCTTGACCAGATCCAAAACAATGGTAACTGTATAAATTCCTATGCACAGAGCCCCCCCTAGTGGTGGCTGCAGGCAGCCAGGAGATTTATCAAAGTATTTTTGCCAGTTGTCTGGCATGAGCACATTCAGACACATGGTGTTCAGAATCAGTGTGATATTTATGAAGCAACTGTTCCACTGACAGAAGTGGAACAGAAGATTACTTTTTTATTGCATTTATTATTAAAATTTCTGCTTAGGCTAGCTTCACATCTGCAGCTGTGCTTTCTGGCAGGCTGTTCTCTGGATCTGGCATTGCCGGATAGTGCCGCCTGTCCGTCGGATAGACCTTAATGGGATCTAGCAGAGATCTGTCTGCTCCCCGGCAAATATGTTGGGATTCAGCCGAACAGAAAATACAGCACGCAGTGGTTTTTGTCTGGCCAATTCCAGGCATTCTTTGCCAGAACAACCTGCCGGAGAGCATAGTCACAAATGTGAAATGAGTCTTATGTAGTGCTCTGGAACAGGGGTACTTTGGACTATGGACATTTGCCCTTATTACTATTATACAAAACTATCAAATCTCTATTTTATTGCAATTTGAAGGGTTAACTTGCACTGTGATTTATGTCCTTGTGTGCAGATAAATTGTTTCTTATTGTTGAACCGCATTTATATGTTTATTATAATATATCTTGTTCATTTGCACGATTACACTATAGATGCACTGCACTGTCGAAAGGGTTAATGTACAGCCAGGCTTCTTCCACATTTGGGGTACAGCCTTTTGGCAGACTGTTCAAGCGTAGAATGCCAGGAATCATCCGGACAAAAACCATTGCGTGCAGCCTTTTTTTTTTTTTTTTACCAAATCCCGTCCCATATTTGCCAGGTAGCAGTCAGATCTCTGCCAGACCCCATTATAGTTAATGGGTCTGAAGGGTAGTCCAGTAACATCTGGAACAGCCTGTTGGAATGCTGTGCTGCAAATGTGAAACTAGACTAATACTGAGTGACCTTATGACTTTCTACCTATGCAAAGTTTTGGACGGAAAAAAACAGACACACTGACCATCTGACTGTGTAGTTTAGCTATGTTGTTTATGCCTGAAGACCTGTTTATGTCTGGGAAAACTGTTTATTCATTCCCATAGACTTGCATTGAAGCTCTGTACAAGTCTATGATAGATGAAAATTGTAACATTGTTTCTGTTTAGGATGTGGTTCTCCAATCCACCCCTCCCACTAGAAGGTTTTAATTCAGCTAGAAACTGAGTCAGTCAGAGCCCTTAATTGTCTGCAGATAAGGTCCAGTGCTTAGTAGGGGATAGTCCATCAGACTCTCAGATATTAGTGACTAGAAGAAGACACTGAGATGGGGAGGTTGAGCCACAGACCCCAGGTTAGTAGCCTGTTGACCAGGGCTCACGCTAGACGACTCAGTCACAGAGCCTGGACCAAGGAACCAGCTTTCTGACAGACAAAAATGAACAGCTAGCTCAGGCCTCTCCTCAGAACAGAACCTTCTTCTACCGGGAGGAGACTGGAGAAGCCAGCTGAGTGCCTTGCTTGTATAGTTTTGCACTTCTATTCCTCCAAGAAAGAAGCACGTTGCTTTACTGCAGACCCTGACTCTCTGGACTTATTTCCCATTGGGATGCACCACATCTTACCATCTCTTCCGGAGAGCAGCAACACATGGTGACACCTCAACGGTGTCCAGCAGATCCAGCGTAGCATTGAGGCCACCCCAAAACTGTCAACTGCAATAACAAAAAGTAAATTTGTCAGAAATCTGGGGGGTTGCACTTTGTGTTGCCTGGGAGTGATTGCCACATGCATACTGGGAAACTGGGTGGGGTAAGGTTGGTCCATACTACGTTTTGTTATGGGGCCTTGCGATATCTGTGTATACCCCTGGTATAGATCTGTACTGCTGGTCTGATTAGAGATTACTTAGGGGTAAAAGGTCTAGCTCTTGTAAGTGATATACTATCTGGTAACTATTTTAAAATGCTTCAACCAAGTGATGTACTGAACTGATGCTTCAGACAAAGACATATCTAGACTGAGATAAACTGTCTTCCATTTGAAGCCAGGGATTAGAAGTGACAGATACCACACAAGCATTAAAATGTCAAAGTCAAAGCGCTGGATGAAAGTCTGATCTGTTTGCTGTGAACTGAAGCACAGAAACTCCATCATCGGTTTACGTCACTATTGCATTACTACAAAGGCAAAAGTAGCAAGCACATGAGATACCTGTCACCCACCACTCTTTTGGCCAACAGATTTTTGTCCCAACTCCACCCCCCTTATCCCCATTCACATGCCCACTTCATTATGCTCTGAAAGGGGAGAAAAGCAGCTGACAGACTACTCTTGTAGTGTCCCAATAGGTAAATGTGGGCACTACACAAGGGTCAATTGGGCCACGTTGTCCTCCTACTCCTAAGGGACAGTGGCAGTGTATTTCTCAGTCTATTTTAATGCATTTTAATATGTATTTATGTGTATTCTCCCCTTTTAGCTGTGCAGCAGGCCTATTAGGGTGCAGTTATTCATCCTAGACACTAGAGGGAGATAAGGAGCCCCTAGTATATAGATTTAGGCCAAGACAGGGAGGAGTTAGTCTGTAGTCAGGAGTCTGTGGAGACAGAAGTGAGAGGGCACCAGCCAGAGACAAGCTGAGGGCCTCCTCCTGACATGCAGCTAGATAGTCCAGGCTTCTAGTTGCCACCAGGAGGCTAGTGGAAGGATCCTAGCCTGCCTGCGGTTCCTGAGCCTCTGTTAGCTCAGAAGATTCACCCCAAGAGAAGAGTTTGCCTCCTGGGAGAAACCTGCAGATCCAAAAAGCAGAGCAGAGCCAGTGTTCCAGCTAGTTAAGTAAGCTGAAGGGCAGAACTTAAAGCAAGGGATATATATACCGGAGTAAGATTGTTACCAAAGATTAAAGCCAGCATTAGGGCATCCGGGCCTTGGGATAAGAACAGACAGGAGTTCTTAGGAACAGTGTACAGTATTTCTGAGGAGAAGGTACAGCCTGATCTGTGAGTGCTGTTGTTACCCTCTGAGTATCTTGCAACATTATACCTGCCGTTGATGTGAAAGCCTGCTTGTAATGTGAACCTGCTATATGGATCTGAACTTACAAAGGACTGTATAAAGTTTAACTGTTTCCAGTAAAGAAAAGTTTGGTTCACCACAACCTGTGTTCCTCACTTATTACAACTATAAACCGGTGTTACACCGTCACCGGCACTGGCGTTATGAACCTTAAAGGGACCTTGCCCTAGGCACATTAAACACCTGCAACATCCAGGGCACCTCATCCAACATCAGGCCTGGTCCCTAAATACAGAGTGTGCCCCAGAGGACCCCTGTGCCAGCCTCTCTATCATTGCTGTACGCCTGCCCAGGGTCTCCCTACAAACTGTGAGTAACCCTCATTTGCCCATTAACCGTGACCTCACATCGCAATACCCTGCAGGTCGGCGTACTGCACCCTGACCAATGCTTACCTCCCTGAGTACAAAAGGATTAGGCTCCCATACACATTAGATGGTCAGCCAACCCCTCCGAAATCAGGGACTCAGACAACATACATCTAAGGCTATGGTCAACGCTACCTTAAGATGCCTGTTAAATTAAAGTAGGAGATTAGGTGTCTATAAATCAAGATGTCTATGCCAGTCTTACAGTAGCCTCCTTCCTAAATTGCTGGAGAAGCTGATGGGAAAAGTTTTATGCATTACAGCCATCTTGGTAGGATTAAGGAGGTATATATAGGTATATATAAGGGGTTACAGGGGTGTTTTTGAGCAAATCCTGTATGTATGATGCAAAAGGAGTTACCTGAATAATGAAGGAAGCACAGAGAATGCTGGGAACTAAGCGTGAAAGTAATATCCAAAGAAACAGAGATCCAGCTTCCAGTACAAAAAAGTGGCAGCTTTTATTGGAAATAGTGCATTAAAAACCAAACAGGGTATTCATGTCTACGCGTTTCGGATCATGTAGTGCTGATCCTTACTCATGACAGGTTGTTAACAGGAGTTAACAGGTTGTTAGTAACCATTGCTAGGTAGGGCTGTTACACCCTCCCTATAGGGAGTACTAGAATGAGTACTGTGTCAGACAGGGAAGTGAGAAGAAGCAAGCAGAGAAACAGCACTGGGTAGTGAACCAGCCATTGCAAATAAGAAAAAAAAAACTTTAAACCAGCCTCTGGGAAAACAAAAAAAGAGACATTTTCGGAGCATACCACTTTTGAGAGCAGGTGCATAAAAAAGAGACTGTGGAGACAACTTGTTTGAGGGACTTATGAATTCCACAGCTAACTTGTCCAGGATATGTAAAGCTTTGGGAGCCTGGCCATACTTTGGAGGCAGACAGAGGATCTGCCTAGGACTAGACCCCACACAATGGGAACTTATGGTGCTGCACTGTGAGTACATAATTGAAGTGAGAGAAAGACCGAAAGCAGGAGAAGTATATTCACTCCTATGCCTGGATCCTTGAGAAAAAAGTATAGGTGCTGGAGATTCATTCAGAAATACAACTTGACCTGTTAACCACCTTTGCAGCCTATCAAATTGTAATACCTGTGTCCATAAAACCCAGGGCACATCCCCTGTTAACCTTACCCCCAAGCTACACCCAGTGACAGGAACAAGATGGTGAATGCAGTAATTTCTCTTATGATCTATGCCAAAAAGGTCCACTATAAAGTTAACAGCTTTGCACAGGTATATTTAATCTAATTTAAATGTATGTGTCGTAAAAAGATAGACAGTTTCCCCCATAACAGTGACCTCTACAGTACCCGTCCCTTTAACAATGACCTCCACAGTGCCCGTCCCTTTAACATTGACCTCCATAGTGTCCGCCCCTTTATCATTGACCTCCACAGTGCCCGCCCCTTTAACAGTGCCTGCCCCTTTAACAGTGACCTCCACAGTGCCCGCCCCTTTAGCAGTGACGGCCCCTTTAGCATTGACCACCCCTTTAACAGTGACCTTCATAGTGGCCGCCCCTTTAACAGTGATCTTCACAGTGCCCACCCCTTTAACAATGACTTCCACAGTGCCCGCCCCTTTAACAGAGACCTCCACAGTGCCCACCCCTTTAACAGAGACCTCCACAGTGCCTGCCCCTTTAAAAGTGACTTTCACAGTGACCGCCCCTTTAACAGTGACTTTCACAGTGACCGCCACTTTAACAGTGATTTTTACAGTGACCGCCCCTTTAACTGTGACTTTCACAGTGACCGCCCCTTTAACTGTGACTTTCACAGTGACTGCCCCTTTAACTGTGACTTTCACGATGACCGCCCCTTTAACAGTGACTTTCACAGTGACTGCCCCTTTAAAAGTAACTTTCACAGTGACCTCCCCTTTAACAGTGACTTTCATAGTGACTGCCCCTTTAACAGTGACTGCCCCTTTAACAGTGACCGCCTCTTTAACAGTGACTTTCCCAGTGGCCGCCCCTTTAATAGTGACCCCCTTTAACAGTGACTTTTAGTGGCCGCCCCTTTAATAGTGACCCACCCCTTTAACAGTGACTTTAACAGTGGCCGCCCCTTTAACAGTGACTTTCACAGTGGCCGCCCCTTTAATAGTGACCCCCTTTAACAGTGATTTTCACAGTGGCCGCCCCTATAATAGTGACCCCCTTTAACAGTGACTTTAACAGTGACCGCCTCTTTAACAGTGACTTTCACAGTGGCCGCCCCTTTAATAGTGACCCCCCCTTTAACAGTGACTTTCACAGTGGCTGCCCTTTTAACAGTGACTTTCATAGTGACCGCCCCTTTAACAGTGACTTTCACAGTGACCGCCCCTTTAAGGCTACTTTCACACTTGCGTTCGTCGGTCCGCTCGTGAGCTCCGTTTGAAGGAGCTCACGAGCGGACCCGAACGCCTCCGTCCAGCCCTGATGCAGTCTGAATGGAGCGGATCCGCTCAGACTGCATCAGTCTGGCGGCGTTCAGCCTCCGCTCCGCTCGCCTCCGCACGGCCAGGTGGACAGCTGAACGCTGCTTGCAGCATTCAGCTGTCCGCCTGGCCGTGCGGAGGCAAGCGGATCCGTTCAGACTTACAATGTAAGTCAATGGGAACGGATCCGCTTGAAGATGACACCACATGGCTCAATCTTCAAGCGGATCCGTCCCCCATTGACTTTACATTGAAAGTCTGAACGGATCCGCTCAGGCATCTTGCGCACTTAGAAATTTTTTAATGCAGACGGATTAATGCAGACGGATTCGTACTGAACGGAGCCTCCGTCTGCATTAATATGATCGGATCCGTTCAGAACGGATCCGATCAAGCGCAAGTGTGAAAGTAGCCTTACAGTGACTTTCACTGTGACCACCCCTTTAAAAGTGACTTTCACAGTGACCTCCCCTTTAACAGTGACCGCCCCTTTAACAATGACTTTCACAGCGACCGTCCCTTTAACAGTAGCTTTCACAATGACTGCCCCTTTAACACACTTTCACAGTGACTGCCCCTTTAACAGTAACTGCCCCTTTAACAGTGACCGTCCCTTTAACAGTGACTTTCACAGTGCCCGCCCCTCTAACAGTGACTTTCATAGCGCCCGCCCCTTTAATAACAGTGACCTCTACTGTGCCCGCCCCTTTAAAAACAGTGACCTCCACAGTGCCCGCCCCTTTAAGCAGTAAATAAAAATAGCTGGGTTGTTATGGAAACCTGAAGTAAAACTGTGTTTATGGCAGTTGGGATTTGAAGAGAAAGACTTGCAGGCTTATATTGGCTAATGTGGGTAATTTTTTGGGAATATCTCAGGAACTGTACGTCCTAGAGAGCTCTAAAACCTTCCTGGACACCTGATGTATCTGTGTGCCAAATTTGGTGAAGATCGGTCCAGTCGTTTGATCGCGCATAAAGAACAGACAGACAGAGATTAGTAGATCGCCTTTGCTTTACAAGCCCCTGTAGCACATATCTGTGTAATGGGCAGTTTGCCATATAGGATGAACTATACATTTGATTTCAGGTCTTTACATTAGACTATTCTCCTGGAGTAAATATCCCATCATCTCATTCCTGAGATTCCCCCTCCCCCTCAAATATTACAATAGATAATTCAGCCCGCTGGATAAGCACTTTAGTTCCTGGCGGTCCATCCATAAGCGGATTGTGTGCAATCTGTGGTATCCGCCTCGCTGCTTAGTCACAACATCTGTACACAAGCAAAGTGATCAGTGAGGACAGTTTTAACAAGCGGTACAACTTCTAGTCTTATCTGTCACTACAGATATATAGCATTATCTCAGCCACCCCGCTACTTAATCGCAAGCCTCCCCCTCTACCTGCACCCGTAATGAGCAAACGTCACAAGCGGTATCAGACAAAGTATATGAAAATCTTTTCTGAAAATCCTGGTTTATATATAGCCACTCATGTGTGGACCATATTGCAGACTCATCAATTTAAACCCTTCCAAATGTCCCCTAGTAGTGCATGTTTGTTAGACTGAAGATAGGCCTTTATGTCCAACCCCATCAGTCAGCAGAATGAAGGAGCTTCAGTGCTTGTTGGACCACTAAGGTTTCTTCACCATTGTGCTAGACACAGAAGCGCTACCGTACATATTCCTGTGCCTGATATTGCAGATCACCACCATCAGGTTAGACTTTCCTAGGGAGGTGGGAAAGCTTACTCTTTATACAATTGTTTTTTATTGTCTCACACAGTGGTGTAACTAGAAATTTGAACGCCTCCACAAGCGACTTCACAACCCCCTCCTCTAGTGCAACCCCCACCCCAAGACATGGCAAAACATTACATAACATCACGCCTCTAACTTCACCCAAAACATAACCATACACAACCAATCCCACCCAGTCCTCTTAATGCCCCCACATAGTAATTATTCCCCTTTATGGCACTACACAGTAGTTATGCCCACATTGTGCCCCATCACAGTAGCAATACCCACATGTGTCCCCTTCACAGCAGTTATGACCAGGTATGTCCCCTTTTCACAATAGTAATGCCTACATTGTGCCTCGTCATAGTAGTAATGCCCACTTCACAGTAGTTATGGCCAGATATGTGCCCTCCTATGGACACAGAGACAGAGGAGAATGAGACATACATCAGCCATTCAGGGACTGCAGTACAGCTAACAGAAATCTGGGACTGTCCGGCCGGATCTGGAATAGTTAGGCGGTATAGCTCTGAGGTACTACACGTCATTCGCAAGTTACATTAACGTCAATAGAGTAAAAGTTGCATGCAATTTGAGACCTGTGACACAAAATCCAGAAGGACTGTCGCATCACACTGCAAGACCATTGACAATCATTAGATCCAATGTTTCATGACTTTCATGTCGCGCAATACTTTTCAGGGGTCATGGACAGTGGTCTTCATGACACAATCCATATAACTTTTGGAATAAAAATCTAACCCTTTTCCAGTAGTTTCTACCTCTGGCACTTCCAATTATGATGTCATTTGTATATATGAATCTTGACTGTTTCCAGAAGCAGTGTGAGAGTTGCAGCAGGTGTAACGAATAGAACAATCCATTACCAGGATGATTTGTTCCAAGACAGCCATCACAGAATGAGCAACAAATGAATCAGGAGCGGTCCAGCAATAACAACTTCATATAATGGAGCATCAGCCGGCACAAGTTCAAAGAAATGCGTCTTCACTAAATAATCTGCATGCTTCCAGATCATGGGCATAGTGTCACAGAGAGGTATCTGAATAACTACTGCTGAGGTCTGGCTACTCTCTACACAAGAGACATGTCAGCATGGAATATACCTCACCACATTCATTAAGAGGTCATGAGCTGTCAAAAAACTTTTGATATGTCATAGGGACATAGCAAAAACTTTGATCAGTAGGGGTCTAAGTGCCCACTGATCTCAAGAATGGGGAGAGAGAAGCACACACATAGCACACTATCTCTCCTCACTGCAGGAGACGGAATAGAGACAGGCCCCTAGACTTTCTATTGAGCCTGCCTTCTGCAGCCAGGAGAGCGCACTATGTGAGTGCTTCTCTCTACTTATTCTAGAGATTGTGGGGGTCTCAGCACTCAAATCCCTGTAAGATGGTGGGACTGTGGAAGCGCCACTCCTTTCTGGAGAAGCATGGCTGCTTCGGTGCTGCATTGCCAGGAGTGGGAGTTTGGTCTGCTCATCGTAAAGTTCATGGACTGTAGGGGTGAGATCCAGCTACTAGAGGGGCTGTCAAACAACAAAAGCACTGATCTATGAAGAGAGTACAAGACAGTATGTCCCTTCCTTTTAATGTCACTGGTGATGAAAGAGGAGGGGCCTTGATAAGAAGGACCGTAGGGAGCCAAATTTGAAAAGAAGAGCTCCGGGTAATGCAAACAATTACTAGGCCTACTCTAGTGGCTACTGCAATGGGGGCCTCCCCCCAGGGCCTTTCCTATCTGCCCCACGTGTAGGAAATGCAGAGTGGTATGTTGCAGCCTAAATTGTCTCTTTATGTGTGTCACGGTGCTCCTACCTGGATCTCAGGCTTTGGCTCCGAAGCAGTAAATAGGGGGAATAATTGAGGGATTTGAAGTAATAACTTGAGTCCAGACCTTGAGATGAAGTTCAATGGCAGCTTTACTTGAATAAACGTTTTTCCAAACAGTTTCAGGCTTTGTCTTGGTTCCAGCAGGCTTTAGCATTAAACTGCCAGGCAAACTCAACTTTGCTATATTTTTCTCTCACTCTGCTGTACTGACAAGCTCACTTGGTGTCTTTGTTTCCTCTTAAGGCTGCACTTCAATCTTGTAGTCGGACTTATGTTCAGCCAAAAAGTAGGTTAGAATCCTAGCAGTTCCAACATGGAGTCTCAACCAGAACAAACTAGAACTGCCCCACCTCCTTCTGGTAGTAAGCAGGACTGGCCCACTTCTGCCCAAAGGGGGATAATAGACTGGTAAGATCCATTATCTCTAAGGATAGCCATTTACGCTGCCAGCTGATGGTGAACCAGGCATATTACATGTAATAAACAGTTACATAACAAGATTATGAATGCACATTGTGGAGGACCTGGAATAACATACATAAGATGACATTATATTAGCCCATTAGAAATAGTAGCAGGGTACAGTAGTGGTAACACTACTGCAGTAGAGGAGAAGCTGAGAATGTCTTCTACAGCCATAAGGGAGCAGACACAGAGGACACTGTTCTTTAAGGTGCAGTAGCACCGCATGAAGTGTGCATTGCTAATAGGGTCTTAAGGGACCTAAGTAAGGAGGCCTTAAGTATAGTTCCTAGTTAGAGACAAGTAGCAGTGATCACTGCGGCTGTGGTGACCAGAAGGTGGCCGCGCGGGAGAAAGAAATGGCCATAGTGCTGCAGATGAGATGACTGCATTAGTGACTGGCTGCAGTGACGAAGAGTTCGTGCTACCAGACCAAGGAGGAGGAGGAAACTCCCGAATCTGTGCTTCAGACCAGGGGCGTACACAAAAATCATTGGGCCCCATAGCAAGAATCTGAATTGGGCCCCCTAACTCCGCCCATTACCCACCCCTGGCCGTGGCTCCTCCGCTGCCACACCCATTTGCTAATAAGTAAAGAAATACAATGTATAAATAACCTTTTAAAACTCTTATGGATAAATCATAATTTTTTTTTATAGAGGGAACCGCATTCCTCCGCCTTCACTCACAGGTGCCGCGATCAGCATTGATCGTGGCACCTGGGGGGTTAAATGATGGGGGCTGTGCACTGTCCAGAGACATTACATCACATGTGACTGATATCTGCCGCTCCTCTTATAACGCTCCAGTGCTGATATAACCTCCAGAGACATTACATCCTATGTGATTGATATCAGCCGCTCCTCTTATAACGCTCCAGTGCTGATATAACTTCCAGAGACATTACATCGTATGTGACTGATATCAGCCGCTTCTCTTATAATGCTCCAGCACTGATATAACCGCAAGAGACATTGCATCCTATGTGACTGATATCAGCCGCTTCTCTTATAACGCTCCAGCGCTGATATAACCGCCAGAGACATTGCATCCTATGTGACTGATATCAGCTGCTTCTCTTATAACGCTCCAGCGCTGATATAACCTCCAGAGACATTACATCATACATATGGGGGTGAGGGCTGGGAAAATTTGAAATGCCACTGATGGGGGGGGGAGTCACTGGGAGACATAACTTCTTGCTTTGCATGAAGTATAGGTGAGATAGTCAGTGGGCAGGTCTGTGAAGGGCTGGAACAGCAGGGGGACACAAGATGTTCTCTGGCAGCAGTTTCAATCAGGACTCTGACTTCCCTCCCACAGTAACTTACCCCATTGTTGCTGTGTAGGAGGACCGGTGAGGGACTGAACTTTATACTGGAGGCACAGTGACACCGGAGGTCAGAAGGTGCAGGGTCTCCATTATCTCCTGCTGCTGCCTCGGCTCCTCTGGCTCCGCCCCCTCCTCACACATGAAGGAATATCACACTGCAGAGAGGAGGAGGGGGGGGGAGCTGTCTGCTCATGTCAGATCGGTAAAGTTTACTTTGGAGAAAGGAACAATCCCTGCACGGTACTGTGCTGTCCCTTTCTCCAAAGTAAAACTAAATGCAGTCCAGCAGCAGAGAAGGAAGAATGGTGGTAGCTGGGAGCCGGCCCTTGCTTCCATGCACTCCGGGCCCCCCCCTCCCACGGGCCCCATAGCAGCTGCGTGGTCTGCCTATATTGGCAGTACGCCACTGCTTCAGACCCTGGAGACACTTGACCAGGGTAGGGAAGGTGGAGTAAGGTTACTTCCTGCCAGGGTCCGGGAGATATAGTGTGATGGCTGCAAGTGAGGAGTGACCGAGAGTGTTTCGGTTCTGTACCCAGTCTGTGGACGTTGTCCGTGCTACTGTCAAGTACCCAGCCTGCCTTCTTTCCTGTACTTCTGCCTGTTCTCTGCCTGCCCACCCATCCTGTATCTACCATAGTCTAATTCATCTGTGTGGCTGTCTGGATCTCAAAACCTGTTTAGAGTCTTGGTTCCAGTTCAGACCGCTCCTGCGTAACACCTATGTTATTTCCAGCCTGATTTCACAGTGCTTGCACCAGAGCTGTGATGGCTAATCTCCGGCATTCCAGCTGTGGTAAAACTATGACTCCCAAGATGTAAACTTCCTTGGCTGTTCTCAGAACTCCATGGAATGGAGCATGCTGGGAGTCGTAGTTTCACCACTACTGGAGTGACAGAGGTTAGTCATCACTACAATAGAGTCTCTGACTCTGTGGGTTAGCTGCCAGCTACACCGGAACTATCCCAGGAGTTAGTGGTCTGGATGCTCCCCTTTAGTGCTCTGCTGCCACAAATGAGTGTTGGGACCTGCCTGTAATCAGCAGGAACGCATGATTTGCTAACGTGCTGCTGATTACATGCAGGTGCCGGCATTTACTGGTGTCAGCAGAGCGAGCACTTTATGGGGGAGGAGAGCATACTTACCTCACGATCCTCCCAGCAGCTACTCTCGTGTTCTCGCTGCAAAGTCGCTGGACCACCAATGACTTCTTGTTACATTGTAAGACCTCTAGGTCACCAATGTTTTTTATTTACAGATGATGATATTGGGAGTGTATGCTGGGAATAAAGGGGGGTACATAAGTGGGCAGGGTGTAATGTCATTTAGGTTATACACTATTGGGATGGGTGGCAGAGGTGCGAGAATACAGGACTAAATGAGATATCAGGCCCTGTCCATCATAGGAGAATCAAGTGGAGAGCCTAGAGGAGATGGACATTAGAATGGCAGTGCTCCAAGGCTTTTGGCCTCGGGTTATTAAAGAGGTTTTCCAAGATTACTATGGTTCTTACAGATACACTCATGTTGTTGCTTACCTCATATACATCTTACCCATGTTTTTATTTATTTACTTTTTTTGACTCTTCTGATCGTTTCCTGAGGTGAACAAAGCACTCTGGTTTATTTCCATCCTATATGTAACACTTCCTGTTGCTGTATCTAACTAAACCCATGATGCACTTCTTCCTTCTCTGCCACAGCTCCAGCACCGCCTATAGCAACCTCCAGCTAGTTTATAGCTCCTCTCATCAGCTAGTTACATAGACACTCCCTTATCACTGCCTCTGTGTCACGCTTCGGGTGTAGAAGGGAAACACCACACCAAGCATAAGAGGTAAGGGGGGAATATGGAATCAGGCCTGAGAACTAGGGAAGGAAGATGGACACCTCCTAGTAGAACCCTAACCAAAATCCTGACTGACTACCAGTATAAACAGACCCCAGAGTTGGCGTGTGCATACGCAGGAATACCTAGAGTCCTATCTAGCCCTATAGAACCCTGTTACTAATGGCAGGGACAAGACTACCGGTTCCTCCAAAAGGAAGGACGAACAGGAGTCTCCTTTAGGTATAATACAAACAATAGGGAAATGCAACACACAGAACCCAAAACAAAATACAAAAAGGGAAAGGAAAGACTTAACTTCAAAGGGGCTATGGAAACACTAGGAACTCCATCGAGATCCACAGACCAGCTATCCACAACTGAAACTGAAGCTATAAACCCCACAGCATTGTGGGAGAAGCAACAATAAATAAGGAAGGTTAAATGACCACATAAGCAACACCTGAGGCAAGGGGTGTGGCCATTACCAGAAACAACACAGACACCTATTGATCCACAAGGAAAACCTGTCAGATCAAACCATGTGTGGCCAGTCCCACCGATCTCCTGCCACCTGTCGCGGGAACACCCATGACACCCTGTTGCTATTATGGCACACACATGGACATAACATCACAGAAAATAAGAATGAGATGCTTGGTCACAGCCAAGAACGGAAAATCAAAACAAAAGCAAACTGGAATACCCTTTTAAGGATCTCACTTCTACTGATGGTCATTCTATAGTATTCTCTACTCTCAAATACTTGTATCACGATTGTGCTCTTGAAATGATTCCTATGGCCGTTAGAGTTCTTGGGGGTCTGTAGGCTTATGACTACCATATGTCCAAAATGTGCATCCGTCTTCACTGTTCCAGGGGTTAAGACAAGAGATGATGGGGTAATACCACTGTAGAACTTTATGTTCATGAAGTTCAGGGATATAGCTGTTTTTTTTTACTTTGGGTGAGCATATGATATCCACCACTTATTCATCTTTTTTTTTTCAATCAGACCACCTTAAAAGGGTGGTCGTAATTCTTTGGAAATAATTCATCTCCTGACATAATCATCCAATCAAATTTTAATATGCATTTACAGGTTTCTATTCATGTGGAAATGACTGTGTGCATGGAATTGCTATATGGTTATAATAGCTGTGTGCATGCATTGCCCTAAGGGTGTATATTATACTGCAGTAATGTATGGGCATTCAGATGGGCCTAATGACTTCCTGGGCAGTACGTGCCATTACATTGAGGTTTGATATGTGCAGACATGTGCGTAGCGTATAATTTGATATACGGTGTATCATATATATCAAAATCACTGTTGTGTATTAGTGACCATGTATTGCACAGCAGAACTTGTGCAGCCTCAGTGCATTTTACATCTAAGTTCACAATTTTTTGGGGACAGCTTACATATAGCCGTTTTTTACTAACGAACTGAAAAACCATAATCAAAGATTTTAAAGGGCTTGTGTCATGAAACATAGTCTACATTTTACAAACCAGTACATGGATCTGAATACTTTTGCAATTGCATGCAATTCAATTTTTTTTTACAGCCACTGAGTTATTCAATAAAATGTACATGTATAGCGCCATCTGCTGTTTGTTCTTACCTTATTTTTTGGTCTGACTAAGGCTACTTTCACACTAGCGCTTGATCGGATCCGTTCTGAACGGATCCGATCATATTAATGCAGACGGAGGCTCCGTTCAGTACGGATCCGTCTGCATTAATAACTTAGAAAAAATTCTAAGTGTTAAAGCAGCCTGAGCGGATCCGTTCAGACTTTCAATGTAAAGTCAATGGGGGACGGATCCGCTTGAAGATTGAGCCATATGGTGTCATCTTCAAGCGGATCCGTTCCCATTGACTTACATTGTAAGTCTGAACGGATCCGCTCGCCTCCGCACGGCCAGGCGGACAGCTGAACGCTGCAAGCAGCGTTCAGCTGTCCGCCTGGCTGTGCGGAGGCGAGCGGAGCGGAGGCTGAACGCCGCCAGACTGATGCAGTCTGAGCGGATCCGCTCCATTCAGACTGCTTCAGGGCTGGACGGAGGCGTTTGGGTCCGCTCGTGAGCTCCTTCAAACGGAGCTCACGAGCGGACCGACGAACGCTAGTGTGAAAGGAGCCTGAGCTAGTCGAATGTGCTCCGCTTAAAGTATAACTGTCATATATTTTTTTTTGGGGAGTATTGGATTGTAGTGATTAATATCTTCTTGGTGGCCCTATTTCAACTTTTCACTGTGTATTCAATTACCCCTTAATTCCACGGTTTTGTTCCCTGTACTGCCTACTTTTACCTCTGCTTAAAATAAGGTTGCTAGGCATGGTCCGTCTATGTGTTGAAGGATGCAGAAGCATGCTGCGTGCAAGGTCACATTCCTGACAGCCAGGGACTGTAAGTAAATGATTAAAGCCAGGTCCTCCCCAGCAGCTGATAACAGTGCCTGCGCTGTGTGCACTTCTCCCTGTCCCTGCGCTTGGCAGACGCTCCCTCACTCAGCAGAGCTGGAGAATGCAGAGTTGGAGCAGCGCAGACCAGGGAAGGGAGATCTGCCATCTGCTCAGTGTATACATGAAAGCAACATGTGGTAAGAGGACCCCTTTGTGCTGCAGGAGATTAACCCTTTAGGGGGAGGGCTCTGGTTACTGACACTTTTGGGGGGCTTTGGAGGGCAGGCGGGATTAGCCTCAGGGTGAGGGCAGTGGCGGCCATCTTAACTGAATAGTGAAATTGCAGTTTTATGCAGACTGGTTGCTAAGGGCTGAATCTTAATAAATATGGGGTAAGTCAGTCTAATAGTAACTGATTCTGTAATATCATGTTATTAGTAACTACATATATGAAAATTTAAATTAGGGTCTAAGTGTGACAGTTATCCTTTAAGTCTTCTAAGTGCCACCAGCCTTAGGTTCTGTTAATAGCTTTGGCAGTTACAGGGCAAAAGCTGCAGCAGAAAGGACACATCCCTCTGAGATGCCAGGCTGAAAATAATCTAGCAGAGCAATTGGAGAGGTGAATGGTTAATTTCTAACGATAATTTGTTTTCCCTTAGTCCTAACAGCAGCACAGATGGGGTTAGCCACCCCCCTTGTACTGGTAGGATCGGCGGAATTATTAATGAGCCCAAGTAATAAAACAATAAAACAATTAAGTATCCCCTATAAAGGAGGGAATCACCCCCAGCCTAATGTGGTATAGCAAGAAGAAAACTAGCCTTACTAGGGTGGGATATTTGTGTGCTACTGTTAGGACTAAGGGAAAACAAATTATCGTTAGAAATTAACAATTCCCTTACGTCCTACCAGCAGCACAGATGGGGACAGAGCAAGAAGAACCCCTAGGGAGGGCCCTCATACCTAGCAGAATCAAGTATAGTCTGCCCAAAGGCCGAGTATTCAGCTAATCTGGCATCTAATCTATAATGGAAGATGAATGTTGATTCAGAGCTCCGGGAGGCAGACTTGCAAATCATGTCGAGAGGAAGAAGACTCCTCTCGGCAAAAGAAGTAGCTACGGCCCTAGTAGAATGGGCCTTCACAAACCCCGGAGGGGCCATAGATTGGGAAAGAAAGGATTCCCTATTAGCCTCCTTAATTCTTCGACTGATGGATCATTTAGATGCCTTACGGCCTTTAAACTTACTGGCAAACAGGATTAGAAGATTTTCATCTTTCCTGATTTCCTTTGATCTATCCACATAGATCCGGAGGCATCTCGAGACGTCCAAGGGATGTCAAACAGGTTCCTCGGAGGAGGTAGAAGGTGTAGAAAGAACCGTGAGGGATATCACCTGGTTGATATTCTGGAACAAAGGAACTTTAGGCCTAAAGTATGGGAGAAATCTTACAAGGACCCGGTCTTGCAAAAAGATGGTATAGGGCTCGTGTGCTGAGAGAGCTTGAAGCTCAGAGATCCTCTTGGCCGAAAACACTGCAAGGAGAAAAACAAGTTTCCATGTGACAAACTTGAAATCTACCTCCTTCAAAGGCTCAAAGGGGGGAGATGCTAACCCCCTGAGAACTACTGATGAATCCCATTGAGGAATGGGTCTCAGTACTGTAGGCTTTAATCTTTCAGCTCCTTTAAGAAACCGTTTGATGAGCAGGTCCTGAGAAAAAGACCTGTTGAGGCAAGCTGAGATGGCTGAAACTTGAACCCTCAGGGTAGATGGAGCAAGGCTCTTGTCAAGGCCGTCTTGCAGGAACTGAAGGATGTCGGAGAGGGGCGGATCTGCAGACGCCACCTCCCTTTAGGTAGACCAGGATGAGAATATCCTCATAATCCGTGAGTAGGCTCTCTTGGTAGAGTCCACTCTTGAATGAGACAGCATTCTCAGGATCGACTCTGAAAGCCCTTCTATTCTGGGAAGGGACTGATCAACCTCCAGGCTGTCAGGTTGAACCTGTGCAGATCTGAGCAGAGGTGAATGTCCCACGACACCAGGGTCTGCTGAGGGGGGACCCTCCAATATTGCCCTCGACTCATTTGGGCAAGCTGGGTAAACAAGGATCTCTTCGGCCAAAATGGTATGATGGCCATCACCGAAGCCTGATCCTGACAGATTTTCATCAATACCCTCAGAATAATGGAAAACGGAGGGAAGATGTAAGCCAGACTAAACCTCCAGGATATTGACAGAGCATCTATCGCCAGGGGGTTTCCCTCCCTGTAAAGGGAGCAAAACCTCTCCACCTTGGCGTTGAACCTTGTTGCCATGAGATCCACCTCTGGCATCCCCCACTTCAGGACTATCTGCTTGAATATCTCCGGATGTAAAGACCACTTCACTGTTGGAAGACCGCGGCTCAGTCGATCCGCTATCAAATCAGATAAGTGGGAAAGGTTCGACCAATCCAGAATCACCCCGATCTCTGATAGGAGGGGAAGTGATCTTGTGCTTCCCTGCTTGTTGATGTAAAGTACCGCAGTCATATTGTCTGACTGGATTTTCACAGCTTTGCCCCGGATCTGAGGGGCGAAGTGAAGGAGGGCTAGCTGGATAGCTTGAATCTCGCAGAGATTGGATAAAAGAAGCCGCTCCTGAGGAGACCAGGTTCCATGAACTGAAGAGTCATGGGACGCATCTGTTGTCAATATGAGCCAGGTTGGGTGGGTCATAGACTTCCTGTACAAAAGATGGAACCACCATCTGAGGGAATACAGAGTTCGCCAAGACAGGGAGCACAGGGAGTTTAGCCCGGCAGGGCAGCCATTCCATTTGGAGAGGACCTCCGACTGTAGAGGCCGGAGGTGCCATAGAGCCCAAGGGACTGCTTCCGCAGACGCTGACATAAGCCCCAACATCTTCATGAGAGTCCGAATTGGGACTCGGCGAGGAACGGATAGGAACTCTGCCGTGTTCTGTATTCGGGATCTTCTTTCTGGAGTCAACTGGAGAGACATCCCAAAGGAGTTGATTATGAAGCCTAGATATCTTACTAAAGTTAAAGGGCTCACGTTCGACTTCTGCCAGTTGATAATCCAACCCAGGCGGAACAGAAAGGAAATTGCAACATAAAGATGGTGGGTTAGGACCGCTAGAGAAGAGGCTTTCAAAAGCCAATCGTCCAAATAAGGAATGATGGTCAGTCCTTGAAGCCTTAAAGCTGCCACTACGGAAACCACCACCTTGGTAAAAATGTGAGGGGCAGAAGAAATGCCAAAAGGAAGGGCAACAAATTGAAGGTGTGACACCCAAAAATCTGGACCGCGATCCTGAGATATTTCCTGGAAGTAGGATGAATCGGGATGTGCAGATATGCATCTTTGAGGTCCAGGGTTGCCATCACGTCCCCAGGATTGAGAATGTGAACCACTGACCTGATGGTCTCCATACGAAACTTCACCTTCCTTATATATCGATTGAAATACCTCAGATTGATAATCATCCGGAGATCTCCTGATGTCTTGGGAACAAGAAAAACTGGTGAATAAATCCCTAAGCCCCGTTCCCCTGCCGGAACCTCCTCCAGAGCCCCCTTGCGGATGTAGTCCTGAATGTAAGCCTCCAGAACCAACTGCTTGGCAGCTTGTAAGAGCTTGGTCTTGATGAACCTATCTGGAAGAAGAGAGATGAGATTGATTAAATACCCCTCTGAGATGATATTCAGGACCCATGGATCCGAAATATCTTGGATTCAATTCTCCTTGAAGTGGGAGAGACGGCCCCTGACGGGAAGATGAGGCAGAGGAATGGGGAAGTTTTCTGGTAGGACGGCAGGAGTAACAGGAGTCATCGAAGAGCCTCGAGGAGGCCCGTAGTGAGGAGGTGGATCTTTTATCCTTGGCTCCTTCGCGAGAACGCTTCGAACCTCTTTGCTGCGCTCCCCAGTCCCTTCGAGCTCTTGACTGGCCAGACCTACCTCCACGGTTCTGTTTGCCCCGCCCTCGAAAAGACTGTTAGGGAAGACACTTCCATTTCTTATCCGATAGGCCTTTCATAATTTTAGCCACCTCAGAGCCGAACAAACGGTTGGGCTCAGAGGGAAGGCCACATAAGTTACACTTAGAGGAGTTGTCAGCGACCCAAGGTTTAAGCCACAAAGGCCTATGGGCCGCTGACACAAGGGCCATGGATTTTGGCTGCCAATTTCAGCTGATGCTGCGCAGTATTGCACATGAAATCCATCGCCAGGTTAATGGTCTTGAAGGCAGCCAGAATGTCGTCACGAGACACCTTCTGATCCACATCCTGAATCTGGTTCAGGCGAGTCCGGAGGAACGTAGAGACCTCAGTAGCAGCAATAACTGTAGAAGCGGAAGCTGCGGCTGCCGTGTAACCTCTTCTCAGAGTGCACTCCGCTCTCCTGTCAAGGGGATCCTGCAGACTTGACCCATCGTCTGCTGGAATCAGAGTGCGTCTGGACAATTTGGCGATAGCCATGTCCACCTTGAGAATGGAACCCCACGATTCCACCAAGGATTTAACCATCGGGAACATGGTTCTAAATTTATTAGTTAGAACCGGACCTTTCTCAGGTTTCTTCTACTCTGTACACATGACAGAGAGGAGGGTCTCATCTGCTTTAAAGACACGTAGTGCCTGACTAGCGGGATCTGAAGGCTTCCCTGGGTCAAGATCATGATCCCCCGAACTGATGGACTTGAGTAGCTTTTGTGTCTTTTCTGGAGGAAAAAACACGAGGTAAGCTCCTCCTCATCTGAGGAGGAAGAAACTTAGGAAACCACAGAACGTCTCTCCACAGGAGCAGAGGACTCCATAGGGGTCTGAGCAGGAAGCCTTTCATCAAGCAGGTTTACGACTCCCTTGATGGATCCATCCACATAGCTCTTCACCCATTGATACATATCCTACATAGTAGGTTCACTCGAAGGTTGGACCCTCGGACGGCAGCTGTCACACCTGGAGTAGGGACAGCTATTCTCCAAAAGAGCGCTACAATCGTAGCAGGATAAATCCTTCCTCTGAGAACTAGCCTTTCTGCCATCCGAAGACATCACTGACGGAAGAAAGATAAGTAAAATATTTGTATATTTCATATAAATGTTAAGGAGAAAAGGTAAAAGGCAGACCGGAGGAAGCTGAAAATAAGGGCCAGAAGAATAAGGCACCAATAGGCGGAGAAACGCTGACTTATAGGGACTCTGGGAGCTAGCTGAGAAGCATGTGCAGCCAGAGACCAAGCTGGTGCACAATGCTTCCTTAGAAGGGGTTGGGCCCAGAAACAAGACCCCGCCCCCAGAGGAAAAACCCCTATAACTAAAACATAGTTACCCATTAGGACAAGGAATAACTACAAAAGCCTCCTAACAGTAGGAAAGAACGCAATAAGCATCATAATATCCTCAGCGAACGTAAAAACACGCCATGAGGAAAACCCGGAAGTGACGTCAGAGCATTCCGACGCCGGAAAATGGCCGCGCGAAAACTGGACAGAGGACGCCGCCGGAACGACTGAAGCAAAGCGCAAATGCGCGGAGCCGACAGCAGATAAGCTGCTGGCCAAGCTGTTAAGAAGAGTAGGCAAAAAGCCCCAAAAATATAAGCCTAATGGAAAAAAAATAAGGGGTTGGCACCCCAAGACACTGGAAAGAGAAAGATCCCCTAGAAAAAAAGAGGGGACCACCGCCAGTCCACCTGTCCGGGAGGACAGAAAAAAACACAGTGGGCTGGGGGTGATTCCCTCCTTTATAGGGGATACTTTAATTGTTGGTCCTACCAGTCCACGAGGGGTGGTTAACCTCATCTGTGCTGCTGGTAGGACGTAAGGGAATATGGAGATTTTTGTACCCCATGTGTGGTAGAGGGCTGGTTCTAGCTTGGTTTTTGTTTTTGTTTTTACATCAATCATGGGATAACCTCTTAAAGTGATACTTCACATGCCTGTAGGACCAATGTGGATATGAATCCATCCAAAGCAAAATGATAACTACAGTCACAGTGACCTGCTCAAGTACAACCAGCCTAAAAAAATTAATAAATCACAGGCACATTTTTTTTTAAAGTGTCCTATTTTTAAGGGCTGTCCAGGAATTTACAAATGGTTGGCACCCCTGACTGGGCGATTGGTTCATGCAGTATTGTGTATTCCCTTATGCTGCTTTTACTGTTTGTCCTCTCTTCCTGTATAGTTTCCCTGAAATTTATGAGCAGCAGTACATGTTGGTGCTGCAGTTAGACAGTGGACAAATGAGCTATATCTATATGTGCAGTATGTTGACAGTCTGCCCTCTGCTGGATATCTGTGCATATAACATGATTGCAAAGTTTTAATCATACATTGAGAAAGCGATTATTCCCTCAGGCTATAAAATGATATGAGACAATTACACCTTTTTAACTAATGTAGCGATATATTAATTAAAGCAAACAATTAAGGAAACACAAGTAATGGAGCATTAACTTTCTAAGGTTGACTCTTTTAAGGCTACTTTCACACTTGCGGCAGGACGGATCCGACAGGCTGTTCACCCTGTCGCATCCGTCCTTCCGCTATTTCACTGTGCCGCCGCTCCATCCCCTATGACTATAATGGGGACGGGAGCTCCAACGCAGCATGGCAGTGCACGGCGAAAGGCCGCCGGACTAAAAGTGCTGCATGTCCGACTTTTTAGTCCGGCAGCCTCTCACCGCGAACTGTCGTACTGCACCGGAGCTCCACCCCGTCCCGATTATAGTCAATGGGGACTGAGCTGTGGTCCGGCGGCACAGCGAAATAGCGGAAGAATGGATCTGACAGGGTGAACAGCCTGTCGGATCCGTCCTGCCGCAAGTGTGAAAGTACCCTAAGTCTGAAAAATGCCTGATCAGTTTGCATACAGTTTGCCTGATCAGGCAGTCAGTTCAGGCAACGGAACTGCCTGCCGGAATCAAACAACGCAAGTGTGAAAGTACCCTTATCTGTCCATTGCCAGTGGTCAGTGAGAGCAGTCTTTAAAGTTTTCATGGCTTTAAAAAAAAAACACTTTAGATAAGACACTAATAGAGCATTGCCTAAAGAAGACCATACACTTTATGCTATGTTCACATTGGTGGGGTTTCAGTGTTTTTGACAAAAAGAATAGTTCTGCAGACTATGCTATTCTTGCCTTCAAAAACATAAGAACCTGAGAGGAAACCTGCCAGACCCCTTTATAATTGGTTCTGTCAAAAGCCATTGACATTCATAAAGAAAAAATTCCACTAAGGGCTCATGCACACAACCGTTGTTTTGGTCCACATCCGAGCCGCAGTTTTTGCGGCTCGGATGCGGACCCATTCACTTCAATGGGGCCGCAAAAGATGCGGACAGCACTCCGTGTGCTGTCCGCATCCGTTGCTCCGTTTTGTAGCCCCGCCCAAAAAATATAACATGTCCTATTCTTGTCCGTTTTGCGGACAAGAATAGGGATTTCGACAAAGGGGCCGCCCGTTCCGTTCCGCAAATTGTGGAAGGCACACGGGCGGATTCCGTTTTTTGCGCATCCGCGGTTTGCGGATTGCAAAAAAAGGAACGGTCGTATGCATGAGGCCTAAGGGCTCATGCACACGACTGTTCTAGTTTTGCAGTCCGTTTTTAACGAATCCATTGTTACGTATCTGAGTTTTTTTTTTCTGTTTTGTAGCCACATTTGTTCCGTTATGCCACAAAACATATCTGTATGGTTTCCGTATGCGATCCGCAAACGGAAACAGGAAGTTTGTTATCATTACTGTAATGAACTGTAATATTTGCAAACAGTAAACACATAGGCAAAGTGGGCATGGATCCGCAAAATACGGATGACATACGGATTGTGTTCTGTATGCATTCCGTATTTTTTGCGGACCCTTTGACTTGAATAGGGCCACGGACTGTGATTTGCGGACAATAATAGGACATGCACTCATTTTTTGTGGAACGGCCAAGCGGACATACGGAAACGGAATGCAAACTGATTAATTTCCGTTGTTTTTGCGGACCCATTTAAGTAAATGGTTCCGCATACAGTCCACAAAAAAAACAGAACGGACACGGAAAGAAAATACGTTCGTGTGCATGAGCCCAAAAACCGAGCATATTTGAATCAGCCAAGCATGTACGCGCTGCCACAGGGGGTCAGCAGCCGCTAGGCATCTCTGCCAACTCCCATCTCCTGACGGTACAAATGATTGGCCATTTTAAAAGGATTTTACCATCTCAGACAATAGGGGCATATCGCTAGGATATGCCCCTATTGTTTAATAGGTGCGAGTCCCACATCTCTTCTCTACAATGAGAAGGGATCGGAGCTTCCATCGGGTCCCTGTGCTGATGTGACGGGGACCCCATGGCAGGGAAGGCAGCCGAGTTTAAAAAATGCTGTTACTGTGTAAAGCTTAAATAAAAAAAGTATACATATTAGGTATCACTGCATCCGTAACAACCTGTTCTATAAAAAAAACACATGACCTAACCCCTCATGTGAACACCGTAAAAAAATAAATAAATAAATAAACGGTGCCAAAAAAGCCATTTTTTTGTCACCTTACATAACAAAAAGTGTAATAGCAAGCGATCAAAAAGTCATATGCACCCCAAAATAGTGCCAATCAAATAGTCATCTCATCTGGCAAAAAGGATAACCTACCTAAGACAATCGACCAAAAACAAAAAAAACTATGGCTCTCAGAATATGGAGACACTAAAACATGATTTTTTTTTTCAAAAATGATATTATTGTGTAAAACTTACATAAATAATAAAAAGTTGAAATATTAGGTATCTCTGCGTCCGTAAGAACCTGCTCTATAAAAATATCACATGACCTAACCGCTCAGGTGAACACCGTAAAAAATAAAAAAATAAAAACGTTGTCAAAAAAGCCATTTTTTGTCACCTTACATCACAAAAAGTGTAATAGCAAGCGATCAAAAAGTCATATACACCCTAAAATAGTACCAATCAAACCGTCATCTCATCCCGAAAATGAGCCCCTACACAAGACAGTAGCCCAAAAAGTAAAAAAACAAACTATGGCTTTCAGAATATGGAGACACTAAAATATCTTTTTTGGCATTGTCGTGTAACAACCTGCTCTATAAAAATATCACGTGATCTAACCTGTCAGATGAAAATGTAAATAACAAAAAATAAAAACAGTGCCAAAACAGCATTTTTTTTGTTACCTTGCCTCACAAAAAGTTTAAAATAGAGCAACCAAAAATCATATGTACCCTAAAATAGTACCAACAAAACTGTCACCTGATCCCTTAGTTTCCAAAATGGGGTCACTTTTGGGGAGTTTCTACTCTAGGGGTGCATCAGGGGGGCTTCAAATGGGACATGGTTTCCAAAAACCAGTCCAGCAAAATCTGCCTCCCAAAAACCATATGGCATTTCTTTCCTTCTGCGCAATGCCGTGTGCCCGTACAGCAGTTTACAACCACATATGGGGTGTTTCTGTAAGCTACAGAATCAGGGCCATAAATATTGAGTTTTGTTTGGCTGTTAAGCTTGCTTTGTTAGTGGATAAAAATTGATTAAAATGGAAAATTGAAAAAAGTAAAATTCTGAAATTTAATCTCTATTTTCCATTAATTCTTGTGGAACACCTAAAGAGTTAACAAAGTTTGTAAAATCAGTTTTGAATACCCTGAGGGGTATAGTTTATAAAATGGGGTCACTTTTTGGGAGTTTCTACTCTACGGGTGCATCAGGGGGTCTTCAAATGTGACATGGCAGCTTAAAATTATTCCAGTGAAATATGCTTTCCAAAACCCATATGGCGTTCCTTTCCTTCTGCGCTCTGCTGTGTGCCTGTACAGCAGTTTGCAACCACATATGGGGTGTTTCTGTAAACTACACAATCAGGGAAATAAATATTGAGTTTTGTTTGGCTGTTAACCCTTGCTTTGTTAGTGGATAAAAATTGATTAACCGCCTCTGGACCGCCTAACGTAGTATCGCGGTCCGGAGGCGTCAGCTCTGCGCAGAGTCACGCATATACGCGTCATCTCGCGCGAGCTGAGATTTCCTGTGAACGCGCGAACACAGGCACGCGCGTTCACAGGATCGGAAGGTAAGCGAGTGGATCTCCAGCCTGCCAGCGGCGATCGTTCGCTGGCGGGCTGGAGATGCGATTTTTTTAACCCCTAACAGGTATATTAGACGCTGTTTTGATAACAGCATCTAATATACCTGGTCCTCTGGCGGTCCCTTTTGTTTGGATCGACCACCAGAGGACACAGGTAGCTGTGTAAAGTAGCACCAAACACCACTACACTACACCCCCCCTGTCACTTATTAACCCTTATGAAACTCTGATCACCCCATATAGATTCCCTGATCACCCCCCTGTCATTGATCACCCGCCTGTCATTGATCACCCCCCTGTAAGGCTCCATTCAGACGTCCGTATGATTTTTACGGATACACGGATACATGGATCGGATCCGCAAAACGCATACGGACGTCTGAATGGAGCCTTACAGGGGGGTGATCAATGACAGGGGGGTGATCAGGGAGTCTATATGGGTGATCACCCCCCTGTCATTGATCACCCCTCTGTAAGGCTCCATTCAGACTTTTTTTGGCCCAAGTTAGCGGAAATATATATATATTTTTTTCCCTTACAAAGTCTCATATTCCACTAACTTGTGTCAAAAAATAAAATCTCACATGAACTCACCATACCCCTCACGGAATCCAAATGCGTAACATTTTTTAGACATTTATATTCCAGACTTCTTCTCACGCTTTAGGGCCCCTAAAATGCCAGGGCAGTATAAATACCCCACATGTGACCCCATTTCGGAAAGAAGACACCCCAAGGTATTCCGTGAGGGGCATATTGAGTCCATGAAAGATTAAAAATTTTGTCCCAAGTTAGCGGAAAGGGAGACTTTGTGAGAAAATACAAAAAAAAATCAATTTCCGCTAACTTGTGCCAAAATAAAAATCTATGAACTCGCCATGCACCTCATTGAATACCTTGGGGTGTCTTCTTTCCAAAATGGGGTCACATGTGGGGTATTTTTACTGGCCTGGCATTTTAGGGGCCCGAAAACGTGAGAAAAAGTCTGGGATGTCTAAAAATTTCTAAAAATGCCCTCCTAAAAGGAATTTGGGCCGCTTTGCACATCTAGGCTGCAAAAAACTGTCACACATGTGGTATCGCCGTACGTAGGAGAAGTTGGGGAATGTGTTTTGGGGTGTCATTTTACATATACCCATGCTGGGTGAGATAAATATCTTGGTCAAATGCCAACTTGTATAAAAGAATTCCCCAACTTCTCCTGAGTACGGAGATACCACATGTGTGACACTTTTTTGCAGCCTAGGTGGGCAAAGGGGCACACATTCCAAAGAGCACCTTTAGGATTTCACAGGTCATTGTTTACACATTTTGATTTCAAACTACTTTGCACACATTAGGGCCCCTAGAATGTCAGGGCAGTATAACTACCCCACAAGTGACCCCATTTTGGAAAGAAGACACCCCAAGGTATTCCGTGAGGGGCATGGCGAGTTCCTAGAATTATTATTTTTTTTGTCGCAAGTTAGCGGAAAATGATGATTATTTTTTATTTTTTTTCTAACAAAGTCTCATATTCCACTAACTTGTGACAAAAAAATTAAAAATTCTAGGAACTCGCCATGCCCCTCGCGGAATACCTTGGGGTGTCTTCTTTCCAAAATGGGGTCACTTGTGGGGTAGTTATACTGCCCTGGCAATTTAGGGGCCCATATGCGTGAGAAGTAGTTTGCAATCAAAATCTGTAAAAAATGGCCGGTGAAATCCTAAAGGTGCTCTTTGGAATGTGTGCCCCTTTGCCCACCTAGGCTGCAGAAAAGTGTCACACATCTGGTATCGCCGTACTCAGGAGAAGTTGGGCAATGTGTTTTGGGGTGTCATTTTACATATACCCATGCTGGGTGAGATAAATATCTTGGTCAAATGCCAACTTTGTATAAAAAAATGGGAAAAGTTGTCTTTTGCCAAGATATTTCTCTCACCCAGCATGGGTATATGTAAAATGACACCCCAAAACACATTCCCCAACTTCTCCTGAGTACGGCAATACCAGATGTGTGACACTTTTTTGCAGCCTAGGTGGGCAAAGGGGCACACATTCCAAAGAGCACCTTTCGGATTTCACCGGTCATTTTTTACAGATTTTGATTTCAAACTACTTCTCACGCATCTGGGCCCCTAAAATGCCAGGGCAGTATAACTACCCCACAAGTGACCCCATTTTGGAAAGAAGACACCCCAAGGTATTCCGTGAGGGGCATGGCGAGTTCCTAGAATTATTATTTTTTTTGTCGCAAGTTAGCGGAAAATGATGATTATTTTTTATTTTTTTTCTAACAAAGTCTCATATTCCACTAACTTGTGACAAAAAAATTAAAAATTCTAGGAACTCGCCATGCCCCTCGCGGAATACCTTGGGGTGTCTTCTTTCCAAAATGGGGTCACTTGTGGGGTAGTTATACTGCCCTGGCAATTTAGGGGCCCATATGCGTGAGAAGTAGTTTGCAATCAAAATCTGTAAAAAATGGCCGGTGAAATCCTAAAGGTGCTCTTTGGAATGTGTGCCCCTTTGCCCACCTAGGCTGCAGAAAAGTGTCACACATCTGGTATCGCCGTACTCAGGAGAAGTTGGGCAATGTGTTTTGGGGTGTCATTTTACATATACCCATGCTGGGTGAGATAAATATCTTGGTCAAATGCCAACTTTGTATAAAAAAATGGGAAAAGTTGTCTTTTGCCAAGATATTTCTCTCACCCAGCATGGGTATATGTAAAATGACACCCCAAAACACATTCCCCAACTTCTCCTGAGTACGGCAATACCAGATGTGTGACACTTTTTTGCAGCCTAGGTGGGCAAAGGGGCACACATTCCAAAGAGCACCTTTCGGATTTCACCGGTCATTTTTTACAGATTTTGATTTCAAACTACTTCTCACGCATCTGGGCCCCTAAAATGCCAGGGCAGTATAACTACCCCACAAGTGACCCCATTTTGGAAAGAAGACACCCCAAGGTATTTTGTGATGGGCATAGTGAGTTCATGATAGTTTTTATTTTTTGTCACAAGTTAGTGGAATATGAGACTTTGTAAGAAAAAATAAATAAATAAATAAATCATCATTTTCCGCTAACTTGTGACAAAAAATAAAAAGTTTTATGAACTCACTATGCCCATCAGTGAATACCTTAGGGTGTCTACTTTCTGAAATGGGGTCATTTGTGGGGTGTTTGTACTGTCTGGCCATTGTAGAACCTCAGGAAACATGACAGGTGCTCAGAAAGTCAGAGCTGCTTCAAAAAGCGGAAATTCACATTTTTGTACCATAGTTTGTAAACGCTATAACTTTTACCCAAACCATTTTTTTTTTTAAAACATGTAGAACAATAAATTTAGCGAAAAATTTATATATGGATGTCGTTTTTTTTGCAAAATTTTACAACTGAAAGTGAAAAATGTCATTTTTCTGCAAAAAAATTGTTACATTTCGATTAATAACAAAAAAAGTAAAAATGTCAGCAGCAATGAAATACTACCAAATGAAAGCTCTATTAGTGAGAAGAAAAGAAGGTAAAATTCATTTGGGTGGTAAGTTGCATGACCGAGCAATAAACGGTGAAAGTAGTGTAGTGCAGAAGTGTAAAAAGTGGCCTGGTCATTAAGGGGGTTTCAGCTAGGGGGGTTGAAGTGGTTAAAATGGAAAATCTGCCAAAAAAGTGAAATTCAGAATTTTCATCTCTATTTTCCATTAATTCTTGTGGAACACCTAAAGGGTTAACAACATTTGTAAAATCAGTTTTGAATACCTTAAGGGGTGTAGTTTCTAAAATGGGGTCATTTTTGGGTGGTTTCTATCATGTAAGCCTCACCAAGTAACTTCAGTCCTGAACTGGTCCTTAAGGGTCTATTCACACGTTCGTTTTTTCTTTCCTGATCTGTTCCGTTTTTTGCTGAACAGATCTGGACCAGATCTGGACCCATTCATTTTCAATGGGTCCTGAAAAAAAACGGACAGCACAATGTCTGATTTTTTTTCAGGACCCATTGAGAATGAATGGGTCCAGATCTGGTCCAGATCTGTTCAGCAAAAAACGGAACAGATCAGGAAAGAAAAAACGGACGTGTGAATAGACCCTAAAAAGTGGGTTTTGGACATTTTCTGAAAAATTATAAGATTTGGTTCTAAACTTCTAAGCCTTCTAACGTCCCCAAAAAATTAAATGGCATTCACAAATTGATCCAAACATGAAGTAGACATATGGGAAATGTAAAGTAATAACTATTTTTGTAGGCATTGCTATCTATTATAAAAGTAGAGAAATTGACATTTGAAAATTGTTGGTAAATTTGGCATTTTTTTATAAATAAAGAAAAATTTGACTCAATTTTGCCACTGTGATGAAATACAATATGTGAGTGGCCTAGATAAGTAAAAGGGTTTTAACGTTATCACCACATAAAGTAACACATTTCAGATTTGCAAAAAATGGCCTGAAAAATTGCAGGGTCCTGAAGGGGTTAAAAAATCAGCCTTGCTTTCCTCATCAGCAAACTTTCAGCTAACACCATACACATGTGCGGACTGGCCATAGTCCCTACCAGCCTCCCAAGCCCTCCTCATGACTGCTGGCCAGGTGCATAGCAATCTAATTTTTCAGCCTTAATTCTAGGAACATCAGGTACTCTTGCATCTGGCCAACGGCCATAGGTGCCCTCTTGAGCGCAACTGTATTACCGTTCTTAGGCTGGTGATACAGTTGAATACTGTGATGAGGGCGGCATAATTTATTAGCGCATTGTGATATCTGCATCTGATGGGGCGGTATTTTGTGCAGCACTAAGGCCCCGCCTACTTCTGTTCTTACTGCCCACTTGTTTTGGCCCACCTTCTGTCAATTTAAACCCACCTACAACATGAGGCCACGTTTATTTATTTTTTCCCCAGTCCACCCCTGTCCATACATGCTTGATCTTATATTCATATTGTTCACGTGAAGGTCCATTGTCTCATCATCTGCAAAGACCAGATCACTTCCAAAGTATAAGAGGATTCTAGAAAAAAAGCTTTCTGGGTTAAAAATATAGGCGATCGAGACTTTGTCACTTTTTGTGACAGACTGCAGCTATGATCTCCTGTCATTGTGGAAGCCATTGCATTGATTGATTGATTGAAGAAAATTTGCATTTTTAATTTAATTTCATAGATACTGCTGCTAATGATCTTTTCCATTACCCAAAAGACTACAATTCACAATATCCAGTTTCTGAAAAGTGCCCATTCAGTTAGTGGGATGATAACACACCATCCGATGAATAATACATGAAATACATACCGTAGTTCATAATTTCATCTATTATCAGGCTGATTAGCTTCTGTTCCCTCTTAACTGGAAATGACAGGAAACTTATCAGGCAATTTGTTCTCTAAAGTTCTATAAAGCTGGACAACAGGCTCTGGTTCATGACGTGGTCAGGAGGCAAATGCCTTTAGTGCCACTTCTGGTGCCCACAGATATTAGACATCTATCTTCCTGTTATGTTCTGTCACTATGTACTATACATATAGATATGTAGTAGGTTACTATAAGTCTGTATGTATGTATACTCTACTACTTTTGTCAAAGTCCACTAAACACCAATGAGGGTTAAAATGAGGCTCCTAGGGTTAGAACACATGGGGTTCCTAATGAAAGGCTCATATGCGGTAATAACCGTGCCATACGGTTAATAGGGTAATAGTTTTTGTCGAAACCCATAAATATTCATGCGGAAAACCTCAGAGATTATTGTTACACACCCCCATAGCTCTGCGACTGCATGTCAAAGGGCTAGAACAGAACTAGGGAAATTAGGAAATATAATTATTTTTCCCTAAAACATGCTTAGCTTATGTATATATTACTGACCATCAGATTTATAGTGCTTTCTTTTTTATTTTATTTTTACATAACTCGGACAACCCTTTTAACTGGTAAGGTTTCTTTTTGTAGTGCAACTGATTTATTTTAACTATTAAGTGACAGCTGCAGTCCACGAGCTGGCATTCAACTGAGCGTGTGAATTTGGACTGCAGCTGTAGCAGTGGCGTTGTATGGGTTGCCAGCACCCGGGGCAAGCCAAAAACTCTGAGTACAGATAATGTAGTAGATGGGTGTGAGCCCTCAGAATTCAGAACACACACAGTGTGACCTGAAGTCTGGGGTCAGGATGCGGCAGGGTCGGCCATATTCTTAATCTCCTCGCCCAACCCTACCGTGAAACAGATATGTGCATGGACATTATTATTACAGTAGAATACAGCACCATACCTGTTACATCCAGTGACGTCTCCTGTGATGTAGACTTTCCTCAACGTCTTCATTCAGAGATAAGACCACCATGATAACTTCTTTCAGCCGCTTCTCGTCTCTGCAGAGTTTCACATAAAAAAATGTAGGTTCCTCACTTTACTATTATCCTCTCCTTCCTGGTGTCTCAACACTTTCATCCTGCTGCCCCAGTACTGTGCTAGAGCCAGACAGATAGTCTCTTTATTATGAATATAATGGCCCCCTCTTTATTATAAATATAATGGCCCCCTCTTTATTATTACTATAATGGCCCCCTCTTTATTATTACTATAATGGCCCCCTCTTTATTATTACTATAATGGCCCCCTCTTTATTATTAATATAATGCCCCCCTCTTTATTATTAATATAATGGCCCCCTCTTTATTATTAATATAATGTCCCCCTCTTTGTTATTAATGTAATAGCCGCCTCTCCACTCTTATTACTATGATGTCCAGTCAGTGGTCCTCCTCTTTCTGCTCCTCCCCCACCCCCATAGTGCCCCCAGTGCCTCTGCAATTAGGGTAGGGTACATAAAAAAGAAAAAAATAATACTTACCTCTCTCCATCACAGCTTGTGGCGTCCCGGCGCAGGCGGTCACGAACGCCTCACTGTGCCTTCCTGCGCCACGTCATCGTCTCATCTCGCGACAGTGAGGTAATCGATTTGTGACCGAGTCCTGCGTCACTCTACTGCCTTATAGGCTTCAGGCCTAGTGGCCTGAAGCCTATGAGGCATAACAGAGGGGACAGGAGCCATAGGCTCCCGTGGCCTTCATTGAAATTTCAACTGCCTGGTGCCCCCTGCAATTTGGCGCCTGGGGCAACCCCCCCCCCCCCCCCCCCCCCCCCGCCATGCCCCTGAGCTGTAGATCAATACTGTTACTAATGTGGAGGGGCCATTTTAGTAACCTGATGTGAGTTACGTTAGTAATCTCAGGATCAGGAATTTTATTGAAAAATATTAATTCCCTGGTAGCTGTTTGCTGCTATTTCCTCAAAGGCTGCTTCCGGAATATTGTATTAACAAGTATTTTACTATAAGTGCCCCAAGATTAGTTAAATCAACAGAGACCTCTCATTTCTACTACATATTGCTGCTGTTAGACAGATCAGGTCTCTATCTGATGACTTGACACAGTAGAAAATTGCATAGATGTATATATAGTTTGTATGTGGGGGTAATTTTAAATAACCTTTGCGCCGCAATAAATTACCCCGTCAAGTATAAATGTCTCAAGCTATTTGTCGCACAGCGCCTCTTACCACTTCTGCTGCTGCACTCGTTCGTGGGTTGCAGTGGTTCCCCCGCCAGAACGTGTGTCCCGGCGGTGCTCTCGAGGCACATGCAATGAATAAAAAGTATGACTGATACAGGCCGGCCTAAATCCCGCTTAGCATCTTATGGGACGTTGAACTACAGTCATTCAGCTAATGAATATTAGCTTTATTAGGCATATATGCAACAGAAAATTTTATAACAATGCATTTGAATAGCAGTGTACATAAAACAATATAAAGCACATAGCATTAGTAGAGACTAAGTGCTGATTTTGAGGAGAATGCAATGTGTGTGTAACACCCCAGAGAAACCTCAGGGTAGCTGTTTTGTGTTTGTCTTTGTATGTCTTATATGTGTAATAAATGCAGCACTTTGTATTTATTTGGGTACCCCAGAGCTGGTTCCTCCTCTCCTAAGTATAAGCCGAGGGCGGCTTAACTCGAAGTAAGGGCAAACGTAACACCCCAGAGTTGTGTTACTAAACTCTTCTACCCCGCTACAATCTGTTAAGAGCCTTTACCTTGTCATCTGATATGATTTTATATTATGTCAGTCACAAATGTGCATAAACCACGTTAAATGTAAATTATTGTTGTAATTTTCCATGTTCACCAGCAGGTGAGGACTGTTTAGTACTTCTAAGATGGAATAGTTCATTCCAGTTTAGCTCCCCCTCTGTGGAGGTGTGGACTATTCCCACAGCCTACACCTTGGGTGGAGAAGGAAGTTAGAAGGGAGTGCAGCTAGGGGTAGGGTGTGTGTGTTAGGAGTTCCTGATATAGGGAACCAAGCCAGGACCAAGTCTCGTGCTGAGACACTTGATCGAATCCCCAGCCTGAGCCCTGCAGCCTCAGCTAGATGAAACAGCAGACAACCTCCAGTTCCAGGAAGAAAGCATACCCTGAGACGATAACTGTGAGTAAAGTCTAGAGACCCAGGAGAAGTCATATTCCTCCTCAGCTAGTCAGTCCCCATAAAGCAGAAGATAGAAAGAAAGTGCAGAAGCCAAATTCCTGGCACAGTTTTAGAGCTACAAAGCAGACATCCTTTCCTGCAAGCTCCAGGTTTATAGAGCAGAAGATTCATTCCTGCCAACCATTGCTGAAAGCCTGCTGGGACCTAAGACCAAAGCTGTATTTTGGTTGGATGAAAGTTACTCTCAGTAAAAACAAGTTTGAACTTTACCAAAAGTCTGGATATCAGTTCCTGCTGCAAAATCCCTCTATTACTCCTCCTATCACTACACTCCATTTTATTGCAAGTGAGCCAGGAGCCAAGAGTCCAGCCGTACCCAGGTAGGAGAGACTGTTGACACCACTATCATCACCGTACAGAGACATTATAGGCAATCACATCACTCTGGCATGCCTAACCTGGGACGTGAGTTATAACACCTTTGAATGGCCCAGTGATTGTACCCTGCACATGCTGAAATTGGCGCCACAACAAATACTGACCTATTTAACAACCCGTATGTGGCCACTTCAAAAGTTGTATCACGAACAGGATCGGATCGAATTGTGTGCCTATCCCTGCCGAACAGGACACGGATCGAAATGTGTGCCTCAACAGGATTGGATTGTGTGCCTATCCCTGCTACTAGGCCTACAAATTGTGCCAAAACCCTAAAAATTTACTTTATTGCTTAATTGCGGTGCCAGAAAGCTGTACACTGTGCGCACCGGAACTCCAGGGGTTAATTCGCCATATTCATGTAATGCCGCCGCTTCTTCATGCCCTTCAGAAGCGGTAAAACTCAAGAATGCCCTCTCAAGAATGCGAAAATGATGTCTACGCCCCCTAGAAGCGGGAACTCTCAAGCCTGCCCACCAAGAACTTTGCAATGTGAGCCAAGGGAGTGAAGACTTCTCCCTCTGGGCTCCACCCTCATTCCCTGTACCGAGTGAGAGAGGAGATGCAAGAAACATGGCGCTCCCATCACCCAAGTGGGACCAAATGGCTATCCAGGGAGAACTAGTGTACGAGGCTCACCTACCAGAGATCCGGGTCTCCCAGCTTGTGAAGAGAGCTGGCCCCAGCACTTTTTTAGTGTGCCCAGAGGCTGCGAGTTTCTCAACTGGTGGCGAGACGGCCGCTGCAGCTCTAACAAAGATGGCCCCTGTTCCTGAACCCGCTCCCGCGGATGATGACGTCGAGTTAGCAGTACGGACCCTGGAGGCTGTGGTTACCTCCGCGATGGCCGAACACACAGACAAGACCTCCCCCAAGAGCCAACAGCCCTATGGTTTAATGTGGAGAGAGGAGTGGGCTTCCTCAGGACAATCACTCAGGGGCCGAAATATTTGTGCGCCGCCACTCTGTTAAGCGCCACTATTTGTCGCAGGTCCACCACAACCTGTATGTGGGCGACCAGGTGGAATACACCCCCATGTGCTCCATCCAAGGCCCTTTCGCCACCGGTGTGACTTTACTGGCCAAACCATTGTGCCCTGCACTTACCCCAGAGACCTGGCAGTAAGATCCAGGCTCTGCAGGGAGAGTCCGCTGCCTACAAGAGACCCCAGATGGCATGATGAGGCTTAGGGAACATCCCCAGCCAGAACCGGAGCCCCTCATCCCTGACCTGGCTGCACCACCAACACTATAGGTGGGCCAGATTAACAATTCTGTTCTGACATTTAACCCCAGGGGGCAGCCATACGTCCTACCCTGGAAGCTCCCACAGGCACCCCCAGTTTGCCTTCCAGAGCTTCTCCAGCCAGAGGTGTTGTCCACATCTGCACTGACTAGGGATCCCGGCTTGCAGCAGGTCACTGCAGCATTCTCCAGGCTGACTACTCAGCCATTACCAAAAGGCACCACTGGAGGGCAGTGGCGCACGACAACTGCTGCAACATTGAGCTACCAGAAACAGGAGCGCCCTCTAATGAGATTTAGTAGCCCCAGCAGCGAGGAGGACCTGGACGTCCTTCTCTAAAATGCCCTTCTCACCTTAAAAATAGAAAGAACTAATGGGAGCCACAGTGTGGACTGTTCCTGAAAACTGAGGGACTGTCGGCCAGTTTTGTTTTACTCCGTTGCCACTAGTAACAGCCTCAGCTGGATGGCCATGTTTGTGAGGACTACCCTCAACTACTTTTAACCCCTTATATCCAAGTTTACATTGTTTTGTCCCCTTCCTCAGGTTACTTGATAGCCTTAGGGAAATATGCTGCTATTTTATGTGCTTTTATGTGACATTTTATACCACCCTTTGGATTACAATTGACTTTTATTGTTCCTGTGCATTACAAGTGACTTATGGACTTATTGTTCCTGTCCACAGTCAAGCACTTCAAGAAAAAAGGACTCAAGTCATATTTCAGCGTATTATGTTAATATTGATTGCACTGATATTTGCATAATGTTTTTGCACTAATCTCATTACAAGTTTACAGGTTATGCAACATTCAAGTATTATGCCCATTGTGTGTATTCTTTTCTAGGTGCCGCAATGTGACCCTCATGCACTTATTGTGATATTGCACTTACTTTTGCACTTAGCCAGATATGTAGCACCTTACTCTTGTGTGCCTTGCTTTACAGCTCTTGTTCTCTCCCCCCTTTAAACGGACTGCCTATATGGACGCTTAATACTAATGGCCTACACCCGGTGTTATATACCCACGGGTACCCCAGGGTAGGACCAAGTGGTAAGTTCCGGCAGATCTAGTAACTACACGGGTAACCCTGCTGCTTCAGGAACGGCTAGGGGAGTCATAGACCCCTACTTCCCGTTTGTTATTTGTTCAGGAGTGCTCCCATCCTGAGGTGTCTTCCAGGAGTTTCATGGGATTATCATACCCTCCTACTGTGACTGCCAGAAGTGCATGGAGAAGCTAATACCTCCCCTTCTGTGCCTTTGCCTAAGGTATGGCGCCTCAAACCTTAGAGCCACTTTTAGCTACCCATAGTCACCATAGTGATCATGCTATAAGCCTTATATTTTGATTTTGGTGCAGGGAAGGGAATACAGGATAAAGCCACACTTCCATTTGCGGGCATTTCATTACATAATGGTGGGATTACAGAGTAAAGACACCCCCATGCTTCATTTGGTGTTTACAGAGCTCAGAACACTTCAAAGTCAGTCAGTAGTGATTGCTTAGTGCAGACCTTTGGTTCACTGGTTATACCGAGAGGGAAACTGTTAATTAGGACACCCTACTTGTGACGAGACCAATCTCGCCACATTGCATTGGAGAAGCCTGGTTGCCCGCCTGCTTTCTTTAGACTATGGCCCCATGTTGAAACGCTTGATTTTCCCCTGCAAAGACTATGTGAAAGAATTTGGCTCCATGGCAATTGAACTGTATTCATGTAGTCTGAGTGCCATTCACCTAATAATATGCACTCAGACCGGAGCTATCTGGGGATGTGTTAAAGGGAACCTGTCACCAGTTTTATGGTGTCCTAACTAAGGGCAATATAAATAAATGACTGATTCTTTTAGCAAAATGCTGGGTCACATTCTTTAATTGACCCAGTCAATCTGCCAACATCTTGTATTGAAAAGCTCCAGCTGATAATGATGAGTCATGAATATTCATGAGCTCCTGACTCTCCCCGCCCACCTGCTGCTGAGTGACAGTTTGTTTCCATAGGAATCAGCAGCAGGTGGGCAGGGGAGTGGCTATAGCTCTGAATTAAATATACGCTGGACTCAATGACATCACGCTGGACTCGAATCAGCTCATTAGCATGCGGTATGTGGCATCTTTGTGTGTATATTATGAGGTAACCATCTGTCACACCAGTAAGTGAATACATCTAAGGTACTTTATAGTAGTTAATGATTGTATATAATTAGTTAGATTATAATTAAATATCCACATGACAGGTTCCCTTTAAATGTCTATGTTTTATGTAATAGCTGCACAGTTAAATATTCTTATGTCTTTGATTGTCTTTGCCCTTGGAGATAAATTGGATTACTTCCCAATTGTCTCCAGGACAGAAGACATTGTGTAAAACTGTGTATTCTCCTGCCTGTGATGATTACATTAACCCATTGTGTACGGTAATTGTATCACAGGCAGAGGGGAGGATTTTGTGTGGGAGTGTCTGAGTGTATTATACAGGGTTACTGGTTGTTTTACAAAACCCTGTGGGTGGTACTAATGTGTATATAAGAGCAATAAACACACAGCTGTCCACTGCTTTACCCTCAACACAGAGCTTGGTCTCGTTCTTGGGGGGATTGTATGCTGTTCCAGTCGACTGCTAGAAGTGTAAACCTTTCATATGGTTTTTCCTATTCAGCTGTATGCAGCATTCATATGGTTTCCAGTTTGGGAGATTGGCATCTTTAGTAGCTGCATTTGCATCTGGAAAGAGAATATCGCATAAACGGCTTTTAACCCCTTTTATGCCCGGGGTGCCGTTACACTATTCATGCTATTTACTTGGGTACCCCAGAGCTGTTTCCTCCCCTCCTAAGCATAAGCCGAGGGCGGCTTAACTTGAAATTTTCCATGTTCACCAGCAGATGGCTGCAATGGCTTGGTAAGGACTTAGTTTCAGTTTAATACATCTAAGATGGAATAGTTCATTCCAGTTTAGCTCCTCCTCTGTGGAGGTGTGGACTATTCCCACAGCCTACACCTTGGGTGGAGAAGGAAGTTAAAAGGGAGTGCAGCCCACCCCCTGCTAGGGGTAGGGTGTGTGTGTTAGGAGCTCCTGATATAGGGAACTAAGCCAGGACCAAGTTTTGTGCTGAGACACTTGATCAAATCCCCAGCCTGAGCCCTGCAGCCTCAGCTGGATAAAACAGCAGACAACCTCCAGTTCCAGGAAGAAAGCATACCCTGAGACAATAACTGTGAGTAAAGTCCAGAGACCCAGGAGAAGTCATATTCCTCTTCAGCTAGTCAGTCCCCATAAAGCAGAAAATAGAAAGAAAGTGCAGAAGCCAAATTCCTGCCACAGTTTTAGAGCTACAAAGCAGACGTCCTTTCCTGCAAGCTCCAGGTGTATAGAGCAGAAGATTAATTCCTGCCAACCATTGCTCAAAGCCTGCTGGGACCTAAGACCAAAGCTATATTTTGCTTGGATGAAAGCTGCTCTCAGTAAAGGCGAGTTTGAACTTTACCAAAATTCTGGATATCAGTTTCTGCTGCAAAATCTCTCTATTACTCCTCCTATCACTACACTCCATTTTATTGCAAGTGAGCCAGGAGCCAGGAGTCCAGCTGTACCCAGGTAGGAGAGACTGTTGCACCACTATCATCACCATACAGAGACATTATAGGCAATCATACCACTCTGGCATGCCTAACCTGGGACGTGAGTTATAACACCTTTGAATGGCCCGGTGATTGTACCCTGCAAATGTCGTCATGACAAATACTGAACTATTTAACAACCTGTACCTGGCCACTGCATGTGCTGCTGGACTAATTAGCAGCCAGGTAAGGTCAAACACTGGACTGGATCACAGGTGCCGGTCCGGGTTTTTGTTAACACTTAGATGCCTTTAAAAGACAGCTGGGTTCATGCAGAGGGGATCTCTGTATTGGGATCTGATGTTTGTGCCGGGATGACTGTCAGTAATAACCAAGGAAGGGGGGGGTAAGCCCCATATTACCTCTGGTCCCCTTACAATACCAACCCCATCAAATAAAGGACACTGACACTGCTCTTCTTTTAACCTCTTTTATTGTTGTTGGGTGGTAATCGGCCACAGCTATTTATTCAAACGGCAAAAACCATAAACACCAAAACTCTGCGATCTGCCAGCCGCTGGCCTCCCAGCGGGCAGTTACGCCCATTTGTCTCCAACACCTCTCCGTTGTATTAACCTGCCACTATGGAGGAGAACCGCCCTCAAACGGTGCTCTGACCACTACCCAATAAGAACATGTCCTGCTCCACCCCATCTTGAAGGCCTGAAAGGAATATGTCCAACCCGATATCGGAAAGGTGAACCCCATCCGTCCTCTTCACCCTCAAACTCCCGGGACCTAACAAAGCTGGATATACGAGAGTTCACCATTCTCCTGCACCTTAGCACCGCTTCCCCGTCCCTGCCACCTTGCCATACCACTCGTGGAACGATTTCGGACCACAACCACCTCCCTGATGGCATAAGCGTCAAATGCTCGACCAATGGCATGGAACCTATGTCGTTTCCCCCAGCATCCCAGCATGGACGACCAGAATCACTGGACCATTGGCTTGCAAACCAATATCCACCACCTGCGATAGGAGTTGAGACCATCTTAAGCCACGAATTCCTCTCCATGACACATCCACTTCACGGAAACCGAGGGATCTCCCACCATGTCTGCAGTCAGCTCTCTGCGCCGCCCAGAAAATATATGAATGGCCGAGCATCCACATGGCCTGCCACCCTGAATCTGCAAGAAAAAACCATTAGAACAAAACACACTTTAAAACCCCCATACAACAAAGTACAATGCGGCTAATATCGTATTCCACTAATAATTATTATTTTTTTATAACAAAAGATCCGGTCTAATATATCTCGCAAAGCAAGCAGACTTCCATCTGCCAATTCTCATAACTTTCGATTCAGGCAAACCTGCTCTAGCAGCCTCTGTTGCCGCCCCAATTCGGAATGAGTGGGTGCTGAAGTCCTTGGTATCCACCCCCGCCAACGCTAAACAAGACCGAAAAACCGTGGTAAACTAAAATTTGGTCATCGGAGAGCCATCTGCATGAGCGAAGAAATTGTGACCTGCCGAGTGCAGCACTCTATAATTAGTTATCAGCATTACCAGGCAGGCTACGCCGGGAACCGGGTGGAGAGGAATCCAGGTACCCCTACCAAACTGGTCTGTCTTGGAACGACTGACCCGGATCCTTAATTAATCGTTACCTAGGACAACATCCTGAAAAGAAAGACCTCCGGGTTTGTGACTAGAGGGGGCCACCAACTCGCCAACTCGGAGGGCCACAAAAAAGGCTAGGCTAAAACTCCCAGAGAACAGTGCAGTCTCAAAGGGGTATGCACAGACCTCAGGAAGCTTGGCAATAAGCCTGCCTAGGAGGCTGAACAAGATTGGACGTCGACTCTCCCATGAAACAAACTCCTTCCTCCAGCTCCGTAATGCCTGATGAATAATAAACTGCTTGGTAACGTCTGGGCAGCCGCGCAATCGGGAATGAAAGGCGATACCCGACAGGCTCCATTGCGCAACCACCGGAGAAATTCGTGGATCGCAAACGCTGCTGTCCACCAAGTCCCACAGGTACTGTGGGCATCGCCTGCCCTCCTGATCTGCTTCTGGGAGAAAGGACTGAAAATCCTGCCAATGAAAACGGGAAAGGGCATCAGCAACTTTATTATCCACCCCTGGAACATGAAGAGCCCTGAAATAAATATTGCACTCAAGGTACCGCAGCACTAAATGCCACAGAAAGGCCAAAACTGGGAGGCAAGAGGAAGACAAACGACATGGTAAACCACTCCCAAATACGATAATAGGGAACACGATAATAGGGAACAACTCTAATAAAATGAGGTTCTTACATAACCCAGAGGACTTCTAGGAATGGGGCCATGGAGCGGCGCACCATTCAATCCCCAAAATAGTCCCAAAACCGCAGGACCCAGAAGCATCAGAAAATAGGGACAACTTGGAATTAGAGATTACCCTGGACATGTAAGAGGTGTGGCCATTGTAAGATTGTAGAAAAGCCTTCCAAACCCCCAAGTCTTCTTTCAGAGACTTAGGGAGCCGGATGCGATGCCGAGGAGATTTAACACCCCGGGTGGCCAATGACAGACGCCGAGCAAAAACTCGTCCCATGGGTATTACCCTACATGCAAAACATAAAAGGCCTAAAAGAGACTGAAGCTGGAGAAGGGTAACTTTTTTAACTGATAAAAACCCATCGATAAAGCCGAGAAGCTTCTGAAGCTTCTCATGCGGCAAACGAAAAACCATGTCCACTGTGTCGATTTCGATACCCAAAAATGACAGCCTTGTGACTGGGCCTTCGTTTTTTTCCACTGAAATGGGAACCCCAAACTGAGCCATTTTCTCCAAAAAGATATTCAGCAGGGACAAGCAAATCGTCCAACTAATGCAAAACTGACGTAGAGCCCGACTCATAACGGACGACCCACTCTAGGAAAGAACCGAACAACTCAAAATAATTACACGAAATGGAGCAACCCATAGGGAGACATGTGTCATAGTAAAACTGGCCATCAACGCAACAACCTAGCAAATGGAAACAATCGGGGTGGACAGGGAGAAGAAGGAAAGACGATTCAATGTCCGACTTAGCCAGGAGAGCCCCTCTACCCGCCTCCCTGACCAACGCCACCCCACCGCCTGGTTAAAGGAGACATACGACACCAAAGCGTCCTCTGGACCGATGGCGTCATTCACAGACGAGCCCTTCGGGTGGTAGAGGTGATGTATCAGTCTTAACTTACCCGGTTCTTTTTTACGGACCACGCCAAGCAGGGAAACACGTAAAATAGGGAACGGTATATCAATAAACGGACCTTTAATCCTACGCAGGGAAACCTCCCTATTGACCTTCTCCCTAAGGACCTCTGGAAGCTCATGAGCGGCGGATGGCCATCGGTCCATAGGAAGAAGACCCCCCTGAACCAGTGGCACCCCCTGAAAATGGGGGAGGTCTTTGCGCCATCATTAATCTCAACCACACGTCCGTAGCTTTAACCCCTCCAACCAATCTCAGGTTGTAACGCTAAACGACGCCGGAACTCCTCATCATAACGCCACCAGGTGCTGCCCCCAAGAGATTTGTAAGCGCTATAGATTATATCCTGATAAACAAAAAGTTCGGAACAACGCTCAGTGTGACGCTGCCCCATAATTCAACCCAAAACCGAGAAGGCCTGCAACCAATTGTTAATGGTCTTGGCCACTTTGGGTCTGTGCTCAGAAGGCTTACCTGAGAAACGCCTTTCCTTGTCCACTGTATGTTGGGCCACTGATATGAGGGACCAGACATCTACATACTGATTAGCCCAAACTTTTTCCCGGACGGTCTCATCCAGGTGGGTGCCAAGGAGGCTAACCCCACAATAGCAAGAATCCTTGTGGACCCCTGCCAACACAGGCACCTGCTTAATAGGGGGAGGAGGGGTCCCTTGGGCTTGGGCAGGCTGTTGCAACCGCTCTAACAGCGCCTTTAGCAACTCAGCTGTGTCCGCCGCCCCCCCCCCCCCCCCCACTACCCGCAAATTGGTACTCACCGGACATAGATGGGACTGGCACCACAGAAGGAACAGGCACCGTAACCTTGGGCTGAAGAGACATCGCGGGAACCAGGCTATGGGCCCTGGATGAATGGCTAGACATTCGCCTCTTGCGTTTTGAATGCAATTTCCGACCAGACTCCACAGAGGCTGCTAACGACTCTTCTGAGGAAGACGGTGAGCGCCACCTGGAAGAACTAGAGTGCCTGCTCAACGCCGAGTAACCAGACCTGCGACAGGACTGAAGCCTGTGGGAACCGCGACGACCGCGCCTCCGGCTCTTAAGAGGAGGATGAAGAGCTAGACCGCTCCCTGCGCCTGCGTGACCTCTGGGGAGTGGGGGGGTGCTGTTATTGGGTGGGTAATCAATGTGGGGGATCAACCTGCGCCCCGCTACTACTCGCAGGGGCAACAGTATTGTGTGGTACAATAGCAGGGGCCACTGCCTCCTCATTAGCCCACTGCTCATGAACTGCAGGGGGCACCAGGGATTGAGTTGGAGGCGTAGTAGGGGGGAGCACCTGCGAGGATGAGCTGCTGGCATGTGCTCCCATCCCGCTCAGGTACATGGGGAGGAGGGAGGACTATGTATGAGCCTAGCGGGGGGGAGGATATGCCGGGCGGACCACCTGCCCCCTGCCAAAGCCCTGGAGTCAGACTCCAACTGGAACAAATCCCCAGCCAGGCCAGGGGAGGAGGAAGGCTGGGGAGGACCAAGTCTGCTCAAGAAGGAGCGCAGCCATCCCTGGCCACCCTCCGCCACTGTCGCCAGGAAAGCTTCCCTAAGGGGGGTGTGGAGAAAAGGAGGTTTCTGCTTACTTTTACTTGTTCTATGCAAATTTAACTCCGTTCGTGAGTTCCTGCCCTGCTATTGCTACCATGTGGCTAATGGAGTCTGGCCTCTGTCTTTGGGAGATAAGTGGATCACTTCTCAATTGTCTCCAGGACTAAAGACTGTGTAGAACCGGTTTTGGACAGAAAAGCCATGAGTACAGCCAGGCCCAAGAGACTTTTACAACCAATTCGTGCTTTGTTGGGATGTTAAATGTCTATGTGTATTGTAAAGGGTGGGACATTGTATACGTTGAGTAGTGAGGACTGTTCCATTGTCTCTCTGTGTGTATTGGCGATTGCTCTCTGTCCTGAGAGATAATTGAATTACAACTCGGTTGTCTCCAGGACAGAGGACATTGTGTATTCTCCTGCCTGTGATGATTATGTTAACCATGGTGCACCATGATTATATCACAGGCAGAGGGGAGGATTCTATGTGGGTTGTAGCCTTTGTGTTATTGGTTAAGGTATATTTGTTGTGGATGTCTCCCTTGCATGGGAGCAGGGCATAAAAGAAATGATTCAACTGCTAATAAAGGGTCACTGATTTTACCCCTTCATGTAGTCTCGGCGCATGTTTGGGGGACTGGGATCTTCTATTCGCTTTATTACGGATTATCGGCTGTTTGTTCGGGAGTAAGCTGCATAAGGGCTCATCTGTATTATATGGGTTCCTTTACAGGGGGCATCACCTGCGGCCATCTCTCTCTGCGGACAGAACGCAGAGTAGCTTACCACACAGCGCTTCCGCTTAAAGAGGAAGAGAAGAGGCGGGACAGGGATTCATATACCCTGCTTGACCCCCGCCTCTTCCCCCCCGTACCGGATCCCTGCATTAACCCTAGCCCTACAGGAATGCCATTCATGGCTGAACAGGGGCCAGGGGTATAACCGCAACCGAAGGTAGGGGAGGGGGAGGGACCCACCAGTCCCTGCCCACCCTCCATAAATAGTTGGGTGGCCACCAGGAGGGCTGAGACCCATGTGAGGGGAAACAGGCTGACTAAAGCCTGCTGATGGACTCTTGATGGCAGAACAGGCCACGTGGTGTGAACTGACACCAATACTGCAAGGTGATGTTTTGTTGTTCTGTGAACTTTCTAATGTATAAATAAACACTGAACTTTTGGTTTACAAACTGGTTGGTGCCTCTATACTGCGTCCGCTTATCCTGTTTACCAGAGTAAATCCCCACAATTGGTGGAGGATGCAGGCAATCGCAGTGAGGCTGGCATAAAGCATTTTTTGTGGGCTCTGTTGTATGTCCTGGATTAAGCCTGCTAAATTGCAACCAGCATCACGGGACAAGATGGAGAGGATGATGAAGCAGCTAAGGCAACAACTGGCCATGGAGCAGCAGCAGGATAATAACAGACAACTGCTAGAGGCTAATCAGTGACAGCAAGAAACGAACCAGGGCCTGCTGCACGTGATGGCCTTAGAGAAAACAGGAGTATCTCAGGGAGCCCGCAATACTCAGAAAGCGGTCCGCGCGGCGATCCCCAAGATGGCATCAAAACCTACCTCGCGGTGTTTGAGAAGGTGGCCGTGAGGGAGTCTACTTCGTTCCTGGCATTAGGACCCAAACAGGTTTACTTTGATTTACAGGACGAGCAAGCAGCAGACTTCTATAAGGTCAAGGGTGAGATCCTGGCGAGACTGGGGGTGAATTTGTTGGTCCGGGCCCTGAATCAGTGGGAGTTTAACTTGGCTGAGCCAGCGAGACCCCAGTATTATAATTTGCTGCATCTCTTGCAAAAATGGCTACCGCCTGACATACTGAGTCCCACTGCTATTCTGGACTGTATTGTAGCTGACAAATTCTGGAGGGCATTGCCACCACCCCTCCAGCACTGGGTTGGCCAAATTTCTCCTACTAGTGCCCTGGAGATGGTGGACCTGGTCGAACAGTATGGGGCTACCGAGGAACTGCAGGGGGGAACTCTAGGGAAGGGTGTAACAAAATCCAGAAAATCCCTGCCCCAGACCCGGCCAACTGTCCCTACCTGGTCGAGCCCATGGACGTAAACTTTGGGTATCAACAGTCGTGGTATGCCAGAAGGGTTGGTGCGTCAGACACTCCAGAAACTCTCAATAACGAACCTTTGTGTCAGTTGGAGGTGGGAGTCACTCCCATGGTGGCTCTGCTGGACTCAGGGAGTCGGGTGACCCTTGTGAGGGCTTCCCTGGTGCAACCCACAGAGTTTACGGGCCGGAAAGTCGGGGTGCTCAGCATACATGGAGATTTAAAATAGTACCCCACTGCTCTGGTGTCCCTAAGCACGTGTGTCGGCAGGCAGATCCATGAGGTGGCCGTAACCACCAGCATGCACTATAAAGTGATACTAGGAAGAGACTTTCCATTGTTCCCAGCCCTGTGGCCAGCCGCTTTACATACTGATCCCTGGGAAATAGGGAATGCTTCAGTAGAGAGGCCTGGTCCAGTTGAGGTGTTAGAACACCAGAAACCCAAGGCGGAGGGGCCCACAGTAGGTCCGGTGGGTGAGGGGGAGACAATAGGATAGGTAGGGAGCATAGAAAGATAGCTCAGCCAGCCCAGAATCAGGCCTATAATTGAGCATCTAGGGTCCGTAACTATAGCCGGGGAGATCTGGTTTTGGCTTTTGGGCCTCCTGTCGACAGTAAGTTCCTCATTAGGTAGCAGGGGCCCAACAAAGCATCAGAGAAAGTTGGAGGCACAAATTACAAGGTACGCCAGCCAGGTCGGCCACAAGCCAGGGCAGGTCTACCATGTCAATTTACTAAAACCTTGGAAGGTTAGGGAGACATGTACCGAGAACAGCCAGCCTGCTGGGTTTGGAGGGCTGAGACCCATGTGAGGGGAAACAGGCCAACTAAAGCCTGCTGATGGACTCTTGTTGGCAGAACAGGCCGCATGATGTGAACTGACATCAATACTGCAAGGTGACTTTTTTGCTTGAAAGTGTTTTTATTTTGTTCTGTGAACTTGTGAATCAACACTGAACTTTTGGTTTACAAACTGGTTGGTGTCTCTATACTGCATCCGCTTATCCTGTTTACCAGAGCGAATCTCCACAATATCAATAATAAAATATTGAAATCTCCCGCAGCCAATTGGCTGCAATAGAAAGTATAACAGCAGAAACAAAAATAGAGAGACAGCGAAAAAACTGATAAAAGAGGAGAGAAGGGAAACGGGGGAGAAGTGTTCCTCATACAATAGATTAGTAGATCCATTATGTATGGCTGTTAAGAATTCATGTTATCAGAACATCTAATGAATATTAGTCCATATCACTTCAAGTGATATGCATTCACAACTTGCAGTTTATCCAGGCAGTACAATGCAGTGAGATGTACTAATATTCGTTAGTTCCTTTTTTCACTTCTATCCATCCTTCTTTTTTTCCTTTCTCTCTTCCGATACTTTAACTTGTTCTTTTCTTTTTGCTTCTTCCTCCTCTGATTTCTTACCCATCTTTAACTCACTTCTTGTCATCCTGTTGGGCTATAGTCCAAAATCCCTGAGGGGAGCTCCAGGGTAGCAATTGGGTCACTTGTGCTACTTAGGCTAGTTTCACACTAGCGGCAGGCGAGTCCGGCAGGCTGTTCCGGCGGGTGAACAGCCTGTCAGATCCGTACTGCAGCTAGTTCACGTGTGCCCCCGGACTGTCACTCCGTCCCCATTGACTATAATGGGGGCAGGGACGGAGTTCCGGTGGCAGCACGACAGTGCACGGCGAGAGGCAGCCGGACTAAAAGTACTGCATGTCATACTTTTAGTCCGGCTGCCTCTTGCCTTGCGCTGCTGCATTGTCGATCTATATTATCAGTGGGGGCTCTCATTATTATGGAATCACTTTTATGGGGACTCTCTAGGCCATAGAGCAAATGCTATAATTTTCAACTTTGTTTGCGCCCTCTGAACCAGTATATAGACGAGAATTATGGTGAAGCATGGAGGCATTGGCTCCCTGCCTCACCATTCATTCTTATGGCAACGGGTCACTATAGTCCTGAAGTCTAGAAGACATAGCATGATGATGTCCTTACATCAGGCTTCTATGCCAGGTCACAAGAGAGGAGGACAGGCTGTTGTAAGAGCACTAAGAGTAGTGTTTTTAGACCTCATGTACATGACTATGTATTTCGAGGTCCGAAAATTGTGGATCTGAAAAATACTGATACTGTCTGTGTTGCATCGATATCTTCTGTGGATCCATTGACTTCAATGGGTCCGTGGTCCACATTTTGTGGCCAAGTATAAGACTTGTTCTATCTTTTTGCGGAATAGACATAAACCCCCCAAAAAAAGATGAAGCCCACCAACTAATGCTGTCAGTGGGATCAGACTAATCTATACACCAAAAAGAATGAATGTCCCCCCATTAATAAAGAAGAATCAAATACCAAAAATCTATATCTTTATTAAATTATGCAAATCGTGAACATATAAAAACAGTCACAACAGCGGCATACGTGTGCAAGCAAAAAGGATATATTGGTACTGCAGTAAATGGTTATATATATTCAATGAGCTACATCCATCTCAATATAGCATCCTAGTCTATCTCAGGATCACAAAATTTGTACAAAAATACAAGTGCATAGTGCAAGTTGAAATACTTAGTAAAAAGTTAGTAGAGAATAGAACAAAAGGACAGCTAAACAAGCACATCGAATTACATCACATACTAACAAGACAGAATATAACCCGTAATAATCAAAAGCATGCAGACCAAAGTGTTCATGATTTGCATAATTTAATAAAGATATTGATTTTTGGTATTTGATTGTTCTTTATTAGTGGGGAGACATTAATTCTTTTTGGTGTATGGAATAGACATAAAGATGCGGAAATCCGCATCCAAATTCCTCAAAAAGAAAATGTCCGTAAACTGCAGACCACGGACCCTGTGAAGTCAATGGGTCTGGAAAAAAAGTGGACAGCGCACGGACCACATCTGAATTTTGTGGATCCGTAATTTGCAGACTGCAAAATGGACACTGTCGTGTGCATGCAGCCTTACACTGTGTGGTGCCCAATGGGGGCAATGTTATGGTCTGGTAAAAAGAGAGTGCCACATTTAGGCACTATTAGCGTCTGGGTCACTGTTACTCTCCAGGGCACTATCTGTTGGCCTTAATATTATTGAGGGCACTATCTGGCACTATTAATTTAGGGTCAATATCTATGCCCAGGGGAAAAAATGGTTAGATGGCTGGAGGAGCTTTTAAACTATGGTCTGGGGGGAGGGTGGGGGATCATACTAATTAGGGGGTAGATAGTGTAGATAGAGAGTGGGATATAGAAGAGGACAGTGGGGATTTAGTGGGGGCTGGGGTTAGTCAGGAAAGTAGGGAGAAGACTGGGCAGAACTATACACCAATGAAAAATAGAACTGCTGGTAACAAGAACCTGTTACATACAAACATCAACCAAGGTAACAAAAAAAAATCCCAGATATTCACTTTACAGGTAATAGTAATTTAAAATGCATTTTCACAAATGCCAGAAGTTTACCTAGAGAAATGGGGGAGCTGGAGGCTATGGTACTAGAAGAACACATAGATGTAGTTGGTGTGGCTGAGACATGGTTGGATTCTTCGCATGACTGAGCTGTAAATATTGAGGGTTTTACACTATTTAGGAAAGACAGGGTCAATAGAAAAGGTGGTGGTGTGTGCCTGTATGTGAGGAGTGATCTGAAGACAAGTGTGAAAGAGGCAATTGGGGGTGAGGATGGTGAGAATAAGGAAACCTTATGGGTGGAAGTTCAAAGAAATAAAACACTGGAAATATAATACTTGGTGTAATCTATAGACCCCCTAACATCACAGAGGAGATAGAAATGCAACTGTATAACCAAATAGAGCGGGCGGCACAGGCTGGTACAATGGTCATAATGGGAGATTTTAACGTCCCAGACATTGACTGGGGTCATGATTCCACCTCAACCACAAAGGGGAGAAGATTCCTCAACTTGCTGCAGGACCACTTTATGGGCCAGTTTGTAGAAGCTCCCACTAAGGGCGATGCTCTGTTGGATCTGGTAATTTCTAATGATGCAGAGCTTGTTGGAGAAACACTGGGTAATAGTGACCACAATATAATTATATTCCCCCTAAACTATAAGAAGCAAACTCTGTCAGGCAGAGCAAAGACACTGAATTTCAAATAGGCCAATTTCCCTGAATTGAGGACAGCGTTTCAGGGTATAGACTGTCACATAATTAGGCTACATGCACACGGCCCTTTTGTGTTTTGCAGTCCGCAAATTGCGGATACGCAAAACACGGATGGCGTCCGTGTGCGTTCCGCAATTTGCAGAACGACACGGACAGCCATTAATATAACTGCCTATTCCTGTCCGCAAAATGGACAATAATAGGTCAGGTTATCTTTTTTTTGCGGACTACAGAATGGGTCCGCATCCGAGCCGCAAAAACTGTGGCTCGGATGCGGACCAAAACAATGTTCGTGTGCATGAGGCCTAATACTGAGGATAAATGGGAGAGCTTTAAATCCACATTGAGTAATTGCACTAAAAAATGTATTCCTTTAGGTAAATGGCCAAAAATACAAAATGAACAGCAGGTGGCAAAAGAGAGCAAAACAAATCCTCCTTTTTTATATACAGGGAGTGCAGAATTATTAGGCAAATGAGTATTTTGACCACATCATCCTCTTTATGCATGTTGTCTTACTCCAAGCTGTATAGGCTCGAAAGCCTGCTACCAATTAAGCATATTAGGTGATGTGCATCTCTGTAATGAGAAGGGGTGTGGTCTAATGACATCAACACCCTATATCAGGTGTGCATAATTATTAGGCAACTTCCTTTCCTTTGGCAAAATGGGTCAAAAGAAGGACTTGACAGGCTCAGAAAAGGCAAAAATAGTGAGATATCTTGCAGAGGGATGCAGGACTCTTAAAATTGCAAAGCTTCTGAAGCGTGATCATCGAACAATCAAGCGTTTCATTCAAAATAGTCAACAGGGTCGCAAGAAGCGTGTGGAAAAACCAAGGCGCAAAATAACTGCCCATGAACTGAGAAAAGTCAAGCGTGCAGCTGCCAAGATGCCACTTGCCACCAGTTTGGCCATATTTCAGAGCTGCAACATCACTGGAGTGCCCAAAAGCACAAGGTGTGCAATACTCAGAGACATGGCCAAGGTAAGAAAGGCTGAAAGACGACCACCACTGAACAAGACACACAAGCTAAAACGTCAAGACTGGGCCAAGAAATATCTCAAGACTGATTTTTCAAAGGTTTTATGGACTGATGAAATGAGAATCTTGATGGGCCAGATGGATGGGCCCGTGGCTGGATTGGTAAAGGGCAGAGAGCTCCAGTCCGACTCAGACGCCAGCAAGGTGGAGATGGAGTACTGGTTTGGGCTGGTATCATCAAAGATGAGCTTGTGGGGCCTTTTCGGGTTGAGGATGGAGTCAAGCTCAACTCCCAGTCCTACTGCCAGTTTCTGGAAGACACCTTCTTCAAGCAGTGGTACAGGAAGAAGTCTGCATCCTTCAAGAAAAACATGATTTTCATGCAGGACAATGCTCCATCACACGCGTCCAAGTACTCCACAGCGTGGCTGGCAAGAAGGGGTATAAAAGAAGAAAATCTAATGACATGGCCTCCTTGTTTACCTGATCTGAACCCCATTGAGAACCTGTGGTCCATCATCAAATGTGAGATTTACAAGGAGAGAAAACAGTACACCTCTCTGAACAGTGTCTGGGAGGCTGTGGTTGCTGCTGCACGCAATGTTTATGGTGAACAGATCAAAACACTGACAGAATCCATGGATGGCAGGCTTTTGAGTTTCCTTGCAAAGAAAGGTGGCTATATTGGTCACTGATTTGTTTTTGTTTTGTTTTTGAATGTCAGAAATGTAATTTTGTGAATGTTGAGATGTTATATTGGTTTCACTGGTAAAAATAAATAATTGAAATGGGTATATATTTGTTTTTTGTTAAGTTGCCTAATAATTATGCACAGTAATAGTCACCTGCACACACAGATATCCCCCTAAAATAGCTAAAACTAAAAACAAACTAAAAACTACTTCCAAAAATATTCAGCTTTGATATTAATGAGTTTTTTGGGTTCATTGAGAACATGGTTGTTGTTCAATAATAAAATTAATCCTCAAAAATACAACTTGCCTAATAATGCTGCACTCCCTGTATATATAAATGCCAAAAAACCAAGGTCTGAGCAGGTAGGTACCCTAAATAATGGGGGATGGGGGAGTAGTCACTGAAGATAAGGAAAAGGCAGTTACTGAATGTTTTTTTTTCTAGCTTTGTATATACAGAAGAAGAGTAATATACTCAATTGGCTACCTGTAGATATGTTCCAAGATAAGTTAAATAAGGTAAATGTGAACAAGGCTCCGGGTCCAGATGGATTACACCCAAGAGTGCTTAAAGAGCTCAGTTCAGTCATTGCTGTGCCCCTGTTTGTAATTTTCTAATTCAAATTTTTTATTGAATTTTCCGATAAGACAAGACAGAAATGCGTAGTAGTGTGTACATTACTAAGCAGTGAGTTTAGGACAATCGGGATACAATATCAGCAGTATAACAACCACAAAAGCAAATGGGGACAGTACATAGAAAGGAAAAAAAAAAAAAGAAATGTCAGCAAACATTATAAGCAGCAAAGAAGAAAAGAGAGGGACAAAGGGGGGGGGGGGGAAGGCAGGGTACAAACAAGTGCGCTTGCTACAGATAGGCATCCTGGAACCCGTCAGAAGTGTGGAACGTCTCCCAGGGGCTTCACGTCTTTATGTAGCGGGAAACGTCCAGTGGGGTATTACAGATAAGGTCCTCCATCCTCTGGTGGAGAGCAATCTTCTCGAACCACTCCTTTAATAAGGGGGGGGGTTGATTTCCAATGACGGAGGATAACCGTTTTTGCGGCTTGTGCCATGTATTTCAAGAGGGAGGCTTTATAAGCTGGAATAGACAGGTCAAAGATGAACAACAGGAGGGATTCAGGAGTATTGGGTATAGGGTGTTGCAATATGAGCAGGTTATATATAGTAGAGATGTCTCTAAATACCGCCGATGGGGCCAGACACATTTTTTTTTAAACGCAGTAAGTGTTCTAGATAAAACATGGGTTTGCGTATGGATGAGTAGAAGTGTTGAAGTTGGAGATATTCAAAAGTGTCTAGGGCGAGTAGCAGAGGGTTCTTTTAGCTGGCTCAGGGGTTTCAAAGATGACCCGTGTAGGACGTGACAGAATAGGAGAGGGCGCAGGCATGTGCCTGTCAGAAAGGGACGAGGGGAGCGTCCAGGCGGAAAGTCAGGGTGATCCGTGATTAGAGTTAGAGGACCCGCAGCGTTGATGAGGGAGAGGCGGCTATTTATTGAGGCAAGTATCGCAAGGGTATGATTGACCGTGAAAGATGGGCTGGAGGCAGAAATGCTAGCTGACCCGATCAGCCAAGGAAGCGTCGAGAGCGAGGTACGGGAGGAGTCCCGTGCCATGGACCCATGTCTTAGTGGAGTCCACTCTCAGCATGTCTAGAAGTCTGGCATAAGCTGTGGAGTAATAATACAACCTACAGTCCGGCAGACCCCCTGCCTTCCCGACTCTTTGGACCTAGTCAATATTTCATATTTTATTTGTGGCCTGCCTGGGGCCCACACAAACAGCGTGAAGCAGCGTCTCATCTGCATCCAGTAGGCTGACGGCAATCGGATAGGGATGGTCTGCAGGAGGTAGAGCAGTTTTGGCAGTAAGTTTATCTTCAGGATACTGACCCTACCGAACCATGAGAAATCGCGGCGATGCCCGGAGTCCAGATCCACTTTGAACCGATAGAGAATCAGAGAGAAGTTCATCTTAAAGAGCTGGGAGAGGTCCGCCAAGACTTTTATGCCCAGATATTTTATTCCCGCGGGCGACCAGGTAAAAGGGAACGAGGTTTTGAGGGAGGAAACTAACTCCTGGGACAAGGAGACGTTCAGGGCCTTAGACTTGGACATGTTTATTTTAAAGTTCGTCCATTCACCAAAACCAGTGAGTTCACGAAGTAAGGACGAAAGCGCAATTCGTGGGTTAGTTATGTACAATAAAAGGTCATCCGCAAAGGCTGCGCATTTATGCTCCACTTTACCTATCTTGACTCCAGCAATATTCGGATTTTCACAGATAGAAGCGAGGAGGTGCTGCATCACTAGGACATATAGGATGGGGGATAGTGGACAGCCTTGATGCATGCCATTGCGGATGAGTAAAGGAGGGGAGTATGTGCCGTTGATCTTAACGCGAGCAGAGGGTTGCTGGTATAGACTGAAAATGTTCCCCATCAAGTCCGGGACTATTCCCAACCCCGAAAGGGCAGTTCGAATTGCTTGCCAGGAGACGCGATCAAAAGCTTTTTCCACGTCGAGGGATAAGATCATAAGGGGGGTGTTGGTAGTTTTCACGTGATGAATAATGTCTAGTGTTCTGAGGGTATTATAGCGGGCTTCCCTCCCGGGGATGAAGCCTACCTGGTCAGGGTGTATCAAAAAGGGTAGGAACGGATTTAGTCTGTTGGCGAGCAGTTTGGCGAATATTTTAAGGTCCACATTTAGCAATGAGATGAGGGCAATAGCTGGTGCAGAGGTGTGGATCTTTGTCAGGCTTAGGGATGACTGCGATGTGGGCCATGGTAGATTGCGCCAGGAAAGGGCATCCAGAGGATACAGCATTGAAGACCTTCAACAGAAAGGGGGTGAGAGGAGTTGAGAAAGATTTATAAAAACTGGCGGTAAATCCATCAGGACCTGGACTCTTGCCTCCTGGTAAGAACTTGATCACACCCTGCAACTCCGTCTCTGTGAACGGGGCCTCCAAGCTGGCGATTTGTTCAGTGGACAATTTAGGGTCCCGAGTTAGTGATCCGGAGGTCAGGTCAACCTCCGCATTGTGGGAGCAAGGAAGGTTATAAGGTTATACAACCGGGAATAAAAAGAGTGGAAGGAGGAGGCGATTTCCTCATTAGTGTGCACCATATGGTCCGTCGTATGGTCCGTCGGGTTTTTGACAGCTGGGACATGGGAAGCAGCAATATGGCCTCTGAGAGCCCTCGCCAGCAAGCGACCGCATTTCTTGCCATACTCGTAAAATTTACTTCGACAGGTTTGGATCATCCGTTTGTAAGACGCTTCCAGGAGGCGTCGCGCGTCCATGTGCGCGTTCTGAAGGTCACAAAGAACGGACTGGGAGAGGGCTCACTTATGAAGAAGCTCCAAGGACGCAACCTTCTGCAGGGCATTTTTCAGAGTGATGACCTTTTCCTTTTTAAGGCGGGTGCCGTGCTTGACGAGAATCCCATGGAGGACACATTTTAAGGCCTCCTATTGCATGGGGAGGGAGGTAGGGTCTGAGGCATGATCAGAAAGAAAGTTGGTTATAGTGGCTTGGAGGTCCGCAGCACACACTGCGTCTAGGAGAAGGGACTCATTTAAACGCCAGGTCCATTCATTTCTGGTTAAAGAAGGGAGCGTCAGGGAACAAAAGACCAGGGCATGAGCAGACCATAGAATATTACCGATGGATGTGTAGACTAGCCACGAGAGGGCAGGCTGTTGGACAAGGATATAATATATTCTGATATATGAGGAGTTGGGAGCTGAAAAAAAGGTGTAGCCTCTATCTGCGGGATAGTAAATGTGCCATGGGTCATACAATTGTACTTGGAGCAGTGCTCTTTTTGATGGCAGCTTAAGAGAGGGAGGCCCTACCTGAGGAGTTGTCGAGCGTGGGGTCGAGAGTGAGATTAAGGTCACCACACAGCACGAGCGTTCCACGAATCAGGGGTAAGACTTTGTCAACTAAGTCTGTGATAAAGGGGACCTGATTACAATTGGGAGCGTAGGCATTGAGAAGGGTGAATTCCCAACCGCCTATAGGAAGTGTGAGGATCAAGTATCTCGCCCCAGGGTCAGCAACGCATCCTAGCACCTGATAAGCCAGAGATCTGTGGATCGCTATGGCGACTCCCTTAGATTTGCTCTCAGCGTTATTCGCAAGGTGCCAGAACGCGTAGTGCCTGTGGCGGATGTTAGGGGCCTTACCTTCTTTGAAGTGGGTTTCCTGGAAGCATACAATCTGCACCCTTTGGCGGTGAAAGGGATGGAGGACCTGGGATCTCTTCTCAGGAGTGCTGAGGCCTTTTGCATTAAACATTGCAATCTTGAGTGATGTCATATCTGCAGCAAAGGGAAAAAACACAAGGGTCAAGGGGGAGGATAGACAAACAAGGGAATAAAGGAAAAAGAAAAGGAGGAGACGGAAGAAAGAAGACAATAGATAGCTAACTACCCGGATCAAACAGATCCGAAGAGACAGTCGCTAAGGATCAATCAATCCCCAGAGGGTGCCTCAGACTATTTGGGGAAAGTGACAACAGAGAGAAAGCGAGCCAGCTGCACACCCTGGCCTGAAACAAGAATAACAATAACCATTCCTGCTACCAAGAGGGCAAATGAGAGTCAAATATGCTAGAGTGCCTCACTAGCAATGTAACAGGGGTCTCAAACAGGGCAAACTGCAAGACCTCAGGTGCCCGTATCTGCTGTGGGTGGAGAACTGCCACTATGGGCTAGGGAGCGACGCTGCCTCCGTCCAGGAGGGGTCGGCAAGGTTGCTATCGGCGACCTGGAGTTGACAGGCAGGAGTGGGCGGATGCGACCCTGTTGTGTTGGTGTGGGCTGAATAATAGAAGGCCAGGGGCCTAGATCAACCATGGGGAGGTTCAGGAGATGAAGAAATTCAGGAAGATACGCAGGTTTGCGGACTGTCGCAGCATGTCCTTTGGGTCCTGCGTAAAGGGCAAAAGGATAGCCCCACCTGTAGGGGATGCCTCGCTCCCTGAGGAGATCCAAGAGAGGTTGTAGGGTATCTCTCTGGGCCAGAGTATGGCGGGAATGGTCCTGCAGGAGCTGGACAGGGGATCCCTCATATGACAAAGGCGAAGACTGCCTAGCTTTGTTCAAGATTTGTTCCTTGATCACGTAGAAATTAATTCTGCAAATGACGTCCCTCGGTTTAGAACCATCCGGGTTGGGGGGGTCTTAGGGCTCTATGCGCTCTATCAATTTCTATATGAGAGCCCGGCGGACGACCCAGGACTTTGTTAAACAATCTAATTATGGTGTACAGGAGGTCAGGTGCCGTCACTGATTCTGGCAGGCCTCTAATCCGTATGTTGTTACGACAATTGCGGTTTTCAATGTCATCCAGGTGTTGATGTAAAGTATAGAACTGGGCCTCGTGAGATTGGATGGTATCTTGGAGGGCCGAGACCGTGGCCACTAGAGATGTGTGGCCTTGAGCGACAGAGTAAATTCTGGAGTCAATCACAGCCATTTCAGAGCGGACCTGTGAGAATTCTCGCTTGCATTCCTGCAGTATGTTAGTGGCAAAGCTGGATAAATCTGCTTTGGTGGGCAGTGAACAAATAAGAGTGCGCAAATCCGGCATCGTTGGCGGTCTGGCTTCGTCGCCAAATAAATCTGCTGAGGCAGGAGGGACCCCGAATTCGGGGGGAAGTATGTGTGAGGCCTGGTCTCTTAGGGGACACCCCGGACGGTGGCTGGTGGGACCCGTCCCAAGAGGATCCATTGGACCAGTGTGTTGAGGCAGCTAGAGAGGGCCCAGGCGAGTGGGAGGGAGGACGGAAAGAGTCCAATACAACAGGGGAGCTTCCATTTTGGGGGGCTTCCCCAGGAGGGAGTTGAGCGCCCACGGGAATGCAGAGGAGCTCAGGGAGAGCACGTCCTCACTCGCTCATGGCTGGCCACACACCCCCGTTTATCATTTTCAAAGATTCTCTAAGAACTGTACTGTAAAAAAAGGAGAAGTCGTACTTGTCCTTTATACCTTTATACCCTCTCTACTTTTATGATCCACTCCTGACCGTGTGGCCGTACCCTAAAAGTCTATGCTCATGGTCACTGGTTTATTGCTGCGAGCTGCCGCCTGCAGAATATACGTCCAGCCTCGGGATCTCGCTATAAATCAGTGGCGTGCCGGGGGACGGTCCGCCCCGGGGGACGGCTCTCACGGGGGTGCCACTGCCAGGCCCAGAAGCAATGAGCGCTTCCATCAATACAGATGGAAATGCTCATTGCTGAAGCGCTGACGCCCACATACTCCGGCGGGGCACTGGAGCAGAGCGCATAGTTCTCTGCCCCGCCACCCATCACCGCCATAGGCTTCAGGTCTAGTAGGCCTGAGGCCTATGTGGTAGTGAAATCCCGGCGCAGGCGCGAGCGATGACGTCATCGCTCCCGCCTGTGCCGAGACTCTGTGAGCAAGCGCAGGTGAGTATTTGACTTTTAGGTTTTTAATTCATGGACATGTGGGGGAAAATATGGTGGGATACTGTGTGGGGGAAATTTTTTTTATTTTATGTGCCAATTTTGGGGGACATGAGGGGGGTGCACACAGGAGGACATGTGGGGGGGAAATATGGTGGATACTGTGTGGGGGCAAATTTTATTTTTATTTGATGTGCCGATTTTGGGGGACATGAGGGGGTGCACCCAGGAGGACATGTGGGGGGAAAATATGGTGGGATACTGTGTGGGGGAAAATATGGTGGGATACTGTGTGGGGGAAAATTATTATGGGAGGGGTTACTATGTGGGGGGAAAATTACTATATGGGCAGTGTGGGGGAAACTACTGTGGGGGCAGTGTGGGGGAAACTACTGTGTGGGGGAAACTACTGTGTGGAGGCAGTGTGGGGGAAACTACTGTGTTGAGGCAGTGTGGGGGAAATCGCTATGTGGGGGCAGTGTGGGGGAAAATACTGTGTGGAGGCAGTGTGGGGGAAACTACTGTGTTGAGGCAGTGTGGGGGAAACTACTGTGTGTAGGCAGTGTGGGGGAAAATACTGTGTGGAGGCAGTGTGGGGGAAACTACTGTGTGTAGGCAGTGTGGGGGAAAATACTGTGTGGAGGCAGTGTGGGGGAAACTACTGTGTGGAGGCAGTGTGGGGGAAACTACTGTGTGGAGGCAGTGTGGGGGAAACTACTGTATGGGGGCAGTGTGGGGGACACTACTGTATGAGGGAAAAGTGGATTTGTTCAGGAGCAGCAACACAAGCGGCTTGTAGAGAGCAAAGATGGTGGTCATGCAGTAGCTGGGCAGGGGATCACAGATCCAACGCGATCCAAGGGTATGTGTAGAAAGTAGGGAGCCACAGCAGCATATCACCAAATCTCTTCTTTATTCAGATAAACGCCTCACAGCAAAGCATAAAAATTGCAGCAACGTTTCGGCTAAGGGTAGCCTTTGTCAAGCATATTTAGCAAGTAAAATCACAGCCTATAAATCCCATATACTGGGCCCACCCACACCACTGAACAACCAATAGATAATGATGTTATAGGTCACACCTACACAACGAACATGGGATCACCAACACATTGAAACATATTAAACAGCTGGTACAAATTATAGCTATCATGTTCATAATATCACCTGTGTGGGGCCACGTTGCACAGACACTCATGATGGATCCGGCGTCTCGCACTAGGTGATGCGCATGTCCGCAGACGTCATCGCTGAGCGACATGCACAAAGCGTCGCTGCGCACATGGAGTCTCATTCACACATGGTTCTCCATGTCAAGGTACCTTGTCAATAAAAGCTAGTGATCAGGTTGGTATCTATTATTGATTGCACAGTGTTACACGGTGGTATAATAAAGACATATAATATAAAAACAGCGTGGGCCCTTTATGGAGAGGGGGAGACGAGGACGCAATACTAAGAAAGAAGGAGCTCAAATGGATCTATACATTGAAATCTTTACAACCATTTGGATTAAATCTAGAATTTAATGTGGCTGGTATCAGCTAAATTCTCATCTGTGACAATACTTTGCTTTGTTTTTATATTATATGTCTTTATTATACCACCGTGTAACACTGTGCAATCAATAATAGATACCAACCTGATCACTAGCTTTTATTGACAAGGTACTTTGACATGGAAAACCATGTGTGAATGAGACTCCATGTCAGGTACATATGTTTTTTATTGCTATCATTGGATGTCTATACCATACTATAGATGCAAAACCTGTGAGGGGATCGCGTTTTTTCACAGTCACTTTTGATTTCTCCTTGCACTAATATCATGCTAGGCTGCGCAATTTGTCCACAGTGTAAGTTGGGGCTTTAACCCATAGTGCGTTCGGCACACTGTTTTTGTTTAACAGTGGTGCGAGCGCTTTCAATTGGTAGCCCTGTTACGTCCCTATGCATACGTCAGCCTGATGCGTCACGTGGGAGTGGCCTTGTGACGTTAGCCGGCCGCCCCTTGATGACGCACATGGATCTGCGCTGACTGTGCGTCTGGACGCTGTCTGACATATGTGCGCAGCGACGCTTTGTGCATGTCGCTCAGCGATGATGTCTGCGGACATGCGCATCACCTAGTGCGAGACGCCGGATCCATCATGAGTGTCTGTGCAACGTGGCCCCACACAGGTGATATTATGAACATGATAGCTATAATTTGTACCAGCTGTTTAATATGTTTCAATGTGTTGGTGATCCCATGTTCGTTGTGTAGGTGTGACCTATAACATCATTATCTATTGGTTGTTCAGTGGTGTGGGTGGGCCCAGTATATGGGATTTATAGGCTGTGATTTTACTTGCTAAATATGCTTGACAAAGGCTACCCTTAGCCGAAACGTTGCTGCAATTTTTATGCTTTGCTGTGAGGCGTTTATCTGAATAAAGAAGAGATTTGGTGATATGCTGCTGTGGCTCCCTACTTTCTACACTACTGTATGAGGGACACTACTGTGTGGGGAAAATGTGGCGGATACTACTGTGTAGGGGCAGTGTGGGCAAAATTACTGTGTGGGGGACACTACTTTGTGGGGGCAGTGTGGGGGAAACTACTGTATGTGGGAAATTACTGTGTGGGGGGCAGTGTGGGGGAAACTACTGTGTGGGGGACACTACTGTATGGGGGCAGTGTGGGGGACACTACTGTATGAGGGACACTACTGTGTGGGGAAAATGTGGCGGATACTACTGTGTAGGGGCAGTGTGGGCAAAATTACTGTGTGGGGGACACTACTTTGTGGGGGCAGTGTGGGGGAAACTACTGTATGTGGGAAATTACTGTGTGGGGGGCAGTGTGGGGAAAACTACTGTATGCGGGCAGTGTAGGGGAAATTACTGTATGTGGGAAATTACTGTATGGGGCAGTGTGGGGGAAATTACTGTGAGGGGCAGTGTGAGGGAAACTACTGTATGCGGGCAGTGTAGGGGAAATTACTGTATGGGGTAGTGTAGGGGAAATTACTGTATGGGGGCAGTGTAGGGGAAATTACTGTGAGGGGCAGTGTGAGAGAAACTACTGTATGCGGGCAGTGTAGGGGAAATTACTGTATGGGGTAGTGTAGGGGAAATTACTGTATGGGGCAGTGTGGGGGAAATTACTGTGAGGGGCAGTGTGAGAGAAACTACTGTATGCGAGCAGTGTAGGGGAAATTACTGTATGGGGTAGTGTAGGGGAAATTACTGTATGGGGGCAGTGTAGGGGAAATTACTGTGAGGGGCAGTGTGAGAGAAACTACTGTATGCGGGCAGTGTAGGGGAAATTACTGTATGGGGCAGTGTGGGGGAAATTACTGTGAGGGGCAGTGTGAGGGAACTACTGTATGCGGGCAGTGTAGGGGAAATTACTGTATGGGGTAGTGTAGGGGAAATTACTGTATGGGGGCAGTGTAGGGGAAATTACTGTATGGGAAAAATTACTGTGTGGGGCAAATCACTGTGTGGGGACAGTGTGGGGCAAATCACTGTATGGGGCAATTGCTGTGTGGGGGAAATTGCTGTGTGGTGCAAATTACTGTATGGAGCTGTGTGGGGCAAATTACTGTATGGAGCCATGTGGGGCAAATTACTGTGTGGGGGCAGTGTGGGGGCAATTACTGTGTGGGGGCAGTGTGGGGCAAATTACTGTATGGGGCAGTGTGGGGGAGATTACTGTGTGGGGGCAGTGTGGTGGAAATTACTGTGTGTGGCAGATTACTGTCTGGGGGAGTGTAGGGGAAATTACTGTGTGGGGGTAGTGTGGGGGAAATTGCTATATGGGGGCAGCATGGGGGGCCTTGCTATTGGGGAGGCACTGTAGGGGCAATTATTTTATTTTTGGGGACATTATACAGGGATTATTGCCTGGAGCACAACATAGGGTGTTATTATTACTGGGGGCACTCTAGGGGACATTATAGCTGCCGTGGACACTATAGGGACATCTGGGGTAATTTATCAAACTGGTGTAAAGTAGAACTGGCTTAGTTGCATAGCAGCCAATCAGATTCCACCTTTCATTTTTCACAGCTCTTTTGGAAATCCAGTTCTTCTTCACACCAGGTTGACAAATTACCTCAATTATATCACTATTTTTTCAGCAGTATAGTACCTGGGGCATTAGGGGGCACAACGGGCACAGTATTGGGAGTGGCAGCAGGATGACACTGTGGGGACACCAAGACGGGGAGGTTGATGAAAAAATTGAGAAATCTAACGTGTCTGTATTACAAACTCTGTAGAGACGAGATGTGGCTGAAAGAATTTGTCATGGCTGTCTAACGGAGGAGAAGAGGAAAGAGAAGGTTTACATGACAGGAGATGTCCCTGGATGTAAGAGGTATGTGGTCAAAGATTGGAGGGGGTCCAGAGAAAGGACTCGCCCCGGGTGCCAAACACCCTAGGCACGCCACTGCTATAAATATATTAGACACACAGCGGAGACTTTGCCTCCATCACATCTATACAGGTGTTTTGGGTTTGTTTCCTCTATTTGATCTACAAACATGCTTAACCCTTTGTTGTGCAAGGGTAAACACATTAATGCACACTGTAAAGGATACATACTGTTACACACACCTCTGCTGCACAGTACCAGAGCAGCTCGCTCTACCACAAACCGGATTATTCTTCTCCAGATCTGTGCCATGGTCATCTCGACACCTTCAGTAATCTCTTATGTCAAATGCATAGTACGAGGCAGGCCTGGGGTCAACAGGACCTCATTCTATAAGCACCCATAGAATAATATAACTGTGGCGCTATGGGTACAACCACACTGTCAGGTTTCCTGATGCGGTTTTGGAAGCGAAACCCAGGGATGAATTCAAAAAAGAGAAAAAGTTGTATCTGTCCTTTATACTTTCTCTCTTTTTATGATTCACTCCTGACTGTGGCTTCTAAAACTGCATCAGGAAACCTGACTGTGTGGCCGTACCCTAAGGCTGGTTTCACACGGGCGTTGTGGGAAAAGGTGCGGGTGCGTTGCGGGAACATGCGTGATTTTTCTGCGCGAGTGCAAAACATTGTAATGCGTTTTGCACGCACGTGAGAAAAATCGGCATGTTTGGTACCCAAACCCGAACTTGTTCACAGAAGTTCGGGTTTGGGTTAGGTGTTCTGTAGATTGTTATATTTTCCCTTACAACATGGTTATAAGGGAAAATAATAGCATTCTGAATACAGAATGCTTAGTAAAATAGGGCTGGAGGGGTTAAAAAATAAATAAATAAATTTACTCACCTTAATCCACTTGATTGCGCAGCCGGCATCTCTTCTGTCTTCTTCTTTGCTGTACACAGGAATAGGACCTTTGATGACGTCACTGTGCTCATCACATGGTCCACTCACATGGTTCATCACCATGGTGAGGGACCATGTGATTGGATCATGTGATGTGACGTCACCACAGGTCCTTAGCCGGCAGCTCAACATTACAGAAGACAGAGATCAGCAACTACGCGATCAAGTGGACTCGGTGAGTTAATTTATTTTTTATTTTTAACCCCTTCATCACTATTTTACTTTCTGTATTCAGAATGCTATTATTTTCCCTTATAAACCATGTTATAAGGGAAAATAATACAGATCGGGTCCCCAGCCCGATTGTCACATAGCAACCATGCGTAAAAATCGCACCGCATCCGCACTTGCTTGCGGATGCTTGCGATTTTCACGTGGCCCCATTCACTTCTATGGGGCCTGCGTTGCGTGAAAAACGCTGAATATAGAGCTTTCTGCGATTTTCACACAACGCAAAAGTGATGCGTGAAAATCACAGCTCATGTGCACAGCACCATAGAAATGAATGGGTCAGGATTCAGTGCGGGTGCAATGCGTTCAACTCACACATTGCACCCGCGCGGAATACTCGCCCGTGTGAAAGGGGCCTAACTTTTTTAAAGAGCTAATCCAGAAGGCTCACAATCGATGGCACTGCTATAAATGCAAGATTGCTTTATAAAATGTCAGACAGGAAGATAAATGTTTTGAAAGTATTGCCTTAATGCCAGTTCATGAATGGAATACCAGATGTGCAGTGAAGACTGACACACATGCTAAGCAGCAGGAAAAGGGAAGTGACTTGCAGCTGAGAATAAGGGCTCATGCACACGAATGTATTTTCTTTCTGTGTCCGTTCTGTTTCTTTTGCGGCCTGTACGCGGAACCATTCGCTTTAATGGGTCTGCAAAAAAATGGAAATGACTCGGTGTGCATTCCATTTCCGTATATATCTGCATGGCCATTTTGCAAAAAAAGATGTCTTATTCTTGTCCATTTTGCGGACAAGGATAAGCATTGTTACAATGGATCGGAAAAAAGATCTGATGCAATACGGATGTCATCTGTATTTTTTACAGATCCGTGTTTTGGGGACCGCAAAATACATACAGTCATGTGCATGAGCCCTAATACAGTGAAGTCACGTGCAATTTTCACAAGATTTTGACTTAAGATGTCAAGGAAAAATATATAGGTATAAGGGGGGCATAGGTATCGGGGATAGTGGTCACACGTGGTACCTTAGGGGGTCCAAAGGCCTTTCTCCCAGATAAAACACCAGTATACATAGCAGGTGAGAACCTGTTACAGATTTAGCATCATAGCCCAAGAGTTTCAAGATCAGCAACCTTCGGCACTCCAGCTGTTGTGAAACTACAACTCCCAGCATGCTCCTTTCAATTCTGTAGGAGTTCAGACAACAGCCAAGCAAGTGTGCATGATGGGAGATGTAGTTTCACAACACCTGGAGTGCCGGAGGTTGCTGATCACTGATATAGGGGCTACCATAAGGTGGAGTTCACACTTGGCATTTTGCTCTGGTTTTCTCCATTGAAGTTTGTGATATGATGATGCACCATACAGTGCCGCACTAAGAGGGAGATTTATCAGAACTGGTGTAAAGGAATACTGGTTTAGTTGCCCATAGCAACCAATCAGATTCCACCTTTCATGTTTCACAGTTCCTTTTGAAAACTAAAGGTGGAATCTGATTGGTTGCTATGGGCAACTAAGACAGTTTTCCCCCTAAGTATGCTACAGAGCCACAGGGGACTCTTCTGTGCAGTTCCTCTGCCGCGTGTCTGCGGCTGCAGGCTGAGGTTTTAGCTTTTGGCTTGTCAGGTGCTTGTCCTGAAGGGAACAGGACCATTGATTGTTCTACTTGTCCTGTGACACTTGGTGATAATTCGGACCTCCGTTGATCACTTGATTGCCATTTAAACTCCATCTGATTTAAGGATATAAAAGGGCATTGCAGATGGTGGTAATGGCGCAGCCGCTCTAATTTACACCTCTTCAGGATGAACAAATGGCACATATTTAAAATTGTCATCATCATTATCCCCTGCCTAGTGGAACAGAAGAGCCTTTCCCCCAAATATCAGGCAATCACCAGCAAATACAAGTCTTTAACTTGTTAACTGTAAAGTTGGTTAAAAAAAAATAGTATTCCGCATTTTTTTCTTTCTCTCTGGGGACTGGGGCTACTTTCACACTGGCGTTTCTGGGTCCGCCTGTGAGATCCGTTTCAGGGCTCTCACAAGCGGCCCAAAACTGATCAGTTTAGCCCCGGTGCATTCTGAATGGATAAGGATCCGTTCAGAATGCATCAATTTGGCTGCGTTTGGTCTCCGTTGCGTTTTTTAGACGGACAGTGAAACGCAGCGTTTTGGTGACAGTCTGGCTATGCGGAGCCAAACGGATCCGTCCTGACTTACAATGTAAGTCAATGGGGACGGATCCGTTTTTCACTGACACAATATGGTGCAATTGAAAACTGATCCGTCCCCCATTGAATTTCAATGTAAGTGAGAAGACGGATCAGTTTTGACTTAGACTTTTTTTTTTTTTTTTTTATGAATAATGCAAACGGATCCGTAATTAACGGATACAAGCGTTTGCATTATTGGTGCGGATCCGTCCGTAAGATACAAGACGGATCCGCACCAAACACGAGTGTAAAAGTAGCCTAATATGTCTACTATTAAAGCAGCCAGAGGGTTGTCACCTAGCTTTCTTACAGTACTAGAGTAACTAGGGTACCTGCACACAGTACAGATTACGCTCAGATTTTCATGCTAAAAACCTGCAGTGTATTTCACGTGCCTGACTTAGGGAAGCAGTTTATATCCCCCTGTGAACAAAAAGAGCATGTTGGGAGAAAGTCAAGACATCCCACATCCCCCACATTTGATGGTCATCAGGTGCCTCCAAAATTGGGCGCTTCAGCCAACAGTAATCAAATGGCTATTACCAGGTTAAGGCCTCTTGCACACGAACGTTGTGTGTCCGTTGCCGTACTGCAATACACTGGCACTGGCCTATGTGCACTCTGCATCACGGATGCGGACCCATTCACTTGAATGGGTCCGCAATTACGGAGATGCATAATGGAAGCATGGATCGGAACTCAACGAAAGCAATACGGAGTGCTTCCGTGATGTTTCTGTCTTTGCCTCTGCACCGCAAAAAAATAGAACTTGTTCTGTTTTTTTGCGGTGCGGACGGATCACGGACCCATTCAAGTTGTCCGTGCATTGGGGACCCACAAGGTTAATAAGGAGTTATTAATGTAAAATGAAAATCCTAATTGCCTTGCACCCAACACCTGCCTTGCAACTATGTATCTAACATCAAGGGCACCCAGTTACCATCAGGCAGCAGCCCTGATATTAGGGTGTGCTCCAAGGGAAAGAAAGGGTGCACCCCTCCATTCACTGCACTGTTCTGGAGAGCGTTGGAGTGAGTGCAACCACCAAGAACCACTACAACTCATATCAGTGCCACAACTACTACTCCCCTCCTCCCGGCTTTCCCAATGCAGATCATTGGCTAACCATTATGCCTTAATGCCTCATCTAAGATTTGTAACTATCGAGAGTATCAGGCCTTCTTAAACAGACTGATACCATATAATATTTATATTACTGTAATTGCAGTCCTGTTGAGTAAAGTTGAATTGCTCGCACTTAAAGGGCTTCTGTTACCCCACTAAACCGTTTTAATTTTTTTTGTTTACTTATAATCCCTATACTGCGATTTATGCCTACATAATCTAATTAATCATTTTGGTCCTGTAGATTTTGTTTCAAACGTGCTTTTAAAATATGCAAAATACCTTGCTACCAGCAAGTAGGGCGGCTACTTGCTGGTAGCAGCCGCATCCTCCGATCCTAAAGACGCCCCCTCCGCATGTTGATTGACAGGGCCAGGGAACGGGATCATTCTCTGCTGGCCCTGTTTGCATTCAAAATCTCACGCCCGCGCCGTACCTGTCTTCAATCGGCGCAGGCGCACTGAGAGGTGGCCGCTCGCTCGGCCGCTCCATCCTCAATGCGCCTGCGCCGGGTGTAGATGTGACGTCATCGGCGCAGGCGCATTGAGGATAGAGCGGCCGCCTCTCAGTGCGCCTGCACTGACTGAATACCGTTACGGCGCAGGCGCGAGATCTTGATAGCAGACAGGGCCAGCAGAGGACGATCCCGTTCCCTGGCCCTGTCACTCACACAGCGGAGGGGGCGTCTTTAGGATCGGAGGATGCGGCTGCTGCAAGGTAATTTGCATATTTTAAAAGCACGTTTTAAACAAAATCTACTGGACCAAAATGATTAATTAGATTATGTAGGCATAAATCGCAGTATAGGGATTATAAGTAAACAAAAAAAAAAAAAAAACGGTTTAGTGGGGTGACAGAAGCCCTTTAATCTGGTTTGCTATTGGGGAATCACTCACATAACAGTATTGTACAGGCTGTGCAGTACCCTACCTCCATTGATAATAATGACAAAAACAATAAACAGGTTAATTAGGATTAATGATACTAAAAGTGAAAATTGATGAGAAAGAAGTGGAAGGTTCAGGTTATTTGCACATGGCAATTATCATTATGATCCATATAAAAAAGATTGTTTAGTGAATTATAACATGGAAATGGTCATTCCCTATTGAACTGTATAATTAGTATGACTGTAATTGAATACGGGCAGCAGGTGCCGGCCCCGGTATCACATACCCGGCCTCAATAACAGGGCATGCGATCCGCGGAAATTAACCCCTTAGCTGCGGCACCTGAGAGGTTAATTGCTCCGGTTCGGGGGATCGCATGCCCTGTTATTGAGGCCGGGTATGTGATACCGCCGCCGGTACCCGCTGCCTCTTATACTTGAATTAATGTGTTAATTACATTCATTGGTGGCGCAGTGCGCCCCCCCCCCCCCCCAGTATTATAAATTCTAACCATTGGTGGTGCAGTTTCCCCCACCAATTATTAGTATCATTGGTGGCAGTGGCCACAGGGTCCCCTCCCCCCTCTTCATTGGTAGCAGTTCCGATCGGAGCCCCAGCAGTGTAATCCTGGGGCTTCGATCTGTTACCATGGCAGCCAGGACGCTACCGAAGCCCTGGCTGCCATGGTAAGCTCCCTGCTGCTGTGTGTGCTCTGCTCTATTAGTGTGAAGTCCTATTCACTCTAATAGAGCTCTATTAGGGTGAATAGGACAAGGGTTCTAGCCCCTAAGGGGGCTAATAGTAAATAAAAATATAAATAAATAAAAAAAGTTTAAAAAAAATGCACAATTCTAAACACATTAGGGTAATTTATTTGTTGTTTGGATCTACTGGATGTCTCATTACCACCCTTATTGTATTTTCAAACTTTGAAGTAGTTTATTGATTTTTTGCTTTGGTAGTATTATATGGTATGCTTATATATAGGCTTTTGTCTATGCACTTTAACAACGCACTATGAAGTTGATCCTTTGAAGTTGTACGTTTTATAGAATTGGGCTTTTTTTCTTTTATTTAAACTTTATTATAGGTTATTGCCGATGTGGGGGTATATTTTTGCAGTTATCCATGGCACCCTTGTACAACTATGTATTTTAAATGGGTTTAGTACTTTTTGTTTGTTTTTTTTGTTCATGATTTAATAAATTTTGCTTTATTACCATATTTTTCAGACTATAAGACGCATCTAGGATATAGAGGAGGAAAATAAGAAAAATATATTTTCATCAGACCTCAGATCAGACCCCCATCAGACCTTAGTTCAGAAACCCATCAAACCTCTGTATCAGACCCCTATTCTTCCTCAGACTTCAGATCAGACCCCCAAGATCAGACCACAGATCAGAACCCCTTTCCTCCTCAGATCAGACCCGCATCAGAACCTCTGTACCAGACCCCCATTCCTCCTCAGACCTAAAAAAAAGACCCCCATGAGACCCCTACGCGCACTGTCCTTACACTGTACAGTACACAGCAGTGAGTATAGTCAAAGCAGGACTCCACTCACTGCTCCCCACGCCTCCTGCCTACTAATTACCGCTTCCATAACGGAAGCGGTCATTTGCATTATAATACGCACTGCCATTTTCCCCCTGCTTTTGGGTGTAGAAAGTGCATGTTATAGTCTGAACAATACAGTATTTATTTTGGGTTTGAATGTTCTGATATATATATATATATGTGACCTTTTTCTTTGGTATCTGGCAGAATAAAACTTCATATTCACACTACTCCTGTTAACAACAGCTCCAGAAAAGGTATTCTTGTAGTGCTCTCTCCAGCCCCTTCCTAGTGTTGTCAGTTTAATATGGTCAATCCTCCTGACAGACTCTCCTAAGTAGACACATTCAATTGTCAGTTCTGGAAAATATCACTTTTATATGACTTCAAATAAAAAACAACATAAAACAAACTGACTCAAATAAAGTATATAATATACAAACAGGATGACTCATTTATACTGGTCAGACACACAGAGTAAACATAAAATACAAAAAAAAAAATACATTGCAGGTTTATTGTGAGTTTACATTGCCCTTAAATAGTTTATATCACACTATAAAAAGTCAGGAGTATGAATTCTCAAAAAAAAAAAAATATATATATATAAGCTTAGTATCACCACCCTGTGGACACCTCGTAGTTCTGCAGCCTATTAAACTTGAGTGCCAAGACAGCTGTAAAAATGGCATCTTAAAGAGGTTGTACGGGATTGAAAAGAACATGGCTGCTTTCCTACAGACACTGCACCACACCTGTCCACGGATTGTGACTTGTACAGGAGCTTAGCTTCATTGTAGTTAAATAAAAAACTGTTGGACAGTAGGACAGAAACCACAACCCCTAACAGGCTTCCTGGGCAACAGCTGGAGATAAGAGTACTTCTTAAAATTCGATTTGGGTTTTGTTGGGTCTAAGTTATTCAGAAAGTGCTCTTAATGCCCCGGAAAAGTCTTTCTCTCTCTCTCGCCTTGATTCAAATGAAACAAAATTAGAATTTTGTAGAATCAGAACTTTTTGAAAAATTCAGGTTTGAATTTCCAAATGTTGGAATCTATTTACTCATTTCTGTTGACCACTGTCTTGGAGATAAGATTTTTGATGTGCCTTTATTGCACCCAAATAGATACATTAGTGCCCACGTTCTTCCTCATAGTAAAGTTTTTCTGCGTTCACTATGCCACTATCCTCTAAATTATTAACCCCTCCGATTCCTGAAAATTCTCCTGATACATTTCTGTGATTGATCTATCACTTTCCGATTATATGCCATATTATGCAATACGTGCCTCTCAGCTCCCGGGCTTGTATTTACTGTAAGCTTTGTAGGTTGCGTGTAGCTGTGTACAGTACACACAGAGGCGCGGGCGTGTTTGTGTGCCAGAGAGAGACTCGCACATACACAGGACCAGCTTCTTGTGTTTACCCAAAAACAGCGACAGAGCAAACTAGACCCCCACTGAGCTGTACTCATCAACCTTATCACTGAGAAGCCATTGTGCAAACAGCAATGTATATACTATACCGTGTGCTAGTAAATTTACTTATACTTCAAATGATTTCACTTATCTTCAAAATGTAATTTTTCTGGTGAGCCATAAAACTCGCTATGTACATAAAAGAGGAGCTCCATAGCAAAAATCTGAGGTTGTCCTCCATTCCGGTGCTGGGTCATGCCACTACTTTTCCATTGTGTGAGAGGTGAGGTCAATCTGTACTTGTAGTAGAAGATAGTTTGACAATGATGAAGTGCTTGTGAAGAAGAAGAACTCTACAAAGATTCATGCTATCCTGAGGAAGGGTAGAAAACTGAACCCTTTTCCATAGGCTTTGTAACAAAGTAATTATATCGAGATGCATCCGGACCCAGGTGGCTGAAGGGGTTCAATGACAGCTCTACTACATAAGAAGACCAAATACAGTGTTTCCCCGAAAATAAGACACTGTCTTTATATTTATATTTAAGAAAAACACACTATGGCTTATTTTCAGGGGATGTCTTAAGGCTTATTCATCAGGGATCCAGTGAGAACTGGGTCCAATCTGCACCCTGATGCTGAGGAGACTTTTACTTTCACTTTCTCCCTCAGCTCGCTGTGCACAGAACGACCGGGACCTGACAGGGGGAGCCGACCGCGTTGATGGGGCTGCCCGCAACTCTCCCGTCACCTACAGATGTGGGGCAGATGAGACAGCACCTACAGCAGCTGTCATGAGAAGGGCTGCCCGCGTCTTCTTTACCGCTCTGCGCCGGTACATAGCCACGCCCATCACTATGGCTTATTTTCGGGGTATGCCTTATATAGCCGCAACCCTGCTACAGCTTATTTTATGGGTATGTCTTATTTTCGGGGAAACACGGTAGTATAAATGACACATGGTGGTTTTTGTTAGTGGTGGGGCTACTACAGATTTAGCATCAGGGCCCAGGACACTAAGTTACACCTTAATGACCGAGACCATCTCTATGGTAGGTACAAGTATAATATTGCTGTAAATCAGGCTTGGCAGACATTACAGTTTTGGTAAGTGGCTTGGCATTATACCCCAGAAACACACACATAAGCACAATAAATGGCGTTCTGCTTTGACATTGAGTACAGTGGTCGTTGTCAATTCAGTAATTTTGGTACAATGGTCACCTTACTACATACCGTACCACCCATTTACATAGCTGAGTGCTGTCACACATCCTGAGCTCTGAACCTCAGGATCTCATCCAACTTGGCCACTAGAATATGCCAAGGGGAAGAAGTGTGCCATGTGTTACTATCAATAAACCCTGTACACATTTATCAGTGCTTTTGCTTTGTGTTTGTTTTGGGACGTCTTGTTCCTCCTTATTACATTTTGTTCTCTTTCCTCATTTAACCCTTTCCTCGTCTACTCTTTGCTCTATGTCACTAGCAAAGCTGTCAGGCCTAAGAGATGGTCACTTTATACTCACAATGGTGCCTCTGGCCAGTGAACCCTGACTGTAGAACCAGCTGGGTGGGTTGTCAGGAAGCTTATCCCTAGTAAGAAGTCAGTATCATATTACATAACATGTTTGGTTATTTTTAATTTTTTTCTTTAGATGAAGATTCTGTTTATAGGAATTGTCCTGTTTTGGTGAACCCTTTTTGATTAGAATGAACCCTGGCTAATGGGACCTCAGCAATCAACGATCTGTGAGGGAATATGATAGCAGGTGTTTAATTCCCCTGCAGCACCTCCACAGGACAAATGAAGCATTACATGATGTCCATTTAAATATTGTCTGAGAAATGTACGGACATGATGGGTCCTGCAGGGAAGAGCGCTTTCTATAGCAGTTCTGGGCAGTTGTTGGAGGTCCTGAATGATAGACCCTACTGTATTAACTCAGAATTCTCTGATAGGATATTTAATAGGTCAGGTTTACATGGTTAAAATGTGCACTAGTGAACTAAATTCTGTCACCTGAAACTAATTCTGGGCTTGTAATACATATTTAAATCCTAAGCGTTTGCTCACTTTATACTGGGTGCCACATCCAATGCAGGGCTTTGTAGCAGTAGTCTCCAACCTATGGCTCCCTATCGGTAACAAAACTACAATTCCCAGCATGCCTTGACAGTTGGTTGTCAGCTAGGAGTTGTAGTTCCACCACAGATGGAGACTACTGCTTTAAAGTAACAATGCGTATTCCATTTCCATCTGAGGCTGGTTAAGCCTAAGTAGGACATGAATCTCTTAAAAGATTGTCCGGGTTCCTCTAGCTAGTGCCAGTCCTAACTGGCCAACTAAAGTTGTTCTGAATTGACAACAAGCATCTGTCTAGATGAATTAACTGGTTTATTATAACAGCATGGACTTGAAAGACCAGATTTATCATCTTGGTTTTGTATAGAATTTCTGTACACAAAACATGGCTTAAAGGCAAACTACAAACAAAATCTATATTACAGAAGGCATTGTCAAGAGAAGACAGTCTGGGGATTGACATGTCCATGTGCAATGATGGAGTTGGCCTGATATCATAAGCCACCCATAGGCATAACATTGTCAGTATGGCTGAAGAAAGTCCATCTAGTTCATCCTATTACCTTTTCAAAACAACCCCCATGAGGCAGGAGTCATTGGTCCAGCTTTTGGTACAGGTGTTTGTTCATCCCCCTTTCCCTGGCGGGCCTGTGAAGGGAAGCATCTTGACCTGCTCCAAGCCATTCGGTTCTAGCTTCCCAGTCCCGACTTGTCAACTTTTGGAATTGACATTGGTCCCATGTTTTGCTGCAGTGGTGATGTGAATCCCAAGCGACAACTCACTGGCTCACATGCTGCTCAGGGGACACTGCGAACGTAATGGTGTTACAAAGGAGCCAGAACCGATTGTCGGGGGGCATGTAACTGTGCTTCTATCCATAGGTCTGGCAATGTGACCAAAAAATGTTGAAAAGGTAGACAACCCCTTTAAAGGCCTCATGCACACGACTGTTGTGTGTTTTGCAATCTGCAAATTGCGGATCCGAAAACACAGATGGCGTCCGTGTGCGTTCCGCAATTTGCGTAACGGCGCGGACAGCCATTAATATAACTACCTATTCTTGTCTGCAAAACGGACAAGAATAGGACAGGTTATATTTTGTGGACCACGGAACGGAGCAACGGATGCGGAAATCCGCATCTTTTGCAGCCCCATTGAAGTGAATGGGTCCACATCCAAGCCGCAAATACTGCGGCTCGGATGCGGACCAAAACAACGGTCGTGTGCACAGATTTATCACAGTGGTTGATGCTGAATGATAAATCTGGCACACCTTTAAGCCCCATTCACACGACAGCATTTTTTGCCTGCATCCGATCTGCATTTTTTGCGGGTTGGACCCATTAATTTCAATGTAGCCGCATAAGAGGCGGACAACACACTGCATGCTGTCCGCATCCATGTGTCTGTTCCACCGCCCTGCAAAAATGCTAGAAATGCCTATTCTTGTCCGTGAACAGACAAGAATAGGACCTAATCTAACATAGGGCAGAATGTGCGGGACTGCAAAATGCTGGACACACACAGCCAGAATCTGTGTTTTGCGGATCCACAATTTGCAGGCTGCAAAACGGATATGGTCGTGCTAATGGGGCCTGTCCAACTTTATGTTACTTATTTACTGGCTTACATTTAAAAATGTGGCATATTTTTGGCATATTTTTTCATGAGCACATTTAAGCCACTCTCTTATGAAGCCATACCCCTTGTCAGATGAGAAAAGGTGTCTAAAAGTGTGTCAAATGGTTAATAAATGTGGTGCAAGGCCTGAACACCAGTTGGCGCATTTTCAATAGTAAATCTGCCCCAGTGTTCTCAACTTAAATGGGTTCGGCACTTTTCCTACTTGTTGGAAAGGTCCCCTGACAATAAGCTCTTTACATTCCATCCCGCTGTTGAGATCCCGAGCAAGCAGCAGTAAAAGTTGTACAGGTTCTGCAGAGAAAGAGATGCTCCTTGTATCTGCTCTCTTCTGTGGCCAAGGGTAAATCCGTTGCAACAGAAAATATTTTGTGGACTCGCAGCAGAATTTGCTGTGAAATACACTGCAAAAGCCACATATTTTGCATGCTATTTTATAGCAGTATCACCCTATGGATTTCCAAGGTTGAAATCTGCTGTAAAGATCCATAGTGTAAATTGAGATGTTTTGTATTTAAAATCTACGCAGAATGTCAGTTTCCAAATGTATTTTGTAGGCAGGGCAAGGATAAAATATTGTAATCTCATCTGTGTTGCTGCTACTGTAAGGCTAATGTCACACTTGCGGGGGAACAGCCTGCCGAATCCGTGCTAACGCTAGCCCACTGTGTGGCCAGAAGTCCGCCGCTATAATGGGGGCAGACCAGAGGTAAGGCCGCAGCACAGCAAACATGCCCAGTGGCGGCCAGACAAAAACTACAGCGTGCTGCGGCTTGTGTGCCGTGCTGCGGCCGGCCCACGTTATAGTGAATGGGGCCGGAACGGACTTCCGGCGGCACGGTGGGCTAGCGTTAGCACGGACCCTGCTACCGCAAGTGTGAAAGTAGCCTAAGGGTGCCTTCAAATGCAGCAAATTTGAAATCTGAAAATCACTTGCATTCATTTGAATGAGATTTGCAGAAATCCATGCGCTTCCCGCCAAAGCAACCAGAAATCCAATTTTCTGCAACAAAATCTGCCGTGTGAAGGCCCCCTAACGCTGGGTTCACACCTGAGCGTTTTACAGCGCGTTCCTACGCGCTGTAAAACGCACAACAGGCAAGAACCAATGATTCCCTATGGGAATGGTTCTCACCTGGGCGTTTTACAGCGCGTACGATCGCGCTGTAAAACGCCCGACGCTCAAACAAGTGCTTGAGCTTTTTTTTGGGCGTTTGTCACGCGTTCCCGCACATAGAAATTCGGGAACGCGCGACAATGTGTGAACGCCAGTCTCTGTATGCGCGATTGTAAACGCCCGTACAATCGCGCATACAGAGCGCTCGTTTCAGAACGCTCAGGTCTGAACCCAGCGTAAATGTTGTAGATTTTCTAACCACAATCCTGTGTCAGAAATCCTCAATCTATCCGTCCCATGCACACAGACACTAACAGTCCTCCCTCAAGTTTGAAAAAGTTATGCCCTATCCACAGGACCCCTAGGAATCGGGATCCCATTTCCCCATATTGATGGACTTGCAGGCCGAGCTTGTGTCATTCATTCTCTATGGGACTGCTGGAAACAGCTGAGACTAATTGGAGTGGCAAGACGCGCCGGTCTACATATCCCCTATGCTGGTGGAGGATTCACCTAATGTATGACGAGGCGCAGGCCTTATGATGAATTAGACGCATCCTCCTACAGTCCGTGCACCTAAACAGATTTCTGGCTTCATTTTCACCAGAAAACTGGTGTAAAGGTGTAAATAAGGATACATTTGTCTCTGGTGTTGTCCACACCCCGATCCTGTTCTAAAAAGAGGCACTTGCAACTTTTTTTTTCTTTTCTGAAAGTCGCATTTAAAAAGCAAGAAACACACAGCTTACAAATTTTGAAATACAGTTTTCTGCCGCAAAAGAGATACTAAGTCTTCCCCATAATTCCGTACTAAAGGATTCTTTTTAGTTATAGACTAGTACAGTGGAGGCGAACCTATGGTACGGGTGCCAGAGGTGGCACTCAGAGCCCTCTCTGTGGGCACCCGCATCCTGGAAAAAGTCTATGGTGTAAGTCTATTCCTTAGACTTTTCCTGCCATTTATCAGCGCAGGGCGCACTATGAACAGCGCAGGCAGCGCACTGAATGTAGGGCAGGATATTATAGCTAAATGAAAAAGTACATGGAAGATACTATATTGGACTGTGGTATTCAGGTTAAACTGCCATGTTGGCACTTTGCGATAAATAAGTGGGTTTTGAGTTTCAGTTTGGGTGCTCGGCCTGTTAAAGGTTCACCATCACTGGACTAGTGTAATATGAGCAGATTTTGTACCATAATTATAGTGGGCACGGAAGCGTATACTGAAGGACCACCATGTTGTAATTGAGCATGATAGGAGTGGTAGTACGTTTATTCTGCCCCCTTTTCTCCCCCCCCCCCCTTTTTTTTCTATTAACTTGTGTGCTTATTTCAAGTGATTCTGAGGTAATTTATTAAATGATTCTGATTGGTTCCTGGTTACCTACCTGTTACTGAGGCACCTGTTTTCTGCCAGCATTTGATTGGTGGATGAAGTTCTGGGGCGGGAAGTATTTATAGATGGTCCCAGCAGGTCCGGAGCTTGTCCGCCGCAGAGCCTGGAAGAAGAAGACGTCGCCCCGCCCGCCCTCCCCTTTTAAAAAGTCGTGGTCCTGAATTAGAGAGGAGTTAGTCACCCAGCTTTGCTGGGGGGACAATTGTGGACTTAATGAATATGTAATGAGTATTTATTTATTGGTTAATTAATTATTCATGGTTATTATTATCCGTATTATTATATTATGTAACCCTTAATAAAGGACCACGGCCAATTTTCACCACAATTTGGTTTGTATTTATTTTTAGATAAGTATTGGTAAAGTAATTGTAATAGTTTAAGTTATTGCTCATATGGCACCATGACACCTGTTCATTTTTACAGCATTGACGTACTGTATGCTTGGAAGCAGGCAGTTTGCCTAAATGACTGGAGCGAGTGGGTGAGGGAAGCTAGAGGGGAGATCACAAGATCGGCAGATGGACGTCCTGCCAAAGCTTTGAACACTGAAGTGTTCTGGTCCAATGACCATCCAGCAGAAGACGGAATCATACCCAAAACTGTTTAATTGCTCATTTTTTTGTATACACCGCCTTGTGAAAGTATTCACCCCCTTGGGCTTTTCCCTGTTTTGCTGCATTACAAATCTGAAATTAAAATGGACTTTGGGAGGGTTTGTACCCAGACCCTTAAAGGGGTTATCCATCCCCTATAATGTCCCCACTAATGCCCAAGCCCCTCATGTAGGTTATACTTACCGCGCTCCCTGGCACCCACGTCGCTCCTGATGCCTGCTCGGCCACTGTTGCACCTCCCCATCGTGCGGAACAAAACATCCAGAGGGGGGGCAGCCAATAGCAGGCCGCGGCAGGGACGGTCTTCCCTAGCATCACTCACGATGCTAGAGAGGCTTGTCCCCAGAGCGGCAGCCATGTGGGCATCAAGAACGTCATGGGTGCCAGGAAGCGGGGTAACTATAACCTACATGAGGGGCCTGGGCAAAGGGAAAACTCTAGAGGCAGTTTTCTGATAGGCTAATATAATTAGCTAATAAAGTATATTGGAAAAACACTGTCCCTGCACATTAGAAATAAATGAAATGACCGCTACACTTCATTGTTTGTGAGATAACCCTCCCGGCACCTTAAAGGGGTTTTCTGAGACTTAAATACTGATGATCTATCCTCTGGATTAGGAGTTGAAATACACTGCACTGTATTTAATTGGAGGAGACATCACATTGAGGTGATTTGCCTGGTCACATGACCCCCCATCAGCGGCCATCTTATGGACAGGTCTTCTGTGTGGACAACGCAAGACTTTGTAAACAAGGAGGCATACCTTATGAAATATAGAAAATGGTGCAGAATTTCAACAGAAACTATATTAGTAAGTCTCATAGAATCATCTCACAAATACATCAGTCAACAGTAACCAGAAAGTGGCCAACCCCTTTAATAGTAGTATCAGGACAGGATGTGCATTACTAGACACACTCATTATGGGAACTGTAATGGTGGACATGTTGGTAATCAAGCAGCTTCATAACTGAGAAAAGGTTATGATGAGTTGTAAATAAGCTTGATTTGAATAATTTCTATGTATATATGAAAAAAATATATACTAAAAACTGGTATAAAAAGTTCCACAGCAGCCTTCTCTCAGATCACCATGCACAGCACTGTACATTGTATAGCGGCTTCGCTTGGTATCGCGATCAGCCTGATTCACTTCAATAGGGTTGAGCTGTGCCTAGGAGGCCATGTGACTGATAAACGTGATGTCACATGGCAAAGCTGCGAGAAGGCTGTGGCGCCACTGCAAGGCAGCTGATCGGCGGGGGTCCCGGGTGTTGTCATCAGTTAAAAAATCCCAGAAAACCCCTTTAAAATAAATGTAAAATTTGCATCAAAATCCACAAAAAAAACCAAAAAAAAACACATGAAAATGGGGGGTTTTCTTGCAGATTTTCTGCATACAAAGAAGCAACGTGTCCGGATATCCTTAATATTACCTTATTAACCCATTCACTACACATGCACTTTTGCCTGTATAATGCCCCTGTACTTCATGCACTGCGGTCTAGACATTGCCTGCGTTATTGCCCCTTGTAGCAGATAAAGATTTTCTTATCAGTTTACGTGGATTGTGCCTCCATTGTGCGGGCGCTGTATATTGGTGTTGTGAGTTTTTTTTCCGGAGTGCTCTTGCGTACATATAAACAGTGAGCCCTGTGTGATGTTTCTATGTCTGTGTATATGTATACACAGACACACACTCTCTCTGAACGCAGGGCTGGATCTTCCCCACCAGCCAATGGGGACCTGAGAAGCTGGGATTACAGGTGCAGCCGGCGAGCCAGCCCCTTATGTCATCCGTCTCCTTTATAAGAGCAGGTTTCTTCTGTCAATGCTTTATTGTCCTTTCACGTCTTGGAATATTTAACCCTGAGGTCACTGCATCCATCACAAGTTGATAGGGATTCACCATGCTGTTCTGGCACAGCCAACCCGAACATTACTGGCCCACACCTGCCGAACATTACCAGAGCCCAACTAATGCCCTCTACAGGTAAGGATACAATGCTGCTGAAAATGAGGGCGATCATATTTGGATTGCATATATTTTAATATACTTTCACTGTACTTTTTACAGTTTTCTGAGATTTTAATACTGATGACCTGTCTTTAGGTTAGGCTATCAATATCAGATTATTGGGGATCCAACTCTCAGCAGGCACATGGGGGGAGAATTATCAATGCAGGGCTTATTTACTATGAAGCATCTGCCTTTTAACATGACGACTAGTGCAATCATTCTTGATTAATCTCCTCCAAGGTTAGGCTTATAACAGCATGCCATGTGGCTGCTTGAAAAAGGGTAGGTGAAGCCAACAGTGGGTAAAATGGCACTTTGCTTTCCGAGTGCCAAAGGTGTGGGTTACAGAGGCGGAAGCCTGCTGGTGGGAGATAGGTCTATCTGTCCATGTCCTGAAACTTTTAAAACGGTCAATTTAAGGGTTAATTTAAGAATAGTTGCATATTAAGGGATTATTGCATAAGCTAGAGGAGAATCCATGGTTACAGAAGTAAACCCTTTTTCTAAAAATGAGTCGCTGGATCGTCCAGCGTCAATACATGACCATTCAATGTGCCTTAGAAACCAGGAATGATGGGGGAGAAATGAGATGCATGATGGGTACATCTCAGCAGGCATGCAGCATCTAGCAGGCATGCACTGAAATGACATGAAGTGCTGCCATTCTCTTTAAAAAGAGGTTCTGCAGCATCTGTGGTGTGCATTATACGGTTGTGAGTCTCAGTGCTGTAAAACAACATAACACAGATCAGACGCTGCAGATTTTCCTTTTGAACAGAATGATGGAGTTTTAGATCAACTGTGGACAGCAAGCTTCCTCTTTAAAAAGAGGTTGTGCAGCAGCAGAGGCGTGTATTATTAAGAATAATGCACTCCCTACTGTAAACTATCTTGAATTTCAATGACCTTTATAAATGTATTGGCCCTGCACTGCCTCATGGTGTATATGGTCATGGTTTCCCTACCCTCACTATAATTTACAGTGTGGGGGGGAATTAGTCGTACATAATATTAAACTTGGACCTGCATTGATCTGGATTGACTTTCTATGGTATCTCATCTAAATGTTGTTCCATGCTCTTTACAGGGAGACCATATCACTGCCCTATCTGAAGCAGGAAGACCAGCCCATGCCCACCGTGCAGTGCCCGGCCTTCCAATGTGTTCTCTGTGCCCCCAGCTCCCCAGCTGTGAAGCTGCATGAGGAGATGCTCACCTACCTCAACCAGGGTAATCCTAACCTCTAGTCTAATCTTAAAAAATATATATTTTTAATGTGATATATTATAGATATCAGCCTCTTAGAACCTGAAGTGTCCATACCAAGTATTAGGAATGGTAAAGGACTGACAAGGTGACAATAGCAATCTGAGGTTCACCAGGACAATGTATACCAGGATGGCCGTGATACTCTTCTCTGGTGCTGCTGTGGATGGTACATACCCATCACTTACATTACTATATTGTATTCTGATGCAAAGTGTGAACTCAAGGCCTGTTCTATAGCAAATGGGGCATGGGCAACAAGCAAAGCCGGGTCCCTTGTTCACTACGTATACGACATGAGTACAAATGCCGTTTGTACTCAAATGTATATAACCAAACAAACACTGCCTAAGGCTACATTCACACAACCATAGTGTTTTGCGGATCTGCAAATTGTGGATCCACAAAACACAGATACCGTCCCGTGTGCGTTCTGCAATCTGAGGACCACACATGGCTGCTGCTACCTTAGAAAATGGCTATTCTTGTCCGCAATTGCGGACAAGAATAGGACATGCTCTATCTTTTTTGCGGGGCCACAGAACGGAACTACGGATGCAGACAGCACACTTTTGCTGTCCCCACTGTGCTGTCCCCATCTTTTGCGGAACTGATGCGGAATCATTCATACGGTCGTGTGAATGTAGCCTTACCAGGACAAATAATACCGCCATACAATGCAGCTATTCAGTGCTCAAATAATACTGCCATAGTTAATATGGGTGAACAAAAGATTAAGTCCATCAAGTTCAACCAAGTGATAGGTGGGGACGTGAATTTTAGAAAAAGGGGAGCGAGACCCAGACTTCCACACTTCCATTTACTTTTAAACCCTTTTTAAAACTGCCCACTGTTCCTGCTGTAACCACATCCTGAGGTCATACAACGCAGCTATTCAGTGCTCAAATAATACCGCCATACAGTTTCTAAATAATACTGCTCATCTTAGGTTACCCAGTTTGCCAACCCTTATCCTGAACCTTGATTTGATATAAATAATATCATTAGTAAAGCCTAGGTTTTGCAAATGTATAACTTTAGTGAAGTGCCACCCCCCTTCCCCAGCACATGGCATGATGGTACTTGTGGTTCTACATTACCTATTTAGACGAATAATCTATGCTCTAGACACAGTGGCAGACTCACCCTACAGGGACATTTCCCAGTAGGCCGATGCCCCGTGGGGTGCCTAAGCACTCCTCATGACCACCAGCCAGGTACATAAAGATCTGATGCCATTAGGATTAAAGGGGTTTTCCGGTTACATTAAGTTATCACCTATCCACAGGATATGGGATAACTATTATATAAGTGGGGGTCCTACCTCTGGGACCCCCACCAATCTAATGGTTATCCTCTATGCTATAGATGGGGGATAACTTAATGTAACTGGAATACCCCTTTAATTAATGTAGGTGCATCAGGCACATATGCACCTGGCCAGCAGCCACAGGAGGCCTCCTACATGCAACTGTACTGCCGTCCTCAGGATGATGATACAGTTTCATACTGTGGCACAGGCGGTAGTATTTTGTGCTGCACTTTGGTATTTGGTTCTGCTGGGGCGGTACTTTGTTCTGTGCTACAGAATTGTTGGCCCCGCCTACTTCTGTTTTCCCTGCCTTTTGTCAATTTGGACCCGCCTACCACATGGGGCCACTTTTAGTTCTTTTTTTCTGGGCCAGTTCCCAGTCCGCCCCTGCCTAGACAGATGGAAAAGGTTCAACAGTCATCATTAACCAATATGGAATAAGTGACAGCTTGCCTTGTAGTATTTTGGTGACAGCTCCAGTTCACCTCCTGCTAAAACCAGTTCAATTTACTGAGAAAACCAGCCGGACAGCAAATAAAAGCTGAGCGAGCAAATAGGCATTACATACACATTAGTGGAACTGTCACGTAGGATCCACTCCATATGTCACTCACAACAATCAGCCAATGATAACAGACTAATTTATTGAATACAATCTGAACAGATTGCCATTAGTTAACCATTCACCTAGTATGTTACTGTCTATATGATATGTCTCATGCTTTTTCTTTCTTCTGAGTAAAGCTATAGTTATCAGCCCCTTTTTAGTCAAGCATGAAAATTACTTACAGAATGACCTAGAGAGCCAATGGTAGATTACAATACGAGCATTTTATATGGTGGTCTACCAGTGCTTCTTATGAGTGACATACAACAGTACCATTCTCTCACCAGTAGGGGGAACCCTATGAATAAGGAAACCATGTGCTGTGAATTCAACAAATTGCACACCTTAAAAACAAATCCTAAATGAATGCCTCATGCATAGGACTGTATTTTTGGTCTGTGTCCAATCTGCATTTTTTGCAGATTGCACATGTATCCGTTCATTTATATGGGACCGCAAAAAGTACGGACAACATGCACATGTCAGCCCTCTGCTGTTCGCATCAGTGTGGCTGTTCCGTAAATTATAGAACAGGTCCTGTTCATGTCTGTTTTGCACACAATAATAGGCATATAATAAAGGACTGAGGAACGTGCACATTGACGGTATCCGTATTTGGCAGATCCGTGGTTTGCGGACCGCAAAACAGATATGGTCGTGTGCACGAGGCCTAAGAACATTATGGTAACATCTATATTTTCACTAAATGGATGATGGTTCATTCTGTAATGACCTGCAGAATATAGAATGTGACCATGCGCTACTATGCATAATATCTGATGCCTTATTTATGTTACTTACTGGTAGGTCAGTCCTATGAGATCCGCATGCTAAGTAACTGGAAGGGAGCCAGTGACATTTCAGAAAATCGACGGTTACTAAAGGTTGGTGCACGTCCCTTATATACATCATTTGTTTTTGCTTAGGAATATTATATAGAATTTAAATCTGGGTCTACAGGTTGTGATTTTCTCTGTAAAGTGCACACCTACTAATAGTAGTATACAGCTTGTATATAGTTTAGCAAAAAAACGGTCACTTTTTATAAGTGCATTACATATCTGTAACTCATCCTGAGTTACAGTACTTCAGAGCTGCATTTGTACTTCTGCTGGTCATCACAGAAAAGTCAACAAGCTTGGCTTCTGACACATCCACAGAATTAGAATCCAGCCCTGGAATCTAAAATAGACTGTAAATGAGGACCATATATGTAATGTATTTGTAGATATGTTGTTTAGATATGGAGCTGGATAGGATGACATTACTAGTGATGAGTGGCAGGGGCAATATTCGAATTTGCGATATTTCGCGAACATTTGTCATATTTTCACAAATTCCAGATTTTATTCTTTATTGCAAAAATCGGCAATGTAATATTCGTGTAATGCGCGCCAAATACAGGCGTGGGTCACTATAGATACATTTTTCAAGCTGCTAGAAGTTTCCTGAGACTGGAGAAATCGGCAATTAACAATGCGCATATTTCTGTGCAATACGTGCAACTTCACATTTTAGCAGGTCTGACTACATATTACTGATTGGTGCACTGAGTATTGTTGTGAACTTGTGACATCAGAACACTGTCTGTAGCATGTATGTATGGACGGCAGAACCTATCAGCTACACTATATCACTATCTAAGGCTACTTTCACACTTGAGTTCGGCGTTCCGCTTGTGAGTTCCGTTTGAAGGCTCTCACAAGCTGCCCCGAACGGATCCGTACAGCCCCAATGCATTCTGAGTTGATGCGGATCCGTTCAGTATGCATCAGTATGGCTCCGCTTGGCCTCCGTTCCGCTCAGCAGGCGGACACCCGAACGCAGCTTGCAGCGTTTTCGTGTCCGCCTGGACGTCCGGAGCCAAACGGATCCGTCCAGACTTACAATGCAAGTCAATGGGGACGGATCCGTTTGACGTTGACACAATATGGTGCAATTTCAAACGGATCCGTCCCCCATTGACTTTCAATGTAAAGTCAGGAGTCCCTATTATACCATCAGATCGGAGTTTTCTCCAATCCGATGGTATATTTTAATCACCATGGTAACGCCTCTGTGTTAGAATATACTGTCGGATCTGAGTTTTCACAAAGTGAAAAATCAGATCTGTAAAAAACTGTTATGCAGACGGATCAGTTCTGAACGGATGCAAGCGCTTGCATTATAGGAGCGGATCCGTCTGTGCAGACACCAGACGGATCCGCTCTAAACTCAAGTGTGAAAGTAGCCTAACCTACACTGACTATCTCCCACTATCTGTATTATATATATAAGCTATCTAACTAACTAACTATCTAATGTAACGACACAGGAAAGCACAGAGCACAGCAATGACACTGCTGTCTCTCTCAGAACACCATAAAACTACAGAAAATGGCCGCTAGGGAGGTTCTTATATGGTAAGGGGTAGGCAACTTTCCTATTGGTTGCTAGGGATGTTGCTAAGCTCTGACAAAGACATTGCAGCCTTCTCATTGGCCCACAAGCAAGAAGGGAGGTCACTGATGAAAAAAAAAAAACTATACTATCTACACTATATTCTAAATATTCGCGAATTCTAGAAAGAGATGATATTCGCGATAAAAATTCGCTTTTCGAATATTTGCGCTCAACACTAGACATTACAAAAGGCATTTTCCACCATCCACTACTACCTGCTAATATATAAGTTATCATACCATCATTTCTCCTCCGCAGAGTGTAGTACGAGTGGCTTTCCACGACAGACGCCTGCAATACAGTGAAAGACAGCAATTGGAAAGCTGGCAGCTCAGTCATCCAGGAGACAGACTTTTGGACCTAGGTATGATTGCGTTACATGACTAGCCCTCTTCATAGTGATCCGTGATATAGTCGCTTTGCTTCTGTTGTAGGAGGTATTGTGTAAAAAATGTGATGGCATTCTAGTCACCTGGAGCTGGCCTCCTAAAGGCCGGACTTGTTTCTCAACCCAAGTAGCAATGAGGCCTACACCACCGGTTACTGTTGGAAATCCCAGCCATTTAATATAAAGGATGAGGTGGTTCCAAGGGGTATATGGTACCTGTAGAATAAGTGAATGGTCACCAATATATTCCAAGACCTGATCTAGTATAGGAAGACATTGGTAGACTAAATTAGTTTCATGTCAGTGGACTGGTGCCCTATGTCTCCTGTTCTTCATTCCAGATGTTCCTTTGTCTGTGGGAGTAATTGACCCTCTGGTCAATGCCAGTGTCTTGAACATCATCGAATTCTTATGGGATCCCAGTAAAAAAACATCTGTTTTTATACAGGTGAGGAAAAAGCAAGCATTTAGTGGACAGACCTTGATGTCTTTCGTCTGGTCACTGTAAATTGCACGGTCTGCTCGGGTCATAGAGAATAAAATCAATTATTTTTCTGTTTCAGGTTAACTGCATCAGCACAGAGTTCACACAAAGAAAGAATGGGGGAGAGAAGGGAGCCCCCTTCCGGATTCAGGTGGACACATATAAGGCCGACCCTCAGGGCAACTTCACCGAGAACCTGTACTCCTGTAGCTGTCAAGTCAAAGTCTTCAAGGTAACCAGATGAGACCTTCCAGGTCTCTAAACAGGGGCACTCTGCCTGCTGCAAAACTACAAGTGTGAACTGCAGGCTATCAGGGCATGCTAGGAATTCAGCTTAGACTCTCTGCTGTCCTTATCTACACTTCCTGTTACCGTCTTGCACCTTTTTTCCAGCCCAAAGGAGCAGATCGTAAGCAGAAGACAGATCGTGAGAAGGTGGAGAAGCGCTCAGCACTAGAACGTGACAAGTACCAACCGCCTTGTGAAACCACTGTCCTTACAGAGGTAACCGGACTGCTGGGCATACTCACTTTTTGAGGTCATTCACTATAAAACCTGAAGTATTATTAAGGAGCTGAAAGCAACTACAAGAGTAGATCCCAATAAGACAAGACTATTTTTAGCTTGGAATTTGCTTTTGACCTACCTTAGCCATTAGGTTTAGGAAAGTTCTCCCACACTGGACATGCAGTGAAGTTGGCCTATCAATTATTCTACAAAACTGCCGTTTTAGTTTAGATTCCTTTAAAGGAAATTTGGGCCATATTGTCCTGAAATATAATCTAAGCCTATCATATGTACTTATTTTGTAGTGTATGCCTTGGCCAGATATTGAAATGCCCAGAAGTCCCACCAGCACTCCTGGCCTCTGCTCGCCACGTAACTTCAAGGTGCTTACCCCTGACAGGTAAATGACAATACCTCTATAACTAATAGATGACCTGAGAACATTAAACTGTGTAATGGGATGATGCACTAAGGGCCGATTCATACAACTGTGCTCGGTCTGGAAAACAAAGTCTGTGTCGGCCACATCTCCCAAACCTGATAATAGGATCTGACTGCATCGTAAAACCTTATAATGTAGTCAGATAGGGTCAGGGGAGCCACTATCGGTCCTGGAAATGCGACTGACACACTGACCGCGTTTCCCAGACCGAGCATGGTCGTATGAATCAGCCCTAGGGCTTCTGGTGTATTTTTGAGTCAATGAGTCATTGTTCTTCACTTTTATTCATCCCTATTGTACAAGCTCCATTATGTAGACTCATATGATTTCTCCCTTAGGATCTGTGCATCCCCTGTGTGTGCCTCAGACAGCTCTACGGAGTGTACAGGAGAGGTGAGTCAGTCCGATCTACTTCATGCAGCTAAATTAGATTCATCTATTCAGAACACAAGCGCCAGCCAAAGATTCAAAGGGCTTGTATTGGAGATTTTTCCCCCAAGAAGCAGCACCACACTTATCCACAGGCCATGTCTGGTATAGCGGCTCAGCCCAATTTAGGTAAAAAGGGGATGAGCAGCAGTATCAGACACAGACTATGGACAGTGGGGTACCATTTCTGCCCATAAATATCTTTTACATAATTTACATATTTTCACATGCATTATCAGAGATACATAATACTGGGTCAAAGCGATAACAGTGAAGCAGATATAATACGACATCTCTAATGCTGTAGATAAGATATATTTCTTGTTTCTTATGGCCAATCTCCTGGTTCCCACAGTGCCTCAGTCCTTCTGCCTCCATCAGCGACACCCAGCAATGGCTTCTGCGAAACAGATTCTCTAATTACTGCCGAACATTTTCCAATTTCACAGGTAATAAGGGTGATAATTAGGGGATCCCGAGGCAATTTATCTCTTCTCCCTGTTAACTACATCATGTCCCTGGTGTTGCTGCAATTTCTATGTCAGACTAAAGATATATCCTCATTAGTTATATGTCTACGGTTAGAGATTAGTAATAAGGGAACATGAATAATTTAGAAACTACATGGTACTATACTATAATACTACTACATATCTGTACAGCTAACTGATAAGCCCTACATCATGCAATGTGTTCATTAGAACCAGTGTACATCTGCTTACATGTCAGATTGGTAATGATATTTTATAATTGCCAAATTCAATTTAATCTAGTATAGCATGTGGATTTATAAGTGGCGGCTCAGTAATTGGGTTACCAGTTCAATCCCGATATAGGAAGGAGATGCACTTTGCTTCTGCATAGCCCATTATATTCAGGCCCGCTTTAACTATAGGGTGAACAGTGCAACTCAACAAACCCACCAGCGGCAGCTCACTTGACTCCTTCCTCCCAACTGCCCTGGATCCGGCCCTTTATTTTATTACATCTACAGAGACATCACTATTGGGGCACTAAGGGGGAAGACTATTGTAAGGTAGCACTAAAGGGACAGCAATATTTTGAGGGGGCATAACTAATGTGAGAGGGCAGTAAAGCTGCATTATGACTGTGAGGGGAGACTACAGGGGCATAACTACTGTGTGGGGGCACTAAGGGCATAACTACTATGTGGGGGCACTAAGGGGGCATAACTACTGTGTGGAGGCACTAAGGGGGTATAGCTAATGTGTGGAGGCACTAAGGGGGTATAGCTAATGTGTGGAGGCACTAAGGGGGTATAGCTAATGTGTGGAGGCACTAAGGGGGTATAGCTAATGTGTGGAGGCACTAAGGGGGTATAGCTAATGTGTGGAGGCACTAAGGGGGTATAGCTAATGTGTGGAGGCACTAAGGGGGTATAGCTAATGTGTGGAGGCAATAAGGGGGTATAGCTGATGTGTGGAGGCAATAAGGGGGTATAGCTGATGTGTGGAGGCAATAAGGGGGTATAGCTGATGTGTGGGGGCCACCTGCGTTTTTTCCAATAAGGTTTGTCCAGTGATGTTTCTGTTACTCAAAAACGCATGAAAAAGCCCCAATCATGCAATCAGCTACAGCTGGTAACTGGTCTTGTCCATTTAGGGCTCATGCACACGACCATTTCCTGTTTTGCAGTCAACAAATTGCAGATCCGTAAAAAAAAGATACCGGCCATGTGCACTCAAGATTTTGGGGCTTATAATTGAACTGTCTATATTTTTGGTCCACATCCATTTTTTGCAGGTTGGATGTGTACCTATTTCCTTCAATTGGGCTGCAAAAGATGCCGCAACTGTATGTCTATTCCGTGGCATCTGCAAAAATATAGACCATGTCCTATTTCTGTCCGCATTATGGAAAGGATAGGACTGCTCTATTATGGCCTGAATGTTTGAGGACCGCAAAACAAGCAACAGTCGTGTGCATGAGCCCTTAGACTGGGCTTCCATATTCAGGTATTTTGATCCAGATTTTGAGGCCAAAGTTGGGGGTGTAGATCAAAACGACAAGACTAAGGCCCAGATTTACTAATATGTCTGCGCCAAAAATCTGTATAAAAAGTGGTTCAAATTGGTGCAACACTGACACAAATTGGCACATTTCGTTTTTTTTTTTCTGACATGCTCAACAAGGGTCTTAGCAGAAAGCAGTGTGGCCCAAGATGCGCCATTTTATGCCAAAATTGCACCTCAGTACTGGTGCAAAAATCTGTCTCAAAGTTAGCTGACCAATAGTTAGTATAGAGCGACAGTCAAGCATCACCGCTGTCTCTCCATTCAGTGGTCCTATAGAACTGAATAGAGTGGCGGTCAGGCACATGTCGCTGCCGTTCCATTCCGATGGGGAGCACGGGATAGGGGGTAAATTGTCTTAATAACTCTATAGTGTGCAAGTACCTAACTGCAGAATTGTTTCCTCCACCAGGGGCAGATCTTCTAAAGTTGACCCGCAGGGATCTTACTCAAATTTGTGGAGTGGCAGACGGGATTCGACTGTCTCATGCCCTAACAGCAAGGTAAGGACCAGTAGCTCAGTCATAGAGAGCATTAGACCTGACTTTCACAAAGCAGTGATAGAAGATATAGTTCAAGTAATTGTGAAATGGTTAACTGGTGTATATAAAGGGCGGTTTTATGTGGTGGGCAAACTGGGCAAGGAAAGTACCTGGTCCCAGGAACAACCAAACCGTTCTAGTAAGGTCATATATAAGCTGACACAAGGAAAGAAGAAAAAAAAGATGGCGTTTGTATGTTCTCCTTGTTTTTGCATGGTGGTTTTCCTCTGGGTGCTCCAGTTTCCTCCTACACTCCAAAGACATACTTGGATTGTGAGCCCCATTGGGGACAGATTGAGGATAATGTCTGTAAAGCGCTGCAGAATATATCAGCGCTATATAAGCGGGTAAAATAAAATAACGTTACTCCTGTACATCCTTCCCTACAGGTCTGTGCGCCCTCGTCTCACACTGTACATTAGTACAGAGCCACCAGGCAAGAGCCAAGATATCACAGATGCAAGTCAGACAGGTGAGTGCAACTCTACATAAGGTTTGCATCACAAAAAGGACTAAGGAGGTCAATTTCTACGCCGGCCTTAATCCCCATGCGCTGGAGGTGGATGTGCCAAAGTTATGTAGAGAAACAGGCTCCTACATAACTTTGGCGCTTGGTTCTGCCGGCCGTGCGACATGGTTTAAACTACGCCAGCTCTCTTGCTGACGTAGTTTAAGACTATTTCCCACTCCAAAAACTGGCGTAGAAAATGGTAAATCAAACAGCTCGTCCTTTTTTTTCACCACTTCGGAAATGGCGTGAGCAGGGAAAAGTCGTAGAAAATGGCGTATATTTCTTAATAAATGACCGCCTAAGTCTATGTCCTCCCCACACTTGGCCATTAGACCAATGCCCTATGACTGGCAACACTTTTGTAACCAGAGTAATCCCCTTCTGTATTGCTCTTCCAATGACCAATGTCACTTCCACAATGTCTTTGTCCCTGATTAAACCAACAACAGATTATGATCTTGCAACCCAAATGCCAAGCAGGATTACTGCTCAACTTGGCAAGTGGACAACTGGAGGAGATCGAGTTACTGAGCACTTCCAGTCTTAGTGAGGCTAAAAGAGGATTACACAGGAGGTGAATTAGGGTTGACATTTGACAAACTGTTATGTATATGAAGAAAAAGGACAGCACTATGACCATGGTGACAATTCAAGCTATTACTGTATGCCCATTTTGTCCGGTGGGGCAATGGTTCTTGTCCTTTAAAGACCAAAATGAATGTCGTTAAAGTCATTGATGGGCTTAGAGGAACAATCTGGGCAAAACTGATCCACTAGGCCAGTGATGGCTAACCTCCAGCACTCCAGCTGTGGTGAAACTACGACTCCCAGCATGCTCAATTCATTTCTATGGAGTTCTGAGAACAGCCAAGCAAGTTTGGATCTTGGGAGGTGTAGTGTTACCACAGGTGGAGTGCCAGAACTGAATGTGTGGACAATAACCATGTTCCCTTCCAGCCCTGAACTAGGCATAAAATAGTGGATCAGCTGGGTCCAGATTGATCCTTTAAGGTTGAGTGATGTATTATCATGTACTTCATCTTTTCTGCGTGGCACAGTGCTCCTAAGCTATTATTCTTGCCACTGTATAAGAGCTATGGCACCTATAGTGCTATTATAGCCATCCCATGTGATGGATATCCACATTCTGATGACTGACCCTATAGAGTAAGTAGTAATGATAGACAGTAGATGCCCATGGAGAATGAAATTCATTAATACTCATTTACTGAAGGGGCCCACGTTTTGGCAACGTTCAGGTCTATGCTGGTATCACTGAATATGCCAATACTCCTTCTTAACTTTATCACCTGCTTTTTCTGCAGTGGTAACATGACTATGGACAACAAGTTAGGGTTCTTCTTTGGGGTTCCCTGTGAAAGTTTGGGAATCATAGCCATGGAACAAAGAAGCATGCACATACAGTATATAGTCCAACTCAAGATCATACTCATCTAAGACAGGACATGAAAGGGATTCTATTACATCAGAGGGCTCAATCTTATCTGTGCGTTTATCTGCCCACCTAAATGCAGAAACTAAAGGAAATGTTTGGTACAAACATATGCCCAAGGCCTTATTGTTAGAGCAGAAAATAAATGTAAGTAATGACTCTTCAGGCAGTGGTCTGAGATTGCTTCTTACCAACAAGACATATCAAAGCGGTTAGTTCTTCTATGACCTCCAGGATACAACAGAAGGCCTGGAGACAACATCAATTGTCTCATCAGTTTACCATCTTCAGTTGCAGCTCAACACTATATACAGTGAAATAACAAGGATGTGCTTATGTACAGCAGACGTATTTATGAAATTCATATTTTTTAGCAGTTCTATATCAGGAGATACATTTGGAAGATGTGACTGCAGCTGAATTAACCAATAAGCTAGCAGACCTATTCAGTGTGCCTGCAAACCACATCTTACGGATCTCCAGAACCGGCCCCCATGGGATCCATATCCTGCTGAGTGACATGGTAAGTATCCATCATGATGAAGTTGTTGGAAGGAAGGTAAATGAGATTTATAAGTGTTCCTATATCATAGGCAGCTCATAAATGCTAGTTTATATGGGCATAGTGATAGGTAAGAAGTTTAGCCCAATCCGACTACATTTGACTTGAAGAGAAGGTCTAATAATTGGAAATCTACTGGTCTCTCAGAAGCATTCATTGGTTTCCATAACTTACATTACAGGGGTTTACTGGCATATTATATTGACAGTGTGTTTAGGATATGCCATTAACATATGATTAGTGGGAATCCAACCCCCGATTAACCCTATAAAACCAGGTATACTGCCTAGTTGGGTTCATCGTGGTAAATAAAATGAGCCCTCTATTGCAGAAAAGAGGTGTACAGTTGCAGAATTATTACTTTTATTTTTTGCACATGATGCGATTGGAGCACTGAGGGGATGGTCTACCCCCTCGGAGCACCACTTCATGGCCATCTTCTGCCTGGTTACCACTCCTCACTGTTTGAAGGCTTCCAACGAGAGTTCATCAATGACGTCAGTCTCCTACTGGAAGAGAAGACTCGGCTTCGCTCCTAGATCAGCGAAACAGAGCATCCTCTCTTCCAGAAAGAGAATGACATCATTGGCCCTTGCGCAGTGCACATCTTAGCGGGTAGAACCTCCTGAGATCACCTGTGCACCTGGCGATGAAGTCTCACCAGCACAATCGCGAGATATCAGGGCCAGGCATTTGAATAGTAAGGATGCCTGACCCTGTCAAGTGGCGAAGGTAAAAAGAGAGGAGGTGAAGTGGTGCTCAGAGGGGCTATAGGTCATCCCCTCTGAGCTCTGATCACCCGATTTACATACAAATGAAAATAGTACATCTGCTTGCAGTAACAGAGGACTCTTTTTATTCACCATGACCAACCTATGCTGTTGGCTATTTACAGTCATTTTATCCAACCAGAAAACAACACATTACACTGGTGCTACTGCGACTAAATTGATGCAGGATAAAACTAGCCAGTAACACATCTGGCTGATAGACACAGGTATATAAATAATAGTATCCGTGCTATCCAAGCACTACCACATATACAATTTGGAGGCACTTCTCCCTTCTCAAAGCTTGCGCTCACGTTGGAGAGAATACTGAAGACCCTTTTACACGCAAGTTCCCTACAATCAGCCAGTGTAAAGGTGCCACCGGTCAACAAGCAAATGCTCATTTAATCAGGTGAGAGCATCGTTTCTGGACAGCAGGTCGTAGATATAAAGAGAGATCTGCTGCCCAAGAACAATGACACCGCATGGGCACGAGTGATGCCAGTAGCGATCCCTCCCAGTACTGCAAAAGTGATTGCTGCATGCAAATGCAGATCTCACCTCCTCTGACAAGCAGGCACAAACAGTTCGATCCAGTTCAATGCTCAGTCAGCCCGTGTAAATGGGCCTGAAGTCTCCTGAGGAGAAAATGCACTTAGATCGAAGGCAACTCAGAGCTGGTCTTCTACTATAGTGCAAAGTCTGGTGTTCTAGCCGAGTACACAAATATCCCTTAGTTTCTAACCTGCTTCTATTTTCCCCCCAGATGGTAAGAAATATGCCGGAAGAATCCTGCTTTACGGCTACACTGCAAAAACGTGAGTTGATGTCCATTTTAATGAACTGCAAATTCATTGCTAGAACACAGTGTCTGACTTCTGAAGTACACACAGCCCACGTCTTAGTCCCTTATGCTTTATGCTTAGCCAGAAAATTCACCAGCCCTACTGTGTACTTGGCACAGGAGTCTCACCATCCATGCCAAGACAACTGGAAATGTCTAGATAATTAAGGGTTTGACAGCCTCTTAGCACAGAACAAGACTCCTGACCATAAGCTGACTATAGGGGGATCCCGCTGCTGGGAGGTAGAGGCTAGCATTCCCCTGCAGCAGAAATAAAGCATCACACAATGCACGTTGAAATCAATGTACAATCCTTGTACTGCACATAGGATGGCTCCTACAGAAGGAGAGCTACGCTCTTATGTTTCTCCACACTCAATAAGGGGGGGGGGCCTCTTTAAATATCCATATAAAGGTCCAGCTGGGTGTTATCAGTTGAGGGTTTGACCGTATCAAATCAGTGCTGCCACTGTCACTGTGCAGGGATCACCTCCAACAGGTAACACCCACCTGGACCTTCATTTCAAACTGTTAGCAATTTATTCATAACTTCTAGAAGGAATAATAAAGGAACAGTACAACATAGTCATAAGAATAGATGCTACAGAATTGTTATTACAAAAGGGGTGCAAGTAGTTGCTAAAACAGACGCCAGAAGAGGTTACAATCTTCATATTAACACCCAAAAAGCCATGCAATGGGTAAATAGTAAATGTTATATTCTTTATTAAATCCAATCCAATAAAAGTAAATATCATTAAGTGATTGCATCAAAGCGGTTAAAAAAGGATCCTATGTAGCAGCACATGGTAGGTTACACCCACTAACAGTGGTCCGCAAATACCAGAAATATAGCAACAAGTCCACAGATCCGAAAAAGCAAAGATGAGTCAAATAGGTAGGAAAGGCAAAATCACATAGATGACTTAGGGTACATTCACACGTCCGCAAACGGGTCCGCATCCGTTTTGCAATTTTGCGGAACTGGTGCGGACCCATTCATTCTCTATGGGGACGGAATGGATGCGGACAGCACACAGTGTGCTGTCCGCATCTGCGGAGCGAGGCCCCGATCTTCCAGTCCGCAGCACCGCAAAAGATAGAACATGTCCTATTCTTGAGTGACCGTACTGTATAACAAACTGCAAGTGGAACAAGTATAACATTATAAACGTGGTACAGACCGCAGAGTGGTGAGGCCTCCAGGGGGCCCCTGGAAGAAGCCGCTGGGGAAACGTGTGTCGAGGCCACACCACTTTGCGGTCTGTACCACGTTTATAATGTTATACTTGTTCCACTTGCAGTTGGTTATACAGTATTCAGTGTTTGCTTTCCTGTTTGATATGGTGGCACACTGCTGTGCACACATCTACATGGGTTCCCATACCCCTGTGCATAAGGCATTATACAGAGAGTCTGATGCATTTTTAGGATTGTCGGGGACTTTTTCTGGCTCCCTCCTTATAGTTTTTCACACTGACCTTAGTCATCGATGTGATTTTGCCTTTCCTACCTATTTGACTCATCTTTGCTTTTTCGGATCTGTGGACTTGTTGCTATATTTCTGGTATTTGCGGACCACTGTTAGTGGGTGTAACCTACCATGTGCTGCTACATAGGATCCTTTTTTAACCGCTTTGATGCAATCACTTTATGATATTTATTTTTATTGAATTGGATTTATTAAACAATATACATTTTACTATATACCCATTGTGTGGATTTTTTTGGGTGTTAATAGGGTTATATTACCACGCTCAGTTATTCCGTTGTTTGTAGAGGAGTTTTTATGTCAATCTTCATGTAGGTTCTGGGTGGATTTTTTGCAGTGTGTGGATAAGATTTGTAGACTTTGGGGGGTCCTGCCTTTCCAGAGAATGGGGCTCCTGTGATCAATGTCCTGCCCAGCAAAATAGTACGCACCCTTACCGAACCACTGAGGGGTTTTTTTTTCTCTCTCTTTTCCAGTGCAAAACCCAGATGGCTACCATTGTATCCTGCGGTAACGAGGTCACAGCAGTTCTTCTGCACTGCCAGGCCAACACAAGACGAGTCCAGCAACCTGAGCGCTGCCAGTCCCATCAGTGGATGAAAAGATGGCCACTATACAGGGGCTAAGACTCTAAGGAAAAAAACATGGTCCTGTACTTGGAATAAGCCCCCTAAATACTGGGCTTCCACATCTGACAATTAAACATGGTGGTCCATATAAACATTGGCACAACCACTAACAGATTGATGGCACTGCCACATAAAAGGAGGCGTCTGGATATTTTTTTATATAAATTAATATTTGTAATAAAGATTTCTTATAAAATAAGCTGATTATATACATTTATACTTGTTTTCCAGTTCCAAATAATTATAATATAAAAGGTATTTTACTAGGTGCCACCTAGGAAGTTAGGCTACTTTCACACTCGTGGTTTGGGCGGATCAATCATGGAAAAAATCTGCAAAAGCGGATCCGTTACAATAATATAACCACATGCATCCGTCATGAACGGATCCGTTTGTATTATCTGTAACATAGCCAAGACGGATCCGTCATAAACTCCTTTGAAAGTCAAAGGAGGACTGATCCGTTTTCTATTGTGCCAGATTGTGTCAGAGAAAACGGATCTGTCCCCATTGACTTACACTGTGTGCCAGGACGGATCCGTTTGGCTCAGTTTCGTCAAATGGGCAGCGTTTTGGTGTCTGCCTCCAGAGCGTAACGGAAGCAAGTAGAGATGAGCGAACTTCTGTTTTAAGTTCGGCGTCTAAAGTTCGGGGGCGGGTTAGCGGAGAATCCCGATCTGGAACCGGATATGGATTCCGACTTCCGTTGTGGTCCGTGGTAGCGGAATCAATAATGGCCGATTATTGATTCCGCTACCACGGACCACAACGGAAGTCGGAATCCATATCCGGTTCCAGATCGGGATTCTCCGCTAACCCGCCCCCGAACTTTAGACGCCGAACTTAAAACAGAAGTTCGCTCATCTCTAGAAGCAAACTGATGCATTCTGAGCGGATCCTTTTCTATTCAGAATGCATTAGGGCAAAACTAATGGAATCCAGCTTCACATTAAAAAACCTTTAATCGACTGCCATAAAATCCAGACATCAAACAGGATAAGTTACTGTGACGCGTTTCGGGCTATGATCTCTTTAGCCCTTCATCAAGATAAACAAACAGACTTAAAAACCTAGGTTTCATACACTGACATGATACGCCCACTGGAGCTCCCAGGGAGGGGGAGATCGTAGACAGAAACTTTTCAGCAGGGAAACTTATTGGATGTTCAATCTTGGAACGTGTATACGGAAGGGATTGAATATTTTTTATCTGTACTGGGCCTCTGTTCCACTTGGCTGGATTCTCCTCCCTCCTGCTGAATCCTGTTCACAGTCTGGTGTGGATCCCCGGTGGTGTGGATTATTCAATCAAGTGGGCGTATCGTGTCAGTGTATAAAACCTAAGTTTTTAAGTCTGTTTGTGTGTCCTGATGAAGGGCTAAAGCTGTAATAGCCCAAAATGCGTCACAGCAACTTGTCCTGTTTGATGTCTGGATTTTATGGAAGTCAATTAAAAGCATTTTCTATTTGGAGCTAGATTCCATTTGTTTTATTGTAGTCCGTACCTTACAGAGTCCAGGTCTGACAAAAAAAAACAAACAAACAAACAAAATGTTTTCATGATGTTTTTACAAGCGAGAAAAATGTATTGTGGCAGAACCCTAAAAATGGCCCAGAGATCATTGCCATGGGAAGGTAAAGGGGTATTCCACTTTCCATGATTACATTTATTTGTTTAGAGAGCAGGCAGTTATACAATTTTCTAATACACATGTATTTAAAATTTTGCTTGTAGACCTTTATTATATCCGCACAATAGCCTCTCTCTAAGGCTGGGTTCACACAGGCGTCACGTTTTGGCTCAGGATGCGTCCCGGGTGCATTGCGGCAAACCAGCACGAGTAGGTACACAATTTTAGTCAGTTTTGAATGCGATTGCGTTCAGTTGTTTAGGTTTTGTGTGGTACCCAGATCACTGAAGTACAGGTTTGGGTTCAAGGTTGTGTAGATGTAATTATTTTCCCTTATAACATGATTATAAGGGAAAATAATAGCATTCATAAAGGGAACCTGTCACCGGGATTTTCTGTATAGAGCTGAGGACATGGGTAGCACATCCACAATACCCAGTGCCTATAGCTCTGTGTGCTTTTATTGTGTATAAAAAACGATTTGATACATATACAGATTAACCTGAGATGAGTCAGAGCTTGAAAATATGACTCTTCTCTGGTCACACAAGTAAGATATGACTTATGCAAATTTACATATGTATCAAATCGTTTTTTTTACATAATAAAAGCACACAGAGCTATGGGGACTGGGTATTGCAGATGTGCTAGCGGCTATCTAGCAACCCATGTCCTCAGCTCTGTACACAAACTCCAGATGACAGGTTCCCTTTAATACAGAATGCTTAGTAAAATAGGGCTGGAGGGATTAAAACATTTTTTTTTTTTAACTCGCCTCATCCACTTGTTCGCGCAGCCCGGCTTGTCTTCTTCTTTGCTGATCTGTGAGAAAAAGGACCTGTGGTAACGTCACTGCGCTCATCACATGATCTATCACCATGGTGATGGACCATGTTATGAACCATCTGATGAGTGCAGTGACGTCACCACAGGTCCTTTTTCTCAAAGATCAACAAAGAAGAAGACAAGCCGGGCTGCGCGAACAAGTGGATGAGGCGAGTTAAATAATTTTTTTAACCCATCCAGCCCTATTTTACTAAGCATTCTGTATTCAGAATGCTATTATTTTCCCTTATAACCATGTTATAAGGGAAAATAATAAAGATCGGGTCCCCATGCCGATCGTCTCCTAGCAACCGTGCGTGAAAATCGCACTGCATCCGCACTTGCTTGCGGATGCTTGCGATTTTCACACAGCCCCATTCACTTCTATGGGGCCTGCATTAAGTGAAAAACGCACAATATAAAGCATGCTGCGATTTTCACACAGCCCCATTCACTTCTATGGGGCCTGTGTTGTGTGAAAAACGCACAATAAAGAGCTTGCTGCTATTTAAACGCAACGCACAAGTGATGCATGAAAATCACCGCTCATGTGAACAGCCCCATTGAAGTGAATGGGTCCGGATTCAGTGCGGAAATCTCACCCGTGTGAACCCAAACCTAAAAAGGAAAAAAAAAAAATGGTACACACCATTTGGTCCTGTAAAATGCATCCATAGGAGAGCTGAATGGGAAGATGTAGTCATGTCACCTCTGGCAATCAGTTAACTGTTCAGATATCCAACAGGTGAATAGCAGTTTATTGAGATGCAGAACATATACAGTATATACAGAATTACTGCCTGCAGCAGCATCTCATCATGTCTGGCAGTGTAGAAGCATATCTAACATTGTTTTCCCTGTGTGTGTGTTGCGTTTGTAATTTTAGTTACAGTTAACTTTATTAACATGAGAACATCACCTAGAGAAAAGCAACCATTTTACAAATCACCTGGAAACAGGCAGCCATGTAAATACACATACAGTGGAGCAGTAATAGTCTCAATGGTTCCCACCATTAGTTCTATTTAGTTATCCCATGGAAGTTCACTCTGTGCTGACCGAGCACATATATGTCATGTAACACTGTTGCTTACTGATTGTCGGGGGGCTGTCACATGACTAATGCGATGTTTCAGTTAGGATGCATTACACAGGACTGACTGATTCATGGGCTAAACCAATCTACTGTGCAGATAGGGGTCAACAACCTGATATAAGTAAGGTATTTAAGCAAAATTTTAAAAACATGTATATTTAAAAATTGGATACTTTCCTATTACATAAATAATAAAATAAAAAAATGGAATACCCCTTTAAGTATTACATTCCTGCCATTCAAACGGCCATCCATGCAATATGTGGCCGAGTCAATGGAGTCTACAGAGGTTAGAGCCAGTTTGTGTTAGCAGCTCTGGATAGGGCCTCTTTCCCACAGGCATGTGCGCCCGAGCACAGTCCGTGGGGCAGCTGCATCGGATCGCGGACCCATTCACTTAAATGGGTCCGCGATCCGGCAGCTCCGCAAAAAGATAGGACATGTTCTATCTTTTTGTGGAACGGAAGTACGGGATGAAACAACACGGAAGCACTCTGTAGTGCTTCCGTAGGGTTCCGTTCCGCACCATTCCTCATCTCCGGATTTGCAGACCCATTTAAGTGAATGGGTCCGCATACATGATGCGGAATGCCCACGGAACGGCGCCCGTGTATTGCGGATCCACAATATGGCAATGGGAAGCACACGCCCGTGGGAAAGAGGCCTAAAAGAGGGGATCTGGACACAGGAAACCCCTCTATGATGTCCATATGTCCTAACCGAAGATATGGGAAGTCATACTTTTCAGATTTTCCATGCAAAATGAAATTGAAAGGGGGAATGGCTGATAGAAACATGGAGATCGGGGTGGTGCTTAAGAAACGTCTCACAAACATGGATTTAAATGCTGAGATGTATTGGAAAGGGGCTGTCTCATGGAGGGGGGGGGGGGGGGTCATTTAGCAACTTCTGTTATGGTTATTATTAACCCTAATAAATCTTTACTTCCGTTGTACCTCCTTGAAATAGATGAGGGGATTACATTAAGACCACTTCCCTTATATATTTTAATTTGATGAATCGCTCTTAAAATCAAGGATGGTTAGTTGCAGCTAGTGGATTTGCCATCTACTGCATAATATATACTGCGCACATGTAGGAACGGAGAAATTCCAGGAGCCAATTCGCTACTGAGAATATATTACTTGATTGCTGATCCCCTGATACAGTGACCCAAGTACCCCCATACCAGTAACTTAAAGGGCTTCTGTCACCCCCCCAAAACTCATTTTTAATTTTTGGGCATATTAAAATCCTTATTAGACGACTATTCCCTATATAGGGCTCTTACCTTGTTCCGTGGCTTCGTTTCATTAAACAAAAAAAAATAAAAAAAATTGAGCTTTTAAAATATGCAAATGACTTCACTACCAGCAAGTAGGGCGACTACTTGCTGGTAGCCGCCGCATGCTCCTTTTAAAAAAACGCCCCCTCCTTCGGTTGATTGACAGGGCCGGCCAGGGAGCGCTCTTCTCCTCCGGCTGGCCCTGTCAGCATTTCAAATCCCGCGCCTGCACCTTACGTGTCTTCATTCGGCGCAGGCGCTCTGAGAGTGCTCTCAGCACTCCCTCAGTGGGCCTACGCCGATGACGTCACCTCTAAACCCGAAAGAGAAGACATCATCGGCGCAGGCGCACTGAGGAAGCAAGCGTCCTTCTCTCAGAGCGCCTGCGCCGAATGAAGACACGTAAAGTGCAGGCGCGGGATTTGAAATGCTGACAGGGGCAGCCGGAGGAGGAGAGCGCTCCCTGGCCCTGTCAATCAACTGGAGGAGGGGGCGTTTTTTTTAAAAGGAGGATGCGGCGGCTACCAGCAAGTAGACGTCCTACTTGCTGGTAGTGAAGTCATTTGCATATTTTAAAAGCTCGATTTTTTATGAAACGAAGCCACAGAACAAGGTAAGAGCCCTATATAGGGAATAGTCGTCCAATAAGGATTTTAATATGCCCAAAAATGAAAAGTGAGTTTTGGGGGGTGACAGAACCCCGTTAAATGTGAAGGCGAGTTATGTGCTAACATTTCAGTATGCAAACTTATCAGCCCACATTAGTGAGCTGTGTCCACAATCAAAAAACAATAACAAAACGTCAACAGGATAGAGGCCAATGGGCGCTTGCCAGATTCTAATGTTCTTTTGAAGAAAGGGATGGCTAAGGAGTAAATTCTACGGCACAATTCTAGAAGAAATCTTTGACAGACTGGGCATGGCAAAGGGGTGAAATTCCACCCACCGCAGATTTCGTTTGTGCTTTGCGTTTGCTGCTTGTATTTGGTCTGGGTTCCCCACCAAAAATCGGCAACCTAACAGGGCCTTGTAAATACCCAAATAGACAAAAATGGAAGTCGATTCATCAACAGGATAGTGAGAACACTTTACATGAGGAAACTGAGTTAAAGGGGGGGGGGAAGTTCTGTCTAGTTTATCAAAATGGTGCACACTACATTATATATATGGCACAAATACAACCGATTGGACACACATCTCTTGTACTCCCCAAAAATCGGGCAAGCCAATCATGGTCATCACATTACTCATAAATACGGAGTACGTCACTTGAAGACACATGTCTAAAAACTGTGCGTGGTAACACATGTAATGATTAAAATAAGCTGGATGCTTCAGTTTCTCTGCAGTTCTGCCAGGACAGGGGTAGGCAACCTCCGGCACTCCAGCTGTTGAGAAACTACAACTCCCAGCATGCATACTTGCTCTGCTCTTCTAAGAACTCAAATAGAAATGAATGGAGCATGCTGGGAATTGTAGTTTCACAACAGCTGGAGTGCCGAAGGTTGATGATCCCTGTGCTAGGATTTTCTCATATGGGATCCGTACTCCACATGCCTGAAAAGCGTGGCAGAGCTGAATGGGCAGCACTTCTGCCCCTCTGTGTGTGCGTTTTTATTTTTCAACAAAAGGTTTGGTTACCCTTTAATCTCTTTCATTACAATGGTAATAACTTTACTGCAGCAGCCAAGACGCACATGGTAAACAAAGCCTATGGCCTCATCTAGTTGTCTGTAATGTGGGAGTATTTCTCCATCCATATTAGGCCTCTTTCACACGAGCAATACAGATTGTGCCAGGATCTGTTCAGGGAAAAAAAAAAAAAAAAAAGGATGGTAATCGCTCAGCAACCATCAGTGAAAAACGCATTGCATGCCTTCTGTTTGTCACACAAGCCCCATTCACTTCTATGGAGCCAGGGCTGCGTGAAAAAACACACAATACAGAACTTGCTGCAATTTTTTCTGAACGCAAAGATGTGTGAAACACGATGCTCATGTGCACAGATCCATTGAATGGGTCAGGATTCACTGCGGATGTTATGTGCTCAATGCGTGCATCGCATCCGTATGGAAAACTTGCTCATGTGAAAGAAGCCCCGACAGTCACAAATCCCAGCCTGACCACAGGTCTAATGATCCAAACTTACAGTATCACAGATCCTCGTGTTAGCTTGAGTCTACAGACCCACAGTTAGCTGCGATCTGCAGCTACTATACGGACGTTCAATTACAAAAATGTCGCAATCCTTGACCGCACAAAGTCACACGCATACACAGGCAATAAGACAGTTAGTAACTGGTCATGTGGCTTCTTTTTTTTTCTCCATTTTTACTTCTGCAATTGGCATCATTATCACATCCACGCGAGTGTGACGAGGGAGCATCATATCATTAAAATTATAATGTACAAAGTCTATATATATATTTATATAATATATAACTCATTTCTTGTAACTTTTTTTTTTTTCTCCCATTTTCAATTTCATTTGTCGGGGAATGCATTATGATGATTCAGAAAGTCCAAGATGTGCAACATGGGGAAGGGCAAGAAGGGTGCCAAGGAGGGTGCCCGCTTCAGATTCCCTGTTGCAGTGTGAGGGATACATGTGGAAGTCAGAGCTGGAGCAGTTTGATTTTTAGGTCCTTGTATATTAATCATTGCTCCCGAGTCCACATTTTCTCCTCTGGAACTATAGGGGATAACCGCGTCCAAAACCAAATCAGAACCAGAGAGAAAGGACAAAACCATCTCCCGATTACAGATGCCCCCTCCCTCTTCCTTACAGGGTTGCCCTTTAACCACAGGAGAGAAATAGGTGAACAAGGCCTAGGTGACATAGGTCCAAACCACAACATTGTAAATTTCCTCCCATTCCTAAGTTGAGGGGTAATATCCTGGAGTGTTACCTTTCTCTCAGTTTTTCATCAGTCTGGATAACGTAACAAAAGAAAAAAAGAAAATAAGAAGAAGAACTTGTGTGGGTTAAAGGACCCCGCCTTGTCTGTAGTGGGCATGTGCGTTCTTACATATGGGAGGGAAGTATCACCTCCACCCACCATCAACTCAGTAAGCTGGCGCATTGTCTTGTGAATGAGTCCACCTCTGACCCTACACAGGTGTGATGGAGGGAGTCCAAAAGTGTCTCTCTTCTCATAGGATGGCACAGCATCTGCAGAACCGTTGCCTGCTGCCCCCTACTGACGGAGGGGGTGTGACTGGAGCAAAGTAAGCATGGACTTTGATGTTGGGGAGATGTGTCTGAAAAAGGAAGAAGGTCAAGTACAAATACAACATTAGGAGGACAACTGTGAACAATAAAAGTATAAAAAAATAATAAAAAGCTTATACTCTCACCCGCAGCCTCTTTATGCCAGCCCTTGAAATTTGTTGGCAGTCGTACAATTCAATACGTTCCAAACTCTGGCAGCTTTTGAGGTGCTCCAGGGATGCATCAGTAATCAGAGGACAATTATCTAACTCTATGACCTCCAGCCGATCATGGGCACAAGCACCATTGCCCAGGTGGCGGATCCCTTCATCTGTTATTAGCTCGCAGTGGGATAGGCTCTGTGTGCATAAAACAGCAGTTATGGACTTCATTCACTACCATTATATGTAAAGTTGGAGTGTCCATCCCTACACTACAATGCTTAAGAAACTTGGGAGATCATACTTCTATTATAGATGTAGCAGAGCTTAATGGGTTTATCACTGACTCCAAAGACGTCGTTAATAACATTCTGTAGGTGCAGAAATTACTATTCTGCAAGGCAAAGGTAGTGTTTGAAACAAAACAAACTACTTCTAAATGACATGAGAACTTAAAATAGGTGCTGAAAAGAAGTTACGCAACTTTCCTATAGACTCGGATAACAAGGCCAGGGTTTCTGTAAGTTCTGACATAAGAATCAATGACAGCCTAGCTTCTTTACTCCTAGAGCAGTTTAAGAAAAAAAAGCGGAGCTCCGAGTGGTTGCTACAAATGCAGTTGAACATTTTGAGACACTTTGGGTACATGCACTGGTTTTCGCTGTGGTTCTGCACCAAAATCCATGTGTTACTTGTGGATTTTGACTCTGCATTGCAAAGGCTCAAATGACATGCTACGGATTCCAAAATCTGCGCAGCGGGTCAATTTCCGCACGGATCATTTCCGGATAGGGGGTACATACAATTTTCCAAAATCTCATCCACTTAGCTAGTTCTGTATTAGGTTGTACTCACACGACCGTATGTATTTTGCGATGCACAAAATACGGATGACGTCCATGTGACATTTTTTTTTGTGCGGACCCACTGACTTCTATGATTCCGCGGTCTGCATTTGTAACCAACAATAGGACATGTTTTGTATTTTGCAGAATGGACATACAGAAGCAGAAAGCATGTTGAAGACGTCCGTGTCTATGGTCATGTGGTGGTTTTGGGCACATGGTTTCTACAAGGTTAAAAAGCACATTTCACCTAGAAATGCTACTGAAACTGCACTACAAAACCACAACAACTCATGGTAAAATGGGTTGGATTTCTATTATGCCACAAGCGACTGGCCAATGTGAATACACCCTGAAGGGTATATGCACACAGTACATATTACAGGTAATGCAGTACTAGCTAAGAAGATGAGATTTTTTAACTATCATGTACACCATGCAGCAGTTTTACGTGCAGAAGTGTACCAGCGGCTATGGAAGCATATCAATTGTGCGGATTTTCAGTGCAGATTTCAACCTTTGCAATGCAAAGGTGAGATTTGGGACAAATCCGTGTCAAAATCCACATATGTTACTTGCAGTTTCTTGTTGTAGATTTGCAAAGGGTGAGATTCACACAAAGAAAAAAATATATAAAAGAAAAATCACACAAGCAACTGACATGCTGTGGATTTCTAAATCCTCACAGGAAAAAAAGCAAAGTGTACTCTCATTCACTTTGCTTGTACTCTATTACTATTGTGCTACTGGTTTACTGCATAGAAGAAAAAAAACGCGCGTAATCCGCAACATGTGCAGGTACCCTAAGTACCCTAAGGGTGTTGGTTACTTTTAGATTAATGTTAAAAACTGTGTAGTATAGACATATTGGTGCCGTTTTAAATGGTGTTTAAGCCAAGCCCCCTGCATAGGCAAGCCTTTCAATGGAAGAGGATGAATGACGGGTCTCGCCATATACCCATCCATCTGCAATCAACAAAGGCTTGTTGATCAAGGTTGAAAATGACACAAAAAGTCAAAACAGAGTATATTACTAAAGTCACAAAAGTTAGGGATATTTGGCTTTTGGTTATGGAAAACGTAAAAAAGTCACACTACAGTGATATGTCATGAAAGTAGGGCATTTAAGTAGAAGCATCCTACTCTGAAGGGCGGCCCCCAGGTCATTGAGGTTCTAGGGTACAGAGTTACGAGCCTCTACAGGGTGACTCAGGTTTTGAATGGGATTCAGGTCTGGAGAAAGTGCAGGCCACTCCATTTGAGGTACCTTAGTCTCCAGCAAATGATACGACCTCAATGAGCTTCATCTCGTCCATGAAGAGGATTCTAGGCCTGTGTTGTTCATGCAGAGGCACAATGACTGGACTTTTTTTCAAGTAGTATGGGCTTGTCATTGTACAATTCACAAAGTGTAGAGCAGTTCTGTATTGAGCAGACACACCTGCCCACACTAACACCACCACCAAAGGCTCATCTGGTGACAACAGTGGCTGATGCATAGCGCTCTCCTTGACGTCTGCAACATTGTTGGTGGCCATCATTTCTGCTCAGCGTGAATCGACTTTCATCTGTTAACAGTACTGAGGCCTACTGGTCCCTGGTCCAGCGTAGATGCTTCCTAGCCCATGCAAGATGATGACGCCTGTGTCTGGTGGTGTGGACGGTTACCTTTGCAGGTCATCTAGCACGAAGACCACGCTGATGTAAATGGTTTTGAATGATCAGTCAGGATACTTGGGTGCCTCTTACCTCCCTTAAATGTGCCTGGAGTTGCGTGGCATTAATCATCCGGTTCTGCAGGGCATTGTTCATAATGAAGCGGTCATCAGTGTGGGATGTGGCCAAAGGACGTCCACTTCTATACTTTTCTGTGACTCTCCAGTCTCTCTGTATCTCTGTTGCAACCTTCTGATGACCAGTGGCCACTTCCGTCTAAGAATATCCTGCTTGAAGCCTCGCAATGGCGAGGTACTGTCGATCAATTGTTAGGTATCGTCTTGGTCGCATGATGTCAAAATGTGAACGGCATGATGAGGAGCACTGTTTAAAGGGCTTCTGTCACCCCACTAAACTCTCTTTTTTTGGGGGTACTTATAATCCCAATACTGCGATATATCTATACATTATGTTATTAATCATTTTCGTTCTGTAGATATGTAAAAAAAAAAAATTACTTTTATAATATGCTAATTACCTGTCTACCAGCAAGTAGGGCGGCTACTTGCTGGTAGCAGCTGCAAAAAAACGCCCCCTCCTCCTGTTGATTGACAGGGCCAGCCGCGATCTCCTCCTTCGGCTGGCCCTGTCAGCATTTCAAAAATCGCGCGCCTGTGTTGATTCGGCGCAGACGCTCTGAGATAAGGAGGCTCGCCTCCTCAGCACTCCCTTAGTGCACCTGCGCCGATGACGTCTTCTCTTTCGGTGATGTCATCGGCGCAGGCTCACTGAGGGAGTGCTGAGGAGGTGAGCCTCCTTATCTCAGAGCGCCTGCACCGAATCAACACAGGCGCGCGATTTTTGAAATGCTGACAGGGCCGGCCGGAGGAGAAGATCGCGGCTGGCCCTGTCAATCAACAGGAGGAGGGGGCGTTTTTTTGCAGCTGCTACCAGCAAGTAGACGCCTTACTTGCTGGTAGACAGGTAATTAGCATATTATAAAAGGACGGTTTTTGACATATCTACAGAACGAAAATGATTAATAACACAATGTATAGATATATCGCAGTATAGGGATTATAAGTACCAAAAAAAAAAAAAGTTTAGTGGGGTGACAGAAGCCCTTTAAATACCAATTCTAATGGAACCAGGAAATGTATTGGGCGATTCATGGATCAAACACATGTTGTGAATTTTGCCATTAAGCTCCTTGTTAGAAACAGCAAGTTGTACAAACAATACTGAAACACTGAACAGTTGGACATATGCATTCAAAAGTTTAGACAAGGTCACATTAAAAGGGATTCTGTCACCAGGTTTGGGGCTATAGAGATACGGACATGCACGGCTAGATCGCCGCTAGCATGTCCGCAATATATGTGTCCTATAGGGCTGTGTGGTTTTAATTTCTTTAAAAAAGGATTTTATAGATATGTAAATGAGTGTTGAATGTGTCCAAGGGGCTGTACGAATCTTACTTGTGCCCAGCCGTGCCCACCTGTGAAGGAGCCCAGCGCCGCCTAGGTCTCCTCCTTTCATCAACGATAGATAGCCGTAATCTCGCGATGCGCGAGCTCGCACATGGGCAGTTCTTTCCCTGAGGCGCATCGCGAGATTACGGCTATCGTTGATGAAAGGAGGAGACATCGGCGGTGCTGGGACGGCTGGGCACAAGTAAGATTCGTACAGCCCCTTAGACACATTCAACACTCATTTACATATCTATAAAATCCTTTTTTAAAGAGATTAAAACCACACAGCCCTATAGGACACATATATTGCGGACATGCTAGCAGCGATCTAGCCGTGCATGTCCGCAGCTCTATAGCCCCAAACCTGGTGACAGAATCCCTTTAAGTTCACCTATAAGGGTTAGAGTGCATTTTCCATTCATCCTGAAATTCCACCCACAAGCCAAATATCCCTTCTTTTTTGCAAGTAGTGTAGATGGATGGATAGATTATTTTTTTTTATTATTATTATTGTTGCACTGCACTCATTTTGAGCTAAAAATATTTTTTTCAATTGGTCTTGGGCATTATAAAAAATTTGAGCCCCTTTTTCTGTACATCCTTAAGGTTCCCTAGTTTCCTCTGTATTTGTACTGTTTTCCATCAAGCAGCTCAGCTGACGGCTCCTGATCCATGACCTCCTAAACACTTAATATAGCTGAATTCTTCTTACTGATAAGAATGTGGCTTAAATAAAGTGTCTATGGTCTTGTGGTAATTTAGAGATAAGGTTTATTAGATGACTGCACAAAGTGAAAGTACAATTCACACAGCTGGTTAGATGGTTAGCCCTTTGTAACAAAACAGCTGGATATTTTTAATAAAGAACAATATAAAAATAAAAATAAAATTTAGCCCAAAATGAGTAAACTTCAATTATAAAAAATTGCCCTTGAGGGTGTACATAGCCTTTAAGTCCTTCAGTGTTCTCTTTATGTAGCAAGCCCTGCAGCTGTGGGAGTCAGGACATGTTCAGGGCAGGTTTCAGACCATTTGATATTAGAGGGGCTGTCAAGAGGTACAACCAACAGAAAAATCCATAGGAATGTTGCATAAATACTAAGCACAACTCAACTCACTCATGTCTCTATTGCATGGCATAAAGGTAGGTGGTGTAACACTGATTACAGTCCAGGCTGTGACTGGATATTACCTACCTGTGTGATATTTTAGCTTTGATCTTCAAGAAAACATGTCTTCATCAGCTCATGTCTCCGGCACTGGGTTTAGTAACTAAAACCTGAGATACTCACCAACACCTGCAGCCGTGGACAGTGTATGGAGAGCTGAATGAGGGTGCTGTCTGTTATCTGCAGCAGAAGAGTGAGGATGTCAGGACATTGTGCCCAGGCAAGGCCATTCAATCGCCAGTGTTTCAGTAAAGTGACACCACAGCTCACCTGTACACACTCCTCGAGATCCATCTTCTCCAACTCATGACAGTTCTACAGAAGGAAATAAAAAATTAAAAAATGATGATGGAGTGCTGCCAAGCTCCTTACTCCTTACCAGTGAGATGTATTAGTGCCGGATACAGCATTAAGTGTTCTGGCAAAACGGAACCGGTTTTCCGGTCTGCCCATGCGTAGACCTTTAAATATGCCAAAAAATAAATACCTGATCCGTTTTAATGCATGAGAGACTGATCCGGTATTTCAATGCATTTATCAGACGGATCCGCATCAGTCTGACAAATGCCATCCGTTTACGTCAGGATTGCCGGATCCAGCAGGCAGTTCTGGCGACAGAACTGCCTGCCGGAATCCTCTGCCGCAAGTGTGAAAGTACCCCTAGTTGCCCATAGCAACCAGTCAGATTCCTACTTTCCTTTTCCAGAGCTCTTGAAAGGTAGAATCTAATGTATCACAAGATCTGTCACAAGTTCCTCCAAGAATGAGCACAGATACAGAACAGAAACATTTTATCCTCCAACCTGGCTGATGTAAAGACACAAAGCAGGTAAGAAGGTAAGACCTACTATTAAGCCTTATTAACGCGTCAGTGTTCCACGTACGTGTTCTCCATGGACAGCACATGTGCCCATTCATTTTTATGTGTGTATTTACACATTAGCGTTTTAGGGCGGTCCGTAGGTCAGTTTTTGTTTTGTTTTTAGCAAAGATGTATGCTGTATTTTGTCCGTCTTCACGGATCTATCACGCCCCTTATAGTCTATGGGTCCATGAAAACCATGGATGCAACACAGATGCCATCAGTGTTTCACGGATCATTAGGAAGAGATGCTTTGAAAATTAGTTTTCACCTGTTCAGTGTCAGTGAAACACAGATGGCACACAAACAGCAAAAAACAGACACACGGACATCTTCATGGATGCATCACTGACCACCTTTTCACAGATTTAAGCACGGACACGGACATGTGAATGAGGCTTTACAGGAGAATACAAGAAACCCTTCCAGCCTTACTTTAGCAAGAGTGGTGAACCCAAGATCTGTCAGCTGTGAACATCGAGCTACTTCAAGTATTCTGCAAGAAACAAATGAAAGAGATTATACCTGGAGTTGATGGCAGAGGACAATATTATGTTCCTGCCTCAGGCATGGTCTATCGCAGGCATGGCCAACCTGAGGCTCTCTAGCTGTTGTAAAACTACATCTCCCACCATGCCCTGCTGTAGCCTGGGCATGCTGGGAGTTGTAGTTTTGCAACAGCTGGAGAGCCTCAGGTTGGCCATCCCTGGTCTATACGATTCTCTCTGGGGAGCACAAAGAAGTCATCTACATAACTGGATTTTACAGCTAAGTCCCACATTTTTCATACATCTGTAGGAGAAAATAAATGGTGACAACTGGCGGACTTTCAGTCATGGAGTATACTTTAATTTACCTGTTTGTATACAGATTTTTCTGGGTTTAGGATAGTTTACCACCCCCAACTCCACAATATCATATTCACCTGGGAAAGAACTGATGCCAAGAGCTCAGGGACTTTTCTAGAGTGCCTTCTCCTGAACTTTCATTACACCACTCAAGGCAATGATCTACCCAGTCCCCTCTCTATATACTGTATACCTCTGCTACACAGAACTATATAATACAGAGGATGGAGACGGCTCCTGAGTAATACTAGCAATTCTACTTCTGGGAAGGGAAATCCCTTTGATCTCTGCATTTGCAGGACCTGCGTAAAGAAAATCTTAGGGGAAGAGAGACTAAAATTAGAGCGGTTGTCCAGTCGGATTACATTTTTTATATTTTGCTCAGAGTGTTTTTTGGGGGGGGTTTTGGTTGTGCCATTCTGATGCTTACTGGTCCTCCTTCTCTCGACTTTTTGGTGTCATTTTGACACGCAGAAAATGTGGGTTACTGCTATGGCCAGCAATTGGTTAAATTTCTCCTGGCAGTTGTCGGGTGCCGAGCTAGATCCAAAAAGTGAAGAGCAACAGCAGCAGCAGGGAGGGCAAGTGCACTATATTAAACCCACCCTGAGACATGTATAAAAAATATAATCCTTTAACCCACAAAAGCTAATTTACCATTTTCTTCAAGTTTTGATATACGTTCAGCTTAGCCGTGCAGAACAGCAACCTGCACTCCATGTCAGTGGTAGCTGTATAGATGACGGCCATATTTTCATTGGGAATACTATGGACAACCATTTGTTCCCTTTAAATTAAGCAAATGAACACATTGATCCCTGACTGGAATAGGTAAAACTAACATGTTGGTATATGAGGGGCTGGGGGGGGGGGGGGGGGGATCTACACATTTCTGCCTCAGTGAGATGCAACCCCGCCTGTTACCTGAGTCGGGGGCAGTTCTGTCCCAGTGCATTAAGAATGGAGTCTGTGATGTTGGAGCAGCCGGAGGCGCAGAGAGATTGCAGCTTGTGGCATCCACGGCAAATCGTGATGAGACCGTCATCCGTTATTTGCTGCTGGGACAGAGGCAGTGAGAGCTGGGACATGAGCTAAAAGCAATGCGGCCATGGCTTGGACAGAGGCGACTGGGCAGAGATGTAATAAACAGGCGTCGCTAGAGTTACAGGTAGAGAGTGGGCAGAGGTTATAAGACAGTCTCAGGTGGACTACTGATAGTGTGATGAAGTGAAGGATAGTTTAGAAGGAACCCTAAAAAATCAGGGCAAATGCAAACACCGAAATAATGTGACTCACAGTAATGAATGAAATGAGCAGTCTACTCTTGGGGCTGGGACATGGTTTGGACATCTCCCCATGAGAGGGTGACTATTTATTTCTGTATATGCTCTACACAGGGCTACAAGGGTCCCAGCAATGGGCTGAACTTGTACAGAAGCCAAAGCAAAATACTCGTCAAAAGTGGACATGTCTTTCGTGGTACAGATCAGATTGTGGGTGGATTTGTACCTAAACTAGGGAAGGAGCAGAGCCACTGATGAGTGGACTTATGTTGGGCTGGATTCACACACACAATTCTGTAGACCAAGATTGCCTAATGGAAGAAATTTATCACTAAGTCTAGTCTGGACCAGCTGTTGCAAAACTACAACTCCCAATATGCAGGGCTTTCAGATGTTCCCAGAATTATCAAATCTGCATAAAAATGCTATTGCTGTGATAATCACATATAAGTAGTTATTGGAAGAGAAAATCCATTATGGACTTCAGAATGGAAATTTCTTCTGCTCCTGCCCTGGAAAACATGTCTATGTAAGCCCAGACCAGATGTGTAACTACAGTGGGGGTGCAGAGGTAGCAGTTATACCTGGGCACTGGAGCATGAGGGGGCCTAAAAGGTCCCCCTGCCCCAGGAGCTGAGTATTATGAAACATACAGAATAGTTGGGAGGCCTTGTAAAAGATTTTGCTTTGGGGACCAGTATCTTAAAGTTACACCACTGGTCCAGACTTAAGGCCTCTTAACATGGGCCGATACTGCAGGCATTTATTGGGAAGGAACTGTTCGTTCTGATAATTTCCTGCATTTACATGCAGCAATCACCTCCGCTGTGTGGGGATGAAAGATCACTGGAGTGATCGCTTGCCCACAATGGGGAACAGTGTTTCTTGGCAGCAGATTGATGTTTAGACAGCACAATCTGCTGCCCAGGAATGACTTATGGTTCTGAATCAGCGATGCTTTCACCTGGGGGGTGTTTGCTTGTTCATCGGGTGATCAGAGCCACCTCTACACAGGGCAATTATCGAGAAGGAGCGTTCCTAGGAACGTCCTTTCCCAATACTCAGAGATCATTGGCCTGTGTAAAGGGGCCTTTACCTATACATACCCATAAAAATAGACTGCTCCTTGCAGACACTGAGAGGTCTTGTATAGGGATTCTTCAGGAGAGAGCTAGCAGACAGTGGCAGTTACACACAATTTTTTAATCTCCAGTCCACTTACTGAACATGCCTGTAGATTTAATGTGACAAGCTCTGGACAATGTGATCCAATGCACTTAAGAGCCTCATCTTCCAGCTATACAGGGGACAGATACAGAAGGAGAGAGCAAGAGTTAATGTCCATATATAAGACTATTACTGAGACCACCCCCTCCCCTCTGAAACACAAACACGCTATGTGTGCTAGATCTACGGCCAATTTATTCAGCAAACCCCCTGTAAACGTCATAGAAGTCCTGAGCTTCTACTTGTATTCTCAGCTACAGGACTCTATATGCATCAGTGACATATTATTAGTAATGGACACAAATGTTCCACCACCTCTGATATTCATCAATGACGCTCTTGACTTTGAAAGATTCCTTACATTAGGATTTTAGCTCTTCCCACATCAACACAATAACATTTTAAAAAAAAAGTGAATGATTCACCTGGATGTTCCTTCAGGAACCCAATTAAAGGGGTTGTCCAGTCGCATGAAATTTTCTGTTTATACAATGCTATAAAATAACAAAAGAAGTAATACTCACCTTACTTATCCCCTGCCGAATGGTCCCTTGCTGGTGTCTGTTCAACTGGATCCGGCGATGTGAGTGCTGCAGCCAATCAGTAAGTGATGACTTCAGTGGTGATCGCCGCAGTTAGTGCTTGGCTGCAGCGATCACATGTCCATATGTCACTGCTGCAGCCAGGTGAACAGAGACCAGTGGGGTACCTGGGAAGTGTCAGCACAGGCGCCTCAGGGGACTAAATCCTTTTGTTATTTTATAGAACTGTATGTGGTTTGTAAAATAAATAAAAAAAAGTTATGCTGGATTTTTAATGGCCCGACCTGGCAGGCAATTGGAGGGAAGGAACAGTTCTTTCCGGATAACTGCCTGCTCGTCAGTGGAGGTGATGAGCTGTATGTACATGCAGGGATCACCTCCACTGTATGAGGATCAGCGATGGCTACTCCCATTGCTCGTCCTCAGGCAGAGTCATTGTTTCTGGACAGCAGATCGCCATTTAGACAGGATCTGCTGCCCAGAAAACGAGATTTTTGTATAACTTACCAGTAAAATCTCTTTCTCGCTCTTTCCTTGGGGGACACAGAAGACCTTGGGTATAGCTCATCTCCATAGGAGGCGTGACACTAAGTGAAAACTGTTAAGCCCCTCCTCCACAGCTATACCCTCAGCCTGGAGAGAGAGACTGCCAGTTGCGTGTCCAAGCAGTGAGAAAAGGCAAAGCCCAACAAGGAACCAACAAGCCAACTACCCAATGGGTAACAAAAAACTCGGAAACTGTACAGAGAAAAACAATGAATGGGTGGGTGCTGTGTCCCCCAAGGAAAGAGCGAGAAAGAGATTTTACTGGTAAGTTATACAAAAATCTCGTTTTCTCGCCCAGTTTCCTTGGGGGACACAGAAGACCTTGGGACGTTCAAAAGCAGTCCAAAAGGGGGAGGGACCACAGCACCAAGGTGAAGCACCCGAAAGGCATCAATGAACCGCCGCCCGCAAACCCAGGCGGGGCAGGCAGCATCTGCCAAAGTCAGAGTATGCACCCTGTAGAACTTGTCAAGGCGTGCAAGGTAGACCTGTGGCCGCCTTGCCCAAATGCATGGCCGAAGCCCAATGCCTCCGGCCCAGGAGGCACCGACCGCTCTGGTGAAATGAACGGTGACACCAAGACAGAATCCTGCCCTAGGTGCGGAAACCTCAGCAATAGCCAATCTGAGCAAGCGGAGGACAACCACCCTGGAGTCCGTCAACCCTATGCACAGACCTCCTGGAAACCCAAGAGGCCGAACATCTACAAGAGTCGGAGATCTCCAAGTAAAAAAACGGCAAGGCCCAAACAACGTCCAAATAGGTGAGGTGTTGAAGCGAAAGGCAAACACCACCTTCAGAAGGAAGGAAGGAAGGAAGGAACGAAGAAAAACGGGATGTAGAACAGCCCTGTCCTGGAAAAGACAGAAGGCTCGTAACAAAAAAAGGGCCATTCCGGCACCCGTCAGAGACACGACTGATACAGAACACAACCGTACCGGACAGAAGGGGTAGAGAGAACCTCTGTAACGGCCCCAAGGACAAGATTGGAGCGCCGAGAGCTCAGTATATAGTCCCAGGGCGGTACCGAAGGACAGTACAGAGGAACCAAAGAGCCACTCCGAGGAAGAAGGTCTTGGCAGGCCCAGAGGGCCGGGAACGCTGGAAGAGGAAGAACAGCGCCGACACTTGACACCCCAAGTAAACGACAGAACCATGGGGAGAGAAATTCAGAGTGGGGAATGCACAGCTTCCCACAGAACCCCATACAAAAAACCCTAAGCCTTACGACAGATCCTGGACGAAACACAGCCAGGAGTGGACAGTAGCGAACCCGCTGGAGTCGCCTGGCAAGCGGGCGAAAACCCAATGTGATCAGGCGCAGACCAGTAACACGGGCAGAAGGGTCGACAAAACTAGCCCCGTCGGCCCTCGAACAACGTTGTCCCGTATCCACCCGAGTGGGGGAGCAGAGGACAGATGGAAAGAACCCAAAGGATCCGCCAGATACCAGGAGAAGACAGGCAAAAGTCCATGCTGATGTAACCACGTTGTACAGCCCCGCTGTGGGAGATCAAAGGACAATCTGGATCGAAAAAGGTAGTCCCCCCAAGTTATCAAGAAGGCAAGTCTACAGCAGGACCATGCAATCTGCACTCAGCGGGAGGACAGCACGCGGTAGACTCAGTAAATAGGCACACAGCTAATACAGCCAGTGTGAACCAGGGAGACAGCACGAGGCCAAAAGGAACACCGGAACCATCCACATGAACAACCATGCTCTCCCCAAAGGGGAGGACAGTGAAAGAACAGCCTCTGAAGTCCGGCGGGAAGCCACATCGGAGTGATCCGTACCGAGCGGGAGCCAAACAAAGCCGGCGAGATAAGGCAGTGGAGACAGAGGCCGGCATAACACCCTCCAACCGAAAGGAGGAGGGGTGGGCAACAGGGAAGCCATAGGCCAGCTGAAAAGCAGAACCCGCTACACTGAGAGACGCCCGGTCCACCGCCTCGCAGAAGGCGAATACCTTGGAGAACCCAAGGCGGAGGTCCTCCGGACCTGGGTAATCGAGCACCCAAGAGAAGTTGGGTGACCTTCCAGAGAATAGCAGCCCGAACCTGGCAGCAGATCAGACAGAAGCGCAGAGGCGCCAAGAGGAAGGACTCATACCACACTGCATCCGAAGAGGAGGAAATTGCAGCAGGCAAGGGAATCGCAGTCCTGCACGAGCCAACGAAGAATTCGAGAGGCGCTGCAGACAACAGCACTCTCGAGCATGTGACCACTAGCGCAGGGGAACAATGCCGCGGGAGGACGAATGGGTACGTATCTAGAGACCACGAACACACCCCGGGCGGAAGGGCCACGAAAGGAATGAGTACCACCCAGCTAGGTGCAGTAGCGAACAAGTAGAGCCCGTCTACTTATAAAAAAGGTATATACCTTGAATACATTGGGCATTCATCTGCTGTTTGTTGGACACCACCTCAGGCCCACACAGTTGGACCGAATGAGCTCTTTAGAGAATAGTGCAAGGCTTGCTGGAAGCACCATATCCCAAGAGAAAAAAGTACATCTCAGGATAAAGGGGGGCATACGGACGAGTAGCCCCGTAAGCAGTGAGAAGGCCAACCCACCTATGGGAGGAGAAGGCATACACGGCCCAAACAACGGATAGAGCGCACAAGAAAGTCCGCCCACTGCAAAAAAGTCACTCAGCGAAGAATCAGCCAGAGTCCAACCGTAACAATGGAAGTGCAAAGTGCAACCCGAAAGGTAGTCATGCACAAGACTAGTACGGCATGCGATGGAACGCAAACAGTCCGCCCAGAAAAGGGGGAAAATGTACCTGGCAACCACTGCAGAGGCCTGCCCAAAAAAAAAGGGGGGGATGCCAAGGCCAGTACCTACTCCGGAAAGGTAGGGCATACCATACTCCGCCCAGAAGGGGGCCATGCCCATGGCCGCACATATCCAGCAGAACGCAGGAAGGTCCACTTTAGTGAAAGGGGGCATGCACAGGTTATTCTATCATTAAGTGATTGTGCAAAAATCCACCCAACACCGAAAGTCGTGAGAGTGCACCACTCCGCCAATGAAGGGGGACGTGTACCAGTCCAGCACAGCATAAACAAGGACAGCCGTGGATCGTGTGAGCGTGCAAAATGCCGCCCATGGAATAATGGGGGGGTCATGCACAAGACCAGCACCGTATCCAATGGAAGTGCCAGCATTCCACCCAAGTTAGAGGGCATGCTCATGACCGGCAACGCATCCAGTGAGTGCAGTATTCCGCCCAGAAATGGGGGTCATGCACATGGCCAGCCACGCATCCAGTGAGAGCGCCGCCATGGATGAGAGTGCACGTATGTCGCCTGAGGAAAGGAGACATGTCCATGGCCGGCAGCGAATCCAGTGAGAGTGCGGCACACCGCCCACGGAAGGGGGGGGGGGGGGTGGTGGTCATGCAGATGGCCTGCAACGGATCCAGTGAGAGTGCAGTGTACCTATGAAAGGGGTTCACGCACACGGCCGGCACCGTATCCGGTGAAAGTGCAGTATTCCGCCTAAGGAAGGTTTCATGCACATGGCCGGCAGCGAATCCAGTGTTCCGCCTATGGAAGGGGAACGTGCACATGGCCGGCACCGTAACCGGGGAAAGTGCAGTATACCTCCTTATCCGGGGAGAGTGCAGTATACCTCTCATGGAAGGGGTTCATGCACATGGCCAGCACCGTATCCGGTAAGAGTGCAATATTCCACCTATGGAAGGGTTCATGCACATAGCCGGCAGCGAATCCAGTGAGTGCAGCGTCCCGCCTGTGGAAGGGGGTCGTGCATATGGCCAACACAGCATCCGGCGAGAGTGCAGCAGTCCGCCTAGAAAAGGGGGATCATGCACGAGGCCAGGCCGCAGCCAGGGAGAGTGCAGTATTCCGCCTAGGAAGGAGGGTCATGCACCTGCAGCCACCAGAACTGGAGTGGGTGACGAAGTCTGGTCAGAAAAAAATCTGCATGCACTTGGCCAGCGCCGAATCCCGGGAGAGGGCAAGAAAAAACGCCTGGGAGGCGCCGCGGCCGGGGAACACGACACACCGCCTAAGAGAGGGGGGCATGCATACAGACAGCAGTACTGAATGATGAGGCTGCCGCGTCCTGCGCAGCCCACAAGTCCAGCTATTTAAAACAAAATAATAGTATTCTTTTTTTTTTTTTTTTTCTTTTTTTATTATTATTTTTATTATCATTATTATTTATTTATTAATATTACAGCCTCCCTGAGGCAGAAGGGGGGCCACCATACAGGGGCACAGGCCGTACAGGCCCTCAGGAGCCGGCCAGTACCCAAAGGGTTAACAGGCATCTGGCCTGGGGGCGGCGCAGCGAACCCCTGGGGGTGGGGGAACCTCCAGGCGGGAAGAATCCGCGCCTGGAGAGTTCCCGCCCCCCCCCCAGAGGCCAGAATGTTGCGGCCTAGTAGGCCGTGAAGCCGGGGCCTAAATTTTAGCGTCGCCCGGCTGACCGGGGCCGCAAGTATTTAAAGTATCGGCCGGGCCTAAGCCGGCCGCGGGAGCCCCCGTACCGGTCGCGGGTGCCCAACCCGAGCGCCGGAAGTGCGCAGCAGGCCGCGAAGCCTGAACAAACTATGCAGCGCCCCGGCCGGCTGGAATGCACCGACGGCCGGCCGGGACCTGTTGGAACACAGCGCTATCCAATGCCGGCTGCGGGAGCCCACCCGGCAGCCGGGAGAATCAGGGACCCGAGAGGAGCGTGGAGGTGCGGCCCAGTAGGCCGCGATGTCTGGGCCCAAAGTTGCGGCGTCCGGCCAACCAGACGGATGGTCGGCCGGCCTAGTTAGAGCATAGTGCGCACATGCAATGCAGACCGCGGGTGCCCACCCCGCGGCCCGGAAGAGTCAGGGGCCCGAGGAAGGAGCACCGGATGGTGCGGGCCAGCAGGCCGCGAAGCCTGGACTAAATTTTGGCGGCGCCCAGGATTACCCATGCCGTCAGGAGCGGCAGCAGGTCCTGAGCAGCGCACCGGTAAGCGCCCCCTCCTTGCGCGCGTCCTGCACCAGCGGTATGATCTATGGCGGGGAAGAGAGGAGCAGATTGCCGCCTTGCGGCACCCCAGGGACCACCCTAGGTCCAGCAGGGCCACCCTATAGCCACTCTGCTATAAGAGACAAACATTTTAAATCTGTCTTTGGTAAAGCAATGGGTAATGCCTAAACCTTGCACCTCTCCGCTCTCGGATAGGCTACCAGTATGGGGGTCAGTCACGCAGGAGACCGGGGAGGGAGGGGACGTAGGGCTGGAGAAGCCACTCTCTCACCACAGATGTCTTCACCCTCGGTCCGTTCCAGCAGGGTCGCCCCTTCAGCTACTGGCACCGTAGTGGCAGGACGCTGGAAGAGGGGCTTGGCGTGCGGGCGACCCTTGCGCTGGCGGGATGCAGGGGAGCTGGGCTGCCCTGGTCCACCTTGCCTTCTGTGGGGGAGGCAGCAGTGCGGATGACCGGCACTGGCGCAGCTCAACCCCGGGAGAAACAGAGAGGTCTAGTGCGTCTCTGTTGTCCCGTATTCTGGAACAAAAAGAAAAGAAAAAGTAAAAATCAAAAATTTTAAAACAACAAAGGAGAAAACAGCCCTGCAGTAGCAGGGAGTGTCTTGCCTCCTTGGACACTAAGCAAAAACTGGCAGTCTCTCTCTCCAGGCTGAGGGTATAGCTGTGGAGGAGGGGCTTAACAGTTTTCACTTAGTGTCACGCCTCCTATGGAGATGAGCTATACCCAAGGTCTTCTGTGTCCCCCAAGGAAACTGGGCGAGAAATAATGATTTAATGTGCAGCATAAACAATGATTTCACCCAAAGAATGGCCATTTTGTTCATTCATAGGTTGATCGGTGGCACATTTACACAGAAAGATTATTGGGAATGAGTGTTCGTAGTAACATTTATTCCCAATAAGCTGCCCGACAACTGGGCCGTGGTAAATCCATGATGCCATCTGACAGGAAGAGACCTTCAGGTGAACGCGAAGCATACAGAAGTACAGTACAGCTAGGAGGCTGCACAGCTGGAATATGCTCGTGGTGAATGAGCCCTTAGGGTTAGTTCACACAGCAGAGACCCTTCTGGTTTCTACTGCACTTTTTCAATTTGAATGTGACAGAGCCACTAATGGTTTCCAGCAGCATCCATGTGAGCACAGCTCCAAGAATGAACATGGACTTGGTCCAGGAAGTTAAACCTGAACGGCGGTGCAGCCGACTACCGGAAACAACAGGAGGCAGTTTCCTAGCTGCATTCCTAACGTTAGATCATTTGAAATCTCAATAGACCCACATCAAACCTCTCTCTGATATGGCTCCATTGACAGAAGGGTGCCCATTACAAGAGATACAATTTGCAAGGCGAAAATGTCTAAAGGCGGGTTTAGACGGGCTGATGGATCGGCTGATTGTCGGGAAGGAAGCGTTTCTTCCAGACAGTCGGCTGCTCGCTCAGTGAAGGAGACCGCACATTTACACGCAGCAATCTCCTACACAGTATGAGGACGAGGGATTACTATTGTGATCCATCGTCCGCATACAGAATCTTTGTTTCTGAGCAGCAGATCACTGTTTAGACCACATGATCTGCTGCCCAGAAGCCATGATTGGTGTTGCATGCACGAACGACAGGATCTCCCCGATGAACAAGCATTTCGCTCGCTCATCAGGTGATCGACGGCACATTTAGAGCGTTGGCAGGAATGGTCATTTCCGATAATCTGGACAATTAGTGGTTTGTCTAAATCCTTTAAGTTGGATTTACATGGCCTGATATTCAAGCCAATGATCAAGAACACTCACTCCTGATAATCAGCCCATCTATATTTGCTACAGATCACCGGATGAATGAGCGAACTGCTTATTTATCGGGTGAAATGATCTTGGGTGCGGACACCTCAATCACTGCTGCCGGGCAGCACATCCTGCTGTCTAGACAGCGCTCTGCTGCCCAGGAACACCACTCGTACTCATACTCTGGAGGTGAATGCTGCATTTAAATGCAGCACTTTCCCTCCATTTAATGAGCAGCAGACTGTCGGGGAGGAACGATTCCTTCCAGACAATTGGCTGCCCCTTGCCTAAAGTGAAGTGTTACTCCTGAAAGGTTTATTGGAGAGGTGTTTGTTGGAGCCGCCTTCAGGCATTTACAAGATGTCGTTGATGGATCAAACGCACACTCAAGCAAAGGGAAGAATATAAGACAATGGACGTACCTGAGTGCAACCCTTGAGGGACAGAAACCGCAGCCCCCCACAGCCCTTTACCAGTGCCTGGATCCCATCCTTGCTGATCTGATCACACCAAGAGATGTTGAGTTGCTCCAGCAGGGGGCAGCCCTCACTGCCATGTACAAAACAAGAGAAAAGCACCACGTTGCAAGATTATTACATTTTATACTATTACTTTCTAGCTCCATGCTAACTGTGCAGGAAATCTGAAGATGCTCAGATAGCGGAAACCTCAGCAGCACCGACTAAAGGCTACTTTCACACTTGCGGCAGAGAGATCCAGCAAGCAGTTCCGTCGCCGGAACTGCCTGCCGGATCAGGCAAAATGTATGCTAACTGATGGCATTAGTAAGACTGATTAGGATCCTGATCAGTCTTAAAAATGCCTGATCAGTCGAAAAAATGCATTGAAATGCAGGATCCGTCTTTTCGGTGTCAACTGGCAAAACGGATCCGGCATTTATTTTTTTCACCTTTTTTTTTTAGTCTGCGCATGCCGGAAAAGAAAAACGCAAGTGTGAAAGTACCCCAAGTTAAATCTGTAAGAAGTTAAAGGGATTGTCAAGGATCAGAAAAAGGCTTTGCTTGTCCACCACCAAAAGCAACACCAGTTTTATCCAGGAGCTGTGCATGGCATTGCAGCTAAGGCTACTTTCACACTTGTGTTCAGGGTTCCGCTTGTGAGTTCCGTCTGAAGGCTCTCACAAGCGGCCCCGAACGGATCCGTACTGCCCCAATGCATTCTGAGTGGATGCGGATCCGCTCAGAATGCATCAGTCTCCGCTCCGCTTAGCAGGCGGACACCTGAATGCTGCTTGCAGCGTTCGGGTGTCCGCCTGGCCGTGCGGAGCCAAACGGATCCATCCAGACTTACAATGCAAGTCAATGGGGGCGGATCCGTTTGACGTTGACATAATATGGTGCAATTGCAAACGGATCCGTCCCCCATTGACTTTCAATGTAAAGTCAAGAGTCCCTATTAATATACCATCAGATCGGAGTTTTCTCCAATCCGATGGTATATTTTAACTTGAAGCGTCCCTATCACCATGGGAACGCCTCTATGTTAGAATATACCATCGGATTTGAGTTAGATCGTGAAACTCAGATCCGACAGTATATTCTAACACAGAGGCATTCCCATGGTGATGGGGACGCTTCAAGTTAGAATATACTAAAAGAACTGTGTACATGACTGCCCCCTGACACCCCCCCCCCCCCCTGTTTTTAACTCATTGGTGGCCAGTGCGGCTGGCCCCCCTCCCTCCCCCCGTGTTTTTAAATCATTGGTGGCCAGTGCGGGCGGCCCCCCTACCTCCCTCCCCCCCCCCCCCCGTTTTTAAATCATTGGTGGCCAGTGCGGCCGCCCCCCCCCCCCCCCCCCAATTAAAATGACCGACCCCCCCCATCATTGGTGGCACAGTGTGCGGCCTCTCCCCCATCAATGGCGGCAGGGGAGAGTTCCGATCGGAGTCCCAGTTTAATCGCTGGGACTCCGATCGGTAACCATGGCAACCAGGACGCTACTGCAGTCCTGGTTGCCATGGTTACTTAGCAATATTAGAAGCTTCATACTTACCTGCTGCGCTGTCTGTGTCCGGCCGGGAGCTCCTCCTACTGGTAAGTGACAGGTCTGTGCGGCGCATTGCTTAATGATCTGTCCCTTACCAGTAGGAGGAGCTCCCGGACGGTCACAGACAGCGCAGCAGGCAAGTATGATGCTTCTAATATTGCTAAGTAACCATGGCAACCAGGACTGCAGTAGCGTCCTGGTTGCCATGGTTACCGATCGGAGTCCCAGCGATTAAACTGGGACTCCGATCGGAACTCTCCCCTGCCACCAATGATGGGAGGGGGGGGGGGGGGGGAGGCCGCAAACTGTGCCACCACCGGTCATTTTAATTGGGGGGGGGGGGTGGCCAATGAGTTAAAAACAGGGGGGGGCCGCCCGCACTGGCCACCAATGAGTTAAAAACAGGTGGAGGGAGGGGGAGCCGCCCGCACTGGCCACCAATGAGTTAAAAACAGGGGGGGGTAGTCATGTACACATGTACACAGTTCTTTTAGTATATTCTAACTTGAAGCGTCCCCATCACCATGGGAACGCCTCGGTGTTAGAATATATTGTCGGATCTGAGTTTTCACTAAGTGAAAAATCAGATCTGAAAAAAACAGTTATGCAAACGGATCCGTTCTGAACGGATACAAGCGTTTGCATTATAGGAGCGGATCCGTCTGTACAGACACCAGACGGATCCGCTCCAAACGCAAGTGTGAAAGTAGCCTAAGCCCTCTTAAGGGGAACCTGTCACCGGGATTTGGGGTATAGAGCTGAGGACATGGGTTGCTAGATGGCCGCTAGCACATCCGCAATATCCAGTCCCCATAGCTCTGTGTGCTTTTATGGTGTAAAAAAACCTATTTGATACATATGCAAATCAACCTGAGATGAGTCCTGTACGTGAGAGGAGTCAGGGACAGGGCTCATCTCAGGTTAATTTGCATATGTTTCAAACCGGGTTTTTTCCACAATAAAAAGCACACAGGCTATGGGGACTGGATATTGCGGATGTGCTAGCGCCCATCTAGCAACCCATCTCCTCAGCTCTATACCCAAAATCCAGGTGACAGGTTCCCTTTAAATGTGGATGTGCTGCAATACCAGACACAGCCCGTGAACAACAGTGGTGCTGTTTCTGATATTTTTTGACAATTCCCGACAAACCTCTTTCATTTACCATTTTACATTCATTTACCACTTAATACTGGGCCAAATACTTGTGATTCGAATAGTGAAAAAAAATTGTCATTCTGGAAGTTCAAAGCTTCTCATAGCAACCATATGATCGGGGAAAGATCAGAAAGAGCATAACTTAGTTCAGCAAATGGCATTTATCATGCAGACAAAGTTAATACCAGGCACTTAATAACGTATTGTGATTCTCTATATTGCTTCCTTTGCTGGCTTGATTCATTTTTCCATCGTATTATAACACTTCTTGTTTCCATGGTTATGACCACCCTGCAAATCCAGCAACAGTGGTCGCGCTTACACAATATAGGAAAAAGCACGGGCCTCTCTGGTGGCTCGGACCGTGAGAGTGCACACAGGGTGGCACTGTTTTCTGTAGTCTGCAAGCAAGGCCACTGCTGCTGTATTGTAGGGTGGTCACAACCATGGAAACGAGCAGTGCATAATGCGATGGAAAAATGAATCCAGCCAGCAAAGGAAGCAATATGGATAATATGCATTAGTAAGTTACTTGTATTAACTAGCTCTAAATAATTGCTGAAGTGAGACAGCCCTTTACATTGACAACAAGAATTCGTATGATAAAGGTGCCGCAGATTACCCGATGAACAAGTGAAACACTCTATCATCAGGTAATATGATCATTTCTGTGGTCACCTAAATCCTAATTTACCAGCAGTAGATTGTGACATCTAAAACAGCCTCTGCTGCAATGATTCTGTATGGGGACCAGCGATGGCATTCGCGATCACTCCTCCCCATACATTTGCTACATGTAAATACAGCGGTCTCCTGCACTGAGGGGCAGGCGAGCTTTCTTCCAGACCATTATCTGCTAAATTGTACAGTGTAAAGGGGCCTTTAGTCATGGGCTAGATCAATACCCTGCCCGCAAGATAAAGAAACTCCTACAACGCCAAGAAGAATGTTCAGCAGCAATCCTCACCTGAGAGCCTTGAGGGAAAGGTTGGTAATGGATGTGCATGAAGCCAGGTCCAAATGCTTCAATTTACAGCAAAATTTACTGAGGCTAGACGAGGTTCTGTATGGAAAGACAAATGCGAGAACCTGAGGCTCCACAGACTCCTAACAGTGCAAATGGTTCAGATCAGAGATTTAGGTTCTATTTTGGGAATAGGGAATCCCTTCGATTTCAACGGAAAAAAAAAGTGTATTCATTGTACCACGAACATTGATGGATTTTTGTGACTGGAGGTTCTACGGGACAGAAATATAAAAAATCATCTAACAGGCAGCGACAGACGGGCTCGGACAGGTTTGCAGTCCTTTTTTGCATGCAGGACAGGTCAACCTATCTGAATCTTCTGCTTTGGCGTTTTTTGCTTGGATATTATCTCTTGCCAGGAGGTTGGTGAAACTTTGCAGGGGTTGTCCGAGTAATTTTTTTGTTTTTTCTATGTTTCTAACTTTCCAATTCACTCACTCACTTTATCTGCAGTGGCTGGTTTCTCAGATTTCACTGAGGGTCACATGACCTGTGATGTCAGCTTCTCTCCCTGCTCTGATAAAGTTCATGCACAATCCTGAGAGATCTGCAGAGGAGATGTCACTGTGCTGGCCACGCCCCCTTTCACTGTCAGCTGCTGCTTATATTGCTCTCTCCCAGGATTCTTAACCCCTTCAGCTGCACAGACTCAGGGCTGAAGTGTTTACTGTGTAGCTGAAAACAGTGAGGAGACAAATGCTGGGCACAGGAGCTGAAAGAAGTTCTGCAGAGCATTGCAGGTAGGGGGAAGATCCTGTGTGTATTAGCAGTATCATTGTACAGCTAGGACTTGTAGTCCTACACATACAACATGCTGCTGAGTCTCCCAGCAGGCAGACATGTCACTCATGGCAGCTCTTGTATTCACTCCCTTAGCAGTGCAGGGGGAGGGGCAGAGATTGTTTTTGTTGCAAGTAAACAAAGGGCCAGAAGAGAACCAGGGAAATGAGGAAATATATATTTTGTTTGCCTAAAACTTTCTTAGCTCAGTTAATATATCGCTGACCATCAGATTTACAGTGCTTTATTTTTTCCATAACTCCGACAATCCCTTTAAGCTAAATTTGCCCTGCAAGTCTGCAAGGGGTACAATGGAATACCAAAAATATACAAATCAGAGAGAAGAGGTCCAACCATTAAATTGGAAATGTCCATTTATACACGGCTCTGTGGGCATCCGTGCTGTTGCAACCACCATTTTAAAAGAAGAAACCCCCTCCTCCCCTTAAAGGGATTCTTTCACCTCGTTTTACCCTATAGAGCAGCGGACATGCACGGCTAGATCGCCGCTAGCATGTCCACAATATAACTGTCCTTTAATTGTGTTTAAAAAAATTATTTTATAGGCATGTAAATGAGCCTGGTAAGGAGCCCAAGGGGCTGTACTAACCTTCTTGGAGCCCAGCCACGCCCCCTGTGAAGGAGCCCAGCACCGCCTGCGTCCTCCGAATCCCTTCCATGCTCACAGTTAGATCGCCGTAATCTTGCGATGCGCGAGCTCCTTGGGCTCCTTACCAGGGTCATTTACATATCTCTAAAATAATTTTTTAAACACAATAAAACCACACAGGAGATATGGGACAGGTATATTGCGGACATATATTGCGGACATGCGTGCATGTCCACAGCTCTATAGGCAAAAACAGAATCCCTTTAAATTGCCATTAACCACTAAAGATATCACAATGCCTTGCTATGGAGGAACTGAGTGTATTATGAACTGGATGAAGCTGGAGAGCTAAACATTATGAGGAGTTCAAATTCTGTTTTGGTTACCAGCAAGTACTACACAACCCAATTAACAGTATGGACACGTACCCAGCTTGTATGTTAAAGAGGATATCAAGGATTAGGGGGAAAAAAAAAGCTGCAAACAGCGCCACTCTTGTCCATGGGCTATGTCTGGTACTGCAGCTCAGTCTCAATAACTTGAAAGTATAAGCTGCAATACCAGACACAGCCCATTTTCTAATCCTGGACAACCTTTTTTTTTTAGTCTTTAATCTATTTTTTGGAAAAAACAACAATAAATTCAAGACACCCATTCACACTACGTGTCTCCCTCCAAAAGTACTCAGAATATTGTCAGTTCACAGAGGTACATAAATAAAGTGCAATTAAAAAACAGCAATGTGAAGTTCAATCCAGCGTGTCCATATTTTATCTAACTTCTGGGGACATTTTCTGCTGGGGTACAGGATTTTGTATAATGGAACATATTAATTTATTAACTGAACCCAGTGAGTACGTTTAAGCGGAAGGGTGGATTTCCAGGACAATATCAGTATTTTGTGAGCGCAGAGGAGTACAAAAACGGAAGAAAAGCCTATATGCCCACCCCAACGATTTCTTCCATAGTACCTTACAGACATATCTGAGGAGTGAGGATCCTGGGGAATTGGAAAGGAGTATTAAGGAATAGTAGGACCACTGACCAAAACTGAACGGCCATAGGACAGAACCACATTGTGTGTATCAGGGGTGCACAACCTTTTTTGGTCTGGGGGCCGCATTGTCACATCGCTCTATTTCAAGGGGCCGCAAATAAAAAAAAATGTTGATTGGCGCTCATCTGCCTATTACACAAGCCAGTGCAAAGTGACTGGGGAGGAGTGATCGCTGCCACAGTCGTGCTGCAGATAATCAGACAGCTTTCATCCTGATAGAAATATGCAAATCAGACGACAAATGAGCAATTCCTTGTTTATCGACTGATCAGCTGCACGATTATACCGGCCAGATATGAGATATGAGCGCTCTATATGAACACTTGTTCCCAGTAATTGTCCGAAATATCGTGCTGCAGCATAACCCCTGAAACCGAAGAGTTATACTTACCTGCTCTCCGCCTCTCCGGTTCTTCAAACTGCCTCCGCTGTTTACACCTGGCAGTGCATGGACATGGTCATACACCACTCCAGACAATGACTGGCTTAGGCGGTGATGTGGACACAAGCAGCGTGTCACTGCTGAAGCCAGTCATTGACTGGAGCCGTGCAAGTGACCATGGTCATGCACTGACAGGTGTAAACAGAGCAGGAACCGGAAGATGGAGGCAGCGGGGGCAGTGCAGAGGACCAGAGCGGAGTGGAGCAGGTAATTATGAATTTTCGATTTCAGAGGCCATGCTGCAGGAACTTGTTAAAAATCATTTTTTACCAGAAAAGTGGCGACATTTCCTTCCATCCTGCCTCCTATTTATGAATCAGCCTTTTCCCTCACTGCAGAGGACGGAGCTCACTGGTTACTACCATCTCCTGCCAATCCAGTTATAGGCGTCCTGCAGTAACCAGTAAGCACTTTACCTTGCTAGTGGGGAAGGCGCCTATTGGTTAACGCTTGAATGACCAGGCCCGAAAAGGCCTTACGGACCAGACACTTTTTTGTGATTTAGCGCACGTGGTGGTTCAAATGGTTGTAACTATCTTATTTGTTGGACTACCAAAATAATTTTTGCAACAATTTTTATTTAGGGGAAACTGTACAAAACATTTTTAAAAAAGTATATTTTTTTCAAACTATAGCTCCTTATTCTTTAAATATGCAAACTGACACCAAAATAAATTATTATAATTAGTTCTCTATTTTGTGTAGGCCGTTTTGCTATATAATATGAAACGTTTCACGTGAATGGGGCGGTAATGGAGACGGTTTTGATTGGTGTGGGTGTTTTTTCTTTTATGTATATATATTTTTTTTACTTTATATATTTCTGCTACATAATATGTCCCCCAAGGTCATAAAAAGACTTTAGCACACTGTCACTTTTTTACATTTTGCACTTTTTCATAAAAAGACTGTGGTGGGACACTGAACACTCTTTTATTAAGCACTTTTTCCTTTTTATTTTATTTTTTAATTTATTTAGTTTCCACATTTTTTTGAATAATTTATTTTTTTTACTTTTTCATATATATTTTTACCACATAATTTGTCCCCAAGAGGTCACTGAAAGACCTTTGGGAGACAATAAGTGACTTTTTTTTGTACTATTACCACTGTAACTGGAGCATTCAAAGGAGCCCCAGTTACAGGGAAACCAGCCTGCTGCGGAGGCTTTGTACCAGGGCAGCGCTGCTCTGTTCCCGAGACACCCAGCGATCACATGATCGCTGGGTCCACACTGCAGAGCGCTCATAGAGGAGAAGGCAGAAGCGCTAATAAAGCGCTTCTGTCTTCTCCTCTGCTTCCCCGCTCTCACTAATAGCCGGGGACCCTTTCTGCTCCTGCTACAGGGCAGGAGCAAAACCTGTAATTCATCTGCTGTGCGGCGCTCTGTGCAGAAACACAGCTGATTGCAGGATCATCTGTGTTTCTGCCCAGTAGGGTGGGGGCCGCAAACCACAGCTCTGGGGGCCGCAGGTTGTGCACCCCTGGTGTGTATGTACGTCTGAAACAGCAAAAACATGTGTCGGAGTATGATTTGTTTAGATGTCACAGGGGTGTAGTACAGAGGGAGAAAAATGAGCTCTCTACCTCCCTACATTAATGTTGTGATATCCACTGACCACTTAACATAGACTTCTCAAAGGGCTTGGCTCCACTAGACTGCAATAAAGCAGAAGCTTTAGGCCTCATGCACACGGCTGTCTGTGTCCACATCCGAGCTGCAGTTTTTGCGGCTCGGATGCGGACGCATTCACTTCAATGGGGCCGCAAAAGATGCGGACAGCACTCTGTGTGTGAGTGTGATCCTCCGCTCTGGACTTGCAGGAGCGCACGGCATTGTCATGATTTATAATGCTATGTGTCTCTGCTGGACCTTATTTATACAGAATCATACTGACAGCTTTAGGTGGAAAGAAGGCCATGCAGAGACACATAGCATTATAAATCATGATAATGCCGTGCGCTCCTGCAAGTCCAGAACGGTGAATCACACTCACACGCGGAGCGCGATTCCTGCAATGGACTCGCTCGTACTGAAACAGCCCTAAGGAGCTTCTGGGACAGTGACCAAGCATGAGCAATAGTTTTAAAGGGGAGAGGGTAGGGACCTGCGAGTTGGTACCTGTATAACAGGTTTGTAAGGATTTTAGTACGAGCCTAGGAGAGCACCCGCCAGGGCTGTTGCTACATTACTACAGTCAACGTCCACCCACCTCTGCAATTGCTGTACCCTCTGCACTTTGACAGGATTAGGTGTGATGTCATTTTCACTGCCCTCCCCTGTCAATAAAAGTGCATAGGGAGCAGCAGATGCAGAGAGAGCTGAGCCTCTAGGTGTAATGACAACGCCCCTGTTGCTCCTAGAGGCTCGTTTGCATATAGTAAACATAATTTTTTTTCAGCAACGCGAGCACATGGGGCCAACACAGATGCCTTCTGCTGCCAAGCTCACATGCAACAAGTCAGCCAGTTTCATAGGTACAAATCTGACAGATGCCCTTTAACCCCTTTGCTACCAGTGCCACACATGTGCAGCCCTGGAGCAAAGTGCAAACATGGCGCCCGCTCGTGCGTGCATCATGGCTGTCGGGTCTTAAACAACAGAGACCTGCGTCTAATAACCGCGATCGGCAATAATGCCGCCGGCTTCTGACCGGTATCCTCTGCGGCCAATGAAGATGCCGGTAAATTATTTAAACGGCCTAGCTCTCTGAAGAGACCTAGGGCAGGCATGTCCAAACTGCGGCCCTCCAGCTGTTGCAAAACTACAACTCCCAGCATGCCTGGATAGCTGTAAGCTATTCAGGCATGCTGGGAGTTGTAGTTTTGCAACAGCTGGAGGGCCGCCGTTTGGACATGCCTGCCCTAGGGTATTGAATCTGCAATTCTTATTTTGCCCAGCAGGTGGCAGGCCAACATAAGAAATGAGCAATTCTGCTCAAATGATGGATCTAAAAGACAACTGGACGTTCACTAAGGGTACTTTCACACTAGTGTTTTTCTTCTCCGGCGCCGAGTTCCATCCTAGGGGCTCAAATCCGGAAAAGAACTGATCAGTTTTATCCTAATGCATTCTGAATGGAGAGCAATCAGTTCAGGATCCATCAGGATGTCTTCAGTTCAGTCTTTTTTACTGATCAGGCTTTTCAGAAAACCGTAGCATGCTGTATTTTTACCTCCGGACAAAAATCCGGAAAACTTTGACTGAACGCCGGATCCGGTCTTTTTCCCATTGACTTGCATTAATGCCGGATCCGGCGCCGTGTATTCAGTCAAACCGGATTCGGCTTTTGCATGTTAAACCCGACAAATGTGGAAAAAAAAAGTTAAAGTCCATAAATGACGGATCCGTTTTTTCAATGCATTTTTTCATTGTGATCAAAATCCTGATCAGGATTCAAATGTAATCCGTTTTCACACGTTTTTCCGGATCCGGCGGGCAGTTCCGGTGTCGGAATTGAACGCTGGATTTAAACAACGCTAGTGTGAAAGTAGCCTAACAAAGCACATTCTTACAGCTCTCATACACCACAGAGAGGTACTTACGTGTCAGTGATTTTGGTGCAGCCATTTAGATTTAAAACCTCAATATTCCTACAGTTCTGGGCAAATGTTCTGCAAGGCAAAATAATTTATAAGGGATTGAAAGGACCAGAACTGCATTAGAAATCAAATAAAAAATAAGCTCCTAAACATTTAGCAATATTGCAGATAATAGTGATCCTGTGGACTAATATAAGAAGGAGGTCATCTACCCTGATGATAGAGGAGAGCTCCTCTGATGTCTCCTGAGCAGAGTGCCAGGAAGCCATAAAGAACAGCACTAAAGCGGGCAAGCAGAAAAGAGGGGTGACTGCTGACCAACTCCTAACAGTTACGTTCTGCTGGAGGACGTAAGGATTGCAGATTGGCCGTCACTGTTAACTTGATCACGACTGCTGGCTCTATTCATATTCAGCCAGGGCCAGGTCAGAGGTGGACATGGACATACAGTCATATTAGCAAGCCATGATAGAGGTCTGTTCAGATCTGCCATTTGTTCAGTTTAATGGTCGTATATGATGAGAACTTATCAAGCAGTAATCCTTGTATTGATGGAAGTACTGTATGTACAGAAGGTATTCTATCATATTCTAAGGTTGCAGGAGAACGTGAATTTCCCACCACCATCGTCCTCAAACAGCAGTCTGGATTCTGCTGATCTCTATGAATTTCTACTGCACAGGTAGCTAACAGGAGCTAAATTCAAAGTTTAAATTAGGGAACTGTAAGGTAAAAGGGGTTGACCGGGCTACAGATATTGAGGAAATGTTCTCAGCATAGGTTATCAGTTTCCTGAGGACAGGTCATCAATATCTGTAGCCCCGACAATCCCTTTAAGTAAATTCTTAACAGTATATTACACACATACCTTAGAGCATTATCCCCTACACCAATGCATCCACGTAAACTGAGCTTGCGCAGGAAGCCCCCACATCTCTTCGATATATTCTCTACCACACGACCCTGGAACATATTAGAGGCAGGGATGAAAAGAAAGGGATAACTATAGGCAACCTGACAAAGGAAAAGAACCTGAAAAATGACTAATTACCTCAATGTCCCTTTGGAAGTCAAACAAGTCAATTCGCTGCCAGTTGCTTCCATCCAGCGCAAGGACATTCCAGGCCTGAAAGAGCAATCAACGCATTTCAATATGTTTATCACCAAAACAAGACATCATTTAGATCTATGTACACCCTGCAAGATTCTCAACAAGTAGTCCTCTTCACCAGGGGCACCACTAGAATCCAACTACATCTGGGGCAACATGACAGGAGGCAGTCAGGGTTGATGCCCAGGTCTAGTGATGTGACTGGTCTTCACTTACCCTAGAGACTTGAGCACATCGACATAAGGTTACAACATCTAAGAAAGAGAAGATCCTAAGAAGAAATAATAAAAAAAAGGTGACATTATGAACGGTTCAACCAAGGACGTCCCAAGTTTTGGGTGCTGTCACTTCATTAAAACTTGGCATTTCCATAACAAAAGTCCCTTCTCACCGGAAGCAGAAGCTCCTTGGGAAGCTTCTTATTGATTAGAGCCTCATCATTGTTTGAGAACATCTGGAAAAAAACAACACAGAAAACAAAGTTAAAAAGCAGCATGCCAAGAAAAACAGCACAAAGAAGTGAGGGTTGCTTCAGACAGTTTAGAGGCAGATTTTCCTTCAGTACTTTCAGCGAAAGCCACAAGTGGATTTGAAGGGAGTTGGAAATATAAAGGCAGGACTTGTACATCATCTTCCAGCTGGATCCATTTCTGGCTTCGGCTAATAAACTTGCAGGAAGATCTGCCTCAAAACCTCTGTGTGAACCTACCCCAAGGGTGCCTTCACACCCGGCAGATTTTGTTGCAGAAAATTTCTGAGACTGAATGAGCTTCCATGTGCTTGCCGCCAAAACAACCCCATTTACATCAATGGAACTGATTTCTGGTGGCAGGAAAGTTCTACAACAAAATCAGCCAAGTCTGAAGGCACCTCAACATAGAAAAATCTCGTCCTTGCAGTTTTTAATATAACCAGTACAATGTGTAAGGCTAGTTTCATACCAGCAGCTAGGAAATCCGGCAGGCTGTTCCAGCAGAGAACAGCTTGTCAATGTTCTCCAGATCTGGCACTGACAGATACTACAGTCTTCCGGCTGGACCCCATTGACTATAATGGGGTCCGGAAATGATCTACCCAGCGAATATGCCAAGAGTCGTCCAGACAAAAATTGCTGCGTGCAGTAACTTTTGTCCAGCATTGTCTCCCAGACCTGCCGGCCAAAACACCCGAGGCCTAAGCCATGTCCTCATCAGTCAAAGATGCGTTAGGGAATTTATTTACACTACTGCCACCTTGAAGCTGTATTTCTGTAGGCGGGTCAGCTTGCGTTTTCTGACCATAATGCAGCTCAGATTCTGTTACACACCAACATGTAAAACAGGAACAAGAGGATTTCATTCACCCTGCACTCAGTGTTAAACCCAGACCTGTAAGGGCAGCCTCCCGACTCTCCCCTGACAGCATATGTTGTGGGAAGAGTCAGGCATGTTAGATTAATTTTTAACATACCTTTTGCCCTCAGGGAGGGAGGCTGTCCGCAACCGGTGTCTGGCAGTGGCTTTCTCCCCTCTCCCATTTACCACTCATGCATGAGGGGGAAATCGAGAGAGATTGTTTTCGACCAAACGAATGTTCAGCCAACAGTTCTCTCATGTCTATACCCGGCTTTAGACTCAAAAGGGAGAGGATTTATCAAAACTGGTGTAAAGGAAAACTGCCTTAGTTGCCCATAGCAACCAATCCGATTCCACCTTTCATTTTTCTGAGCTCCTTTGGAAAATGAAAGATGGAATCTGATTGGCTGCTATGGGCAACTAAGCCAGTTCTACTTTACACCAGTTTTGATAAATCTCCCCAAAAGGTGGAGAAGAAAGATTATCTCCCTAATGAGTGAATGCTGCTCATCCTAGGGCAGGAGTGCACATTTGTTCCTGGTTTGAGCGCCACACTGTCTCACTAAATGAATGCCTAGGGCCGCATCAAAATTTAAAAGGGGTATTCCCATGTAGGACATTTATGGCATCTCAAAGGTGTAGGCTGCAATTGTCTGATAGGTCCTGGTTCCACTGCCTGAAGTCCCACTAAGGGCTCATGCACACCACCGTATGTATTTTGCAGTCCGCAAAAAAGGGATCTGCAAAGATTATGGATGACATCCGTGTGCATTCTGTATTTTGCGGAACGGAACAGCTAGCCCTTTATAGAACAGTACTATCCTTGTCAGGATAGTACATGTTCTATTTTTTTGGAGGAACGGAAATATGGACATACGGAAACGGAATGCACACGGAGTACCATCCGTTTTTTTGCGAACCCATTGAAGTGAATGGTTCCATATACGATCCGCAAAAAAAAAAAAAAAGGAGTGGACACGGAAAGAAAATACGTTTGTGTGCATGAGCCATTATCAGGAGAATGTCGGTCCTCTTCACCCACGTTCACACTCCAGAAAAGAAGGGACCATGCATGCTTCTCTCTCCATTGGCGTTTCAGAGGCCACAAGAGTGCATGAGTACTTACCTCTCCCTGCAGTACTTCTATCCGACATGAAAAATACACGAGCAGCCACTGGGCACAGTCAACAAGTCTATGACCTGGTGGTTGGAGGCTGTCCATAATGGCATTGTGGACCTCATGTGGACCCCTGCGGAAAGCAGTATGCAGAGCGTGCCGATCCTGCACTTTACTCCTGCTGCATTACAACTGAACATTAGTAATCTAGATTTACAGCCTTTATGGTACTGGCACCCCATCATGTAACTAAGGGGCTGTTGGGCCCCCTCGGAAACAGGGACACACTTTTTTTTTTTTTTACACTACAGCATTACCCTGCATGTACCTGCTGTCCGGTGACGGCAAAACTAAACAGTTTTCAGGAGAAATGATTATCCCAGGGACTCCTACATAATATAGAAAATCCAGGGCTGGACAGAAGCCCGTCAGCATGGCGACTTCAAAATCCCCTGTCCTCTGGCCAGCCATGTGCTACCTACGCCTGCTACATGGAGCTGGGCTATCCTAGACTTCCCCCCGAACTTCTGTGACCAAGAAAGGGGTGGTCATAGCTTCACCCAACTGGGCAGAGACAAACGACCTGAACAATGATGGCTGCAGGAATCAGTTTTTGTCCTGGTTGCCTGCCACCCAACATGTTATATTCATATTTATAGCTGGGGCTACGGTACAAGCGCTGCTGGGCTACTGGAAGCCTAGAGTGGTACCTCCTCACTGACTCAGCGACAGGAAGAGACAGGTTTAAGAAGGATTCCTTACATATCACACACACCACCGGAAATAGGCGTACTGAGGTCTAATAGTGGCTTTTAGTTAGGTATTATAGTATAATTACAGGGCATGGACACAATTCATTGATGTACGGAAAATTTCTCAGATTTATCAGGAGTGCATGGCGGCTGGTTAGTTCAGCAGGAATTTGGGCTTGGAATAATGACGGAGTTGGTGGTGGTAGAATGGGTAACGCTGCTAGTCAGTCTGCCACGTGCCAGACTTAAAGGGGTTGTCTCACTTCAGCAAATGGCATTCCTCATGTAGACAAGGTTAATACAAGGCACTTACTAATGTATTGCGACTGTCCATATCGCCTCCTCTGCTGGCTTGATCCACGTTTCCCTCACGTTATACACTGCTTAATTCCAGGGGTTACGACCACCAATGCAGCGCAGATAGGAGCTTGCCGGGACGGGATCTGCTGCACATGCGTGCCTATACGCACATCAACAGGTCAGCGCTTTTTCCCCTATAGTGTGCAAGCACGACTACTGCTGCTGGATTGTAGGGTGGTCGTAACCCAAACGAGCAGTGTATAATGTGATGGGAAAATGAATGAAGCCAGCAAAGGAGACAATATGGACAATCACAATACATTAGTAAGCGCCTAGTATTATGTCATAACCTAGAACTACGGCGTCACTTTGCAAGATGGAAATACCCCTTTAAATCAAACACTCCTAAGATTTTTAATATTATGGCCATTTTAAGATGTGGTATATAATGAAAAAATAAAATAAAATCATAATCACCCGTTGCCTGCCACATCATGGGAGGGCAGCCCCGCCTTGGGATGCCCTCCCTGATGAGCCAGAGGGATCCCAACGCTACCCCAACCTGTCTGTAAACGTATGATAAGATCAGCTACTCATACTGCCATAGCCTAACCTGACTCCCCTCCCCCCAGCATTCTCAGTTGATTGCTGGGGTTCTTAGAAGCCAGGACTTGCAGCAATCAGCTGACCACTGTGGACGGGCTTCACTATTAGTCCATGTTCACACAGCGGATATTCCATGTGGATTCTGGCAAACCAAAGTCTACACCAACATGTTCTCACCTTCCTTGTTTTTTAATAGGGAAATCGGTGCTGTAGTTCAGATTGAGCCTGTCTTGATGCAGATTCCACATGGAAATTCCTATTGAAATCAATGGAAGGCCTAAAAACCACACCAAAAACAGCATGGAAAACATGTAGAATTTGATGCAGATTTAGTCAGTGTACTAATACAAGTGTGTGAAAATAGGGCACATTTACTAGGACCAGCTTTAAACACCGGTCTTAGTTTCCCGCTTGCGCTGCCGTTAAACGTATGCCTCGTCGTAAATTAGGGGCATTTGTGGCAGTCCTTGTGCCTGGCATTTGCCAGGGTTGGAGTCCAGATCCCCGACCAACTGGTAGACACAATGTAAAACTGGCCACGTGACTGAATATTGTCGCACTGCTGGTTAAGAAAAGGGGACTTGCGACTATTTTACGACTGTAATAATCGCAAGCTCCATAGCCTTTTAACTCACAGCAGATTTTGTATGAATGGGTTTCTTCTGGCAGCAAGGGCAGGGATTTCTGCAATCCTCATTCAGATGAGTGGCGTAGACGCAGCTATTTCTGTGACTATACCATAAGGGAACGTTCACACAAGTGCAGATTTAAAAACAGAAAATCCATGCTTTTTTTTTTTGTGTGCGAATTTCTGTGTGTTTCGGCACCAAATCTGCACGAAAAGCGGTGGAGATTTGATGTGGAAGACATGCTATTCATTTAATAAACCGAACAGCAGGTCAATTTCCGCACTGAAAACGATGCAAAGTGTACATGAGATTGGTGCAATCTCATTCAATTTGTTGGTACTGTATTACGCCGCGGTTTTTCTGCACAAGAATGAAACGCGGAATCCGCAATGTGAAACGGTAGCCGAAGCGTATGTTCCCATGGCGGATTTTAGCAATGACAAAATCCATGGTGGTTGTTCACTTTGGATTCTGCGGAATGGTAATCTAACCAGTGAGCAGGCACCCACTGCCCACCCTTCCTGGCGCGGTTGTGGTTTTAAACTTCTGGCTCTCCCATGAAAAAGGCCACCAGAATTTTGCCAAACTCTGCGACATTTTGCCATGCTTTTTGTATGACCCCCCCCCCCCCCACCTTCCCCACGAGAGTCATTCGTAATTTTTTTGTTTTTGTTCTAAGGGAATTGCTATTTATGCACAGTTCTCCATTCTCCCAGGGACAATGCTGACAACATACACGGTTGGCGACATGTATTTGGCATAAACAAAATGTACGATGTCCCCACCTGACAGGTGCAGGGACTTTTGCATACCTGTTCCGTGTTTTATCTCCATGTCAACTGTCAGTATGCAAATAACAGGCACAATAACCCAACATCCATCTTCTGTACATTCCCTGTGCAGCAGAGCACCGCCATTTCAACAACCCCCACCCCGGCTGACGTTTATGAAGGTTATCTTCCTAGAACCTCTATGAGCCAATATCAGCAGATCTGCCTTTTTTCAGATGTTACTTTAGGGTAAGTGGCCCTTTAAAAAGAAAAAAGAAAAAAGAAAAAGGGGAACAGTAGCTGAACATTTGGAGCTTAATCAGCAGTGGGTTTTTCTGGCTCCTCCTACTCAAGGGTGATGAGGGCACTGGGTTTGTACAAGCTTTTATGTTCCAGCTGGTATAAAAGTCCTCTGATCCTCACATAATACCCACCGGCAGCCTCTGTTATCCATCTGCACTGAATGGAGATGACACAACGCTCTGCTAGCTCTGCTATACGGTGCCCAGTCCCAGACGCCACACTGCTAGCTGGATGCGGGTGGTAGGTGTAATCATATAGCCGAGTCCATGAGCCAGCAGCATCACTGGCATGAACAGTGGACCCCCCCACAAAGCAGCCACTCTATCCTTTCCACTCATTCTGATGAGCACCACAAGACCCAGAAAGCCCTGCAAAGCTGTACAGGGTACAGGAATCAGAGGGGAAGCCAAAGATCTCACCCCTTCGCTCTGCTGCTGGCATCAGATGAAACTAAGGCTAGTTTCACACAAGCGTTCAGACATCACGCGAACGCACGTTAGCGATTATCGGCCGAAATATCGCTCAGTGTAAGGCTATATGCACACAAACGTATTGTGTTCCCATCTCCATGCCGTCTGTTTTTTGTGGATTGGATGAGGACCCATTCATTTCAATGAGTCCGCAAAAAAAGGGAACGTATGTCCGTTCCGTAGCCCCTCAAAAAATATAGAGCATGTCCTATTCTTGTCCATTTTGAGACAATGGATTCGCAAAAAAAACAGATGCAATGCGAATGCCAAAAGGACGTCATCCGTATTTTTTTTGCGGATCGCAAGACACATACGGTTGTGTAGATGTAGCCTAATACAGACCTTACACCTCTACTGTACCTGCACCTGGTTTTGGCTCACAATCAATCACTGATCAAACAGGTGGGGTGTGAACTAGGCCTAAGTAGACAGCCTGCAGATAGATGGCCACCAGTAAAAAGCAGGTAGGTAATCTACCTACCTAGTGAAACCACATGCTACCCCTATAGCAGAGCATGAGCTCCGAACCATAGGCACTGCTTGTCCTCCTCCCATGAGGCACCAGGCACAGTATGCATCCAAAGAACTTCAGGGGCCCCACATTCAGGATTTCTGAGATACCGATCCTGGATACGACTGTGAGGTCAGACTATCAATATGGTAGTACTGTGGTTTTTACTGGGATTTTTTTTTTTTAAATACCTTAGTAACGAGGAAACCATTTATGTTTCTGGATACTGACAGATTACTGCTCCTATACTGGGGCCACATGGGGACCTTTTGATGCAGACAAGTCAGATCCCTATGACAAACAAGTCTGCAACCACCATGTGGCTCCTGTGCAAGGGCAGTATATGGGCTCCTTAGTTTCCAACTCCTAATTTGACCAAACATATGCAGTGTCCACCTCCAAGCTTACCTGATGGAAATACTCATATCACAGAGACTTACCTGATGGAAATACTCATATCACAGAGACTTACCTGACTAAAAAGCAGTGGTGAAGTCACAACAGCATACATGATTGAAATTCTTGATGTCACAGCACGGCAACCCGTCTGACACCCACTAGTGATGTCACAGCACGGCAACCCGTCTGACACCCACTAGTGATGTCACAGCACGGCAACCCGTCTGACACCCACTAGTGATGTCACAGCACGGCAACCCGTCTGACACCCACTAGTGATGTCACAGCACGGCAACCCGTCTGACACCCACTAGTGATGTCACAGCACGGCAACCCGTCTGACACCCACTAGTGATGTCACAGCACGGCAACCCGTCTGACACCCACTAGTGATGTCACAGCACGGCAACCCGTCTGACACCCACTAGTGATGTCACAGCACGGCAACCCGTCTGACACCCGGAACAGAACAGACAGGGATAAAAATCTGTTCATGTGCATGAGCCCTTACTCATGTGAATTTTGCTGCAGATTGCTCCACAGCTTATGAGGTCCTGTGTGGACATACCCTAATACTTTTTCGCACGCGAGTGCTTGTTATTCGCATCCAACCTTGGCAATCCTACACGAGGAAGTGCTAGTCCTAATAATTTGCTACAATATATCTGTGCAGGTAAAATGTATCAGCCTGGAGTCCAGTCTGTTTAAAGGGGTTGTCCTGTACTTTTCTAAGTGATGGGCCATCACCATTAGACGACTGGTGGGGGATGTGGGGTCAGACCCCTGCCCTTCTGTCCTGCAGTAGACCCACCACCTACACAGTGGGAGACAGAGCTGGGTACTGTAGCGCTGCCCCCAGGAAAATAAATAGGAACAGTACAGCAGTAACCGCACTGTCCGCTACACTATGTAGTTCCGGAGCTACTGCGCACCAGCTGATCGGCGGGGGTACGGGGTGTCGGACCCCTTTTGATCAGATAATGATCACCTATTCTGGAGTATAGGCCATCACTTGTAAACCCTGGACAGTCCCTTTAAGCATACATATAACTGCCTGGACTGAATACCACTGTACAGTCTGTGCTTAAATCTTATCAAAACCTGCTAGGTTTCCACCGGCCATGTCCATTCACAGACTAATAAATGCTCCGCACCATGTTCATTATTACCTTGGACACTGCATTGAAATGCGCAGATTATGTTCCACTGAACTTTAAAGGGGTTAAACCGCATGCGGATCCACAGGCGAATCCGACGGAGAAGTCTAGTGTCAGCTGCAGATTTCTGCCACTTACTATTCACCCCGGGCAAATCTGTACGGTGTGAACACATTACTAAGCCTTGGCAAGTGGTGGAAGTTTTTTTTTTTTTTTTGTTACATACAACTAGACAAGCCCTTTAAACTTGTCTGCAATTAACAATAACAATGCTGGTGACACTTCCCCAGAGGACTTTTCACAGATCTGATACATTTTTCAGACAATACAACGGGTTCAAATAGGACGATCTAGCGATCACCACGTCTGTGACCAGCTCTGATCCAGCAATCACCGGTCCTACTGTGACATCACCACGTCTGTGACCAGCGATCACCGGTCCTACTGTGACATCACCACGTCTGTGACCAGCGATCACAGGTCCTACTGTGACATCACCACGTCTGTGACCAGCTCTGATCCAGCGACCACGGGTCCTACTGTGACATCACCACATCTGTGACCAGCGATCACAGGTCATACTGTTGTGACATCACCACGTCTGTGACCAGCGATCACAGGTCATACTGTTGTGACATCACCACGTCTGTGACCAGCGATCACAGGTCATACTGTTGTGACATCACCACATCTGTGACCGGCTCTGATCCAGCGATCACAAGTCATACTGTTGTGACATCACCACGTCTGTGACCGGCTCTGATCCAGCGATCACAGGTCATACTGTTGTGACATCACCACGTCTGTGACCGGCTCTGATCCAGCGATCACAGGTCATACTGTTGTGACATCACCACGTCTGTGACCGGCTCTGATCCAGCGATCACAGGTCATACTGTTGTGACATCACCACGTCTGTGACCGGCTCTGATCCAGCGATCACAGGTCATACTGTGACATCACCGGTCATACTGTGACATCACCACTACTGTGACCAGCTCTGAATCCTGACAATATAACAATCCCATCCCCCCCAACCTCAGAAGTTACTGTCACCTCCTGCCCCCTCCATACACCCCCAGTCACCCGACCCCCCCATGGAACAGCTATCTCTGAACTACACCCGGATCCCCCTCAGTAATAAGTACCCAGTTCACATGTCGCACCTCAAACCGGCTCTTGGTCACCCCGTTCATCTCTCTCCGCATGGAGGCGGCTGCGGGCGCTCTTGGGGTGCTGAGCCCCTTTGTGTCCTGGATCCGCCGAGTACTGACAGGGGTGTCGCCTGTCCCAGCAGCAGTGACCAGGTGCCCGGAGCTCGGGGAAAGGCAGCAGTCCGGCTGTGGCTGGAGCTCCACTCCCCGGGGTGTGTCGTGTGCTGTCACCGGGGGGGCCCGGGATCCTCTCCAGTCTCTGAGGCCTTTAACTTTAGCCCAAAACAATAACACCCGCACCTGCCAGCATCGGCGCCTGTGATTGGCCGACGGACGTAGAAGAGGGCGTGGTCAGAAGCTGACAGCTGATCGTAGCCCCAGGGACTAGTGGGAACACCGGCACCGGGGACTGGAGCAGAGACCGGAAATGCCCGCCTACTCTCAGCTGACTGTCTTGCAATCCACAAGGAGATCGGGCCCCCAGGGGCCCTGAGACCTCTCCCCCTTCTCTGCAAGAGCTTTAACCAATAAGAAGGAGCCCCAGGGCATTTAAACGTGACATCATTATCGCGGGAATCCTAGTGCCGGGATGGCCAAAGATTTAAAGGGACAGTACCCCTAAGACTGCAGTCTATTGTTCTCTGGAAGCAGCCATTGCAGGGTGTGGGCGAGGCTGGCTGTAGTGTTCTCATATAGAATCGGTGTCAGAGAGTCTGGAGCAGCGTCCCTGCCCCAGTCCTCTGCACCCAGGACTCTAGGCCGAGTCTTTAATGGGTTAATCCGCTTTGGCCGCTGCGTTTTTATACTTTAAACCCGTGAGTAAGAAGATTTAGTGAGGGATTTCAGAGGGAGAATATATCAGTCACCTGAAGGATGAAATCCTTTTAGGGGAGAGGATGGTGTCCAGCGGCAGGTCGTGACCCAGACAAAACCCTGTGCGGTCACTAGGACCACGGGAAAGCGTTAGCGGGCGACCTACATGTGATGCCAGGGAGGACTGGGAACTTAACGTGGGCCTGGAAAAAATAAAGGGTCAACAAAAGTAGGAGAGGCCAATAATACCTTATTGCAACACAAAATACCGCCACAGTGCGGCACAATATACTGCCCCGGCAGAACCAAATATCACAGTGCGGCACAAAATACTGCCCCAGCAGAACCAAATACCACAGTGCGGCACAATATACTGCCCCAGCAGAACCAAATACCACAGTGCGGCACAATATACTGCCCCAGCAGAACCAAATACCACAGTGCGGCACAATATACTGCCCCAGCAGAACCAAATACCACAGTGCGGCACAAAATACTGCCCCAGCAGCACCAAATACCACAGTGCGGCACAATATACTGCCCCAGCAGAACCAAATACCACAGTGCGGCACAAAATACTGCCCCAGCAGCACCAAATACCACAGTGCGGCATAATATACTGCCCCAGCAGAACCAAATATTACAGTGCAGCACAAAATACTGCCCCAGCAGAACCAAATACCACAGTGCAGCACAATATACTGCCCCAGCAGAACCAAATACCACAGTGCGGCACAAAATACTGCCCCAGCAGAACCAAATACCAAATGGCACCACAATATACTGCCCCAGCAGAACCAAATACCAAATGGCACCACAAAATACTGCCCCAGCAGAACCAAATACCAAATGGCACCACAATATACTGCCCCAGCAGAACCAAATACCAAATGGCACCACAATATACTGCCCCAGCAGAACCAAATACCAAATGGCACCACAATATACTGCCCCAGCAGAACCAAATACCACAGTGCGGCATAATATACTGCCCCAGAAGAACCAAATACCATAGTGCGGCACAATATACTGCCCCAGCAGAACCAAATACCACAGTGCGGCATAATATACTGCCCCAGCAGAACCAAATACCACAGTGCAGCACAGTATACTGCCCCAGAAGAACCAAATACCACAGTGCGGAACAATATACTGCCCCAGCAGAACCAAATACCACAGTGCAGCACAACATACCGCCCCAGCAGAACCAAATACCATAGTGCAGCACAAAATAGAACCAAACACTACAGTGCAGCACATTATAGTACCCCAGAAACCTCCCTTCTGTGGTGGCTAGTGCAAGGCTGCAAGCTCGCGTCGGGGACAAGCCTCCCTAGCATCGCAGGTGAGGCTAGAGAAGCTTATCACCGTCGCGGCCTGCTGTTAGCTGCCACAACCCCTAAACCCCCACCGTCACCGGATGCAGCTGCGCCCATGCGGGCATCAGGAGCGACGCGGGTGTCAAGGAGCGGGGTAAGTATAACCTGTATGTGGGGCCCGGGCTTTATAGTGGTTGAATAACCCCTTTAACTAATTCTGGGAGCGTCTGATTATTTACTTGGCAGGTGGCCCCCTGGCCACCAGCCCACTGGGAAGTTTCCCTATAGGGTCATCAGGATAGGTTCATCAGTATCTGATTGGTAGGGGTCCGACACCCAGGACCCCCACCGATGCGCTGTTTGAGAAGGCACCGATGCTTTTGTGAGCACCGTGGTCTTCTCTCAGCTCACCTTATTGTATACCGGCTGCGCTTGATATCACACTCAGCCCCATTCACTTCAGTTGGGCTGAATGCAATACCAAGCACAGTCGCCTTACAATATACAGCGCTGTGCTTGGTGAGCACGGAGAAGGCCGCAGCGCTCACACTGTGCCTTCTCAAACAGCGGATGAGAATAGGTCAACAGTATCAAAATCCTGGAAAATAATTCACGGCCATTAATAATGCAGACCAACTAAACTGTGAGGTCCTAATAAGGGTATGACCATAGGCGTGCGCAGCCTATTGCATTAGGGTGTGCACCCTAAAGCACAAAAACGCACGCGCGTGTGGGTGTGTGTGTGTATATATATATACATATACACACACAGTTCTATTACCCCTGTACATTATACAGGGGAAATATAACTGAGGAGGGCTATCAGGGGACAAAATACAGAGGGTAATATAATTAAGGGGTATCAAGGTACATTACACAGGGATAATACAATTTATATTACCCCTGTATAATGTCTGACAGCCTTCCTCAGTTATATTACCCCTGTATAATAATGTACCCTGATACCCCTTAGTTATATTACCCCTGTATAATTTACCCTGATACCCCTCAGTTATATTATATAACTGAGGGGTATCAGGGTACATTATACAGGGGACAACTGAGGAGGGGTAGCACTGTGGGACAGGGTACATACTTCTTTTTTATTATGCGTTATGTGTCCTGGACCGGAGCAGCTGGGCACCAAGTTCCCTTCCAACACTATCATCTCCTCACCTCACTAGCAGGCGCGCGGGGCACGCAGCGTGACGTCAACTCTGCCGCCCAGACAGGACCACTCCCAGCCTGCGCCTGCACAGCACACATGGCTCTGCCTCCGCCGGGTCCGCCCCCCTATGTGAATTACTAGCCGGCCAGTGTAACAGTTAAAGTGGGGACCACTTAAAGTGGGAGCACGGAGGTGACAGAACCTCAATTTTGAGGCTTGATTAGAGTGTGCCCAGGCACACCTGGCACACCCTGTGTGCACGCCTATGGGTATGACCACGCTGTGTAGTCCTACCATTACAGATTTGTTCCATTGAAGTGAATAACGCTGAGCTGCAGTACCAGACAACCTCTGAACTGGTGTGTTGCTGTTTAGGTTTGAAATCAACCGTGTTTCTCTAATTCTGAACAATCCTTTAAAAGGGAATATCCACCTTAAAACATCTGGGACATTCAGATGCCCTAAATAGGTTGGGGTTGTGAATTTCCCACCTAGTAAGGCCAGATTCAAGGGTTTGTAATACAGACCTATGATCCGGCCCAGGTTGCTGACCTTAAATTACAGCAATATTGAACACTTATCGTAGATGAGTTTGGGTCCTTAAACCTGTGTTTGGCCCAGGATACACGTCTGTAATATGATCGTGTAGAACTGGCCTTAAAGGGGTTCTTAGGTCCCATAATGGATTTTTATAAGCCCAGAGTGCTCCAAACACTGCATATTTTTGCCTATATGCCTGTTTTTCATTTCAGCACTTTCCTCAACATCACTGTATCCTGGCAGGATGTTTACATGCAAAACTTCCTGTTTATCAGCTTCCTGATGAGTTTTGTAACCAATCCCAGCATGCTTTGCTCTGTAACGGTGGCTGCTTTGCAACGTTGGGTCCTATGTTTGAACCTGACCACTAACAACATCTGCATGGAGCTTGTATGTTCTCCTCATGTTTGTGTAGGTTTCCTTCCACACTCCCAAAAACATACTGATAGGGAACTTTGAGGGCTTGCTCCTCCTAGCTGACTTGGAGAGGGGAGATGTGGAGACAAGTGTGGCAGGCCAAGCAAGGGTTGTGTCTAAACTCCATGTGCCCTGAGGACTTTATGATGTCACAGGGTCATGTGACATGCTAAAGTCAAGTGGATTTGAAGCAGCCACTGGATATAGCACCAGGGTAATATCTACAACCAATGTAGTATAAAAATTATAAAAATTAAGCATAATGATGGTGTTTAAGGCGAGGAGCATCGTCACTTTCAAATTGTGACTTTGCATGTCATGTGACCATGCAACATCACAAGGTCCTTATGGTGCATGGAGTTTAGATGCTACCGCCAAGCAAGCCCTGAGAAATATTACAGAGTAAAGCATGCTGGGATTGGTTGGAATATCCAACAGGAAGGTGAGAGAAACAGGAAGTTCTGCATGTAAACATTCTGCCAGGATGCAGTGATGCTGAGGAAACTGTGCCGACATGAAAAAGGGGTATATGGGGCAAGAATATTCGCTAATTTCTAACGATAATAATGTATAACAATTTAACAACCGAAAACTAAGGGGGCGGGGAAATTTGTGTGCCACTGTTAGGACTAAGGGAAAACAAATTATCGTTAGAAATTAACGATTCCCTTACGTCCTAACCAGTGGCACAGATGGGGATTAGCAGGTAGAAACCCTCAAGGGAGGGTCCTCATGCCTGGCGGAGGATAAGACTGTCCGGCCAAATGAGGAATATCCATCTATCCTAGAATCCACTCTATAGTGTGAGATAAAAGTGGAGTGAGAACTCCAGGAAGCTGATTTACAGATGACATCCAGTGGAATCGAGCTTCTTTCTGCAAAAGAAGTAGCCACCGCTCGAGTACAGTGGGCCTTTACAAACTCAGGTGGCTCAGAACCCTGAGACACATAAGACTCCCGAATTGCCTCTTTAATCCATCGACTGATGGAGGGCTTAGAGGCTTTACTACCCTTGTGCGTGCCGGAAAAAGGATAGGAAGATTTTCATCTTTCCTAAATACCTTGGACCGCTCCAGGTAAATCCTGAGACATCTCGAGACATCGAGGGTATGGAGCATTCTTTCTTCTGAGGAGGGGAGTGGAGCCAAAACTGGAAGAGAAATTACCTAGTTGATGTTGCTGAATGAAGGCACCTTTGGGATAAAGGTAGGCAAGAACTTGAGCAGCACCTGGTCTTGCAGGAACATGGTGTACGGTTCAAAAGCTGATAAAGCTTGGAGTTCCCCAACTCGCTTTGAAGAAATGATAGCTAATAAAAAAGTAATTTTCCAGGCAAAAAATTTGAACACCTCCTTTAAAGGCTCAAAGGGGGGCAATGATAACCCCCTGAGCACGACCGTTAAATCCCATACCGGGATAGGTCTGATTACTGTAGGCTTTAACCTTGAAACTCCCTTAAGGAACCTCTTGATAAGGGGTTCTTGAGAAATGGACCTGTTGAGACAGGCCGAGATAGCAAAAGTTTGCACTCTGAGGGTAGACGGTGACAACCCCTTGTCCAGACCGTCCTGCAGGAACTGTAGGAGGGTAGGCATGGAAGAGTCTGTGGATGACAGTTGACGACTGGAACACCAATTTGAAAAAATCTTCCAAATTCTTGAATAAGATCTGTTGTGCTGTAGGGTTCTCAAGACAGACTCCGATAGCCCTTCTATTCTTGGAAGGGATTGATCAACCTCCAGGCTGTCAGGTTGAACATTTGAGGAGATCTGAGTGTCCCCCGACACCACTACTCCATGTGGGGAAAGCCTCCAAAATTGACCCCAACTCATTTGAGTGAGTTGGGTAAACCAAGCTTTTCGGCCAGTATGGAATGATGGCGATGACTGATGCTTGGTCCTGCCCGATTTTCATCAATACCCTCGGAATCAAGGAAATTGGAGGGAAGATATAGGCCAGCCCGAACCTCTATGGGATTGACAGTGCATCTATTGCCACCGGGTTGTCCTCTCTGTAAAGGGAGCAGTACCTCTCCACCTTTGGTGTTAAACCACGTTGCCATGAGATCGATCTCTGGCATGCCCCACCTGAGTGTTATCTCCTTGAAGATGTCTGGATGGAGAGACAATTCTCTGGTTGGAAGACCTCGGCTCAGGCGATCTGCAATTATATTGTGGACTCCACGAATGTGGATGGCTGATAAATGGGTGAGGTTCAATTCTGCCTAATCCAATATCACACCTCTCTCAGGAGACTTTGTGCCTCCCTGCTTGTTGATGTACATTACAGCAGTCATGCTGTCTGACTGTACTTTCACCGCTTTGCCTTGAATGCAGGGAGCGAAACGAAGAAGGGCTAGTTTTGATCACCCTGATTTCTAGGAGATTCGATGACAATTTCTCCTGAGATGTCCAGGTTCCTTGAACTGTCTTGTCTAGAAGATGTGCTCCCCAGCCTACTAGGGATGCATCTGTGGTAAGTATGATCCAAGAGGGTTGGATCAGGGACTTGCCGTCCTCTAGATGGGTCCACCATCTTAGTAAGGACTGTGCACGGTAAGACAGGGAGTGCACGGAATTTAGTCCCATCGGACTGTGATTCTACTTGGCTAGTACCTCCGATAGTAGCGGACATAGATGCCCATCGAACTGCCTCTGTGGTTTATGACATTAGTCCCAACATTCTCATCAAAGTACGAATGGTTACTTTCCGAGGTACTAAGAGAGAGCGGGCTGTCTCTTGAACAGGTAGCCTTCTTTCGGGAGTAAGATGAATAGTCATTTCCACTGAGTCCACCACAAATCCCAGGAACTTCACTGAGGTAGCTGGCAGGAGATGGGACTTGTCCCAGTTGATTATCCGTCCTAGCTGGTGGAGGAAGGCTACAGCCCGCTTAATGTGTTGGTACAGAATCGCTTGGGAAGGAGGTCTGAAGAGCCAGTCGTCCAGGTATGGAATGATGCTCAGACCCTGAAGTCTTGGAGCTGCCACCACAGAAACCACCACTTTGGTAAATGTGTGTGGGGCCGAAGAAATTCCAAACGGGAGGGCCACAAACGGAAAGTGTTTTAGGACTCCCCTGACTTGCACCGCGATCCTTAAGAATCTTCTGGACCCAGGATGGATGGGAATATGGAGGTAAGCATCCTTGAGATCCAAGGTTGCCAGGAAATCTCCTGGAAATAGAAGATTGGTCACTGACTGGATAGTTTCCATCCAGAACTGCTTGCATTTGATGAACTGACTGAAATATCTCAGATCCATGATCATCCTCCAGTCTCCGATCACCTTGGGTAACAGGAAAACTGGGGAATAGATACCTGATCCTGAAGAGGCACCTCCTCTAAGGCCCCTTTCCGAAGATACTCCAGGATATAGTTTTCTAGAATCTTCTGTTTGCTGGATGGAAGCAGTCTTGTTAGAACAAATTTGTCCGATGGGGGACTGTCCAAGTCTACCAGGTATCCCTGAGATATAATACGAAGCACCCAAGGGTCTTGGATGTGGATCTGCCAAGATTCTAGAAAGTGTTGTAGGCGACCGCCTATGGGAATATGAGGAGCAGGGAGTTCTGAGAATCCAGTCAGACCAACATGGTACCAAAAGCCTCGAGGAGGCCCGCAATCAGAGTGCCGAGGATTTTATTGGGGGGCTTAGAGACCCTGGAGGATTTCCCCCCTCTACGGGAGCTTCAATCTCTCTGGGCTGAGGTCCAGACCTGGACCCATACCTTTTGCCCCGACCATGAAATGGCTTTTGGGGAAGGGACTTGCCCTTATCCGACAGTCCTTCCATTATATGGTCAAGCTCTGTCCCAAAACTTTTGCTGGGTTCATTTGCCATGGCACAGAGATTATGCTTGAAAGTTGTATCAGCCTTCCAGGGTTTTAGCCAGAGCGGACGCCTGCCCGCGGCTGAGAGCGCCATGGTCTTGGAACCAATTTTAGCTGTTGTGGAGCAGCGTCACACACAAAAAAATCAATGGCCAGACCGGCTGTCTTACAAGAGGCCAAGATGTCATCCCTAGAGAACCCCTGGTCCAGGTCAGACTGAACTTGGGCAAACCTGGTCTTGAGAAAGTTCGCTATTGCGACCGAGGCAGAGGAATAAGTACGCCTAAAGGCGCACTCAGCCTTGTGGTCCATCGGATCCTGGAGACTTGATCCGTCATCCGATGGTACTATGGTCCTCTTGGAAAGCTTGGAAATGGCCATATCCACCTTTGGTACTGGCCGCCAAGAGGACAATTGATCTTCTCTTAACGGGAAGACAGACTTAAATCTTTTGGTAAGCACGGGACCTTTTTCTGGTTTCTTCCACTCCGTCTTCATTAATGACGGGAGGGAATTGTCCGCTTTAAAGGCCCTGGGCCCCTTAGAGGAGGACGTTGAGGCTTCACCCCGATCAACATCCTGGTCCCCCGACCGGATGGATCTCAGCAGCCGCTGTACTTTTTCGGGAGGGAAGAAGTAGTAAAACCCATCCTCATCTTCAGAAGAAGAGGAGATAGATCCCTCTCTAGCATTCTGAGCCCCCGATACCTCCATGGCCCGGTGAAGAGAGGAAGGTCTTTGGCACTTAGATATAAGAGCCTGCTTCAGGAGTTCACCTGATTCATGTTGGACTCCATGTAGCTCTTCACCCAGTCAACTACAAACCGGATTCCAAAAAAGTTGGGACACTAAACAAATTGTGAATAAAAACTGAATGCAATGATGTGGAGATGGCAAATGTCAATATTTTATTTGTAATAGAACGTAGATGACAGATCAAACGTTTAATCTGAGTAAATGTATCATTTTAAAAGGAAAAATAAGTTGATTCAAATTTTCACGGTGTCAACAAATCCCCCAAAAGTTGGGACAAGTAGCAATAATAGGCTGGAAAAAGTAAATTTGAGCATAACGAAGAGCTGGAAGACCAATTAACACTAATTAGGTCAATTGGCAACATGATTGGGTATAAAAAGAGCTTCTCAGAGTGGCAGTGTCTCTCTGAAGCCAAGATGGGTAGAGGATCACCAATTCCCACAATGTTGCGCAGAAAGATAGTGGAGCAATATTAGAAAGGTGTTACCCAGCGAAAAATTGCAAAGACTTTGCATCTATCATCAACTGTGCATAACATCAGCCGAAGATTCAGAGAATCTGGAACAATCTCTGTGCGTAAGGATCAAGGCCGTAAAACCATACTGGATGCCCATGATCTCCGGGCCCTTAAACGACATTGCACCACAAACAGGAATGCTACTGTAAAGGAAATCACAGAATGAGCTCAGGAATACTTCCAGAAACCATTGTCAGTGAACACAATCCACCGTGCCATCCGCCGTTGCCAGCTGAAACTCTACAGTGCAAAGAAGAAGCCATTTCTAAGAAAGATCCACAAGCTCAGGCGTTTTCACTGGGCCAGGGATCATTTAAAATGGAGTGTGGCAAAATGGAAGACTGTTCTGTGGTCAGACGAGTCACGATTCAAAGTTCTTTTTGGAAATCTGGGACGCCATGTTATCCGGACCAAAGAGGACAAGGACAACCCAAGTTGTTATCAACGCTTAGTTCAGAAGCCTGCATCTCTGATTGTATGGGGTTGCATGAGTGCGTGTGGCATGGGCAGCTTGCATGTCTGGAAAGGCACCCTCAATGCAGAAAAATATATTTAGGTTCTAGAACAACATATGCTCCCATCCAGACGTCATCTCTTTCAGGGAAGACCCTGCATTTTTCAACAAGATAATGCCAGACCACATTCTGCATCAATCACAACATCATGGCTGCGTAGGAGAAGGATCCGGGTACTGAAATGGCCAGTCTGCAGTCCAGATCTTTCACCTATAGAGAACATTTGGCGCATCATAAAGAGGAAGGTGCAACAAAGAAGGCCCAAGACGATTGAACAGTTAGACAAGAATGGGAGAGCATTCCTATTTCTAAACTTGAGAAACTGGTCTCCTCGGTCCCCAGACATCTGTTGAGTGTTGTAAGAAGAAGGGGAGATGCCACACAGTAGTGAAAATGGCCTTGTCCCAACTTTTTGGGGATTTGTTGACACCATGAAATTCTGATTCAACATATTTTTCCCTTAAAATGGTACATTTTCTCAGTTTAAACTTTTGTTCCGTGATTTATGTTCTATTCTGAATAAAATATTAGAAGTTGGCACCTCCACATCATTGCATTCAGTTTTTATTCACGATTTGTATAGTGTCCCAACTTTTTGGGAATCCAGTTTGTACATCATGAACCGTAGGTTCTTGCTGGGGAAGAAGCTTAGCTCTACAGGTCGTGGCATTGAAGATGGCGTCTCTTGCCAGAATTCTTTCTGCCAGGGTCCCGATCACCGTCCCCTGTAGACGACATGGCTGCAAGAAACAAATCAAATTAACTGTTGAGTCTGGAAGGAGGAAAAGAAATAAGCAAATAGGCTTTTACCCAGAAAAACCAAGTAACTGCTTCAAGCAAAACCGCTTGGAAGAAGGATAAATTAGCTTCAGCCAATATCTTAAGATAAACAGAGTAAGGAAAACCATACACCTGCACTCCAGGAGGCCGAATAACCGCTGGTGCAGGATTAAAATAGCAACATTGGTGGAGGGGCGGAGCTAGCGCTAAATATAATAATCAATAAAATGGCTTCAAAAGAGAGAAAATAGGCTAAAAACTAAAGGGAGCCTATAGTAGCTTACTTCGCCACAAGTGGCGAAAAGAATACATTATAAAGGCAGGGAACACTTCCCCTAAAGAAAAAGGAAGTGATGTCACACGCCGGAGACGTCACTCCCAAAATGGCGGCGCCCACAGGAAACACGTGGGGCCGCCGACTCCTCGTACATGCGGGAGCCCCTCTTCCCACTTCGGGCTCGAAACCTGAGCAACAGAGGGAACCGATAGGTCACAAGAATCCTCTCCGCCCCATTGCAGCACGGGAGCGGAACAGATTACCCTGCGCCCAACCGCAGGAAGAAGAAACAGCTATCAAAGATGGCTGAAAGACCCATGCAAAGTTAACCCCAAAGGGTAAGTGTCGAGTTCTATTAGAACAGGGATCTGGGGGTGATACCCCTCTTTATTGGAGGTGGGAGGGTCTAGTCAATTATTCAAGTGTCAATAAAATTACCACCTGTCCTACTAGTCCACGGGAGGCGGAATACCCTATCTGTTCCACTGGTTAGGACGTAAGGGAAGAAGTGTTTGAGGTAGTCTAGGCAGATAAAAAAATACTTGTGAGAAAAACTCCATCAAGGAGGCACAATAGTGAATAGGGTTGAGGTGCATTACCAGACACAACCTAAACAGCAAAATAAACAGCCCCCACAGACAACCTCTTTTGGCTGGGTTTACACATTCAGTTTTTAAATGCAGTTTAAGGCCTCATGCACACGGCCGTTGTTTTGGTCCGCATACGAGCCGCAGTTTTGGCAGCTCAGATGCGGACCCATTCACTTCAATTGCTCCGTTCCGTGGTCCGCAAAAAAAATATAACATGTCCTATTGTTGTCATCGATTTGCGGACAAGAATAGGCAGTCATATTAAAGGCTGTCCGTGCCGTTCACACGACCGTTGGTGTCCCGTTCCGCAATGCACGGGCACTTTCCGTGGGGCAGGCGCGTGAGGATCGCAGACCTATTCACTTAAATGGGTTCGCGATCCCTCCGTTCCACAAAAAGATAGAGCATGTTCTATCTTTTTGCGGTGCGGAGGCACGGAACGGAACCCCAGAAAGCACTCCGCAGTGCTTCCGTAGTGTTTCGTTCCATGCTTCTGTTCCGCATCTCAGTTTTTGCGGACCCGTTGAAATGAATGGGTCACGCAACGGTGCCCGTGTATTGCGGATCCGCAATTACGGTCCGAAATACGGGAACAGGACACCAACTGTCATGTGAACTAGCCCTAAGTCAAAACCAGGTGTGGGAGAGCAAGTATAAAGGATAGAGTCTACCTCACCTTTTTTTTTTTTCCAATCCACTCCTGTTTTGGCTTCAAAAACTGCATTGGAAAGGCTGAACATGTAAACTCAGCCTCAAAGCCACTATGATGATCAGCTAAAGTTTTATTTTATTTTATTTGTTTTATTAGATTTTTTGCTTTTTCCATTTATTTTTGGCACATAATATTTTCCCCAAGAGGTCATTAAAATCCTTTAGACGACACTGAGATTTCTATGGTCAGAACAAGACGACGTCTTATCCAACATGGAGTGTGGTAAATGTTGGTTGTTCCCAGGCAGCTGTGCGTAAAATCTGGTTCAAGTAAAAATGTTATGGTCAGGTTATAGAACAGAGATCAGCAACCTCCGGAACTCCAGCTGTTCAGACACGACAACTCCCAGAATGCTTCATTCACTTATATGGGAGTTAGAAGAACAGTTGAGCATGGTTGCATGCTGGGAGTTGTAGTTTCACAGCAGCTGGGGTGTCGAAGGTTCCTGATCCCTGTTATAGAAGGAAAAGAGGAAGGTCACAGAGTCACAACGGGAAACTCAAAGCTGGAGAACAGAAAACGCATAGAAACAAATCAAGAGTCAATTGTCAGAAACAGAAGACAATGTCTGTGGCAGGACTGTAAGAAATCTACAGATAGAAAACAGAAAGTGGTTAAGGGGGGACTAAAGAGACGAAATCCTGGAGTGTGGATGTCCGGATGATAGTGATATGCTGGACTTACACAGCTCAATTGTCGCACAGGTACTAGGGATACGCTGGTTTCTGATAATTGGCCCGTGTAAAAGGTGCCGCAGATCCCCCGATAAATGAGGAAAACACAACACATAAAGGCTCATCTTGGGCAAAAAACATTTTTTCAGTTGGCCGTTTAAAAAACGGGTAAAAAAAAAAAATTGTCCATTTACAGTCATTCAAGACATATTCTTATCAGTTTGATAAGAGTTTAGCTATAATGAATGCTCATGAGGTCAGGAGATCAGAGCTAAGGCGTCACATGAGCTGTGTGCTGATGGGAATGAGAAGTGATACTCTGGAAACAGACTGATTCTCAAAAATGGCTGAAGTTATTTAACCACCTCCCGTCTGCACGTTGACTATAAACGTCCGGGAGGTGTTTCTCTATTTCTGAATGGACGTTCCAGAACGTCCGTTCAGAAACTGCAGCTGCACGCTAATCGTGCAGCTGCTGATCGGGTTGCCCGCTGTCAGCGACAGCAGGGCAACCCAGAGAGAAGGCAGGGACAGTGCCCAGGTGTCCCTGCCTTCTGGATCGCTGCATACACAGCTATGCGCTTCCTGTCCCGGCCCGGCGGTCATGTGATCGGCGGGACCGGAGAGTGCAGGAGCTGTGTGAGGTCTTTCAGAGACCTCGATCAGCCCTGCACTGAGGCTGTACAGCCTCTCTGGGGGATGTAGTTCTCCTGTAACTGGGGCTACTACACTCACCTAAAGAATTATTAGGAACACCTGTTCTATTTCTCATTGATGCGATTATCTAGTCAACCAATCACATGGCAGTTGCTTCAATGCATGTAGGGTTGTGGTCCTGGTCAAGACAATCTCCTGAACTCCAAACTGAATGTCAGAATGGGAAAGAAAGGTGGGATACAACAGCAGAAGACCCCACGGGTACCATTCATCTCCACTACAAATAGGAAAAAGAGGCTACAATTTGCACGAGCTCACCAAAATTGGACTGTTGAAGACTGGAAAAATGTTGCCTGGTCTGATGAGTCTCGATTTCTGTTGAGACATTCAAATGGTAGAGTCCGAATTTGGCGTAAACAGAATGAGAACATGTATCCATCATGCCTTGTTACCACTGTGCAGGCTGGTGGTGGTGGTGTAATGGTGTGGGGGATGTTTTCTGGGCACACTTTAGGCCCCTTAGTGCCAATTGGCCATCGTTTAAATGCCACGGGCTACCTGAGCATTGTTTCTGACCATGTCCATCCCTTCATGACCACCATGTACCCATCCTCTGATGGCTACTTCCAGCAGGATAATGCACCATGTCACAAAGCTCGAATCATTTCAAATTGGTTTCTTAAACATGACAATGTGTTCACTGTACTAAAATGGCCCCCACAGTCACCAGATCTCAACCCAATAGAGCATCTTTGGGATGTGGTGGAACGGGAGCTTCGTGCCCTGGATGTGCATCCCTCAAATCTCCATCAACTGCAAGATGCCATCCTATCAATATGGGCCAACATTTCTAAAGAATGCTATCAGCACCTTGTTGAATCAATGCCACGTAGAATTAAGGCAGTTCTGAAGGCAAAAGGGGGTCCAACACCGTATTAGTATGGTGTTCCTAATTCTTTAGGCGAGTGTATGTCAGCTCCAGTTACAGGAGAAATCAACAGTGAAAAAAAAAAAAATGGAAAAAGTGAAGTAAATGTCCCCCAGAGGTCTTGGGGGGATCTTATGGGGGCTGAAAAAGTGTAAAATAAAATAAAGTGTTAAAAAAATAAAATAAAAGGTTTCACATGTAAAAAAAAAAAAATTCCCCAAGTAAGGAAAAAAAAAAAAATGTTATAAATAGAATAAATAAAATAAAATAGATATATTTGGTATTGCCGCGTCCGTGACGGTTGGCTCTATAAATATATCACATAATCGACCCAGTTCGATAAACACCCCAAAAAATTATAACTGTCAACAAAAGCCATTTTTGTCACCTTACATCACAAAAAGTGCAACACCAAGTGATCAAAAAGGCGTATGTCCCACAAAATGGTACCAATACAACCGTCACCTCATCCCGCAAAAAATTAGCCCCTACATAAGAAAATCTCTCAAAAAATTAAAAAAACTATAGCTCTTAGAACATGGAGACACTAAAACATTTTTTTTTGTTTTAAAAATGCTATTATTGTGTTAAAGTGAAAAAAAATGAAAAAAGTATACATATTAGGTATTTCCACATCCGTAAAAAACAGCTCTATAAAAATATCACATGACCTAACCCCTCAGGTGAACACTGTAAAAAAAAAAAACTGTCAAAACAAGCAATTTTTGTCACCTTACATCACAAAAAGTGCAACACCAAGTGATCAAAAAGGCGTATGTCCCACAAAATGGTACCAATAAAACAGTCACCTCACCCCGCAGAAAATGAGCCCCTACATAAGAAAATCTCTCAAAAAATAAGAAAACTATAGCTCTCAGAACATGGAAACATTAAAACATAATTTTTTTGTTTCAAAAATGCTAATATTGTGTAAAACTTAAATAAATAAGAAAAAGTATACATATTAGGTATCGCCACGTCCGTAACTATCTGCTCTATAAAAATGTCACTTGACCAAACCCCTCAAGTGAACGCTGTAAAGATAAATAAATAAAAACTGTGCTTAAACAACTAATTTTTTGGTCACCTTGCCCAAAAATAGTACCAATAAAACTGGCACCTTATATCCTAGTTTCCAAAATGGGATCACTTCTTGGGAGTTTCTACTGTAAGGGTGCATCAGGGGGGCTTCAAATGGGACATGGCATCTAAAAACCATGTGGAGTTCCTTTTCTTCTGCGCAATGCCGTGTTAACCATCGATGTGTTAAAGAAAAAATTGGATTAAAATGGAAAACCTGCCAAAAGAGTGAAATTTAAAAATTTGATCTCCATTTTCCTTTAATTCTTGTGGAACGCCTAAAGGGTTAACAAAGTTTGTAAAATCGGTTTTAAGTAACTTGAGGGGTGTAGTTTCTACAAAGGGGTCATTTATGGGGGTATCAACTATGTAAGCCCCACAAAGTGACTTTAGACCTGAACTGGTCCTTAAAAAGTGGGTTTTGGCAATTTTCTTAAAAATTTGAAGAATTGCTTCTAAATTTCTAAGCCTTCTAAGGTCCTAAAAAAATAAAATGACATTTCCAAAATGATGCCAACATAAAGTAGACATATGGGGAATGTTAAGTAATAAATATTTTATGAGGTATCACTTTCCGTTTTAAAAGCAGAGAAATTGAAATCTAGAAAATTGCAAATTTTTCCAAATTTTTGGTAAATTTGGGATTTTTTTCATAAAAGGTGAAATATATTGACTCAAATTTATGACTATCATGAAGTACAATGTGTCACGAGAAAACAATCTCTGGAACGCCTTTACTTATCCTAATCATTCAAAGTTATTACTACATAAAGTAAGATATGTCAGTTTTGCAAAATTAGGCCTGGTCAGGAAGGGGGCAAATGGCCCAGATGGGAAGTGGTTAATAAAGACCAATTGAAAAAAATATTTTTAGCCCAAAATGAGTAAAATGCAGTCATATAAAAATTGCCCCAAATGTGTCCATAGCCTTTAAATGATCATTTATGCAGCACATTAAGGCCTATTTCACTCTTGCGTTGTTGTTTTCCGGTATTGAGATCCGGCAGAGGATCTCAATACCAGTAAAAAACGTTTCCGTTTAGTCCCCTTGCATTCTGAATGGAAAGAGATCAGTTTAGGATGCATCAGGATGATTTCCGCTCCATCAGCATTCCTTTCTGTGACCAGACACAAAACTGCTGAAAGCTGCGGTTTTGTGTCCTATCGTAAAAACGGATGAAGGCGCCTAAAAAAACGTATCCATCACTCATTGACTTTCAATGTATTTAGTGACGGATCACTTTTTTCCGCTTTGATTTCACACAACCACATCCTAACGGAACGGATGCATCCTGCAAAATCAAAACGGATCAGTTTAATTCCAGTATTGAGATCCTCTGCCGGATCTGAACACCAGAATTAATAACACAAGTGTCAAAGTAGCCTAAATCGTTTCTGGGCAGCAGATTGTGCTGTGTAAACAGGGCTCTACTGGCCAGAAATAACTAACTTGTATGAGGCTGAGTGATGGCAGAGACAGCAGATGATTGCTGCATATACTCTTCACTGACGAGCAGGCAATGATTGGGAAGGAACGGCCCTATCCCAATAATTGACTGCTCGTCAGCGCATGTAAATTTGCCTATAGTGATGAATCACCAATCTCGATTGAGCAAGAAGTTGATGCTGGAACTTTTACTTGATGTTGTACTGTACTAATAGGTATAGAGATGGCTGTCTGAAGAAAACTGTCATATTCCCCATTCATTTATATGTGGTTGCATGTCAGGTACCGGATTAGGGGAGATGCCAGTCACTACCTCAGTTGCATAAATGTTCTTCACTCCATCACTGAGGTCTGGTGATGATGAAGTCACTTTTATTAGGATGATAAGACATCTTCATGAAAGACTCCATCCTACAAAGCTGATTTCTCAACTGCTCTTCCAGGAAGCAGCTTGATGTGGAAAATTATTTATCACTAGTGAAGCCCATGCCAAAAAGAAATCAGGCCGTCAGAAAAGCCGAGGAGGAGCTACAAACTAATGTTTGCAGATGATCATAATTTGTTTCCTCTGCTTGATTTGGAAAAACATGGCATTAATTACCATCATTACTTTCACGTATGTTTCATGAAGCCAGAACGCTCAGCTATTAAACATTGTGTTGTCTCTTATCTGTAATTTCTGCATTTGCTATGAAGGTAAAAACCTGTCTGAACAACCTTAACGTGTTGCCAGGGATTGTATCATGTTAGACACAGTAGTTGCTGCTTCGTACAAAAATTCTGCTCCCTTTCGGTCACACCACATATCCATGTGAAGAGTAAGAGACAGAACGTCTTCAACCAATAACATGCCTACAGGGCTCATGATGGAGGCCAGGAGAGCGTGGTAGCCTGGTGGCCTTGCTCCCTTGAACCAATTCAAGCCCATACCAGTACTGTTCTGAAGAAACTGTCAGATCCAGAGTAATCATCACCGGTGATAAAGTTGGGGTTCATTTGTATAGCCACTACTGAAAGTTCTATAGTCCTAAGCTACCGCTAGTGTTCTAGGGCATATCTCAGCACCAACCAGGCCTACACCTTAAAGGATTATTCCCATCACATCAGTTTGCGCAAATATGGAAATCTTATCCCGAAGTTTAATCGAGGTTCAGGGCTGTGCTGGAAATCCTCTGATGTCCTCTACTAGGCCGCAGCTGAAGCCTATGCTGGCCATGACATCGGAGACACTGTCATGAGCCATTTGTCAGCGTAGGAAATACTACAACTCTCAATGCCATGAAATAATTAGTGACCACGGATTTTAGGTCAATTACTTGTAGAGAGAAACTGTAACAACCGAAAGGATAAATGCAAGTTAGCTCAATCTTTTGGCAGATAGATGGAGAAGGATAGGCCATCAATAGCTGATCTGTGCAGCTCTGACACCCCACCCATCAAGCTTTTCTGAAGTAGTTCCGCTCATGTGTAGTAGGAGCAGCATGGCAGTAACCAGCCCCGTCTGCTACACAATGGACAAAGCTACTTTGGAACAGCTAAGGATAGGCCATCTATATAAAAATCCTGGACCACGTCATTAAGATATCTATACACATTATTGTCTGTAGAATCCACCAACCTCAGGGAGATCAACTGACTAATGTGCATCAGGGGCTATGACCACCTTTAAAGGGAGTCTGTCAGATTCTGCTATATTGGGGAAAGTTCTGCTCTCCTAGTAGCCAAAATGGCATAAAAAATAATGCGCTATTTGTCTAATAGGAGCAAAGACACAAAGCGTAGTGCATTCATGTGGAGAACATACCGGTACACAGCGGCCTCTCCTTCACTGTGAGGTTGAGGTAGTGGTCTGTTCTTGAACAAACCGTGTGTCTGGTGTATTCTCTGATTACTGCTATTACCCAAACGGCACAATGGGCCATATTGATCATTACACTTACATCTTACTCCACTTTTACATATGTCCAAAGTCACTTTTGGCCAAGTCAGATTTATTAATGGTACTTTAATACTGTGATAGATGTGGTTTGATGGTAGCAGTTTATCCTTCAGTCGCACGTCTTTACGAAAAAGTTGCATGTTCTATAAAAAAAAGTTGCATAAGATAAGCATGGTCCTTTACTGGAGTGAAATTGCGAAATTTTTTGCGACTTTTTAAACTGTCGCAATAGTAAGTCTGTCTATAGATTCATTTACATAAGAAAACAAGCTCACTTTCAGAAAACTGGCGAGCATAGCAAAGAGGCAATAAAAGTCACACATTTTTGCGCAGTTTTAGCGATTGCACAGAAATTTGCGACTTTTTCACTCCATTATTTTGACTTGAGCTAATGATAAATCTGTCCCAATATATTTTGTGCCATTCTGGCTAATGACATCAGACCTGTCCTCATACTATGCTGACTTACATAGAGCAGCATAATCTTACACAAACCTTTTTTTTTTTTTTCTATCTCCTGAGCATGATTATGGGGGCTGCCATCTTCCCTGAGCTCGTCTTAACAGCATTTAGAGAATTGTTTTACGTCAGACACATGGGCCATAGATAAAGTGGTCAGGGGGAGACCTCTAGGCATGCTCTGTGCAGAGGTCAGGAGGGAGCTGATAAGTTTTGACAATCACCTGATGTGAATGGCGGGCCCGGTGGTGTCTGTGTATATAGGTGCTATCTGTCATTCTAATCCTGCCTGTAATTATAAGTAGATAACTAGTAAAGAGGCGCCTATTATCATACTTAGTAGCCAGTGCAAACACTGCAGAATTTTATGTTTTTTCTTAATATAGATATTGACATGAAAAATTTAAAATAGCCACCAAAAAATCTTTAAAAAATGTGAATCAAACAATAGGTCATATTCTGATGACACATTCCCTTTAAGATATGGAGTTAGGCTTCAGTACTGCGACACTTGAGAATATGCCACATCATTTCTCATTGTAGGTGCAGAATTTCAGTCTTGGCCAGCGATTGTAAATTGTCATAATGCAGCTAGCAACCGGGGCATAAAAGAAAAAGGACTGAAAAGATTTAAAACCAAAGAGGATGAAACTAGGTAAAGAAATATGAGACCAGAAGAAAAAGTCGTACTAGTAATTGTCTTTATCTGCAGACACAAGCAAACCTTCTAGTAGTCCTAGTCTTAGATTGAAGGAGCTCTCCTGGCAAATGTGATACACTATGTCAGGGATCAGCAACCTTCGGCACTCCAGCTGCTATGAAACTACAACTCCCAGGATGCACACTTTCTTGGCTGTTCTTGTAACTCCCATAGAAGTGAAAGGAGGATTCTGGGAGTTGTAGTTTCAGAACAGCTGGAGTGCCAGAGGTTGCTGATCCCTTCACTATGTAATGCCTAGTGAATGACCTGAGAGGAGGAGCATGACACTATTTGGTGTTCCTTGAATCGCTGTGTCAGGCTCGGACCTCGCGGCGTTATGCATAACAAATGCGTCTGGAGTATTCAAATTTTAAGGCATAATTTTGCCCCATATGTAGTTTACATTTCATATCCTCGTTTAAAGTATCTTTCCCTTTACTCTGCAAAGCTGCACTCCGGTCATGGTCTCTATGTCTTCTAAGCCCATACTCTAGTAGAGATAGGCTGCCTGCTTGAATGCTCCTGTGATGAAGTGACATTACAGACAGCGTACAACTGTTACGTTAACATTACTCAATCACCATCTCTCTCAGAAGGGAGGAAGTAGAGGACTGCCGTAATTCACACCTTTTAAAGTGCACCCCATGCATATGAAGGTCAATGTATCTGGCTCGCTGGCCCCACCACCCTTTTGTGGAAAGTGGTGAGGGTAGTTTAAAAACACCACTTGCGGCAAACATTATAAAAAGTCGCAACCGCTGACGCAGGATGATGATGGTTAATCTCCCCCATAGAATTTTACTCTTGCTCACACACCTGGAAAAGGGCTACAATGAGTGGGAAATTTGACAAGTCCAAAAAGGTTAGACTTTGAGACTACAGCAGCAGATTATAAACTGTTCATCAATGTTAACCAGTAGGAAAGATTTATTGTCTTCTGACATCATTAAAACTACATGCTCCAAGAAAATGGCATATTCTCTTTTTCGAAGATTAATATTGAAACGAGAGAACAACTACTTTAAAGGGGTTTTCCGGCTTTAGAATATTATTGTCCTATCCACAGGATAAGCCAGCAGTATTAGATCAGTGTGAATCTGATCCTTTGCACCATGGACAATTAGCTTTTTAAAAGGGGCCACAGTGGTTGTGCAAGCACCACAGTCTCTTTATTGCTTCCATGGGACCTTTCTCCACAAACCATCTAATTAGTGCAAGTGAATAGGACAAAGCTGCAATCCCCTGCACCACCGCTACTAAGTAGATAGCGTGTAGGTAGACGGCCCCATTTAAACAGTGAAGAGGCTGTAGTGCCAAAACAACTGCTGCAAAACCCCTTGAAACAGCTGACCAGTAGGCGTGCCACCGATCTAATATTGATGGCCTATACATAGGATAACCATCAATATAATTCAACCGTAAAAACACCTTTAAAGGGCATCTGTCAGCAGATTTGTAACAATGACACTGGCTGACCTGTTACATGTGTACTTGGCAGCTGAAGGCATCTGTGCTGGTTCCATGTTCATATGTGCCTGCATTGCTGAGAAAAAGGAAGTTTTGATATATGCAAATGAGTGTCTAAGAGCAAAAGGGGCGTTGCCGTTACACCTAGAAGCTCAGCTCTCTCTGCAACTGCCGCACCCTGATTGATGGCCAGGCAGAGAAAACATCATAATACCTGGCCCAAAATGCAGTGGGTGTGGCAATTGCAAAGAGAGCAGATCCTCTAGGTGCAAAAACAATGCCCCTATTGCTCCTAGAGGTCAATTTGCATAATTAAAACAATATTTTTCTCAGCAATGCAGGAACATATGAACATTGGACCAACACACATGCCTTCAGATGCCCTTTAAGGTCTTTATTTCTTTTGGCTGATAGATTTTGTCCACAGCCGGAGCATCGCGTTAAGGAATGCAAATCATATGCAACTACGACAGTTAACATTCATTAAATATTTCTACAAATCACAGATAAAAAAAAAAGTTAAAAAATATGTCAAGGTCTTGTCAGTTACTAAAACCATGTGTTCACTGTCAAAGTGAACATGGCAAAGTAAATATAATTCATATAACTATAGCAATAACATGTAAACAAACTGCTGTAAAAAAAAACAGCCTTATACCACCTATACATATTACCGTACTTTAATAGCAATATAAAAAAGTCTAAGTCAAATCCTTTAAAAACTCCACAGCTGGTTCTCCAACAAGCACAGTAAGATGGAAAAGGTACCCAGGCATAGAAGCTCTAGCCCACATAGGGAGATCATGTTAATTTTAGCACACAAGTACTGTGTCCACATGTACCATCAAAATTTCCACATCATTAGTGGCCATCAGCTTAGGTTCTGGTGTATCCTGGATTGGTCTGGAAGAATGGTATCTATACACACACACCTATAGTCATTCTGTATATTTGGGAGCAACTGCAACTCTAGTGTTTGGGCCACCATACATATAAGCCAATATTTCTAAAGTTATTAGACAACTACATGCCAAGTTCTAGGTCCAGATTATTATTAAAGCATAGACCACTTGCAGCACATAAAGACATAAAAAAACTGTCTCCATGAATTGCAGACTTTATTTTCAATCTCGATGTATCCATAGGTTCTGGAGATCTTTTGACCCATTTTCTTCTTTGAGGTGTTTCTTATTCAACGTGAGCTAGATTGTAAATTGACTAGAAAAGGCAGATTGCTTCTAGCAAAAAGAGAATGAGGCTTGTCAAGTTTAGCTAGGTCTTCTACCCATACCTCCATTCATATATATTTATAGATCATGTTACTAGATTTTTGTCAGGTCTGACTTACTAGTCTTGGTTGTCAGAACCAGTAATGCAGAAGTTCTAGTTGATTCAGTTTTCACTAATTTTATAGAGAACATTTTGGTCTCTGGGTGTCTTCTTCAGTCCAACGTGCTAAAATATGAGTGATTGCTGGACTTGACTGGAGTGGTAGGAGGAATAAAGAATCCAGTGTATGGTCTCGGCTGTTTTCCCCGACAAACTTCACAGTTCCATCGCTCTCTCAAGAAACACCATCTTCTGAAATGACTAGACCGCCAGATTTTCCACTCAATGGTGAATGTCTTCTCTCCTTCTAAACTGGAGTACACAGACATGGGGGATATAATATTAAACAGCTTAGTTTCAAAAAGCCAACCACATCTAAAGTGGAAAGTAACACTTAGTACTAAACATAATGTTCTAGACCTGCATATAGTATAAATCTGACCCCACTAAAGAAAGCCCACTCTAATAATCTTACATCCCTTTGAATCTTCCTAACCTGATATCTCTTAATCAAACCTTGTTTGCACGTAGGGTTATGAGCAATGCCTGCTAGTACATTCGTCCTGGTGGTCTTTCCAAATATATTATCCTGGTGCTTTTTCCGCAGTGTTCTTAAGATCATAGTCACTTCAGCAGTAATGTCATCTTCTATCTTGTGGTAGAGTTTTAACAAGATTAAAGGATAGATTTGCTGTACTCCATGAAATGGCAATTTTTGTTGGATCTTCAGAATTACTCCTTGTCTGGGTAAACTAGCAGAGGTCTGATTAGCCACCATAAGTACACACATCATACACACACGCACAGTGAACAATTTATTCAAATAAACAAAAAAAAAGTCTACAATAGCAAGACCTACTCTGATCCTGTTCGTAGGCAATGTATGACCTTATGAACCTTTGGCGTTCTTAGGAGCATTTTGTTCTTAAGGGTCTACCAGATAATTCAATCTCTTTGCAGCATAAAGTATTGACATGTAATCTTAAACTGTAAGGGAAAACCTTTTCTAATCAATGTTGGAGGCCCAAAACACACTCCTGGACTGAGCTGAAAATGGAAGACTTTGATTTCAAACTTTAGGAGCTCAACTAAGGTAGTTATCCATGTTTGATCTATGACAGTCAGTGATCCCACAAGCTCAAAAACTACAATCATTCATTAATTAGATTAGCACAGCAGTGTCAATTACTGGCACTATGAGGAACAAGCATTTTCATAACCCTCAGTGTCCCAAAGATCTCTGCTTCCTCAACTCAAGGTGGAAGTAAGGTCTATAGAAGAATACATTTGTGAATGTCCTGTTACATAAAACAGAAGCTACAATTTTTAAATCTAAAATAGTCTGTGAAATACAGAGATAACTAGCTTGCAGTTTAATTATCCCAAAAATATTTAGGCTGAACTGATAGTCTTTAGATCTACTTACACTGGTAAAAGCCAAAAACGCAACAGCTACCCAATCCTAAAGAATCAAGAGCTTTGTTTAGTAATGTAGGAACCTCTCGCATCAATTTTCAAAGGAAACTCAACAAAATCTGAAAGATAAGTGCGAGTCCCAACTCAGGGCCCCCAAGGTTCACAAGAGTACGCCGCACAAGTGCACCCACCCTATACACACTTTTATGGGACTTTTAAAAATAGCTGAGCACCGGCTTGGCTATTTCCAGAGCCCCCTCATAGAGGTGAATAGAAAGGTGGTCATGCATGTGCAATGCGCTCTTTATTCACTTCTATGGGAGTTATGGAAATTGCCAAGTGCACTTGCTCAGCTATATTCTGAAGTGAATGGAGAAAACGCGACGAATGCTCAGTGTGCTCTTCTTCGCTTTGGGGGCCCCATTCTAGGGATAGGTGCGGGTCCCACCTCTATTTGACTTTGGTGGTATATCCTAGCAATATACCACCAATGTCTCAGATGATGCAACTTTGGGAACGAAGATGGCATACAATGTTCGCCAAAAAAACTAAAGCAAAGAAGCCCCAAGGAATGAAAAATTGCCAGCGTGAACAGAGCTTAAGCTTTCTCTAAATGACAACACGTAAATAACGGAAATTTGTTTTAAATCAGTGCCAAGGTGTTGACGCACATCAAACTTACCAACTAACCTTACAAACAGATGTTAATACAGTACTTTTAAACTTACACCCTTTGTAAAACTATCCTGTCCAGACTGAAATTACATTTCAAAGTCAACAGGAGACTCAACTTACAGAGACATCAAAATGCCAAGAACATCATATGCAAGTCTACCAAGGAACACACCCTATACAACCATCAATTTTACTTCAGCACCTTTTTCATTACTTACTAGTCAACTCAACAGCCATGGTGGTGTATCAGAGGGGCTGCAATGTGTCAAAACGTACATTCCTGCCTCCTGATATTTTCAGATTCTTTTGTAGTCACTTAAATTACTACTACCAACTGTGTTTGTGCCCAGCCAATCTAGTAGACCAAAAAAAAAAACATCCTTCTCGTTACAACTTTTTAAGACATTGACAGCGATTGCCAACTCTTGCAAAGCAACCCTACATCAGTAACCACCAAGAATTTCAGGACGAAGCTATACATGAAGCTACTGAAGGCAAACACCAAAAGATTTGTAGGGGTTTACCGGCTACAAAATAAATGTCTCAATGAAACAAAATTTTATACCAAATATTTTATTTCCATAACAAACATTTCCTGAACTCTTTTCCCCCCCAAAAATTTTTTTTTTAGTAGAATGACAAAAAAAAAATCAGATAAAATATATACAGATAGGAAAGGGGTATTTACATAAAATAAAATGTAAACTTTTTAAAATATAATTATTACAAATAAATCAGAATTACAAATAGGTGAGTGGGAAGCTTAAAAAAATAAGGCATTTTTTTTAAAATCACAGCTGAATGTAGTCGGTGTGAAACACACAACTATAGAAGAAAAGCCTTACACATGTATCTATATGTGTAATGCAAACAGATCTTTATCTAATTCAGTTTTGTTATGTACATTCATTTAACACATTCTCACAAGCACTGTACTTCCATCAACGGACTTCTTAAAAGCTAACCATAACCTGGTGGCTTTTTTTTTTTTTTTTTTAAATACTGATGTGTGGTTTAACGATTTTACGGTGAACACTTCACTTACACGTGGTGGACATAGCCATAATACAAATAATACACTGTAGGTAGAGAATGAGAAGCTCATACTGATATACAGCATTCTAATGATCAAGAAGCTGCCTCCACTGTGCATAGGTGAGACGTCCACTAATATAAAAGTGGTAAAACTCATTATAATGCCTTTTTTCCTCTCTATAACTTATATTTAAAACGGGACAGATACAAATAAAATGAAATAGTGGATCCCATCTGCTGCTAGATGCATCTAGAGCTACTAGTAGCAACAGGACAAATCTAGAACTGAAGCATCACACATAGCCACCGCACTCGATCTAGGTCTTATTTTACAAAGTTCAGTTCCCTATAACAGCCACATTCATTAAGTCATCATCTTCACCAATTAAGTAACCTGGACTTGGACGGGCTGTTCTTTCAGAAGATAAAAGGGTGCCACCACCCATGGATAATGTAGGGTCAGAAGATATTGGTGACTTCGACCAACTTTCTGGCTTCATACTGTAGGACTTCTTCTTTTCTCGATCCCGATCCTTGTCCTTTAACCTCTTCTTTTCTTTTTTATGCTTTTTGTGCTTCTCTGCACTATACTCTGGCTGTGTTCGAACGCCTCCACCATCATCTGAGTTAGGACTATTCTGGTAAGATTTCTCAGCAATTGAGGAAGATCCTGACTCACTTTCACTGTCGAGGGTTTGTGGGGTATATGCTGGTGATTTGTTGTGGCTTGGTGAGCATCGCTCATGCTTTGGGGTTGAACCACTGATCAAGGGTGAGCCATAGCTCTTAGGCATTTGTGACCTCAACCCATCCCCACTCCCTTCTCCAGGCTTCTGCAAGGTTACTTTTGCTTTGATGCTAGGTGACCCCCCATCATGCTTGCTGATAATAATTTTGGCTACTCCAGTACTTCCTGAGCCCTTCGAGTCTCCTTTCTTGGATGAATCAGAGGATCCACCAGAGACCGAAACTTTTGATTTGTCTTTCTCACTCTTTTCACGCTTAACAGGGAATTCGCCTCCTACAAGTCCATGTTTTGAGGACATTCCATGACTAGGGGCTCCAGGGTTTCCTCCCCCTCCAGAAGCCTCCATAGGATCCTCTGAACCAGGACCTCCTGTACCCACCCCATGTTTTAGTTTATCTATAACAGCTGTTAGTGATGGTTTTTTATTTCTGCTTGGGGACTTCCCTTTTGAACTACCATGAAGGTTCTGGGAGACATTGGAGCCACCTGAAAAAGAGGATGATGACGATGAAGATGAGGACGACGAGGAAGAGGACGAAGATGAGGAGGAGTTTGGCTTCTGTGAAAGCGATCCTGAAGAAACTAGACCAGATGATGACTTCATAGTGGAGTTTGAACCTCCCCCTGACAAATGTGAACCCCCTGAGCCAATAGGTGACTTGGCTTTTGAGGAAGGTGGAGTCCCTGGCATTGGTTTCATTGGGGAAGATAATTTGTCAGTGCCTCCAGATGGCCTAGAGTGTGAAGGGGAAATGTTTGGCTTAGAGAGGGCAGGATTCATCAACACTGATGGCTTTCCCTGTGGCTTAGTCTTGCTACTTCCAGAACTACTCCCTCCACTTCCTAGACCATGCTTAGTGATGGGAGAAGATCCTTGCTTGCCTATTGACTGAGAACCACTTTTGGATTGGCTACTCCCTGATCCAGTTGGACCAGTGTACATTCCACTCCCACCACTGCTCATCTTCATTCCAGACGACCCATCAGACTTGTTGTTCTTAATTTTTCCAGAGGCCGAAGATGTGGATGAGGAGTGGCCATGATGGCTTTTGCTACTCGATGAGTTTCCTGAACCACTGCTTGAATACTGACTATGAGAAGTTGGTTTTCCAACGCTCATCGTACCTTTGGGAATCTGAATGGTAATTTTGGGTATTGGGGGAGTGGCCATGCCAGGAGGAGTCTGGGATCTTCCTGATGTTCCTGGAGATTTTGAACCTCCAGTACTGGTAGGTGGGGTAAATGGACGATTGGCAATATGTGAGGGCGATTTTCCTTCAGACTCTTTTTTGCGTTTGGGTGGCTTTTCTTTACTTTTACCATCACTAGAAGGTGTTCTACTGCGTTTCCCAGATTTTGTATCTAGGCCTGTACCCTGAATCCCACTCAACCCTCCTCCACCCCCTCCCCCATTACTCCCCTCTTTCACTCTCTGTTTTTGTGGCCTATCTTTTGTCAACTCTCCAAGTAAAGGGCTCTGGCTTCTACTATGTGATTCCATAATGTCCACCCCACCCAGTCCCTTGCCACCTCCAATAATACTAAAATCTACTGTTTCAGCTGCTGGCCCTACCTTGTACTTGCCTTCACTCCCATCAACAGGAATTCCTGAAACTACACCCAGTGACAGCCCCTGCCCAGAAAAGTCCTGCCCAGAAAAGTCATGATCGTCGCTCAGGCTGCTGTCTTCATTGGGGTCATCTGTAAAACCGCTTTGACTGTTCAGTAGTTCTGGGTTAAAATCCACACCGTTGAAGAAATTATTAGAAGAGTCACTATTTGGGCTTCCATTTGCTTCTGCAATCAGATCGGCGGCATCTGCATAAGGATTATCTCCGCCACTTGCACCATCAACCGGAAAGACATCTGTGTCAAACAGGGTGCTCTGAGAGTGACCCGAGCTAGAGGAGTCTCTGACAGGAGTGCCAAGATTAGGGCAATCTTCCCCAGTCCCTGAAAGCTTTGAAGCTTCTTCTGCTATGTCAGAAAGGATATCTGTAACATCTGGAATAATTGTATCAGTACTGGGCAGCCTCACCATTCTTTGCATACCAGACTGGGCATGAGTCATAGGCTGCTGGTACACCGTAGGGGGTGTGCCACACTGGCTAGGTGCTGGTGTAATATGGGGTGTGTCCAGGGCATCACCCGCCATGCTTACATCAAATATCGGATTTTGTGAGTCCACATCCATGGAGAAGAGCTCCCGTTGAAAGTCATCTTCAGTCTGGTTTTTCATCTTTTCTGTCCTAGGTCTCTTTTTCTTGGGTTTTCCAGTTCCTGATGGACCAAGTTCTGTTCTAGGAGATCCAGAAGAATTCTGTCTTTCAAGGGGACTACTGCCATACAACGTGGAGAAGTCCTGTGCTGGGTTGTCTTTGAGTAAGTTCATTAGCATGGGATGATTTTTTGTATTGCTAGCTGGAGAAGAAACAGGAGGTGGGGTATGATGGGGTGGAGTAGGACTTGAGCCTATATTTCCACCCACGTTTCCTGTGATCTGAAGTAGACTGGTTAGTATGGGATTCTGAGTTACTTTGTTGTAGTCTTCCCCATGCCCTGTGGAATCATGGCGCTCTTTCATATTCATGTTACCAATGTTATTCATGTTGAAAAGAGCAGTTATGGGTCCTGAGGAATAAGAGCTGGTTGGGGTGGTGATTAAGGTAGAGGAGCCTGTGGTCATTCCATAGCCTGGACTACTGGCTGGAGGAAGGTTCTTCTTCACCATATCCTCCACAGTCTCTGCAATAAGTGACAGTGCAGGAGTGTCAGCCTGGATTGTCTCAGCTTTCCTACGAATGGCTCGCATAGTCACAGGGATAGACATGCACCTATGTAACAAAACAAAAAAGAAGGTAAATATATGTTTAAGTCAAAAAAAAAATTCATGAAGTGACTGAAGTAGATCAGTGTAAAACAACTATGCTTGCATTATCCATTCACAATAAAGTATTAACCCTAGAGGGTTATAACCATCTCGTACACTGGTGATATATAGCTAGGGTATGCCACCGAGCATGCTCTGCGTGCTCTCCATCCACTTATCTGATACTTTCTGAAGTGCACGGCCACCTCTCCATTCACCACTATGATACTGCCAGAAATAACCAAACCAGGGACCTGCACCTGTCTGACACTCCTTTTAAGAGGATTTAAATCTGGAATAGAAAAAAAATCCCTGAGATGTTCTCTTCCCTCCGTTTTTTTTATTTTTATCTTGGTATTCAACACTAGGTGCAAGCACTATCAAATGCATGAAGGGCAGAAGCGAACCCTGGTCCCCAAGCTGACACCATGGCAACCAAGAATAACCTAACCCTGTCGAAAGATATGAGCTACCAGTATTTTAAAGAGAAGGCCAAAGGACATAACGGTATAGTGCCACATGGCAATATCACGTCTTATCACAATTTGCTGTGGTTTTAAGTAGCGGCTGCTATTGGCTGTGCAGTTTTCACAGGTGAAACATGTTTAAAAAAAAAACTTTATTACCTGTAAGAACTGCATAGGCAAAAAAAATGAACGCATTGAAACTGACAATGTGCGGTAAAACATATGCCGTTCGACCACATGGCGCGCTAGCTACTTGGAAACCCAGACTAAGAAACATTGGAGACAATTTATCGTAAACTTTACAGCAGTTTTCGGGTTTCAAAAAGGAGCAATATTTTTGAGGTAAGCAACATTTGCACAAAACTTTTTTGGCTTTTTACACTGTCCAAAACACTTTAAAAAAGTGGCTTAGCAAGAAAGAGCATGGCCTCCCATGGCGTAAATTATACCACAAATTAGCTCATGGAATAGATTTTCTGGCACAAGGAATGCTGGAAGATGCACCAAATTTATTGAAACATTCCTCTTATTTTATATGAAACGCCCAGTCTTAATAAATTCAACCCCACTGTCTATGGATGGCTTTAAGAAAATTCTCTGTTAAAGGGGTTGTCCGGGTTCAGAGCTGAACCCGGACATGTCCCCTTTTTCACCCAGGCAGTCCCTCTGAGATGAACATTGGAGCATTTCATGCTCCGATGCTCTCCATTGCCCTGGGCAAGGGCTGTTTGCTTATAATTTTTAGACTGCTAGGTGGAAGCTTCTGCCTAGCAGTGTTGCCAGTGACATCACCGGCACTAATGGGCAGGCTTTAGCGCTGCCCTAGACTGTTTTACAGGCTATGGCAGCGCTAAAGCCAACTCCATTAGTGCCGGTGACGATACTAGGCTGACACCTCCACCTAGCAGAGACCACGTGCGTCACTGGATCTAATGAAAAAGGGCAAGGGAGAGCATCGGTGCATGAAATGCCTCGATGCTCATATCAGAGGGGCTGCCTGGGTGAAAAAGGGGATATGTCCAGGTTCGGCTCTGAATCTGGACAACCCCTTTAAGCAGAGAATACGCAATGCTACAAGATAATAAAATGCTATTTTGTCAGCTTTATATGTGGAAAATAGCTGGTAGTGTGTCCCAGCCTATTACAATCACCCATTAAATACATCATGCTGTATTATTACAGTAGGGAAGGCAGACTTCATCACTCAGGATAAACCAGTACAACACCCTTTTCCGGCAGAATGGACGAGTAACAAGGACGGAGTGGGAATTAGTGACAGGACATAGCTCTCACATCCTGCAGGTCATAAATACCAATCCAAAGAGAACACAATTCATTTTTCATCTTGGTATTTCCTGGGGTAAATTAAGGCATGTCATTAAAAAAAAAAAAAAAAAATGAATCATCCATTGTCTTTGGCTATAGTAATGTGTGCAGATTTCTTACTACACTAACATTGTACATCACGGTTAACCAGAATCTACCCATGTAAATGGCACAGATGAAATGTTGGCGGGGGGGGGGCTGAACAGAATCGAACAAACCGATTTTTTTCCCACCCAATCCTTTTGTTCTCTCGTTACATGTGTGGCTGAACCAAGCCAGTATATGTATGGAGGAGGCGGGAGAGATAGCCATCAGCTGACGGCTACTGAAGGTGTATGGATACCCTTATATAAGGGTTGGGGAGGGGGTAGAACACTTTGATTTGAAGTCAAGAAAGCGACGTAGACAAAAAAAAAAACAAAAAAACACTGGACAGCTTCTTCTAATGCCCAAAAGGTTACTGCCTTAATACATTTGGTACTTAAATTAGACATCACACCAACACCCTTGCAGAAAGAACCAGAGGCATAATCTGGGGCCTCAATACAAAACAGCCCCCTCCGCCCCATGTGTACCATCCCTGGAGAGAATGAAAAACGGAAGACACTGCATTCTTGATTTAACACTGTGCATCGGCCTCCTGACATTGTAATGCAGTGTCAATTCAGCCTTGCCCGCTGTTTTGTGGGGGTATTCACAATAATCGCGTTGGCCTTGGGGTCCACCAATAACGGCACTGACAGTTATAAAAAAAAACTTCCCTAAATTGTTACACAAAGTACTTTTAAAGACATGTTCAATTTTCACATTCACGGGACGCACACAATAAACTTACCTCTGAACCACTTTAGTGATGAAATCATCCGTACAGATGAGAGCGTCAGAAAGACCTTTATATAGTTTGCAGGACACATGGGTGGAATCCTGAACGTCCATCACAACTGTATGAAAAACCTCGCCAATCAGTAACAAAGAAACCAAGACAAAAATCATGTCTAACGGGACTTTCCAAGAATGGCTTACTGAGAAAACCAGCATACAATTACATGAGATGTGCCTAAAGCGCACACACTGTGTTGGAAGAGGTACAGTGAATGAACAGGTATTTCTCATTATAATCTTCATTACTTACGTTATACCTATAAACCACCAAGGAAAGTATGGAATCCACTGTGGTAGACTGGTTTCTGGAATTACCAATGGCACCATAACAAACCTAGGGAACATATCATGCCCTGTCATGTACAGTGGGAGCGTATCTAAAGACGTTGTCTCATGTAGGGAATATGGTTGGCGTATAGCGGCATTTTTTAGCGCTCAAATCCCCTATACTGTGGGACCAGAACAGAACTCAAGCTGCCCACGTGTTACATAGACGGCCACTGAAAAGTAAGTGCCTGGCTACCACAGTACAATATGTCACGTGCTGGACTCATATGAAAGGGGTTGTCTGTGGTCACAAGTATACATCTTCTATTGAAACCTGAGCATACTGGCCAATGGCACCCGGGCAGCAATTCAAGGTGATAATATAAAAATCTAAATTATGAAGAAATTGCAAGACAGTAGAAAGAAGTCAGTTAGCAAAGCCATAGTTTCAGTGTGGGAGCTTCCCCTTTGGCATATCTCCCCTCCCCATTCCAGACTATCCCAAGAAAAACTTACCACAGACCAAAGAGTCATTCACCGGATGCTGGAATGAGATACTGATACAGGAGTCCGAGAGGGGGGAAACCTCAAACTGCAAAAGGTTAGGGCAATCTATAGACAAAAGCAAAAAAAAAAATATTACCATATGATCACATGACCTATCCACTACATCTAACTTCTGGGACAGTTTCTAATAACTTCCTTAGCAGGTCCTACAAGTTGAGAGAATGGAAAATAGTACAAGATACAATAGAACATAGTCGGGTGGGTGCATGGTGACGATTAAAAACTAGTGCAATCAATGGAGGAGTTAGCAACAAATTCAGATGTTTCTTTTCTCCTGCAAATCTCCTTTGGATAGGTCATCAGTATATGATCGGTGGGGGCCAAACAGCCAGGACCACCACCGATCAGCTGATTGAGAAGGCAGCAGCGCTCTCAGTAGTGCCACAGTCTTCTTCAGCTTTTCGTAGGCCGTGTGACATTGCGTTCATCGGTCAGGTGGCCAAGGTGCAGCTCAGCCCGATAGAAGTGAATGGGGCTTCGCTGTTATACCAAGCACAGACGCTTTACAGGGCGTTTATGTACGGCGTTGTGGGGAGGATGGAGAAGGCTGCAGCGCTCACAAGGGCGGCGGTCTCTTCGCAAACAGCTGATCGGCGGAAATCCCAGGTGTTGCACCCCCACTGATCTTATCCTGGTGACTTATCCAGAGGATACGTCATCAGTATTCAAATCTCGAAGAACACTTTTAATGAGTCGGGGTCTGTTCCGGAAATTTTTTATTTTTGCACGCAAGTGTAAACGGTTTTATTTGCGAATGCGTTCAGTGTTTGAGTTTTTCTGCACGATGTAATCAGTCTTTGATGTGTTTTTCACGGCCATGAAGAAGAAAAACTGAACACTCAACATCTCCTAGCAACCTTTAGTAAAAAAACACATCGCATCCGGATGCCTTCCGTTTTTTACTCCAGCCACATTCACTTCTATGGAGTCAGGGATGCGTGAAAAACGCAAAATATAGAGCGTGCTGTGATTGTTCCTGGACTCGATGGTCATGTACACAGACCCCACTGAAATAAACTCGCTCATGTGAAAGAGCCCTAAGGCTATAAACTGCATAATGAAATCCCCTGGCTGCCTTTACCACCCCCTTCTGGGACGGCTTCTAAACACAATGGAGGTAACGTACCTTCTTTTACCACAGTGCGCTTCACGCAGCTCCCAATCAGTGTGTTACAAGCCATCTGATGTCGGATGAGGTTGAGGATGGTGGGGACACGTCCAGGGTGCTGAAATGGGATCTTACTAAGAAGGGTCCCCTGCAGGCACCTCCCGTCGGGGAGAGGAGCATCTTTATTTACAAAATAGCAATGCTGCTGACCTGGCAGAGACTGAAATGAAATATGAAAAGGCAAGATTTATTGCAAATATATTACTCACAAATCTCTCCACATTTCCTACCAACAACTGGAGATGAAAGCCGTGCACATGAGCAGAAAGTACCTTAATTTCCATAACTGTGTGAGAGCGCACTGGTCGGACAGCTGGATCACCCTGGATCTGACACCACTTTTTTTTTTTTTTTTTTTTTATAAATACATCTTTATTACAATGTTTCCAATTTCTTACATAATTTTTCACAAATCATCTTATTCTTACATAATTATATTAATTAAATACATATTTTTTCTATTCCCCCCTCCCCTTTAGGTATATCGGTTGCTGAAAGAAAGAAAGAAAAAAAAAAAAAACTTCACTTCTGGCAAGTAAACACTTCAGTTCTATAATACTTCATTAACTTTTTCGGAGAGTAGTAGAGACGATACAATATATTGAATTGGATTATTCTATAGGAGAAATTTCCTGAAACCCTAGGCTTTGCCTGTATAGCCTAATCCCAAAAACCTTCCCGCACGGGTTCCAGAGTGCCCTGCCATTTATGGATCAGATTATCCACTGCTCTACTATTATTCTTTTGATGCGACAGCCATTGGTATATCCTTGAAGTCAATTTCCTGCCAGGTGTTAGCTTAAGGATATTCTCCAAGGGCTCTGGCAAAGTGGTTATTTGTGTGCCTTTCCCTATCATCTTATGTAGTGCATGTTTTAATTGTAGGTAATAGAACCTCAGCCCTATATTTTTCAATTGGTATTTCGTTTTTAGCTCTTCATAAGGTATTATATCCCCCTCCACCCATACCTGTCCTAGTTTGTATATTCCATATTTCCACCAGATCTTCTTGTCAATTAATTTTAATTCTGTGAGGCAAGTATTATCCCATAGTATGGTATCTGCATAAAGCCCAGTTTGGGACCATAGTTATTTTGCCCTCTCCCAACTCTTGGCCATCAGCTGAATCAAAGGTCTATATTTACCTCCCTGTTGAGCCAGAATACCTGTTTCCATAACTTGAAACATATTGCATTTCTCCAGTCTTTTATTTATCCCTACTATTAAATTTTTGTAGCTTTGCGTATCACTCTATGTTATCATGTTTTTTATAATCCCTGCACTAAAATAGAGTTCCAAGTTTTTTTTCCTCGCCATATTAAATCAGTTAGAAGGCTAGCTATTTTTTTTTTTTAAATATCTTTTGGGGATTATCACTAGTGAATTCCACAGGATATAATTCAGAGCGGGTAATATGCACATCTTAACCAGTGAAATACGTCCTGCCATTGACATGTACAATTTTTTCCTATATCTCTATTTTCTTCCTAATTTCCTGGATTTTCAGGATCACATTTAACTTAACATAATCGTTGGTATCTGGAGTGATCTGAATTCCCAAATATTTAACGGGTTCATCAATCCTCTTGATTTCCAACTCTCCTGGTCTAAACTCATTCAGAGGGTCAATCGGGACACACGCCGATTTGGACCAGTTTATCCTAAGTGCCGCATGTCTACCAAATTGCTCAAATACCTGAAATATCCTATTTAGTGATCCGTGTGAACCCACAAATAACATAATGTCATCTGCATATAAGGCAATTCTTTCCTCATGGGTGCGATATCTAAACCCCACAATTTCCGGATCCTGTCTGATCATATCTGCAAGCGGTTCAATAGCTATAGCAAAAAGCAGAGGGGAGAGGGGACATCCCTGTCTAACCCCTCTGCCAATTGATATACGACCTGAATGTTCTCCATTTACTATCACCCTGGATCTGACACCTTAAAAGATAACTAAACCTTTGCTGAAACCACAAAGGTGCAGCAGTGCTTCTCAGAGCGCACTGCACTTTCAGGTTTCATTGGCTCTACCTGATTTTTCCAGCGTGCAGACCCATAGGAAGTAAATGGTACCTGTACCCCACATGATGGAAAATCTGAGATGCTCTACTGCACCTTCATGCTTTCAACAAAAGTTTAGGTAACCTTTAAAGAAGCTCTTTGGAACTCAAACAAATCATTTGGCTTGTCTTCAGGATAGACCATCAATGTTTGATTGGTGAGGGTGTGACCACCAGACACTCCATTGGTGAACGGATTGAAAAAGGTATGGCGTTGCTCTGTAGTGAGTGGCTGTGCATTGCGGTACCTTTATTCTGTTGACTGGTGGGGGGGTCCAGTGGTCAGACTCTTACCGGTCAAACATTCATGGCTTATCCCACAGAACCCCGTTAGGATGTAAGTTGTACTGAAAATCAACGTACTGCATAGAATCGCATGTTGTGGTTCAAAGGCGACGACGGCTCCTTATCTTTGGCCAGCTCAAACTGGGTAACCAGCTCATAGTGAGGCGAAAAGGAGGGAGGCGTTTCAAACAAAGGAATACCTGCAGAAAGGACAAGATGGCGTGTGGCAAGGTAAATGTCCGTGAAGAGAGGACTATACATTTATATATACTTATAGAACTAAACCCTGCATGAACACCCGGCCGCTCCGCTCACCTGTACAGTTCTGGATTTTCTGAATAAAAGCACTGGAGACAGGAATGGGTTGTGGAAACTTAAGGAAAAAACAGGCAGGATGGTCCACACTATTGGCATTGGTGACAGAAGAGAATGACGGAGTTCTGCAAATGAAAGTCAACACATTAATAAGAACAGATGGTACTCTCCTGTCTTCTACAGATGAACTTACGTATATTGGTCAACTGCTTAAAGAGCACCCGCCAGCAGGATCACCCTTATTACACCAGGCATACTGTATTCTGAAAATCAACTGCGACATTCCAGAGAAAATGACTTTTATTCTTCATGAAAATGAGGGTTGCAGTGCACTGAAGGCAGTGTTTCAATTAGGGCTGCAGCTAACGATTATTTGAATAATCGATTAGTTGCCGATTAATTTCTACGATTAATCGGGAAAAACGACAAAATTACAAAACAGAGAGGTTTATATGATCTTACTTGAAAAATTATGTTCAAAGGCCATATTAAAACAAATTGTGGACGACACTATTATGGGGGATCTGTGGACGACACTATTATGGGGGATCTGTGGACGACACTATTATGGGGGATCTGTGGACGACACTATTATGGGGGATCTGTGGACGACACTATTATGGGGGATCTGTGGACGACACTATTATGGGGGATCTGTGGACGACACTATTATGGGGGATCTGTGGACGACACTATTATGGGGGATCTGTGGACGACACTATTATGGGGGATCTGTGGACGACGTAGTTATGGAGAGGGGGATCTGTGGACGGCGCAGTTATGGAGAGGGGGATCTGTGGACGGCGCAGTTATGGAGAGGGGGATCTGTGGACGGCGCAGTTATGGAGAGGGGGATCTGTGGACGGCGTAGTTATGGAGAGGGGGATCTGTGGACGGCGCAGTTATGGAGAGGGGGATCTGTGGACGGCGCAGTTATGGAGAGGGGGATCTGTGGACGGCGCAGTTATGGAGAGGGGGATCTGTGGACGGCGCAGTTATGGAGAGGGGGATCTGTGGACGGCGCAGTTATGGAGAGGGGGATCTGTGGGTGGCGCAGTTTTGGAGAGGGGGATCTGTTGGTGGCGCTGTTTTGGAGAGGGGGATCTGTTGGTGGCGCTGTTATGGAGAGGGGGATCTGTGGGCGGCGCAGTTATGGAGAGGGGGATCTGTGGGTGGCGCTGTTATGGAGAGGGGGATCTGTGGGTGGCGCAGTTATGGAGAGGGGGATATGTGCACTGTTAAGATCCCTTTCCTCATAACAGTGCACAGATCCCCCTTCCCATAGCAGTGCCATACACAGACCCCCCCTCCTCCCCATAGCAGTGCTATACACAGACCCCCCTCCCCATAGCAGTGCTATACACAGACCCCCCTTCCCATAGCAGTGCCATAGACAGATCCTCCCCCCCCTCCCCATAACAGCCCCGGCCCCAATGCTTGCATCTTTATTTTACCTTTTTACAATGACGCTCCCGCTCCTGTAACAGCCAGGCAGAGCGGACGGCGGCGTAACGTCACTCAATCACGTGACGCACCTGCTCCGCCCACTTCATGAATGAAGGAGGCGGAGCAGGCGTGTCACGTGAGTGAGTGACGTTACGCCGCCGTCCGCTCTGCCTGGCTGTTACAGGAGCGGGAGCGTCATTGTAAAAAGGTAAAATAAAGATGCAGCGACCGCCCGCCCGCCCGAATAGCAACGAATCGGCGATTATTCGATAACTGGATTCGTCGACAACGAATCCAGTTATCGAATATAATCGATTACATCGATTAATCGTTGCAGCTCTAGTTTCAATATCACAGGCAGGACAGCTAATATTACACTAAGGGCTCATTCAGATGGCCGTATCCTATCCGCAAAAATGCGGATCATTTTTTTTTTTGCGTATTAGATGCTGACCCATTCACTTCTTTTTTTTTTAAACCAAATTTTTATTAGTTTTTAGATCATCAGACATCCATAGCATGTACAAAATACATATATCTGAAATCCATCCACATTACATCGACAAAATTTCCAATCTGATACACATATCTCGTTCAGTAAATGTGAATACATGAGTTTACCTTCCCTCCCCCCTTCCCTCCCACCCCACTTTGAACAAGCCCCAGCAATAACCCCTACAGTAACTTGTGCGACCCATTCACTTCTATGGGGCCCTTTTCTATTCCTCGGTTCCGCAAAACAAATGAAACATGTCCTATACTTGTCCGTGAAAATCATTTTGCGGACAGCATACTGCCGCCCTAAGGCAAATCCTTAATGACCAAGACCACTGCGGTGGAGCTGCAGAATTAAAGGGCTTGTCCTGCAATATATATTGATGACCTATCATCGGGAAAGGTCATCAATATCTCATTTGCGGGGGTCCGACACTCAGGAGCCCCACTGATCAGCTGTTTGAAGATGAGATGGCGCTCCATGACAGGAGAGCCCTTTCAAGTATCCCATGCCTAGAAAATCTGCAGCAGATCTGCTCAGTGTGAGCAACACCTAAGTATAACCTGTAAGGCTGCATTACACCTCAGTATTAATAGACCTGCTTCCGCAGCGAGGGCCACTCCAATTTTTAGCAAAAAATATTCAGTCCTTAAAATCCCTGCTTCAGAGATGCAGATAGTGCCTTCATGTCCTAAAGATAGGGGGTGAGTCTGACAAATAGGAATAACAGCAAACTGTTCTATTATATGGCGTCTCTGAAGGATGTCACAAAAATCCTGTATTCTTAAACCAAAATACAGCATCTTGGTTAATAAGGTTCTGACTTCCCTGTTAATGCTGTAACTGCAGATGGAAGAAGCCTCCTTACCCCTTATTATCAATCGGATGTGAGCCTATGATCAGCGGAGCAATGGGCAGTTTGTACATCGCAGATGTGGCTTCAATGGTGACCGATACATTCAGACCAAGTGATCGAGGGAGTACTGAAAGAGAAGTATACATTGCGTTTATGACTATGCTCCGTTCAGTCAAGGAGATTAAAAGAATTGTCTCACTTCAGCAAAAGGCATTTATCATGTTAAGGTAATACAAGGCAGTTACTAATGTATTGCGAGTATCCGTATTGCCTCCTTTGCTGGCTTGATTCATTTTTCCATCACATTATATACTGCTCATATCTAGGGGTTATAACCACCCTGCAATCCAGCAGCAGTGGTCGTGCTTGCACATGATAGAAAAAAGCGCCAGCCTTTCTGGTGACTGGGACTGTATAAGCACGCAGAGGCACACATGCGCAGCAGGGCCTGTCCTGGCCATGTCCTATCTGCGCTGCAGCAGTGGCTGTATAATGTGATAGAAAAATGAATCACGCCAGCAAAGGAGGCAATATGGACGATCACAAAACATTAGTAAGTGCCTTGTAGTAACATGGCCTACATGATAAATGCAATTTGCTGTAGTGAGACAACCCGTTTATAGGGGTATTTCGGTAGGTAAAAGTTATAATATGCAGAGGATTGGGGATAACTATCAGATTTGGTGGGAGTCCTACTGCTGGGACCATCACCGATCACGAGAACAGGGGCCCCGTACCCCATTGTAGGTCCACTGTGCACGGCCACTCCATTCATTTCTATGGGAGTTCTGGAGGTAGCCAAGTACAGTCCTCAAGTATCTCCAGAACTCCCATAGAAATGAATGGCATGCGGCCGCCCTGGTCATTTCGGGGGAGCAGCAGGGGAGCCTACAGTGGGTACGGGGCCCACTTTCTCATGATCGGTGGAGATCCCAGGAGTAGGACCCACGCTGATTTGATAGTTGTCTCCTATTCTGCTTTTACCTACCGGAATACCCCTTTAAAGTAGTTTTACAAGGGTACACTGGACACAACAAGGGGAATCTATCAAGATTAATTAAGAGGTGCGATAAATCACTGGCCCTCTGTCCACCAGAAAAGTCAAACCTATGCCAGCTACAAGATGGCACAAGTTTTAGTAAATTTGCTAGGCAGTGAAAGGCCATGCCACCTTCCGCTAAGCCCCACCCATGCCACCCTTTCTGGAAAAGTGGCGAGCATGGCGTCAAAGAGCAAAAAGGGTGCAAATATTTGCACAAAAAAGGGGTTGATCATGGGCAGTATGTTGAATCATAGAGAGAACTGTGAAGCTATCCAATCACCATCTCACACTCCTCTCTATAGGGCAGTAAGTTGAACACAATGAGCACACCATCCCTACCCAGGAAAGCAGGTTTTAGGAGATGGGAAAATCTTAAATTTGGTGTCTTCAATCCCATAAGACCTCTATGGATGACATGGCTGCCTCGACCACCAAGAACAAAAGTATTAAAGGGAACCTGTCACCCAAAAATCGCCTATTAAGCTGTTTACAGTACCTTATAGTGCTGTATACTCGGTTCTTGATGCACTTTTTGTTTGTTTTCCCGCATGTCTGCTCATTCAGAAATCGTAGTTATATTCAGCTGCTGCCCCGTGCTGCAAGTCAGGCTTGAAGTCACGGGGGCAGCGGCCTCGGTGTCTTACATGGCCCTCTCCCCGCCCCCTGCCTCTGTTACTGACAGCCGAACTCCGAATCCGGGACCGCGCTCAACGGCCGCATGCGCAGTAAAGGGCGGCAGGAGCGCGGTCCCGGCTGCCGCGCGTACTACGCGCCGTCTTACTTTCGCCGCACTGCGCATGCGCCCGACATCCTGTATCAAACGCGCCCGCGCCCAGATGCCGGGCGCGGGCGCGTTTGATACAGGATGTCGGGCGCATGCGCAGTGCGGCGAAAGTAAGACGGCGCGTAGTACGCGCGGCAGCCGGGACCGCGCTCCTGCCGCCCTTTACTGCGCATGCGGCCGTTGAGCGCGGTCCCGGATTCGGAGTTCGGCTGTCAGTAACAGAGGCAGGGGGCGGGGAGAGGGCCATGTAAGACGCCGAGGCCGCTGCCCCCGTGACTTCAAGCCTGACTTGCAGCACGGGGCAGCAGCTGAATATAACTACGATTTCTGAATGAGCAGACATGCGGGAAAACAAACAAAAAGTGCATCAAGAACCGAGTATACAGCACTATAAGGTACTGTAAACAGCTTAATAGGCGATTTTTGGGTGACAGGTTCCCTTTAACTCCTCCGCCAACTTAGACGACGCAGGAAAGCTGTTACCCTCTCCAACATGACAGACCACCAAGAATGATGGCATTAAATGGGGTTGTCCAGCCTTTACTAAACCTGGTAGTGGAGGAAGCTCATTACTACAGCGCTGCTCCCAATAAAGACATTACAGTGCTGTGTAGTTCTGGCGCTGACTTATGGCAACGACAGCTACACCTGAACAGCTCATCGGTTAGGGCGCAGGATGTTTGACCTAGGCTGGACATCCCCTTTAACCTGATCGTCCTATTTATAACTCACCTTGTCCTTCGTTAAGGGTTACTGTAGCACCGGTGGCATCGTCAAAAAGGTCATATGGAGTGATATAATACTTTAAATTCATAACATGGCCTAAGTTGAGAGAAAAGAAGCTCATGAGTTTTATTACAAAGCAGCACCTTCTATGTGTCAAGTTTCTAGAACGTTTTCTTGCCTTTAGAGATATTACCTCCACTTCTTGGCGTCAGGTGCCCAACAGTTCCCTGTAATATTTTGTCCAACACGCTAGCATTGGTCACCTGCCTGCATGAAATACAGATCACAATAACCGGTCAATACTTATACGCGTTTCTAAACCATAGAATTATCTACTGTAGTTTGTCCTTTGATCCTGCTGTGCTTACCAGTACATGGCAGCCATTTTTGTGAGGTCCATTTCCAAAGACTGAAGTGCTACAAACATTTTCCTAGGAAGAGAGAGAAAACTATCACAGTCATAACCTGTGCATTCTGTGCCTGGGCAAACAGATAGTGGTCACTCACTTATCTCCTGGTATCTTGTACAGGTTCACCAGGCTCTTCAGATATTGAGAGAAGTCCTCAAAATTCTTATCCCTGAGGAAAAATAAAATGTGTAACTAAACAAAGTACTGCAATTTGTACTACACATGCATTAAGTGGGCCGTCTGGGATTAAATGAAAATCGCTGCTTTCTTCCACAAAAAGCACCACACCAGCCCACAAGCTGCGTCGAATTGCAGATCAGCTCTAAAATTTTATTTTTATGTCTGAGAAAACGGATCCGTGACTGGAGGGTGTACCTGCACAGACTACTCTATCCAATCAGTGCTGCCATTGTCAGACTGTGCAGGTACCCCTCCCCTCTGTACCCTTACTGCAGACTGCTAGCAATTCACTCATAACTTCTAGCAGGAATAATAGAGGGATGACACAACAGAGTCATAAGAATAGATGCTCCGGAATTCTTATTACATTGGGAATGTATGAAGCTATTAAAACAGGCATGTCAGGAGCAGTGACAGGTCCTCTTTAACCCCTTAAGGACACAGCCTTTTTACACCTTAGGACCAGGCCATTTTTTGCAAATCTGACCAGAGTCACTTTAAGTGCTGATAACTTTAAAACGCTTTGACTTATCCAGGCCGTTCTGAGATTGTTTTTTTGTCACATATTGTACTTCATGACACTGGTAAAATGAAGTAAAAAAAAATATTTTTTTTGCACCAAAAAATACCTAATTTAACAAAAATTTGGAAAAATTTGTAAATTTCAAAGTTTCAGTTTCTCTACTTCTGTAATACATAGTAATACCCCTAAAAATTGTGATGCCTTTACATTCCCCATATGTCTACTTCATGTTTGAATTATTTTGGGAATGATATTTTATTTTTTGGGGATGTTACAAGGCTTAGAAGTTTAGAAGCAAATCTTGAAATTTTTCAGAAATTTACAAAAACCAAATTTTTAGGGACCACTACAGCTCTGAAGTCACTTTGCGAGGCTTACATAATAGAAACCACCCAAAAATGACCCCATTCTATAAACTACACCCCTCAAGGTATTCAAAACTGATTTTACAAACTTCATTAACCCTTTAGGTGTTGCACAAGAGTTATTGGCAAATGGGGATGAAATTTGAGAATTTCATTTTTTTGGCTAATTTTCCATTTTAACCCATTTTTTCCACTAACAAAGCAAGGGTTAACAGCCAAACAAGACTGTATCTTTATTGCCCTGACTCTGCCGTTTACAGAAACACCCCATATGTGGCCGTAAACTACTGTACGGCCACACAGCGGGGCGTAGAGTGAAAGGTGCGCCATATGGTTTTTGGAAGGCAGGTTTTGCTGGACTGTTTTTTTGACACCATGTCCCATTTGAAGCCCCCTGATGCACCCCTAGAGTAGAAACTCCATAAAAGTAACCCCATCTAAGAAACTACACCCCTCAAGGTATTCAAAACTGATTTTACAAACTTCATTAACCCTTTAGGTGTTGCACAAGAGTTATTGGCAAATGGGGATGAAATTTGAGAATTTCATTTTTTTGCCTAATTTTCCATTTTAACCAATTTTTTTCCACTAAAAAAGCAAGGGTTAACAGCCAAACAAGACTGTATCTTTATTGCCCTGACTCTGCAGTTTACAGAAACACCCCATATGTGGCCGTAAACTACTGTACGGCCACACAGCGGGGCGTAGAGTGAAAGGTGCGCCATATGGTTTTTGGAAGGCAGGTTTTGCTGGACAGTTTTTTTGACACCATGTCCCATTTGAAGCCCCCCTGATGCAACCCTAGAGTAGAAACTCCATAAAAGTGACCCCATCTAAGAAACTACACCCCTCAAGGTATTCAAAACTGATTTTACAAAGTTTGTTAACCCTTTAGGTGTTGCACAAGATTTAATGGAAAATAGAGATACAATTTAAAAATTTAACTTTTTTGGCAGATTTTCCATTTTAATATTTTTTTTCCAGTTACAAAGCAAGGGTTAACAGCAAAACAAAACTCATTATTTATGGCCCTGATTCTGTAGTTTACAGAAACCCCCAATATGTGGTCGTAAACTGCTGTACGGGCACACGGCAGGGCGCAGAAGGAAAGGAATGCCATACGTCTTTTGGAAGGCAGATTTTGCTGGACTGTTTTTTTTACACCATGTCCCATTTGAAGCCCCCTGATGCAACCCTAGAGTAGAAACTCCATAAAAGTGACCCCATCTAAGAAACTACACCCCTCAAGGTATTCAAAACTGAAGTTACAAAGTTTGTTAACCCTTTAGGTGTTGCACAAGATTTAATGGAAAATAGAGATACAATTTCAAAATTTCACTTTTTTGGCAGATTTTCCATTTTAATATTTTTTTTCCAGTTACAAAGCAAGGGTTAACAGCAAAACAAAACTCATTATTTATGGCCCTGATTCTGTAGTTTACAGAAACACCCCATATGTGGTCGTAAACTGCTGTACAGGCACACGGCAGGGCGCAGAAGGAAAGGAATGCCATACGTTTTTTGGAAGGCAGATTTTGCTGGACTGGTTTTATTGACACCATGTCCCATTTGAAGCCCCCCTGATGCACCCCTAGAGTAGAAACTCCAAAAAAGTGACCCGATTTTAGAAACTACGGGATAAGGTGGCAGTTTTGTTGGTACTAGTTTAGGGTACATATGATTTTTGGTTGCTCTATATTACACTTTTTGTGCGGCAAGGTAACAAGAAATAGCTTTTTTGGCACCGTTTTTTTTTTTTGTTATTTACAACATTCATCTGACAGGTTAGATCATGTGGTAATTTTATAGAGCAGGTTGTCACGGACGCGGCGATACCTAATATGTATACAATTTTTTTTATTTATGTAAGTTTTACACAATGAATTAATTTTTAAAACAAAAAAAAGTTTTAGTGTCTCCATAGTCTAAGAGCCATAGTTTTTTCAGTTTTTGGGCGATTATCTCAAGTAGGGTCTCATTTTTTGCGGGATGAGATTACGGTTTTATTGGCACTATTTTGGGGTGCATATGACTTTTTGATCGCTTGCTGTTACACTTTTTGTGAAGTAAGATGACAAAAAATAGCTTTTTTTACACCGTTTTTTTTTTTTTTTTTTTACGGTGGTCACCTGAGGGGTTAGGTCATGTGATATTTTTATAGAGCCGGTCGATACGGACGCGGCGATACCTAATATGTATACTTTTTTTTATTTATGTAAGTTTTACACAATGATTTCATTTTTGAAACAAAAAAAATCATGTTTTAGTGTTTCCATAGTCTAAGAGCCGTAGTTTTTTCAGTTTTGGGGCGATTATCTTGGGTAGGGTATGATTTTTGCGGGATGAGATGACGGTTTGATTGTTACAATTTTGGAGTACATACAACTTTTTTGATCACTTTTATTAACTTTTTTGGGAAGTAAGGTGGGCAAAATTTCAATTTCATCATAGTTTTTAATTTTTTATTTTTATGGCGTTCACCGTTTGGGTAAAGTAACATGACCGTTTTATAGATCAGGTCGTTACGGACGCGGCGATACCAAACATGTGTAGGGAATTTAATTTTTTTTATTTTTAATCAGTGATAAATGTGTTTTTTGATTTTTACTTTATTTTCACTTTTTTTCACTTTCTTTTTGACCCAGACCCACTTGGTTCTTGAAGATCCAGTGGGTCTGATGTCTGTATAATACAGTACAGTACAATATATAGTACTTTACTGTATTTTACACTTTGTCTGAACAGATCTATGCCTTTCAGCACAGATCTGTTCAGCACCATGGACAGCAGGATGCCTGAGAAGGCGTCCTGTTGCCATGGGAACCTTCCCCGTCTGCTCAGTTATGGTCAGAACTGCGCAGACGGGGAAGGGTAAGGACGGGGCTCTGGGGGGGCTGCCTGGGAGCTCTCTCCCTCTCCATTCGGGGAGCTGCAAAGGCACAGCAGCCCCCCGATGGGAGAGGGAGGGAGCTCCCTGCGCTGTTAACCTTTTCCATACAGCGGTCCGTACGGACCGCGGTATGGAAAGGGTTAAACGGCTGACATCGCATCACCGATGTCAGCCGTTTATACCAGGGTGCCAGCAATGTGCTGGCACCCTGGTATACCCACTAGAAACCAACGATTATTCAAGGGGAGGCGGGCGGGGGATCGCGATCCCGCCTACCGCACCGCCCCGCCCGCCTCCCGCACCGCCCGCAACCCTCCCCCTGCACCTCCCACCGTGCTCAAATAACTCAGGGGTGCAGGGGGGAGGGATGCAGCAACATTTTTGGAATCCTAAAGTTTCTGATCCCCGCGGTCAGGGACCGCGGGGATCAGAAACTGCAGAAATCGCAGCAAACCGCAGGTCTGAATTGACCTGCGGTTTGCCGCGATCGCCGACATGTGGGGGTCACGGGACCCCCCCGCGCATTTAGCCTAGGTGCCTGCTCAATGATTTGAGCAGGCACCGCGTTCCGATCACTGCCAGCCGCACGGCAGTGATCAGAAATACACAGGGCGTACATGTACGCCCTGTGTCCTTAAGTACCAGGGCACAAGGGCGTACCTGTACGCCCTATGTCCTTAAGAGGTTAAGAGAGAAAACCATGTCTATATTTAAAGAGAATGCGTCACCAAAAAATTGCTTTACGGCAGCTCCATGGTCCATAGACACAATGGTCGGGAGAGGACCCTATTGACTTTTATAGGTATAACGTTTTCTGGGTATACTATGCAGAGGCCATTGTACAAGAAAAGAATAATAATCACCTGTTGTGAATGGTGGAACCTGACTTATCTATACATAGAAGTGATGTCTCCCACAGGCCGATTTACAATAATATACAACTGCAATAAAGTGATCTGTACCGACCAAGAAGTGGCGACGATTATTAGGCTTAGTGGCCAGTGCGAAAACTGCAGGATTTAACGTGTTGTTGTTTTTTTTAATATAGACATGGAAAATTAAAAATAACCACCAAAAATTCTTTAAAAATATGTTAAATGTTAAAACGTGATTCAAACAATAGGTTTACATTTTCATTTATACATTTTCTGATGACCCTTCTCCTGTAATGAAAGGTAACCAACCTTAGTTGCTGTACAAGTTCCGGGTGGCTCTGTAAAAGGCAAGAACAAATAATTATCACCACACCTATCAGTCACTGGTAATGTACAAGCACCATAAGGCTACTTTCACACTTGCGTTTTGTGCAGATCCGTCATGGACGGATCCCTTCAGATAATACAACCTTCTGCATCCGTTCAGAACGGATCCGTTTGTATTATCTGTAACATGGCCAAGACAGATCCGTCTTGAACACCACTGAAAGTCAATGGAGGATGGATCCGTTTTCTATTGCACCATATTGTGTCAGAGAAAACGGATCCGTCCCCATTGATTTACATTGTGTGTCAGAACGGATCTGTTTTCTATTGTGCTAGATTGTGTCAGTGAAAACGGATCCGTCCCCACTGACTTACATTGTGTGCCAGGACGGATCCATTTGGCTCAGTTTCATCAGACGGACACCAAAACGCTGCAAGCATCGTTTTGGTGTCCGCCTCTAGAGCGGAACGGAGGCAAACTGATGCATTCTGAGCGGATCCTTTTCCATTCAGAATGCATTAGGGCAAAACTGATCCGTTTTGGACCTCTTGTGAGAGCCCTGAATGGATCTTACAAACGGAAAGCCAAAACGCCAGTGTGAAAGTAGCCTTACATATAAATCATTTGGACTGCAGACAAAGAGCTGCCATTGCATAACCTCAGGTAGGCAGATCACCACTTATTCTATAGTTGAACCTTGCTCTCAGACTCTGCTGCTAATAGGGCATGTGCAAACAGAAGTAAAATAAAGATGGAGGTTAACAGGGGTTTTATTCCTTTTTCCCAAATCTGTAACTCGCAGATGTGGGTATGTGGATAACACGGTCAGTACATGTACCAGCTAACTTTATTGTATGCATTCACACATCAGCAGTCTTTAATGGAACATGGGTCTGTGGTGACACCACAGGAGCACGCCCTATTTTGCCCATGGCTACCGATCCCTCACGTACATTATAGTCTGTGGCTCCATGAAAACAATGTATAACATCCGTGTTTGGCAAGTGGTTTTCACGGACCATTGGTCGGAGACGCTCTGGAAACTAATTTTCAACCTGGCAGTGTACGTGAAATACAGATTAGGGCTCATGCACACGGCTGTAGCTGGTTTTGTGCTCTGCAAATCTGCGGAACGGAACTTCCGGCCCATAATAGAACAGTCCTATCCCTGTCCGTAATGCATACAAGAACAGGATATGTTCAAATTTTTTTGGAGGATGCCATGGAACGGACATACAGATACGGAAAGCACTGACGTGAATGGGTCTGCATCCAACCTACAAAAAATGAGGATCGGATCTGGACAAAAAATACATTCGTGTGCATGAGCCCTCACACACGGAGGGCAAAAAAAGAAGACACAGACAACACTGATTCTTCATGAACATCTTCACAGATGAACCATTGACATGAGAGAGGCCTTATAAGATTTTTAACTTAAATTTCATTTTTGAAAACTTGGCCCAGAGCAGGAGCTGTATAAAATAAAGGGAACCCCCCCCCCCCACACACCCTCTGTATGTCCTGGCATTCTGGTACCCAATGGTCCCGCAGCTGTTCCTGCACACATGTCTACTGAAGCTGGCGGCAGCAGCAGTCATGTGAACAATGGACAGGACATCATCGCTGTGGAACCAGGGAACATAAACATAGTTCCAAAGGGGTCTAAGCACTGTAAAACCCTTCACCTGGAAATCAGTGGTGGACTGAGCTATGATATAAGGTGGTTGTTCCCCTTTACATTCCCGCTTTTACCTACCATTGGGCTTTCCCCCTGATGAGCCACTTTGACATCAGACAGCTGCCCCTCTGGATCCAGGTGAACCTCCAGGTAGAAAGGCAGGTCGGAGCTGATATAACACTCTGTGCCACTGGGACTTAAATGGGATTTAAGACTAGAATCAATGGAAAAAGAGATGTCAGATTTACATCCGGCAGACGCTCGGCAATGCACGAAGACGTCAATCATTACAGGCAAGAGAAACCATTTTTAGATGATATACTAAATATATGGCGTCTATAGAGAGGAGGTCAGCATACAACCAGCTCACCCATTTTGTCTTGCTATAGACTCCAGGCGGTCCGTCATGGCAGACAGGGAAGACACTGAGAACAGAAATGTCTTATTAACGTCTTACTACGCAGCTCCTAATCTTCCTCCCCAGGCTTTCATTGCTGCTCACCTTTTAAAGCTTTCTGTAGAGTTTCGAGGCAACTCACTAAGTGCTGGTGACCCCCGGTCATCATTCCAGTCCTCTTCTCCTGCAAAGAGAATGAAAGACGTAGTCCAAGAGCCCCACAAACATAAAAGAAGGCCTTCTACGTAGTAGGAGCAGAAACCAATTCTATCTTACCATAATTTGCCGAACCAATTTAATAGTTTCAGGCCATGGTCGATTCTGGCTGTACTTGGCATGGAGGCGTTCCAGGAGGGAACTCATTTTGGCTGGGACCCTGCAGGAAAAGAACATTCAGACGATCAAGGTCTCCTGTATGGGTCGTTTATGGTCCTCAAACCACAGATACCGGTCCCTATTATAGAAATGTCTGTTCTTGTCCGCCAAATGGACAAGAAGAGGACATGTTCTATAATCTGTGGAACGGCTGCATGGATGTGGACAGCACACAGATGTCCACATTTTCTTTTTGCAGCCCCATAGAAATGAATGAGTCCATGTGCATCCTGCAAAAAATGCGGAACGGACGCGGACCAAAACTATGGTTCGGTGCATGAGGCCTAACACTGATAAGAAACGTTAGAAGCATATTTAGGAAAAACAAAGAAAATGATTGCAAAGGGTGAGACACAAGCTGACCCTCTTAGAGGGCGAGAAATGCAGCTGCGGATCCTGGGAAGAAAAGAGCGCATTTACTAAGACCGCCTTTTTACACCAGTCTAAGTTTCCCCCTTGCGCCGCCATAAGATTCATCTACTATAGCAGTGGTCCCCAAAGACCAGTTTAATGCAAGACAATTTTCTCAGGGACTGGGGGTCTTTGGAGGTGCTGACCGATTCATGCGCATAACAAAACACAAGATGCATCCCCCATTCACAGTAGTTATTAACCCCTTCAGCAGTCTTCACAGTATTTATTTCCCTTTCAGCAGTCCCCACATCACACAGTAGTTATTACCCCAGAGACCGTCACTCCCCACAGAGACCTCCACACTATACTCCCCACAGAGATCTGCCACAGCTCACATGACTGGTTACTACGGGCGACACGAGCGCTCTCGACGTCTTTGTTTCCATGGATACAATGGCTCTCATAGCAAATGATCGGACCAGGTGACTGACCATATGACAGGTAATATATAAGGGACGGGCCGTCCTCATCACGTGATGCGGGAGTGAGCGGCGTCTCGGTGACAGTTGCTAACGCTGGTCTGAAGAACGTACTCAGTATCAGCTGGTGGGAGGAGCTCAGAGCGGCGCATGCGTACTGCGAGCCCTTTAGGCTGCTGCGCATTGAAGAAGTGAGGGCGCTCGGATGTGATTGACAGCTGCAGAGACCAATAGACGTTCTGAATTTATATTCAGCCTCCAATCAGAGAGAGAGTTGTGCGGGGCGTCTGGCCACCCTAATTGCGCGGCCCGGCAAACAATCTTCCAGGGCCCGCTCCTGGGCCGCGGCCTGGCAGTTGGGGACCGCTGTACTATAGGACGAGACGTGTGCCCAATTGCCTCGCCTCTTGGAAAAATTGGCTAACGGTAGTTGCCCATAGCAACCAACCGGATTCCACCTTTCCTTTTCCAAAGGAAAAATGAGAAATGAAAGGTGGAATCTGATTGGTTGTAGGGGCTACTAAGCCAGTTTTCCTTTACAGCAGTTTTGATAAATCTCCCCCGGTGGCTTTACCCTGACTGTAAGGTCCTTTCCCTATAAGCAGGGCTCTTTGCCCCAAGCAGCTTCACCAACCCTTCATGTTTGATCAGGAACAGATCTTCAGGTGGAAAAGCTTCTAATGAAGGAGAGATATAATATCTCCGGAGTCAGTACATGGTGCGGCAGTAATTGCTTCTGACTGCAGACGCCCTTAGGACTGGCGGCAATATTCTCTTTAGCAACAATCCGGGAGCCGAAACCCGACTTTTAGGCCAGAAAGCAGCCGGATCACCGGGCCCCATTATGGTCAAGCGGGATCCAGACAATGTCGTAACCGCCTGCCGGATATGCTGAACATACCGTAAAGCCGCAAGGTCCGTACTTCCTATGGTTCACGGTGATCACGGTTCCACATGCCCAGGAGCCAGGCGGCTGATGCTACTAGAAAGTTTTTTTTTTAAATCAATACTGATGTTCTTAAAGGGGTTGGGAGCTTCTCCCACTGACTTCAATGGGAGCAGTGCGATAGTAACGTTCTCCCTCCACTACAAGGTTGACGGTGCTGTGTAGTTTCCGAGCTGATTTCTGGCGACAGGGCTAGACCTGAACAGCTGATCTGCGGGGGTCTGGGGTGTCGGACCCATGCCCATCACCTACTGATGGCCTAGCCTGAGGATAGACCACCACTTAGTAAAGGCTGGACAATCCCTTTAACAGTTGCATTATATATATTTATGATGCTATGTAAGGCCCCTTTCACACGAGCGAGTTTTCCGCGCGGGTGCAATGCGTGACGTGAACGCATAGCACCCGCACTGAATCCTGAATCCATGAGCGTTGTTTTTCACGCGTTGCGTGAAAATCGCAGCATGTTCTATATTCTGCGTTTTTCACGCAGCCCTGGCCCCATAGAAGTGAATGGGGCTGTGTGAAAAACGCATTGCATCCGCAAGCAAGTGCGGGTGCGATGCGTTTTTCACTGATGGTTGCTAGGAGATGTTGTTTGTAAACATTCCGTTTTTTGTCACGCGCGTGAAAAACGCATCGAAACGCATTGCACCCTCGCGGAAAAAACTGAACAACTGAACGCAATCGCAGACAAAACTGACTGAACTTGCTTGCAAAATAGTGCGAGTTTCACTGAACGCATCCGGCCCCAATCCGCAACGCCCGTGTGAAACCAGCCTAACCCTTACATTTCTGGAACCTATTCGATGACACTGACATAATGCTGCCAGTGTTATCCAGTACATTCCAGAACTGTAAGGGTTACATAGCATCATAAATCAATATAATGCTATGTGACCCCGGCAGTGCTGGGAGGTCAGGCCGGGAGCTGCGCTGCGAACTCGTCTGCAAGGGGCCTTACCTGCACCCCGCTGCTGGTTTCTAGCACCTAGGCTCCAATCCTCAAGTGTCAAAAATTTTGTTTGATGGTCGCTGCTGCCAATCACTGGTCACGATGGTGAAGCGTCCCCCTTTAGTCACATCAATGGGTCACTTCACAGCAGCATATTATAGTGACAGGCAGCGTTGTCTGATGTGCCTGTACTGTGGGATCGGAGTGGTTTACTGCCTTTGGCGCTGGCACCGCAGTATGAGGAAGGCGTGCCAGACTCAGACTAACAACCGAGGTTTGCCCACGACCGACAGCTTTCTCCCCATGCACATCAATCATCAGTGGGTGAGGGTGGGCAGGGGAGGACAGCACAATGACAGCGCTACAGCTGGTAGATAGTCATAGTTTTGGAGAAGTTTACAGTCACTACCTTATGCTGCCCTCCTGAAGAAGGGGAATAGGTTCCCTTTATAATAGGTCTGCTGGGTTTCTGTCTTCTTGAGGTCTTTGCGGATCCGCAATACACGAGCACCGTTCCGTGTGCATTCCGCATCACGGATGCGGACCCATTCACATCAATGGGTCCGCAAATCCGGAGATGCGGAATGGTACGGAACGGAACCCTACGGAGTGCTTCCGTGGGATTTCATCCCGTACTTCCGTTCCGCAAAAAGATAGAACATGTCCTATCTTTCTGCAGAATGGCCGGATCGCGGACCCATTCAAGTGAATGGGTCCGCGATCCGCTGTCCCATGGTGGGTATTCGGGTATTGCGGCCCGCAGAACGGCCACGGGGCGCACACGTTCGTGTGCAAGAGGCCTGAATTAGAAGATTGCTGGAGACAAAAGAAACCTGAAATCCCGCCCTATTGTTAGAAATGCCTATTCTTGTCTGTCCAATGGACAAGTATAAGACACGTTCTGTAATTTTCAGAACGGCAGCTTGGATGTGGACGGTAATGCTTCCTGCATTTATTGCGACCCCATAGAAATTAACTGGTCAGCCGCCAGTGTGACATATGCTAATGAGCCTTTATCCCACCCCCAAATGGTCCTTTAGGGCGTGGTTTCAGTTAACCGTCACCCTATACCAGCCATCTCCACCCTGTGGCTGTCCAGCTGTTATAAAAGACTACAACTCCCAGCATGCCCTGACAGCCACAGGTTGGCGATCACGCCGTAAACCTTTCCCATCCAGTCACTACGGACGACGACACTGGAGGGTTAGAAGATTTCGGTCACAGATCCCCCAGAACATCTGGCCACCTGTGAAGCCTGACAGACTACTGTGCGACCAGAAGTAACTCCGCCCATGGCAATGAATGCAGAAAGGGTTAATCTCCCGTGCTGCAGATGGGGCTCCTCATCAGCCTCATCTCCCCCCTCCCCCACTTGCAGACATCCAGGTCTCCCAGTCATAAGGAGGTCTGTCAGCCGTGATGGAGTCCCGGTGTCTGGCTCCCTGCAGGCTCCGGGCCTCTCCTGAGCGCCACTCACAGATCCGTGCTCCGTCCAGCCCGCACTCACCCTGTGCCTCGTCTCCCCGGGACTTCCTCCGATACGGGCGGCCGCGCGGCCTGCTCCCCGTACCCAGCACCCGGAACCTCCGCCGCAGTCCCAGCGCCGTCCTCCCATTGATCTCGCGAGACAAGTTCCTTCGAGAAGATCGTAGTGATTCAGGCGGAAAAAAACGCGAGAGCACAGCGTCCGTAACGATAGCAACAGCAGCAACGCTGGCGACCGACGCTAGGTGGCAGCAGTCTTATTTTCCATGGCATTTAGCAGGGAAAGTACAGAAGTGATAGAGCGCAAACAGGAAAGTGGTGTTACCCATAGCAACCAGAAGCAGAATTGTAGTTTTTCTTTTTTTTTTTGTGTGTCCATAAAAAATATTAAATGTCTGCTATTTTGGGATAAGTGGTACAGAAAAAAAGAAAAATTCTGGTTGGCTACCCTGGTCAGGTCATCGGTATTAAACGCTCTAACACAAAGAGATTATATTACTATAGACATTGGGGGCCATTTATGAATATTTTTACGCCACATTTTAACATACGTTTTTATTAGCGGATCCATTGTAACTATGCCTGTCCTTGTCCGCAGAACAGACAAGAATAGGACATGTTCTATTTTTTGGGGGAACAAACTGGCGGACATACGGACACGGAATGCACATGGAGTAATTTCCGTTTTTTTGGGGCCCCATTGAACTGAATGTTTCCGCATACGTGCCGTAAAAAAAACAACGTACGCGGACAAAAAATACGTTCGTGTGCATGAGCCCTTATAGTGATTCCAATATTACACACAGATTAAGACCAGTTTGTTAGGCTATGTTCACATCCCTCAGATGAACTAATTTAACCCCTTGAGCCCCAGAGAATTGTTTGTTTTTTGTGCTTTCGTTTTATTTTTTACTCCCTGCCTTCCTGGAGCCATATTTTTTTCTGTTCACATAGCCGTATAAGGGCTTGTTTGTTGTTGGATACAATGTAGTGGGAAGCTGGAACAAAAAAAATCCAAATTGGGGACAATTGGGGGAAAAAAGCCTAATTCTGCCACAATTTAAGGGGTTTTGTTTTTACTACTTTCCCTATGAGGTAAAACTGACCCATTACCTTCATTCTCAGGGTCACTACGATTACAACAATTTATATCGTTTTTCCTGTGCTTTAAGGGCTCATGCACACGACCGTGCTGTTTTTTTTGCAGTCCGCAAATTGCGGATCCGCCAAAAACTAATCCCGCCCGTGTACCTTCCGCAATTTTCGGAACGGAACAGGAGGCCCATTATAGAAATGCACATTCTTGTCCGCAAAATGGACAATAATAGGACATACATCATAATTTTTGCGGGGCCAACGGAGCAATGGATGCGGACAGCACACAGAGTGCTGTCTGCATCTTTTGCGGACCCATTGAAATGAATGGTTCCGTATACGGACCCAAAATACGGCCCGTATACGGAATGCAAATAACGTTTGTGTGCATGAGCCCTAATACAGAAAAAAAAGTTAAAACTTTCTTTTCATCGCCATATTCTGACCTTATAACTTTTTCACAGTTACCGTATGTCTAAGGAGCTGCATTGGGACATCTATTTTTGCGGGACTATCTGTACTTTTATTGATACCGTTTTGCCATGTGTATGACTTTTTGATCACTTTTTATTCAATTTTCTGGAGAGGTCAAGTGATGAAAAAAGGTGAATCAGCCATTTAGATTTTTTTCCGTTATGCTGTAATAGTAGGGGAGTTTTTGAATGCGGCAATGCCTATGTTTTTTTTTTATTGTTTATTTTTATTTTAATTCTGGGGAAAGAGGAATTCTTTTTTTGTTTTGTTTTTTACTTTTAATTAGCCCCTGTAGGCTCTTATTGCTGTTATCCTATGGAGCCTTGCCACCTGCAGGCTTCCATAGGAATTACAGCTCTGATACACTAGGTCCAGATACACTAGAGATCGAGTGCCCAAACTGCAGCCCAAAACCCACGTATTTATCGCAAAGTGCCAACACAGCAATTTAACCTGAATACCTATATAGTATATTTTCCATGTACTTTATCATTTAGCTCAATGTGCCACCTGTGCTATTCATAGCATGTCCTGCGCTGACGAATAGCAGGAAGAGTCTAAGGCAGGCACGCTCAACCTGCAGCCCTCCAGCTGTTGCAAAACTACAACTCCCAGCATGCCCAAACAGCCTACAGCAGGGCATTGTGGGAGTTATACAACAGCTGGAGGGCCGCAGGTTGAACATGCCTGGTTTAAGGCATATTGTTACACCATAGACTTTTTCCAGGGTGCAGGTGCCCACAGAGAGGGCTATGAGTGCCGCCTCTGGCACCTGTGCCATAGGTTTGCCACCACCTCACTAGGCGCCGTTCTAGGTCTGGGCTTGCGGGTTTTCAGCGCTCAGTTGCTGTCACATTTGACCACAGCATCTGAAGGGTAAAATCTCTGCGATCTGCGTTATCGCCAATCGCAGACCGGCAACCCCGGTCTCTGCTGTGTAAAAAAGCATAAACCTGGCAGCTATGATGCCTGCCATATTTAAAGTGACGACTTCTGCTGTAGCAGATATTACATGTTGTGTAAGGATGCTTTTCTATTTTATCCAGTAAAATGTCAGACACCATGGTGGACCCTGACATACACCCTAATAGTCAGTGGGGTTCGTCTGCTATGAAAAGCAATCAGCAGAGGTGTAGCGACAATGTGAACGAGCTATAAATGAGAATTTGCAACAAGTAGTATTTCCCATGAATGGTTTTCCATGTAGCCCGCTCAATCTTTGTAATTCATGTGATTTAGGCCGAATGCACACGGCCGTGTTCCGCGGCCGAGAGCGGTCCGTGGTATGCCGGGCTGGATTCCTGTTCAGAGCAGGAGCGCACGGCGTAATTGGTTGCTATGACGCCGTGCGCTTCATACCGCCGCTGCTGTACAGTAGTACACTCGTATTTTATTAGCAAAAAATGCAGATTGGATGCGGAACCAAACAACGTTCGTGTGCATGAGGCCTAAATGTGAGATTTATCTTTCTGTGTGGTATAACCCCCTTATGGCAGGATTCCTTTACTTTAGGGATGAGTGAATCCATTCTAACAAATACATTTGTCTCATTAGGAGCTCTTAACCTGAGAGGGGCTGTCCCCACAGGTTAAGGCCTCCCATACACGACAGTATCCGTTTTGAGGTGTGCAAATCATGGATCCACAAGATACAGATGCGATCCGTGCGCATCCCACAATTTTTGCAGGTCCCACTGTAAAAAAAAAAAAAAAAGCCTATTCTTCACAGGAATAGGACTGGACGGATGCAAACCGCACACGGATAATATAAAAAATTTGCTGTGGGGCCCAGTCATTTCTAGTTACACCACTGAATGGCACTACACTTCTGAGTAGCAGCGCAAGCGCGGTCAGTGCTTCTGGAGCCAAATGAGTGCTTCTACACTGCAGCACAGGCAGAAGATTGACATGGCCAGGCTAGATGGTCTCCTGCTAATGAGGGCTCATGCACATCAACGTATTCTCTTTCTGTGTCCGTTCCGTTTTTTGTTGTTGTTTGTTTTGCAGACCGCAATGGGAACTATTCATTTCAATGAGAAGATTTACTGCAGATTTTGCTGTGGATTTCACCCATCACAATGCAAGCTAGAAAAGTTCTGGGACAGATCAGGCATGCTGTAGATTTTACAATATGAAATCCGAACTACTATGGATCATGTAGTCAGGTGTTGCTGAGAGAAGCAGACAGGAGCCACAAGGGCATGGTGCTCAAATGGGCCCTTGTGCCTTCTTGTTCTGGGTAGTGTCTCAAGGATCACACCCCACTTGTAAAAGATAATCTGTTACTGCGGTATGCCAGACCGACAGGGGAATTATGTGTGAGGTCACGGTGTGAGCAATAGGTGGGCCGAGGCAAATACAGTTCTGGTTACTCATGGGTACGTCGTCCCTGGGCAGGCTTGCATAATGATAAGGAGAACGGCACACTCTGGTGTAAGGGACACAGGCCAGATGGTGGTTCGAGGTGCCCTTGATGGTCTGTACTAATGTGCCTATGGCAAAGTACCTTTTGTGGTGGTACAACTATTTACTGTAGTGTTAATTGAGGAACTGAAGATTGAGACGAGGATTGTGCTATCCAAATTATAACTTTTACTGAATGTTGCTCCTAGGAACAATTCCATCTAATTTATAAAACAGTCTTTGGTCCATCCCAGTATAAAATACAGTTTCATGCATACAGCGGTAGGGTGATGTAAGTCCTCAGAAGAAACAGGCTCTTGTCCTAAATATATATGCAAGAAAGCTACTGCTTCAGACTAGGCTTTGAAGAAATAAAAGTCTTTGGCTGATAAAAACTCTCGCCTGATCCTAACCTGACTTGAAGTTGGTTTGCTGAGTCCTTGAACCTCTATTTCCAGTGTTTTCTGACAGATGGCCTATCTGTCCTCAGGGTTTTAACTGGAGGTGTTGGATGCCGGAAGCTGTGTCCTACACCTGCTTGCCAAGGTGCCTGGGAAGCCCTTAAGTATGGCCGTGTGCAATCCTTTGACTTTAAGACAATATAAAAATCCCCTTGAATACTTGCTTTAGTAGCTGGACACTGGTCACCCCGGAGGAGCGAGCTGTAGAAGTGGACTTCTCACCTCTGGGTGGAATCTTGTGGCTTTAACCCTGGGCTGTGGAGCCAACAGGGAGAGAGCAGAGAGGCTGAGGCCTCCCTCCAGTAAACAGCTACTTCATAGCTGCTCTCTGACTAGAACTCCACTCTGCCTTACTTGGGCCTGAGCTAAGCTATATATACACTGTAACACTGCCCCATCTTGTGGAGAAACTAGTGTAGTGCACCCTAACTAGACCTGTATAAAGGATCTTACATGCAGAAATCACATTGTGACATGGGGGAATATGACATGAGATGAAATACAGCATACAGGCATAATACAAGACATTAAGACACAATAAAAACAAGTTTGAGGTGCCCACAGTCACGTAGTAGGACACTGCATTACCAGAATCATCACCATTAAACTAAAACTATTGTCTTGCAGCACTTACTACCTCCTTTCCAGATGTGCATTTCTTTCCTTGCTGCTTGGTTTCTATCTTGAAAAAAATCCACTTTATTATTTATGCAAATGAGCCAGTAAGGTGCCCAGAGGGGCGTTATTTTTGTTCAAAGGTGCACAGGAAGGCCCCCATCGAGTGCCCAGGCCCACCTCTCCTCGGCTCATACTCTACACCCCTAGCAGCGCCGTTGTCCCCCCCCCCCACTATATCACTAACAGCAGAGAACCTGCCCAGCCTTGCCTTCAGTGTCACTAACAAATATCGCCGCACTTCTTCTCTTCCAGCAGAGGATGAAGACGTCACTGGGCTTGGCGCATGCCCAGTGAAACATTTGAGGCTGATGCCGTCAGTTCCGAACACTGCCTGCGCCTCCACTCTTCTGGTTCAACTGAGGGAATCAGCCTCCAATGCTTTACTGGGCATGCGCCAAACCCAGTAACGTTTTCATCCTCTGCTGGAAGAGAAGAAGCGCGGTGAGATTTGTCAGTGCAGTATAATGTGTACCCCTATTAGCACTATGTCACCATAACACATATAAAATAAAGTTTGATTTTTTTTATTTATTTTTTGGGTGGAATTGTTTTTTGTTGTTTTACTTGTGCCTGTTCCACTCATGGACTGTAAATGCTGTATTATCTATATTACCCTGAGGTGCCATGGTTGGTGTTGACTGTGGAAGCTTTGGGGTTAAACTGTAGGGTTGGTAATTATCTCTTATCCCAGCCGTAGCGGCTGCTGTATGGCCAAGCTGTGGCCAAAAGCCTGAAGACCTCGGAGTCTACAAATGAATTAAGGGTTTACTACTTGCTAACAGTTAAAGAGGTTCTCTGGGCTTTTACTATTGACTCAGGATAGGTCATCAATAGTGTTGAGCGAACTTGTGTTTTAAGTTCGGCGTCTAAAGTTTGGGTTCGGGTTATCGAAGAATCGCGTTATGTATTCCGCTACCACGGACCAAGTTATCAATATCAGGTCGGCGGGGGTGCCGGGTGTTGAAAAGACCATAGACAGCAGTAGCGAACAGGAAGACAGAAGGGAGACGGCACGTGCACACTGCACGCGTCGTCTCCTCATACAGCCGATTGGCGGGGGTGCTGGGAGGATAGATCATCAATAGTAAAAGCTTGGAAAACCCCTTTAATGGTTGTGTGATTTTAGGCTTTTGAGTTTTCCAGACATCATGAAAAATACAACTGTTCCGTGGACCTGTGGAAGAAATTTAGTTTCATTAATACTTCCCTGTCCCTTGCTCCACTAATGCTGTTGTCCCCACTGCACTAGCATTGGCCGCAAGCTCTCCGGCTCTTGTCCCGGGTGTGTGTGCTTCTTTTCCTGTTCAGCTACATTTATTACTATGTAGCTGAACAGGAAAAGAAGCGCAAACATAGAGGCCTGTGCGAGTGCAGCGGGGACAATGGCATTAGTGGAGCAAGTGACAGGGGAGTATTAATGAAACTACATTTCTTCCACGGGTCCACGGAACTCTTGTATTTTTCATAATGTCTTGAGAACCCTTTTAATTTATTTGTATACCGTACAGACTTTATGTGTGCCTGCTTGGAACATAAGGGGCCATTCACATGGCAGAATTTGCCTAGTGGTATTTTGGTGCAGATAATTCCTCCGGCGGCAAGGTTGCCAACCAGAATTTTTCTGGACAGCTTATCCAAAAATTACGTACATCCAAATTTTTTTATGGACAATTTGGAAAACCATATTGATTGATAAAGGTTATAAGTATACTGAGACATACCCATTACCAGTATTTACTGTGAATGATGATAATCACCACCAGAATAATCAAGTCAGGTACCACCAGTCTCAAAAATAAAGTCACAGACACCTCAATTTTTTTCATGGACACAGGAAAAATAGACGCCTATTTTTACAGATTGTCCAGAAATTTCTGGACAGTTGGCAACACTGTCTGGCGGCCTCGTAGTGTTTGCCTCCCACAGTTTTCAACGGGAGGTAGCATTTTGCAGTGCTGAGGTTTTAACTCATGACCGTGGTAAGAAGGGACATGTCCCTTCTTGGTTCAGTGTCTGCACAGAGCCGTCATGTGTACAGGGCACGGGCTCTAACAGTGCAGTGTTTTGCAGTAAGGAAAACTACAACTCCCAACATGTCCTAAAGGTCTGCAACTTACAGGGCATGTTGGGAGTTGTAATTTCCAGAGGGGAGGACAGTAAAAATGTAGACTTTTTTTTTGCAGTAAATACTTATTTGTTTGGGAGGAGACTGGTCTGGGCACACTTCTTAGCTTGCGTTATTTGAAACAGATCCTCGCTTCTGTAGCTCTGCCTGTGCCTGCCTGGTTGTCGCATAAACTGAAATCCCGCCACCGCGCTCTGCACTGACTCCGAATATGGGCGGGTGGCAGGGCTTCTCCCGCTCTGCATGCCGCGTCATCAGTAAGAGCACAGGTCAGGAGTCAGGGCCCCACAGCGCTGCCGCAGCCATACTAAATTAGAATTGGGGAGATGGTCTCAGAGGTCATCTGGCCACTTACTGCACCCTCATGTCCATTGATGTGTGCCGCACTGCTTATTACAGCGACAGGCAGTGGCGCTTTCCAGCAGGCAGCTGGGGCTGCTGCCGATTAGTGAGTATGTGATTATAAATTTCCAGGCAAGGGGCCCACCGAGGATTCCACCGGCTCCCCGGTGGGCCAGTCCAAGCCTGCCTCTTCCTAGGTCATTGACATCACATTCAATAATCACATGGCCTAGGTTCAGCTCAGTCCAATTGAAGAGAATGGGCGTCAGCTGCAGTACCAAGCACAGCCTCTATACAATGTATGGCGCTGTGCTCGGTAAGCTGTGAGGAGGCAGTGAAGCTCACAGGAGCACCGCGGCCTCTTCAAACATCTGATATGTGGCAGTGCCAGGTGTCGGACCAACCACGATCTGCTATTGACTTCATTAACCTTTCACCAGTCCTGAACCTGCCTTGTACCCTGCCAACCGTATACCATCAAGGAGTCCTCAAAAAGGGCCAGTATTTGCCCCAAGGGAAGAAATGGCATGCCCTCATTCACTACTGTACAGCACAAGAGAGTGCCAGAGTGAAGATGGCCACTGTGAACCACTACTACTCCTATCTGTACCACCCTTACCACTCCTATCCTCCTCACAGCATATAGTCACTATATGATGGTATTATTGCTTCTATTGGTTCTTGATCCTGTGATTAGGTGTTTCCGTGTTTCTTCTTTTGTTAATCTTCTGGTATACATATATAAGGCAGTGACGAGATGACGTGACCAAATTAAGCAACATTTGCAGAATGTTGTGGACCACCAGGTTAAAGTCCTGGATCTGACCCTGAGTCATTAAGTGCACTATGCCCCCCCTGCTACACTATCAGAATGCTCCTGGTAATAGGATAGAGTATTGAGGAATCGTCGCCATTTGCTAGTCTATCAACATGGCTTTATCAAGTACAGAAAGGAAAAAGCAGAAAGAGGAAGTGAACGTCGAAAAGTGAAAGGGTCTGTTTTCACCCCACGGCACAGAGCAGTGATATGTGACGGATGCAGAAAAACTGCAATGTCAGCTACACAGTACATCTAAGGCCTCTTGCACACGACCGTATGGCTTTTTCAGTATTTTGCGGTCCGCAAAAAACAGATCTGCAAAAAATACGGAAGATGTCCGTGTGCATTCTTTTTTTTGCGGAACGGAACAGCTGGCCCCTGATTTCACAATACTATCATTGTCCGTTATGCGGACAATAATAGGACATGTTCTATCTTTGAATGGAACGGAAGACATACAGAGTACCTTCAGTTTTTTTTGCGGATCCATTGAAATGAATGGTTCCGTATATAGTCCGTATACGTAACGCAAAAAACGGAACGTAAAAAAAAAATGTTTGTGTGCAAGAGGCCTACAGGAAATAAACCGCCCCTGCACTATTCACCAAGATGTACTAAATATATTCACGAAAACCTATGCAACTTTGGAGTGTACAGTATATTGTGTCTCTTTTAAGATCACAGCTTGCTGTGAGTGAATTGGTTGTCATTTACCTAAGGTCTCATGCACACGACCGCATGCACTTTGTGGTCCGCAAAAAATACGGATGACGTCAGTGTGCATCCCGTATTTTGCGGATCAGAACAGCTGGCCCCTAATAGAACAGTACTATCCTTGTCCGTAATGCGGACAATATTAGGACATGTTCTATTTTTTTGCGGAACGGAAATACGGACATATGGAAACGGAATGCACACGGAATTCCTTCTGGTTTTTTTTTGCGGACCCATTGAAATGAATAGTTCCGTATACGGTCTGCAAAAAAACACAAAAACGGAATGGACGTGGAAAGAAAATACGTTTGTGTGCATGAGCCCTAAAGCCACTTTTTACACAGCCGTAATTATTCTAAATGGTAAACCCCTTTCACAGATCTCTGGAGCCTGCTGGTGTTTTGGATCTGGTCAAGATACCAGGTAGGTTCATGTACTGCTCCAAATTTGTAGATATTGTCTTTACGTGCACGGGGAAATTAAGCAAAGACAAAGACGCTGGGGTCAAAGAAAAATCTCTAGTTTATTGTGAGTGTTCACACAGAATATACATCCCCCCCCCCCCCCCGGTGGGAGGTGACTAAATGTGCTGCATTTTTATTGGTTACTGGGAAATAATAGCAAGCATTTAATGGGTTAACCTTACACTTCTTTTCCATTAGGCTGACTTAATATACCAGCTTCACAGCGCGGCTCCGCAACCCCCTCAATGTACCTAGGACCTTGGAATGCGCTCCGCAACCCCCTCCTATCTTTAAGATAGTGGAAAAGCAGTGTGCGCCTGGTACATCCAAGAAGCAGGACTTTTCTAAGCGGTGTCTGAGCAGTGTATAGAACAAGCAAGTCTCCATACTGTTTTAGTAGTCCATAAGGCCTTTTTCACACTTGCGTTGTCCGAATCCGGCGTGTACTCCACTTTCCGGAATTACACGCCGGATCCGGAAAAACGCAAGTGAACTGAAAGCAGTGTTACTATGGCAGCCAGGACGCTATTAAAGTCCTGGTTGCCATAGTAGTAGGGGGGGCGGTATACTTACATTCCGTGCGGCTCCCGGGGCGCTCCAGAATAATGTCAGAGCGCCCCATGCGCATGGATGACGTGCCATGCGATCACGTCATCCATGCGCGTGGGGCGCCCTGACGTCACTCTGGAGCGCCCCGGGAGCCGCACGGACGGTAAGTATGCTGCTCCCCCGCTCCCCACTACACTTTACCATGGCTGCAAGGACTTTAGCGTCCCGGCAGCCATGGTAACCATTCAGAAAAAGCTAAACGTCGGATCCGGCAATGCGCCGAAACGACGTTTAGCTTAAGGCCGGATCCGGATCAATGCCTTTCAATAGGCATTAATTCCGGATCCGGCCTTGCGGCAAGTGTTCAGGATTTTTGGCGGGAGCAAAAAGCGCAGCATGCTGCGGTATTTTCTCCGGCCAAAAAACGTTCCGGTCCGGAACTGAAGACATCCTGATGCATCCTGAACTGGATTTCTCTCCATTCAGAATGCATTAGGATAAAACTGATCAGGATTCTTCCGGCATAGAAGCGCCGACGACGGAACTCTATGCCGGAAGAAAAGAACGCAGGTGTGAAAGAGGACACTGGTACCTCGTACCCAATAACTATATACCATATGTATCTATCCTTTTATACATTTTCTATATCCTGTCAATTGAATACACATTGTCAGAAATAGGAGAAGCTGCTCTGTATGTGACGAGCAAGGGCAATGGCTTCTCACTGTACAGCTGCTCCTTGTCATTGGCGGCACGTTTATGGCTCTTCCATGGTCCAACAACATAAAAGCTGTGATGGCTAACCTCTGACGCTCCAGCTGTGGTAAGACCACAGCTCCCAAGATGCACGCTTACTTGGCTGTTCTCAGAACTCCATAGAAATGAATGGAGCATGCTGGGAGTCGTAGTTTCACCACAGCTGGAGTGCCGAAGGTTTGCCATCACTGAAGCTGTGTTGTTAGAGCAAGCAGGGTTTGTATAACTTGAATAAGAGAAGTCTCCCTTAAAGGCAAGACAAGACGAGAGCTGGAAGTAGAAAGCAGTGGAGACCTGGGCAGCTCCAGAATGGCAGTGATAGGAGATTGGTGGTGGTGAGTATCCTGACATGCCTGTTGTAGTAACAATCCTGGAGCATCTATTCGTATGTCTCTATGTTGAGCCATCTCCCTTATTATTTCTACTAGAAGTTATTGATGAATTACTAGCAGTTTGCAGTGAAGGTCCAGATGAGTGTTACCAGTTGGGCGTTCTGTCCCTGCACAGTCTAACACCAGCAGCACTGATTGGGCAGGGTCAGACACACCGGCTACTGGTAACACCCAGCAGTACATTTACTGCAGAATGCTGTTTATTTGTAAACTTCTACCAGGAATAATGAAGGAATGGCACAACATAGAGCCATAAGGATTGTTAGTACATGGGGAATGCAAGTAGTTAGTAGACACTTCCGTTGTCCGGATCCGTCGTGTACTCCATTTGCCGGAATTACACTCCGGATCCGGAAAAACGCGAGTGAACTGAAAAGCATTTCAAGACGCATCAGTCTTCAAAATGCGTTCAGTGTTACTATGGCAGCCAGGACGCTATTAAAGTCCTGGTTGCCATAGTAGTAGTGGGGAGCGGGGGAGCAGTATACTTACCGTCCGTGCGGCTCCCGGGGCGCTCCAGAGCGCCCCATGCGCATGGATGACGTGTCCATGCGATCACGTCATCCATGCGTGTGGGGCACCCTGACGTCACTCTGGAGCGCCCCGGGAGCCGCACGGACGGTAAGTATACTGCTCCCCCGCTCCCCACTACACTTTACCATGGCAAACAGGACTTTAGCGTCCTGGCAGCCATGGTAACCATTCAGAAAAAGCTAAACGTCGGATCCGGTAATGCGCCGAAACGACGTTTAGCTTAAGGCCGGATCCGGATTAATGCCTTTCAATGGGCATTAATTCCGGATCCGGACTTGCGGCAAGTGTTCAGGATTTTTGGCCAAAAAAAGTTCCGGTCTGGAACTGAAGACATCCTGATCGGATTTCTCTCCATTCAGAATGCATGGGGATAATCCTGATCAGGATTCTTCCGGCATAGAGCCCCGACGACGGAACTCTATGCCGGAACAGAACAACGCAAGTGTAAAAGAGCCCTAAGACAGACATGTCAGGAGAGGAGACAGGTGCTCTTCAAGCCACTCTGATTTCACTGCAAATTATTTTTGTTGTGCCACCGATCCTAAAAATGGGTGTCCTGTTCCCCTGTCCTTATGGAGCGGCCGGCACCCTGCAAATTCATTAATTCTCCATGGGACTGTCGGAAATAGCCAAGAGCTGTACTCTCCCCATTCTCAGAGGTTGTCCCTGTGGCCGGACCCCTACCGATCAGTTGGTTATTACCTATTCCAGTGATGACTAACCTCCGGGACTCCAGCTGTGGTGAAACTACGACTCCCAGCATGCTCCATTCATTTCTGAGAACAGCCAAGCAAGTTTACATCTTGGGAGTCGTAGTTTTACCACAGCTAAAGTGCCAGAGGTTTGCCATCACAAGCCTATTCTGTGGATAGAGGATATCCTGATAACTTGGCACAACCCCATTAAAAACGTTGGCACCCACACTAGTCCACCCTGAAAAGATGAAGTCATTTCCCTAGTAACCTTTAATTCTTATTACAAAGTATAGCCACCATCTTTTTTTCAGGTGGAATTTTCTGTCACATAACTAAATGTATGAGTGTGCCATGTGATCTGTGTCTGAAAATCAACGACTCAATAAAGTTCGTTAAGAAAGAAAGAAAGAAAAAAAAATGAAAAATCACGCTCCGTCATCGCGAGACAATCACCATGTGCCGCACGCTGGAAGTGAAATCTCGCGAGATCAGTCCCCACAGCTCATCAGTAACAGAAGGAGCGATTGTTCGAACTCTCGCGGTATTTGACAAAGGACGGCGAGAACTCGCGAGATTTCGATAGAGGCCGCTACCTGTGGGAAGAGCCGTTCTCGCGAGACTTGGAAAAGAGGGGTTACACCGCTGCCTGTGGAAACGCAAGGCGGCCGTTTCTTGATGAGGGATAACCTAGTTCTTCCCGCCGAAATCCCGCGAGATTCGTTCCCCATTACCGGCACTTTCTGACTGGAAGAGCCTCGTGCTGTGACAAGCCGGACGGAGCGCTTCCTGAGCCAAAAGTAGTGTACAGACAAGTGAGGGAGGGGAGGCCGCACCGTGCTGACAGCCAGCGCAAGACAGGAGGCCTTCAGTCATTCGCTCTGTCAGGGGAGAGACCCCAGTAACTGAGGCCTGAGGAGAGGACACCTTCTGCCTGAGGACACCGCCTGCTGGACATCTCCATTGGACTGAAGCCCCACCAATGCTTTGTGAAGAGAGCCCTCACCCACTGCAAGGGCAGTCAGAGAGCTCCCTATGGTGTAGGGGCCCCGTGAGCAGCCTGTAGGTGGCCGGCACATTCTGGACAAGTGACCACCCCGCCCTCCATCGCCTCAGACACTACACGATGAGCTTCTGTGGGACTAAATGAACCTTTGTGAACTCTTGAACTTCTTAAGACTGTGATTAAGGAATAATCTTCTTGGCGACCCCCAGAAACTGTGACCCCCTTCACCTACAGAGACGGCAAGCAGTGAAGGTGGAAAAGCCATAAAGTTGTAGAAGACCTTGTTATATGGAGGGAGGGTAGCGCTGTTGACCTGCCTTTTCATGCTGCCGACACGTTACCCCTATGCCGGAGCTGTGACGTGTCTGTGAATGACGGAAGAAAGGAGGTGAAGAGGGTTGTCGTCGTCTTATATCTTGGCAGAGTTTGGCCAAGGGAACTTATTGCATTTTTGTGGGGTTCACCCCTCCCCTCTCCCCCTTCCCCATTTTTTTTTCGGCAAAGGAATGCCAAACCCAGTGCGGCATGGGAACAAGAAGGATAGCGGAGGGCCTGCATCTAACATGCCGCAAAGCAGTGGGAGCAGCAATAACAAAGACCGTCAACGAGTGGGAACCAAGCACAAGCGACACAAGTCCAAGCATCTCAGAGATTCCCCAGGGACGCCCGAGCCTTTAGTCTCCACCACGCTGAAGCTGGTGGAGTATGACGACATTAGCTCGGACTCTGATACCTTCTCAGACGACGTTTCTTCCAAACCAGAGAAAAGAGACAGCGATGAGCGGCGAGGCTCTGAGAGGAGCGATAAGACTCACAAATCGCGTCATCGTCATCAGCACAAGAAGGTCAAAGAGTCTGCCAAGACTAAGCAATTGGAAAGGGAACGTAGACCAGAGAAAAGCCAGGAGACCACTGGGAGCAAGGTGACTGGCTCGAAAGAAAGGATGTCAAGTGCAACCAAACGAGTGGTTGAGGAACAGGAAGAACATGGACGCAGTTCAAAGGCCACCAACAAAGAGATTCGAGTGTCAAAGATGAATAGAGAGAAATCGCGTAGGGAGAGGGAGCTTAAATCTGGTCACAAGGACCGGTCCAAAAGCCACCGCAAAAGGGACTCCTCTAAGCGTTACAAAACCTCTGATAGCCCCAAGAGGAAGGGACGGAGTCCACGTACAAAATATGGCAGCAGCCCAAAGCAGGATGACAGTCATTCTGATGCATCAGGTGAGCAGGACTATGATGGAAGCCCACCTCGCTCGCATGGCTCCAGTAACTACACTGAGGGATACAAGAAAAGCGTGGACAGTCCTAACTACAAAGAGCCCTCTGCTTATCAGACTAATACCCGTTCCCCCAGCCCGTACAGCAGGAGGCAGCGTTCTGTCAGCCCCTACAGGAGGAGATCTTCTAGTTATGAAAGGGGAAGTGGCTCCTACAGCGGGAGGTCTCCAAGTCCGTATGGACGCAGGCGGTCCAGCAGCCCTTTTGTGTCCAAGCGCTCAGTAAGCCGGAGTCCATTGCCCAGGTAATGTTTTCTCTACAATTCATTGTAATTTTACCTCTAATCCTCCTTTTCTTTCCTACAGTGGAGTATAAAAGTGTAGTAAGCTACAGAACGACAAAAAAAGGACCCAGCAAAAAGCTCCCAGAGACCCCATCAGATCTTGGCTGAGGGCTGTATTAGTGCTTATGGACATCAGGTGTCCCCTCATTTTAGGACCCCCTAACAGCCAGAACAGAGAGCTGCTGTGTACAGCGGGCTCATGTTCTGGCAGTTTTCGGACATCCTTGTATTACATGGACGACCATTAAAGGGGTTGTCCAGGTTCAGAGCTGAACCTGGACAGCCCTCCATTTTCACCCAGGCAGCCCCCCTGACATGAGCATCGGAGCAGTTCATGCTCCGATGCTCTCCTTTGCCCTGCGCTAAATTGAACAGGGCAAAGGCATTTTTCTGAGTTCCGGTGACGTACCGGGGCTCTCTATGGGGCTGACAGGAAGCCCGGTGACGTCACCGGCACTGATGGGCGGGATTTGGCTCTGCCCTAGCCAGTAAAACGGCCAGGGCAGAGCTAAAGCCCACCCCTCAGAGCCGGTGACGTCACCGAACACACCGCTGGGCGGAAGTTACCGCCCGGCAGTGTGTTATTGAAAACACAAGAGCCTGTGCCCTGCGCGATCTAGCGCAGGGCACGGGAGCGCATCGGAGCATGAGATGCTCCGATGCTAGGCTCAGGGGGGCTGCCGGGGTGAAAATAAGGGTATGTCCGGGTTCAGCTCTGAACCTGGACAACCCCTTTAAAGGGGTTGTCTGAGATTTTGGTATTGATGGCTTATTCTCAGGTTGGGTCAACAGTGTGTGGTGGGGGTCTGGCTCCTGGGAAGCCCGACGATCAATTGTTTAAAGTGACCACTGTGTTCAGGTTAATGCTCCGGGCTCTTCCTAGGACAGTGATATCACATTAATCAATACTATGCAGCTCAAGTTAATGGAGCTGAGCTGCAATACCAAGCACTGCCACTATCCACTTGGAGTCTGTGACAGGTTTTAGACTCCCACTGATCTGACATTGATGAGCTCTCTAGAGTTGTTATCCAAAATTATATGAGACCTCACAGAGTGGCAGACCCGCGGTGTTGATCCTACTTACCTGGTCCCCGCTGCTGGGTTTGGTCCCTATCGCTCCATGTCCAGCTCCTCGTCTATCTGGTGCGCTGAGATCAACATCCTGTTGACGGGGGGACGTGACCACTGCAACCAATTGCTAGCGCAGCAGCAACCTCCTCTCCTTGCGTCATGAGAAATGGCCATGTAACAAGAGAGGAGCAGGCTACTGCTGTGGCTAGCTGTTGGCTGTAGAAGTCTCGCGCCGATCTGGACATGGAGCAAACCTGGTAATTATGATTACCACCGTGGGTTGGCCCCTCTGACATCTGAAATAATATTGGGTAACCCATTTAATCTGAATGAATGCCATGTAGTACAAAATTTCCGTTGCATGGGAAATTCCTATCTGGCTGCAGCTTTCTCCAGCAAAACCAGATTTTTTTTTTTTTTTTTTTTTTAACCACTTCAGCCCCGCTAGGTGAAACCCCCTTCATGACCAGGCCACTTTTTACACTTCGGCACTACACTACTTTCACCGTTTATCGCTCGGTCATGCAACTTACCACCCAAATGAATTTTACCTCCTTTTCTTCTCACTAATGGAGCTTTCATTTGGTGGTATTTTATTGCTGCTGACATTTTTACTTTTTTTGTTATTAATCAAAATGTAACGATTTTTTTGCAAAAAAATGACATTTTTCACTTTCAGCGGTGAAATTTTGCAAAAAAAAACGACATCCATATATAAATTTTTCGCTAAATTTATAGTTCTACATGTCTTTGATAAAAAAAAAATGTTTGGGCAAAAAAAAAATGGTTTGGGTAAAAGTTATAGCGTTTACAAACTATGGTACAAAAATGTGAATTTCCGCTTTTTGAAACGGCTCTGATTTTCTGAGCACCTGTCATGTTTCCTGAGGTTCTACAATGCCCAAACAGTAGAAAAACCCCACAAATGACCCCATTTCGGAAAGTAGACACCCTAAGGTATTCGCTGATGGGCATAGTGAGTTCATAGAACTTTTTATTTTTTGTCACAAGTTAGCGGAAAATGATGATGATTTTTTTTTTTTTTTTTTTTCTGACAAAGTCTCATATTCCACTAACTTGCGACAAAAAATAAAAAATTCTAGGAACTCACCATGCCCCTCACAGAATACCTTGGGGTGTCTTCTTTCCAAAATGGGGTCACTTGTGGGGTAGTTATACTGCCCTGGCAATTTAGGGGCCCAAATGTGTGAGAAGAACTTTGCAATCAAAATGTGTAAGAAATGACCGGTGAAATCCGAAAGGTGCACTTTGGAATATGCGCCCCTTTGCCCACCTTGGCAGCAAAAAAGTGTCACACATGTGGTATCGCCGTACTCAGGAGAAGTTGGGGAATGTGTTTTGGGGTGTCATTTTACATATACCCATGCTGGGTGAGAGAAATTTCTTGGCAAAAGACAACTTTTCCCATTTTTTTATACAAAGTTGGCATTTGACCAAGATATTTTTCTCACCCAGCATGGGTATATGTAAAATGACACCCCAAAACACATTCCCCAACTTCTCCTGAGTACGGCGATACCAGATGTGTCACACTTTTTTGCTGCCAAGGTGGGCAAAGGGGCACACATTCCAAAGTGCACCTTTCGGATTTTGCAGGGCATTTTTTACACATTTTGATTGCAAAGTTCTTCTCACACATTTGGGCCCCTAAATTGCCAGGGCTGTATAACTACGCCACAAGTGACCCCATTTTGGAAAGAAGACACCCCAAGGTATTCCGTGAGGGGCATGGCGAGTTCCTAGAATTTTTTATTTTTTGTCGCAAGTTAGTGGAATATGAGACTTTGTAAGGAAAAAAGAAAAAAAAAAGAAAAATCATAATTTTCCGCTAAATTGTGACAAAAAATAAAAAATTCTAGGAACTCGCCGTGCCCCCCACGGAATACCTTGGGGTGTCTTCTTTCCAAAATGGGGTCACTTGTGGCGTAGTTATACTGCCCTGGCAATTTAGGGGCCCAAATGTGTAAGAAGTACCTTGAAATCAAAATGTGTAAAAAATGGCCTGCGAAATCCGAAAGGTGCCCCTTTGCCCACCTTGGCTGCAAAAAAGTGTGACACATCTGGTATCGCCGTACTCAGGAGAAGTTGGGGAATGTGTTTTGGGGTGTCATTTTACATATACCCATGCTGGGTGAGAGAAATATCTTGGCAAAAGACAACTTTTCCCATTTTTTTATACAAAGTTGGCATTTGACCAAGATATTTTTCTCACCCAGCATGGGTATATGTAAAAAGACACCCCAAAACACATTCCCCAACTTCTCCTGAGTACGGCAATACCACATGTGTGACACTTTTTTGCAGCCTAGATGCGCAAAGGGGCCCAAATTCCTTTTAGGAGGGCATTTTTAGACATTTGGATCCCAGACTTCTTCTCACACTTTCCGGCCCCTAAAAAGCCAGGGCAGTATAAATACCCCACATGTGACCCCACTTTGGAAAGAAGACACCCCAAGGTATTCAATGAGGGGCATGGCGAGTACCTAGAATTTTTTATTTTTTTGCATAAGTTAGCGGATATTGATTTTTTTTGTTTTTTTTCTCACAAAGTCTCACTTTCCGCTAACTTAGGACAAAAATTTCAATCTTTCATGGACTCAATATGCCCCTCACGGAATACCTTGGGGTGTCTTCTTTTCGAAATGGGGTCACATGTGGGGTATTTATACTGCCCTGGCTTTTTAGGGGCCCTAAAGCGTGAGAAGTCTGGAATATAAATGTCTAAAAATGTTTACGCATTTGGATTCCGTGAGGGGTATGGTGCGTCCATGTGAGATTTTATTTTTTGACACAAGTTAGTGGAATATGAGACTTTGTAAGAAAAAACAAAAACAAACAAAAAATGTCAGCTAACTTGTGCCCAAAAAAATGGCTGAATGGAGCCTTACCAGGGGGGGAGTGATCAATGACAGGGGGGTGATCAATGACAGGGGGGTGATCAATGACAGGGGGGTGATCACCCATATAGACTCCCTGATCACCCCCCTGTCATTGATCACCCCCCCTGTAAGGCTCCATTCAGACGTCTGCATGATTTTTACGGATCCATGGATACATGGATCGGATCCACAGAACGCATGCGGACGTCTGAATGGAGCCTTACAGGGGGGTTATCAATGACAGGGGGTGATCAGGGTAATCAGGGTGATCACCCCCCTGTCACTGATCACCCCCCCTGTAAGGCTCCATTCAGACATCCGCATGATTTTTTACGGATCCATGGATACATGGATCGGATCCACAGAACGCATGCGGACGTCTGAATGGAGCCTTACAGGGGGGTTATCAATGACAGGGGGTGATCAGGGTAATCAGGGTGATCACCCCCCTGTCACTGATCACCCCCCCTGTAAGGCTCCATTCAGACATCCGCATGATTTTTTACGGATCCATGGATCCATGGATCGGATCCACAAAACGCATGCGGACGTCTGAATGGAGCCTTACAGGGGGGTTATCAATGACAGGGGGTGAGCAGGGTAATCAGGGTGATCACCCCCCTGTCACTGATCACCCCCCCTGTAAGGCTCCATTCAGACGTTCGCATGATTTTTACGGATCCATGGATACATGGATCGGATCCGTAAAAATCATGCGGACGTCTGAATGGAGCCTTACAGGGGGGTGATCAATGACAGGGGGTCATCAGGGAGTGTATATGGGTGATCACTCGCCTGTCATTGATCACCCCCCTGTAAGGCTCCATTCAGACGTCCGCATGATTTTTACGGATCCATGGATACATGGATCGGATCCGTAAAAATCATGCGGACGTCTGAATGGAGCCTTACAGGGGGGTGATCAATGACAGGGGGGTGATCAATGACAGGGGGTGATCAGGGAGTGTATATGGGTGATCACCCGCCTGTCATTGATCACCCCCCTGTAAGGCTCCATTCAGACGTCCGCATGATTTTTACGGATCCATGGATACATGGATCGGATCCGTAAAAATCATGCGGACGTCTGAATGGAGCCTGACAGGGCGGTGATCAATGACAGGGGGTGATCAGGGAGTGTATATGGGTGATCACCCGCCTGTCATTGATCACCCCCCTGTAAGGCTCCATTCAGACGTCCGCATGATTTTTACGGATCCATGGATACATGGATCGGATCCGTAAAAATCATGCGGACGTCTGAACGGAGCCTGACAGGGGGGTGATCAATGACAGGGCGGTGATCAATGACAGGGGGGTGATCAGGGAGTTTATATGGGGTGATCAGGGGTTTATAAGGGGTTAATAAGTGACGAGGGGGGGGGTGGGGGGTGTAGTGTAGTGTAGTGTGGTGTTTGGTGGGACTGTACTGACCTACCTGTGTCCTCTGGTGGTCGATCCTAACAAAAGGGACCACCAGAGGACCAGGTAGGAGGTATATTAGACGCTGTTATGAAAACAGCGTCTAATATACCTGTTAGGGGTTAAAAAATTCGGATCTCCAGCCTGCCAGCGAGCGATCGCCGCTGGCAGGCTGGAGATCCACTCGCTTACCTTCTGTTCCTGTGAGCGCGCGCGCCTGTGCGCGCGCGTTCACAGGAAATCTCGCGTCTCGCGAGAAGACGCGTATATGCGTCCAGGAGGAATAAAGCAACCACCTCCCGGACGCATATACGCGTACGGCGGTCGGGAGGTGGTTAAAGGTTTGCCTTTTGAAAGGGGTGGTTTCTGATGACACAGCCACCTTTACATGGCAGATGCAAGGGTATCTGTTCTTTGTCCTTCTAAGGACATGTAGGGTGCTGTCAGCTGGTGTCCACCATTAGTGCCATGTGTCCTGGTGACACAGATTGTTGTAAAGGCTCTGAAAGATAGGACTCTGTAAGTGCTGGCATAGTTGTAGAAGGAAGCGGTAACCCCCTGGACTATGGCAATGTGGGGGGTTGTAGTACAATATACATGATCAGATTGTCATTTGGAAACAGGAAAACTTTTTCTGCTTTCTCTGGATCCATGAAGCTGAACAGAGGTGTTAATAGGCTCCTGCAGGAAGGATATCCCCTAGCCCCAAATGCTGTGTGATGGGCCTGAGCTGCAGCTTTCTGCATCTTCTCCCTCAAAGGCCCTCAGTCCCATCTCACCATATTGGAGGCTCGGGGCTATGCAGGCCAAGATCCGGGCAACTCAGTACTTTGCATCAGGCAAACCTCTGTCTAACAGAAAAACTGACCTCGTCCATTGCAGTCTATCACAGCGCTGCTTGTATTTCTTAAACCGCTCTGAGAAAATTACAAAAATTGCTTGCTGTTGGCGTCGATTACAGTTTTGATAAATGAGGACAATGTGTCCAAAGCGATTGCGAAAACCATCTTTCTTCATCCTGTTGTAGAAAGAAGGAAAATCTCAGCAGTTGTTTGGATGCATCTGTATTCCTGCATCTCAAGGAACAGATCACAATTTATTTCTCGCACATGGCCGTAGCCTTTTTTGTGGTCCGCAGAACGTGGATACCGGGCGAGGACCTGCAGTAATCCTTTTTTCCTTTTTCAATCCACAAATGTCCTATCCTTGTCCACAAAATGGACTTGTGTATGTGGACAGTATGCGGTGCGATGTGCAATCTTTTGTGGCCCTATTGAGATGATTGACCAAAACCACGGTCCGGTGCATGAGCCCTTAGACCTGCCCGCGTTGCTGCACGCAGTGTAATACAGTACCAATGAGGTTTTCCAAATTTCATGGGCATGTCAGATACTTTGCACAGGTGGATATTTTAAAATCCACTGCAGTTCTGCACCTTATGTAGAGTGGACCGGTTGTTAAAATCTGCAAGAAAAACCACATAATCTACTATAAATAGTTTTTATTGTGTTTGTCATGTGGATTTTCTGCATACTACTCCGCACCTTGTGCAGGTAGCCTTATTCTTGGTGAATCTGAAAACAAAACCTGTATGTGCCTGTCTGAAATTGGAGATATACAAATATAAAGCACAGCATATGGCTGCTGTGTTGTCTTAACCCAACCTGAATGGGTCCGTGATCCGTCTGCACCGCAAAAAAAAATAGAACAAGTTCAGTTTTTTCCTGCGGTGCGGAGGCACGGAGAGAAACCCCATTGAAGCACCCAGTAGTGCTTCTGTGGGGTTCTGTGCCTCCGTTCCTCACCTTCCAGATTGCGGACCCATTTTAGGCGGATCCGTCATAGATCTGCACAGACGGATCCGTTCAGATAATACAACCACATGCATCTGTTCAGAACGTTTCCGTTTGTATTATCTTTAACATAGCCAAGACAGATCCGTCTTGTACAACATGTAAAGTCAATGGAGGACGGATCAGTTTTCTATTGTGTCGGTGAAAACGCATCCGTCCCCATTGACTTACATTCTGTGCCAGGATGGATCCATTTGGCTCAGTTTCATCAAGCAGACAGCACAACGCTGCAACGGCGCAGCGTTTTGGTGTCCGCCTCCAGAGCGGAATGGAGACTGATTGGATCCTTTTCCATTCAGAATGCATTAGGGCAAAACTGATCCGTTTTGGACCAATTGTGAGAGCCCTGAACGGATCTCGCAAACGGAAAGCCAAAACACGAGTCTGAAAGTAGCCTAAGTGAATGGGTCCGCATCCGTGATGCGGTGCACAAAAAGCTGGGGCCCATATATTGCAGACCCGCTGTTTGTGGGCCGCACTACGGGCTCGGCCGTGGAACAACCCTCTGCATAAGCCCTTATACATTTGAATGGGATTTCTCTGCAGCATGTGCATCTTTTTCTACAGGCTCTATTAGGATATTCAACAGTTGCAGAATTCCTTCAACCATTCTGCTGCATGTGAATATTACCTTATGGGCCACATGGCGAGTCTGCTGCGGATCTGCATTGCAAAGGGTGAAGTCAACTGCAGATAACTGCAACATCACTTGACATACTGGGGATTTAAAATCCACAACAATTGCAGGTTTATGTGCAAATCCTGCTGCAGACACTCTACACCATGAATCAGCAACCCCCGCCACTCCAGCATGCACATTTGCTCAGCTGTTCTCAGAATTCCTATAGAAGTGAATAGAGCATGCTGAGAGTTGTAGCTTCACAACAGCTGGAGTGCCGAAGGTTACTGACCCTTGGATCAGATTTGTGAAGATCTCATACACTTTGCTATTACGGTGAACACTGAATTTTTCACAGTTCCACTGCAGATATGCCACACGTGCTGTACCCACACTGAACATGTACACTGTGCATTTGTGCAGCAGCAATGCAGATGGCATTTTAAGAAATCTCCCTCACTACAAAAAAAAAATCCTCAATGTAAATTGACCTGTGGTGCAGATATTAAATCCACAGAATGTTAAAGGGAACCTGTCATCAACGTTATGCCGACCTCACTGTGGGCAGCATAAATTAGTGACAGAAATGCTGATGTCAGCGGTGTGTCACTTATGAGCTAAAAGTCAGTGGTTGCAGAGAACCAGCATCATAATCATTGCAGCCCAGGCCTTGAAAAGAGTCACATCTACCTGAGAAGAGTCCTGGTTATCCATAATCTCCTGCTCTCCTCGCCCACCTGCTGATGACTGGCAGTTCTCTCCTAGAGAGGAAAGGAGAAAACTAGGTAGAAGACTGTCAGTCATCAGCAGGGAGAGCAGGAATTCATGAATAACCAGGACTCTTCTCAGGTGGTCAGGACTCTTTTCAAGGCCCAGTCTACCATGATTGTTATGTTGGTTCTCGGCAACCACTTACTTTTAAATGACTGACCGCTGAAATCAACTCACCTGTCTCTACTTTATTCTGCCGTTAGTATGGGCAGTGATGACAGGTTCCCTTTGAATTATTAATTTACAGGTGAACTACGCAACTTTGCAATTAGATATATTTCCTTCTAATATATGGATATACCTTCTGTGACTTGGTAATACTGTGCATTGTAAGCCAGGAAGGAAAGCTATGCTGTTACTGTATGTATTATTATTATTTATTATTAAAGAGCCATTCATTCCATAGCACTGTACATATGAAAAGGGGTATACATTAGGGCTGCACGATATGGGAATTTTGTGCGATTGCGATAAGGGCCCTAAAAATTGCGATAACGGTATGCGATGCAATATTCTAAGGGAATTGTGCTAGAGGTCTATTTGCTTGGATTTTCAAGGCAAAAGCACACACAAATTACTGATAATGCTGAAATGTAGTTATGCTTAACTCAAGAACTGAAATGCACAGTGTTTTTCAAAATAAAACATCTTTTACTAAATTAAATAACATATTTGCATTACTGCAAAAGTACAAAATACAAAACTTGCCATTTTCTTAATAGCACTGAACAGATAAATAAAATAGAATAAATAAAAGAACATTTGTTCATTAAAATAACGACTTGCCTCCAGCCCCTCCTCCCTCCCCATACTGTAACTGATGTATCGCCGGCCGCGCTGTGCAGCATAGCGGCCGGCTATACATCCGTGTCAACCACGTAAAAAGTCAACCATCACTTTATAAGGCGCACTGCCATTTCCCCCCCCAGCATTTTTGGGTCGGCCAATTGGCGATTGCGATATGGCGATTAATTGCGATTGCTTTGGCGATATATTGTGCAGGCCTAGTTTACATACATAATACAGACAATTGCACTAATCATAAGCAAGACAAGTTACAAACTGGTACAGAAGGAGAGAGGGCCCTGGCCGTGAGGGCTTACAATCTACAAGGTATGGGAAAAGGACACAATAGAACAGGGTGAAGCTGGTCATGGCGGTATACAGGCAGCAGGGTCAGTGGTTGTAGGCTTGTCTGAAGAGGTGAGTTTTCAGGTTTCTTTTGAAGGATTCCATTGTAGGTGAGAGTCAGATATGCTTTGGTAGCAAGTTCCAGATTGTGGGGGACGCACGGGAGAAATCTTAGAGGAGATTGTGGGAAGAGATGATAAGAGAGAAGGAGGTCATGTGGGGATGTATCGGGGAAAGTAGCACAGAGATGTAGGGAGGGGACAGGTTATGGACGGCCTTGTATGTATTTGTTAGTATTTTGAAGTGAATTTGCTGGGTAATGGGGAGTCGGTGAAGGGATTGGGAGAGGCAGAGGAGTAACGGGGTGAGAGGTGGGTTAGTCGGGCAGCAGGGTTAAGGATAGATTGGAGGGGTGCGAGAGTGCTAGATGGAAGGCGGCAGGTGGTGGAAAGGGCTTGGATGTGCGGTCAGGAGGAAAGGGCAGAATCCAAGGTCACTCCAAGGCAGCGGACTTGGTTGACCGGGGAGCGTGTGCAGCCATTGATTGTGATAGGTCTGTTGGGGGGGTTGAGCAAGATGGGGGAAAGATGATGAATTCTGTTTTATCCATGTTAAGTTTTAGAAAGGTAAAGGAGTATATAGAAGATAGGCATTGGATTCTGGATAATAATTGTGGTGATGTCTGGACCAGAGAGGTAGATTTGTGTGTCGTCAGCATAGGAGTGATACTGAAAGCCATGGGACTCAGATGTCACAGGCCAAAAGTGTAAATGGAGAAGAGCAGGGGTCCTAGGACAGAGCCTTGCGGGACACCAACAGAGAGGGAATGAGACGAGGAGGTGGTGTGAGAGTGGGAGACGCTAAACGTCCGCTCTGTGAGGTATGATGTGATCCAGTAGAGGGGGCCAGGTCAGTGATGCCAAGAGATGAGTTTGTAACAGAAGGGAGTGGTCGACAGTGTCAAAGGCAGAGGACAGGTCAAGGAGAAGGAGGACAGAGTAATGTTTTTTGTTTTTGGCTGTTAGTAGGTCATTGGTGACTTTGGTGAGGGCAGTCTCAGTCGAGTGGTGGGGTCGGAAGCCAGATTGTAGGCGGTCAAAGAGGGAGGAGAGGTGAGAGGACAGTTCAGAATGGACATGTTGTTCAAGTAGCTTTGAGGCACACGGAAGAAGTGATATGGGGCGATAACTGGACAAAGAAGATGAGTCAAGTGAAGGCTTTTTGAGGAAGGGTGTAATGGTAGCATGTTTAAAAGCAGAGGGAAAGACACCAGCGGTTAGTGATAGGTTGAAGAGATGAGTTAGGGCTGGGATTAACACTATAGTGAGGTAATTCAAAGTAATTGCTATGAAATATTTTACTTAAAGTGGCTGCCTTAAAGCCAACAACCCCTATGGTCCTGACCTTGGCCTCTTAACAAAAAAAACACTCCTCTGTTGCTGTGACTGCTGCGGCCAATCACAGGGGTCATGGGACCAAGCTGCCTCTGCCTGTGGGGACCAGTAGCGGCTGGGAACGGGGCAGTGGCGGGACTACAGACAGGTAAGCGGCACAGGTTGGGAACATGGGGGGGTTCTCTACTCCAAGGCTGGACAATCCCTTCCCAATCTCTTCATTAACCACCTCCTGACCGCTGTACGCATATATGCGTCCGGGAGGTGGTTGCTTTATTCCTCCTGGACGCATATACGCGTCTTCTCGCGAGACGCGAGATTTCCTGTGAACGCGCGCGCACAGGCGCGCGCGCTCACAGCAACAGAAGGTAAGCGAGTGGATCTCCAGCCTGCCAGCGGCGATCGCTCGCTGGCAGGCTGGAGATCCGAATTTTTTAACCCCTAACAGGTATATTAGACGCTGTTTTCATAACAGCGTCTAATATACCTCCTACCTGGTCCTGGTGATCTCCCCCCTGTCATTGATCTCCCCCCTGTCATTGATCTCCCCCTGTCATTGATCTCCCCCCTGTCATTGATCTCCCCCCTGTCATTGATCACCCCCCCTGTCAGGCTCCATTCAGACGTCCGCATGATTTTTACGGATCCGATCCATGTATCCATGGATCCGTAAAAAATCATGCGGATGTCTGAATGGAGCCTTACAGGGGGGGTGATCAGTGACAGGGGGGTGATCACCCTGATTACCCTGATCACCCCCTGTCATTGATAACCCCCCTGTAAGGCTCCATTCAGACGTCCGCATGCGTTTTGTGGATCCGATCCATGTATCCATGGATCCGTAAAAAATCATGCAGATGTCTGAATGGAGCCTGACAGGGGGGGTGATCATTGACAGGGGGGTGATCACCCTGATCACCCCCTGTCATTGATAACCCCCCTGTAAGGCTCCATTCAGACGTCCGCATGCGTTCTGTGGATCTGATCCATGGATCCGTAAAAATCATGCGGACGTCTGAATGGAGCCTTACAGGGGGGGTGATCAATGACAGGGGGGTGATCAGGGAGTCTATATGGGTGATCACCCCCCTGTCATTGATCACCCCCCTGTCATTGATCACCCCCCCCCCCCCCCCCCCCCGGTAAGGCTCCATTCAGCCATTTTTTTTGGCACAAGTTAGTGGACATTTTTGTTTGTTTTTGTTTTTTCTTACAAAGTCTCATATTCCACTAACTTGTGTCAAAAAATAAAATCTCACATGGACGCACCATACCCCTCACGGAATCCAAATGCGTAAACATTTTTAGACATTTATATTCCAGACTTCTCACGCTTTAGGGCCCCTAAAAAGCCAGGGCAGTATAAATACCCCACATGTGACCCCATTTCGGAAAGAAGACACCCCAAGGTATTCCGTGAGGGGCATATTGAGTCCATGAAAGATTGAAATTTTTGTCCTAAGTTAGCGGAAAGTGAGACTTTGTGAGAAAAAAAAACAAAAAAAATCAATATCTGCTAACTTATGCAAAAAAAAATGCCCCTCATTGAATACCTTGGGGTGTCTTCTTTCCAAAGTGGGGTCACGTGGGGTATTTATACTGCCCTGGCTTTTTAGGGGCCCGAAAGTGTGAGAAGAAGTCTGGGATCCAAATGTCTAAAAATGCCCTCCTAAAAGGAATTTGGGCCCCTTTGCGCATCTAGGCTGCAAAAAAGTGTCACACATGTGGTATCGCCGTACTCAGGAGAAGTTGGGCAATGTGTTTTGGGGTGTCATTTTACATATACCCATGCTGGGTGAGAAAAATATCTTGGTCAAATGCCAACTTTGTATAAAAAAATGGGAAAAGTTGTCTTTTGCCAAGATATTTCTCTCACCCAGCATGGGTATATGTAAAATGACCCCCCAAAACACATTGCCCAACTTCTCCTGAGTACGGCGATACCAGATGTGTGACACTTTTTTGCAGCCAAGGTGGGCAAAGGGGCACCTTTCGGATTTCGCAGGCCATTTTTTACACATTTTGATTTCAAGGTACTTCTTACACATTTGGGCCCCTAAATTGCCAGGGCAGTATAACTACGCCACAAGTGACCCCATTTTGGAAAGAAGACACCCCAAGGTATTCCGTGGGGGGCACGGCGAGTTCCTAGAATTTTTTATTTTTTGTCACAATTTAGCGGAAAATGATGATTTTTCTTTTTTTTTTTCTTTTTTCCTTACAAAGTCTCATATTCCACTAACTTGCGACAAAAAATAAAAAATTCTAGGAACTCGCCATGCCCCTCACGGAATACCTTGGGGTGTCTTCTTTCCAAAATGGGGTCACTTGTGGGGTAGTTATACTGCCCTGGCAATTTAGGGGCCCAAATGTGTGAGAAGAACTTTGCAATCAAAATGTGTAAAAAATGCCCTGCAAAATCCGAAAGGTGCACTTTGGAATATGTGCCCCTTTGCCCACCTTGGCAGCAAAAAAGTGTGACACATCTGGTATCGCCGTACTCAGGAGAAAAATATCTTGGTCAAATGCCAACTTTGTATAAAAAAATTGGAAAAGTTGTCTTTTGCCAAGATATTTCTCTCACCCAGCATGGGTATATGTAAAATGACAGCCCAAAACACATTCCCCAACTTCTCCTGAGTACGGCGATACCAGATGTGTGACACTTTTTTGATGCCAAGGTGGGCAAAGGGGCACATATTCCAAAGTGCACCTTTCGGATTTCACCGGTCATTTTTTACACATTTTGATTGCAAAGTTCTTCTCACACATTTGGGCCCCTAAATTGCCAGGGCAGTATAACTACCCCACAAGTGACCCCATTTTGGAAAGAAGACACCCCAAGGTATTCTGTGAGGGGCATGGTGAGTTCCTAGAATTTTTTATTTTTTGTCGCAAGTTAGTGGAATATGAGACTTTGTAAGAAAAAAAAAAAAAAAAATAAATCATCATCATTTTCCGCTAACTTGTGACAAAAAATAAAAAGTTCTATGAACTCACTATGCCCATCAGCGAATACCTTGGGGTGTCTACTTTCCGAAATGGGGTCATTTGTGGGGTTTTTCTACTGTTTGGGCATTGTAGAACCTCAGGAATCATGACAGGTGCTCAGAAAATCAGAGCCGTTTCAAAAAGCGGAAATTCACATTTTTGTACCATAGTTTGTAAATGCTATAACTTTTACCCAAACCATTTTTTTTTTTTTGCCCAAACATTTTTTTTTTATCAAAGACATGTAGAACTATAAATTTAGCGAAAAATTTATATATGGATGTCGTTTTTTTTTGCAAAATTTCACAGCTGAAAGTGAAAAATGTCATTTTTTTGCAAAAAAATCGTTACATTTTGATTAATAACAAAAAAAGTAAAAATGTCAGCAGCAATAAAATACCACCAAATGAAAGCTCCATTAGTGAGAAGAAAAGGAGGTAAAATTCATTTGGGTGGTAAGTTGCATGACCGAGCGATAAACGGTGAAAGTAGTGTAGTGCCGAAGTGTAAAAAGTGGCCTGGTCATGAAGGGGGTTTCACCTAGCGGGGCTGAAGTGGTTAAGGCTCATGCACACGACCATTGCCTGTTCTGTGGTCCGGCCAAATGCAAAGCGAAACATCTGGGTCATAACAAAACAGTCCTATTCTTGTCCGTAATGCTGATAGGAATATGACATGTTCTATATTTTTGCAGATGCCACGGAACTGACATACGATGTGGACTGCACACGGTGTGCTGTCCGCATGTTCTGCCGCCTTATTGAAGTGAAAAGGTCCACATCCGATCTGCAAAAAATGCGGATTGGATAGGGATAAAAAAAATACGTTCATGGGCATGAGCCCTTAAAATCACATACACGTGACTACTGCAGCCAATAGCTGACCTTGTAGCAAAGATGTTTTCATCACTGCTGGGGCCAGTGATTGGCTGCACTGGTAACATAGATCAGTGTTTCCCAACCAGTGTGCCTCCAGCTGTTGCAAAACTACAACTCCCAGCATGCCCGCACAGCCAAAGTCGACGCTGAAATAGTGAGGGATTTTTTTTCTTAAAGAAGCACTCCCACGGAATTTTTTTATTCTCTGACCTTTTAGAAATGTAAATGATGTAAACGGTAGTGAAGGTAATATTATCAGTGTCTGTATTTGTGAGTTATCCCCCCTCTTCTGATCCTCAGCTGTGTCATGTGACCAACACTTTAACTTTGTGAATAACACTGCATCTTATGTGTGGACTGAGTTGGGACTAGGGGGAGGGGGGTTCTGCACCTCCTTTTGGCTCCTGAGTAGCGGCCCTAGCACCTCCTGGAGTTAGAAGTCCCCTAGCAGCCTCCAGAACCCACCTGGCTGTATGAGCCTATATCTGGGTTCTCTGTCGGCCTGAGTTTGATCGGGTGGGGGTTCACCCTCTTCCTTTCTAGCCTATGTGGCTGCGCTAGCACCTCTCGTGGTGGAGGTCCCCTTGGTCCTGACCCTTATGTAGGGATGTGGTTACCTCGCTATTGATGGCTGTGGGTTCAGGGTTCCTGTAGCTCAGACCGGCTCTTCCTCTGTGAGATTTACAGCAGTATCGCCCCTGGTGCACTACAAATAACCTGCAGCTTACACTGGCCGGTGAGTCCCCTCTCTATACCAACGTTCTGTATGGCATACAGGGGTTGGCAGAAGCTGTATGACTGTGTTGGGGCAACACTTCAGGTACTTGAACTGTGCATGGAATCATGTATGTATTTAGCCAGTTTGTTTCCTCAAGAGTTGTAGTTATGTTTCTTGAGTATGCCACTTCTTGTGGAGGTTATATATTTGGCAGTTTTTCTGGCTATATTGGGAGAGCGTTTTTTTTGGCTACTGCTCTTCAGTTTGACAAGGTTGCAGGCTTAAATCTCTTCAAGGTGTGGGCCCGGCCTGCTGGCAGAAGGGTTCCCTGTCAGCCTGGGTTCAATCAGGGGGTCCCTCTTCTTGCCCAAGGCTTACCGTGCCAGTGCCTTCTGGAGTGGAGGTCCCTTGGCTTGTCCTGACCCTTACAAAGGGAATAGCACAGCTCACTACTGATGCCTGTGGCTCTACCTTGTGCCCGGTGGCTTGGCTCAGCCTCTTACCTCTGGCTTGTATCTCAGCTCGGCTGAGTAGTCAATGATATTATAACAAATGGCCTCTTTGGGATGTTCCTAAATATTGACCAGAAGTTCTGCGTGGTGCTATGTGCTTGCACTGCAGAACTTTCTGTAGGTGTTGAGATGCTCATGTTCATTGCTGGGTGCGGGTCCTAGTGATAAGCCCCCAATGTCCGAGATGGGGATAACCCTTTAATGCTCAGTGCTGTATTTTCATGTGATGTTACGATGTATTATCATGGGATTGGAGCAGCCTCCACTCTTTCCTCAGTAGTATGTGACACATAAACTGGACTTTTAGGACACTGGGGCTGTATTTTCTTGCGGATCTGTGTTTTGTGGACCGCAAAACACATACGGTTGTGTGAATGTAGCCTTATTCCTTATGTTAAGCAGTGGTTCTCGAACAATGAAGATAAGACATCCTTCCCTGATATTACAGACAGGATGTTCTGTCTACCCTGGACTTGCCTGGCACATATTGTCCTTAGGCTTGGCCCCCTCCCCCTAAAGGTGTTGCTCCAGTGGTGCTGTCAAGAGGGATGGACGTACCAGTAATTCTCTTTCCAGGAGTCCCCTGTATTTCCTCCCTTATGTCCTATGCCTATGTGAATTTAGTGTGTAAACCATTCCTGTTGGGTTTAATAAATCAGTTGCCTGCATCCTGGAAAACACCAGACGGTGAAGGAGCCTTTTAGCCTCTGTTTCCTTCTCAAGAGGGTCAAGATGCAAGGGTCAAAGTGGTGCGCTTAGTGAGGGACTCCTGCAAATCAAATTACAGATAATTGATTTGATTGAGCGATGAATGAGTCATGATTGACGTTTGTACGACAATCTTTAGATGCGCAGAGTAGCGTAAATATTTGTGAGTGCGATCGTGTAATAGATCATTTATCAGGCAAACGGTTGTGCTTCCACCCACAGTGGGATCATCTGTGCTGTAAATACCTGTTCACACTTGTACAATTCTGGAAGATGATTTGGGTATCTAAGAGCGACAAACTAAACAATTATCGCTTTTGCTTGATCCCCCAAAGGATTATCTACTTGTTTATAGGGGCTGTTGGAGATGGCATGACATAGGGATGTTCTAGTGCAGTTTCTGAAAGTTGTGTTTCTGATGGCGATTGTGTATGGTTTTTCCATTTATTTAGATACTAAATGATGTTAAAAGCTGATTTTTGGTCAAGTGGCATTCCTCTGCTGGCCTCACCACTTAACCGAGAAGACGGCAGGGCTTCTAAGCCAGAAGAATGCTGAAATCTATGCCAGCCAGGGGCATTTATAGCCCGTATGCCAACAGGCTATGATAAATACCCACATAAAATCGTTAATGATAATATTGGGAGCTTCCTTTATTTTTTTTTAATCACTTTTCCCGGGAATAAAGGAACGTGTAAGGCTAGTTTCACACTTGCGGCAGGACGGATCCGACAGGCTGTTCACCATGTCGGATCCGTCCTGCGGCTATTTCGCCGTGCCCGCGGACCGCCGCTCCGTCCCCATTGACTATAATGGGGACGGGGGCGGAGCTCCGGCGCAGCACGGCGGTGCACGGAGAAAGTCGCCGGACTAAAAAGCCTGACATGCAGTAATTTTAGTCCGGCGGCCTTTCTCAGTGCTGCGCCGGAGCTCCGCCCCCGTCCCCATTATAGTCAATGGGGACGGAGCGGCGGTCCGCGGGCACGGCGAAATAGCCGCAGGACGGATCCGACATGGTGAACAGCCTGTCGGATCCGTCCTGCCGCAAGTGTGAAAGTACCCTTAGGATACCGCCACATGTAGTGGATTCCTCGCTGCAGCAGAAATTCTGCTCAGGATTTGTTACTGATTTGTCACAGATTTTACTGCTAAAGCTAAAATCTGCAGATGATATCGACACCATAAATTGACATAGTGTGGATATGACATCTGCACCGCAGGTCGATTTTATGCTGACATTTATATTATTTTTTGCAGTGTGTTGAGATTTCAGAAAATCTCATACATGTTGCTAGTACTGCAAAACGCTGCAAATTTGCCACATGCAGTATTCAGTTATGCTGAAAGGAAGGAGTGGGGCAGGGTTCAGTAAGAGGAAGATCCTGAGCTCGTGCCAGGCTTGGAAACGCCCGCTGGGTACTCATATGCATATTGCAGTAAACTTCATTCTCTGTGACTGAACGCTGTAGTATTAAATGCTGGAGTCTCAGCACCAAAAATGTTAGGATGTAGGAGATAGTCCATGTTACCACCGCCAGGTAAAGTGCAGGACAGGCACCCTTGGTTCTTCTTCAGAGATGATTTAGTTTGGTTTTCAGGCCTAGAGACATCAAATGTTATATGTCTGAATGTACCGAATACCCAGAGTTATGGTCATCCACTCATCCTGCCTGCCAGACCCTTTTTTCTTATACCATTTTTACCAATTCAAAAACATGTAGAGAATATTGTATTGGATAGTACATAATTGTAAAACTACCCATACATGCTCATTGGTTGGTTTGTGTAGTATTGTTATGATGGTGACGGTAAGGCTTCATGCACATGACCCTATGTATTTTGAGACCTGCAAAATTCTGATACCGTCCCCGTTTCATCTGTGGTTTTAGTCTGCATTTTCCTGGTGTTCTATCCTTTTGTAGAATGGACATATGGACGCGGAAAGCACACAGATCATCCATGTGCCTTCCGCATCCATACATATATCCGTTCCTCAAAAAGATATCCTCTGTCTGCAAAATGCGGACCATGGAACCATTGAAGCCGATAGGTCTGCCCAGGCCATGTGACATAGCCTTACAGCAAGTGCCGTTGCTGATCGGTGGGGGGTCCTGGGTGTTGGACCCCTGCTGATCAGATGCTGATTATTTATCCAAAGGATAGATCATCAGTAAGGAAAAGGTAGAGAGCCCCTTTAATACACTACCAATCTCATTTACCTCTGTTCATATGTCCCGATTGGGTAGCACAACACTTACAGACTGGTGCAGATGGTCCTGTACCCTCATTAGCCAGATTCTGGAAGTATTTACTGTTTCCCGAACTGCCTGCCCTATCCGGCAATCCGGACGCAAGCGGATGCATTTGTGAGACGGATCCGTCTGACAAATGCATTGCAATACCGGATCTGTCTTTCCGGTTGTCATCCGAAAAAACGGAACCGGTATTTATTTATTTTCACATTTTTAAAGGTCTGCGCATGTGTGGACCGTCGATGCGGCACTAATACATTTCAATGGCAATTAATGCCAGAACCGGCATTCTGGCAAGTGTTCAGTATTTTTGGCCGGAGAGAAAACTGCAGCATGCTGCGGTATTTTCCCCGGCCAAATACCGTAAGAGGGACTGAACTGAAGACATCCTGATGCATACTGAACTTATTAGTTTTTTCCTGTATTGAGCCCCTAGGACGGAAAAGAGAAACGCTAGTGTGAAAGTACCCTTAGCTGTGTATATACGTTAAATGTTCTGCAATGTTCCCATCATTTTTACAAAACTATCCAGGCCTTAACTGTGACTACAACCTGTGTGTATTGCTTGCTATTGATACTTATTTCTTTCCTTACAGGAAGCCAGTGAAATCTCGAAGCAGGAGTCCCATATACTCAAGAAAGTCATCGTCTTCTCGCAAGAAGCAAAAGTCTCAGTCCCGAAGTCGCCATTCCAGTATTTCACCTGCCCGTTTGCCGTTAAACTCCAGTCTAGGTGCAGAGCTTAGTCGCAAGAAAAAGGAGCGAGCACTAGCCGCTGCCGCTGCAGGTAGAGATCCTAAGGGCAGTCCGTTAATAAAGAGAGAGATTGGCGATGGGAAAGGACTGTCCATAGCGGAAGCCAAAAAGATAATTAAAACTCTTAAGTTAGATAAAGCTGCTTCTGATACAGAACTATCAGTTACAGCAAATGCGGACAAGACAATATCTAGTTCCATCAAGACAGAGGAGGTTGAAAAGAAACTCTTGATACCAACCAAGGATGTGAAAGTTCAAGGAGTAAAAGAAAACAAATGTACCACCATCAAAGAGGAGGTCTTAACGCCAAAAGAGGGAGTGTCGGACAAAGAGAAGGAAAAAGATATTCCTCCCCCTCTGCCTTCTTTGAAGTCTCCCCCACCTCCTTTACCTGCTTGTTCACCACCTCCTCCACTTCCACCTCTTCCTCCTTCACCTGCCGTTCCTCAGCAGCCTCCCCCGCCTTTACCACCTCCAGTCTCTTTGACATTCCTGCCTCTTCCTGCCGTAGTGGCTACTTCAGTGACTCCCACCAGTCACACTCGGTCATCAACTGCGTCCACTCAGGCCAATTCCCAGCCACCATCAGTGTCGACCTCCAAGCTACAGCCATTTGCTAACCTGGTTATCCCTCACTTAAAAACTTCTACGCTTCCTCCATTACCGCTTCCACCATTATTATTGGGAGAAGATTACATGGAGAGGTGAGTTCATGATGCCGTTGAAGGAAATGAAATGCGTAGATATATTTCAGGTCCATCTTTTCTGTAGCCAATTTTCTTGTAAATTATGTACTTTAGTAGCTGTCACTGTTAATGCACGATGAAGCCAATAAAGTAACTTTCTGTAAGGCCTCATGCACACGACCGTTGTTTGGGTCTGCATCTGAGACGACGTTTTGGCGGCTCGGATGCAGACCCATTCACTCCAATCGGGCCGCAAAAGATGCGGGCAGCACTCCGTGTGCTTTCTGCATCCGTGGCTCCGTTCCGCGGCCCTCTAAAAAAATATAACATGTCCTATTCTTGTCCACGCTTTGCGGACAAGAATAGGCATTTATATTGCCGGCGCCCGTTCCATTCCGCAAATTGCGGAAGGCAACACGGGCGGACCGCAAAAAATGGTCGTGTGCATGAGGCCTAAAACAGACTTTTGTATGTTTCAGAGCTCCACTTGATGCTGCACACAAAAAAGAGCTGTGTACAGAGAAAAGGGTTCCATATTTTTAATAAAGACCAATTGAAAAAATTATTTCTCGCCCATTTTCCTTGGGGGACACAGGAGACCCTGGGTATAGGTTAGCTCCCTAGGAGGCGTGACACTAAGTGAAAACTGTTAAGCCCCTCCTCCACAGCTATACCCTCAGCCTGGAGAGAGAGACTGCCAGTTTTTGCTTAGTGTCCAAGGATGCCAAACACTTCCTGCTCTGCAGGGCTGTTTTCTCCTTGTTTTAGTTTTTGATTTTTAGTTTTTCTTTTTCTTCCAGACCATCAGGGACAACAGAGACGCACTAGACCTCTCTGTTTCTCCCGGGATTGAGCTGCGCCAGTGCTGGTCACCCGCACTGCTGCCTCCCCCACAGAAGGCAAGGTGGACCAGGGCAGCCCAGCTCCCCTGCATCCTGCCAGCGCAAGGGTCGCCCGCGCGCCAAGTCCCTCTTCCAGCGTCCTGCCACTACGGTGCCACTAGCTGGCTTCTCCAGCCCTATGTCCACCACCCCGGTCTCCTGCGTGACTGACCTCTATACTGGTAGCCTATCCGAGATGCTGGACCTAGGCTGGTCCCTGGGGTGCCGCAGGGCGGCAATCTGCTCCCTCTCCTCCCCTCCATAGGTCATTGCAGCTGGCTGCCTCACCGCTGGCTGCAGAATAAATTCTGCCACATTGCCACCCGGTCTCAGGTTCCCCTTTCCCTTACCGGTGCGCTGCTCAGGACGCCGCAAATTTTGGCCCAGGTGGGCACCGCAAAAATTTAGGCCCCGGCCTACTAGGCCGCAAAATTCTAGTTGGAGGGGGCGGGAATTCTTCCCACCTGGAGGTCCCCCCGCCCCCAGGGTATCGCAGCGCCGCCCCCCCCAGGCCGGATGCCTGTTAACCCTTTGGGTACTGGCCGGCTCCTAATGGGCCTGTACGGCTGGCCCCCTTTTTCTTGCATCTCAGAGAGCCTGTGCCCCTGTATGGTGGCCCCCCTTTCTTCTTCAGAGAGGCTGTAATAAATAAAAAAAATAAAAAATATATATAGAGAGAGAGAGATCTCTATCTATATCTATCTATTATATATTATAATATATTTTTTCTTTTTATAAATGGATAAATAACGGATTCTTGTGGGCTGTGCAGGACGCGGCAGCCTCATCATTCAGTACTGCTGTCTGTATGCATGCCCCCCTTCCATAGGCGGCATGTCGTGCTCCCCGGCTACAGCGCTGGCCAGGGCATGTTCCCCCTCCTAGGCGGTTTCTTGCCCTCTCCCGGCCTCCTTTCCTCAGGCCACATACGTACACTCTCACTGACTGTGTTTGTTCTCTCGCCAGTACATTGCTGGCCATGTACATGACCCCATCCATGGCGGGGTGCTCGCACTCTTACTGGATGCGATGCTGGCCATGTGCATGACCCCCATTTCTGGGCGGAATACTGCACTCTCACTGGATACGTTGCTGGCCATGAGCATGGCCCTCTAACATGGGTGGAATGCTTGCACTCCCATTGGATACAGTGCTGGTCTTCTGCATGGCTACCCCTCATTCCATGGGCGGCATTTTGCACGCTCACGAGATCCACGGCTGTCATTGTATATGCTGTGCTGGACTGGTACACGCCCCCCTTCATTGGCGGAGTGGTGCACTCTCGCGAAATTCGGTGTTGGGTGGATTATTGCACAATCACTTAATGCTAGGATAACCCTGTGCATGCCCCCCTTTCACTTGGTGGACCTTCCTGCGTTCCTGCTGGATACTGTGCGGCCATGGGCATGCCCCCCTTCTGGGCGGAATATGGTATGTCCTACTTTTCCGAAGTAGGTACTGGCCTTGGCATCCCCCCTTTTTGGGGCGGGCCTTTGCACTCTTGCCGACTGCAGTGTTTATCAGGTACATTCCCCCCCCTTTCTGGGCGGACTGCTTGCGTTCCATTGCATGCTGTACTAGTCTTGTGAATAACTCTTTCAGGTTGCACTTCCGTTGATACTGTGGGACTCTGTGGCTGATCCCCTTCGCTGAGTGACTATTTTTGCAGTGAGCTGACTTTCTTGTGCGCTCTGTCCGTTGTTTGGGCTGTGTATGCCTTCTCCTCCTGTAGGTGGGTTGGCCTTCTCACTGCTTACGGGGCTGCTCGTACATATGCCTCACTTCCTCCTGCAACATACTTTTTTTCTCTTGGGATACAATGCTTGTCACAGGCCTTGCACTCTTCTCTGAAGAGATCATTCTGTCCACCTGTATAAACCTAAGGTGTTGTCAAACAAGCAATAAATGAATGCCCATTGTATTAAAAAATATATACTTTTATATATAAGTAGATGGGCTCTACTTGCTCTCTACTGCACCGAGCTGGGTGGTACTCGTTCTCTGGTTTGGACTGTATATTGTAGTCCCGTTATGACGGCATCCACCATGTCCGTTGGCCTTTCCACCTGTTGAGTGTTCATGGTTCCTAGATGCGTATCCATTCATCCACCCGCGACATTGCTTCCCGGCACAAGCGGTTACTGGGTCGAGAGTGCCGTCTGCAGTGCCACTCGACTTCTACGTTGGCTCTGGCGGGACTACTGTTCCCTCGCCTACTATCATTTCCTCCTCTTCGGATGCAGTGTGGTGTCCTTTCTATTGGCGCCCACTGCGCTTCAGGCTGATCTGCTACCAGGTTCGGGCTTCTCTTCTCGGGTAGGTCACCCAACTTCCCTTGGGTGCTCTATTATCCAGGTCCGGGGGACCTCCACTTTGGGTTCTTCAGGATATTCACCTTGTGCGAGGCGGTGAGCAGGGCGTCTCGCAGAGTAACGGGGATTCTGCTTTTGGGCTGCCATATGGCTTCCCTGTTACTAACTCCTCCTTTCGGTTCGAGGGTGTTATGCTGGCCTCTGTCTCGACTGCTTTTCCTCGCCGGCTCTGTTTTGACTCCCACTTGGGGCATATCACTCCGATATGGCTTCTGCCCGTTAAGGCTTCAGAGGCTGTTCCTTCACTGCCCCAACCGCCCCCCCCCCCGGGGTCGAGCATGGTTGTTTACTTGGATGGTTCCCGTGTTCCTTGTGGTCTCGTACCATCTCCCTCGTTCTCACTGGCAGGACTAGCTGTGTGCCTATTTACCGGGGTCTACCTCGTTCTGTCCTTCCGCTGGGTACAGATTGCATTTTTCCATTCTGGGAAATGGTCCTGCTGTGGACTTACCTTCTCGGTAAGAGAGGACTACCCTTCGGTCCAGTTTGTCCTTAGATCTATATATATATATATATATCTATATATATATTTATTTTTTGGTTCCTTCCGTCTGTCCTTCTGCTCCCCCACTCCGGGTGGATACGGGATGACGTTGCTCGGGGGCCGACGGGACTTGTTTTGCCTACCCCTCTGCCTGTGTTTCTGGTCTGCGCTTGATCACGTTGGGTTTTCTCCGCTTGCCAGGCGATTCCAGCGGCCGTGCTTCGTCCAGGATCTGTTCTTGGATTTGGGGTTCTTACCCGGGGTTTGGTGGGAAGTGGGGCATTCCCCCCACTCTGCCTTTTTCTCCCCACGGTTCGGTCTTTCTCCAGTCCGGCCTGGGACTCTGTTACTTGAGGTGTCAAGTGTCAGCGCTGTCCTTCCTCTTCCAGCATCCCCTGGTCCTCCTGGGCCTGTCAAGACCTGCTTCCACGGTACCGTCTGGGAACTACATACTGCGCTCTCGGCGCTCCAATCTTTCCCTTGGAGCCGTTACAGAAGTTCTCCCTACTCCTTCTGTCCTGTACAGTTGTGTTTCTGTTGCCATCGTGTCTCTGACGGGTGTCGGAATGGCGGCCCTTCTTGTTCCGAGCCTTCTGTCCTTTTCCAGGACAGGGCTGTTTCTCCACCCCGTCCCTTTCTTCCTTCTGAAGGTGGTATCTGCCTTCATCTCAACGAGGCTATCGTCCTCCCCTTTCAGTCTCCGGGAACAGACTCTTCACCAATTGGACGTTGTTTGGGCCTTGTAGTTCTACTTGGAGATCTCCGACTCTTGTCGGCGTTCGGTCTCTTGTGTTTCCAGGAGGTCCGCGCAACGGTTTGACGGTGCCCAGGGTGGCTTTCCTCCGCTTCATCAGAATGGCTATTTTGAGGTTACCGCACCAAGGGCAGGGGTCTGCCTTTGGTGTCACCGTTCATTTCACCAGAGCGGTCGGTGGCTTCGGCCATGCAATTGTGCATGGCGGCGATTGGTCTTCATTGCAAGCCTTACCAAGTTCTACAGGGTGCATACTCGGGCTTCAGCGGATGCTGCCTTAGGCCGTCTGGGTTTGCAGGTGGCGGTTCCTTGATTCCTTCGGGCGCTTTGCCTTGGAGCTGCGGTCCCTCCCCTCTTGGACTGCTTTCAAACGTCCCAAGGTCTCCTGTGTCCCCCAAGGAAAATGGGTGAGAAAACGAGATTTTACCACCCATTTTACCAGTAAAATCTTTCTCGCTCTTCCTTGGGGGACACAGCACCCACCCATTCATTGTTTTATTCTACACGGTTTTGGTTTACCCCGTTGGGTACTTGGCTTCTTGGTGCCACTGGTTGGACATTGCCTTTTCTTACTATTTGGACACGCAACTGGCAGTCTCTCTCTCCAGGCTGAGGGTATAGCTGTGGAGGAGGGGATAACAGTTTTCACTTAGTGTCACGCCTCCTAGGGAGCTGAGCTTATACCCAAGGTCTCCTGTGTCCCCAAGGAAGAGCGAGAAATAGATTTTACTGGTAAGTTATACAAAAATATCGTTTTTTAGCTCAAAATAAGTACAGTGCACTAATAAAAATTGCCCCAAAAGGTGTACATAGTCTTTAAAGGAAATGTGTCATCAGAAAATGATCTATTGTTGAAGGCTTGTTTCACACTTGCGTTGTGGCATTCCGGTTTTGAGATCCGGCAGAGGATCTCAAAAACGGGCCAAAATGGTTCCGTTATGTCCCCGTTCGTTGTCAATGGGGACAAACAGCAGGATGCATTCCGTTTTGACCAGACACAAAACTGCTGCAAGCTGCGGTTTCGTGACCAGTCTACAAAATTGAACAAACTAGATCCAGCGGCAAAATCGGTGTAAGGCTACTTTCACACTGGCTTTGGCTTTCAATTTGTGAGATCCGTTCAGGGCTCTCACAAGCGGTCCAAAATGGATCAGTTTTTGCCCAAATGGAAAAGGATCCGCTCAGAATGCATCAGTTTGCCTCCGATCAGTCTCCATTCTGCTCTGGAGGCGGACACCAAAACACTGCTTGCAGCGTTTTTCTGTCCGTCCTGGCATGCAGAGCCAAACGGATCCATTCTGACACACAATGTAAGTCAATGGGGACGGATCAATTTTCTCTGGCACAACAGAAAACTGATCTGTCCTCCAATCCCTCCATTGACTTTCAATGGTGTTCAAGACTGATCTGTCTTGGCTATGTTAAAGATAATACAAACGGATCCGTTCTGAACGGATGCAGATGGTTGTATTATCTGAATGGATCCGTCCATGACTGATCCTCACAAAACGCAAGTGTGAAAGTAGCCTAAGTCAATGATGCCAGCTCCGTGTTTTATTTTAAATTTTTTCTGTATCTGAAAAAAAAAAAAAAACACGGACCAGTCACCCATTGATTTAAAATGATTTTAGTGTCTGATCCGGTTTCGAACAACCACATCCTAAAGGAACGGATGCATCCAGATGTGTTAACATCAAACAGAACCTGCTGGAAGTGGAACTGTGAAACAGACCATAATAATGTTTTTATGTTAAACATGAGAATTTTTTGGGTGATGTTGTTTTTAATTTTCCACATCCATATTAACCACTTGCCAACCACCCGTTGACTATATACTTTCGGGCAGTCAGCAAGCATCTCTACATGTTTTTAAGTGTCTGTGCAGAGACGGCGGGTCATTGACAGCATAGCTCCCCTTAGGCAAGGCAGGTATGGTTTTTAATCTGCACAGTGTATACAGATCAGGAAGAAGCAATGCACCTTCTGGAACAGACTATCAGAGTTTGTGCCACATACAGATGTAGCCGAGCTAAACTTAGAGGACCTTTCATGGGTCCAAACATTATAAACTAAGTATCAGGATACGTAGGGCATAGTGCAGGGATCTAACTGCACTCACAATTTTTTGTGGGCGCAACTCCGTTTGCCCGCTGTGCCCCCCGTTGTATTCTCCCGCCTGGTATACTAATTTTAGCATCGGAACATTGAGGAGGAGACTGAGTCTTTCTCTGTGGGCGTCTCCTTCTCCCCTGGCTGTGACGCTCTCCGCTCCTCATTGTTTTGATGCTAAAATTTGCATACCAGGTGGGAGAATACAGCGGGCGAACGGAGCGGCGCCCAGAAAAAATAGTGAGTGCAGTTAGATCTCTGCACTATGCCCTACGTATCCTGATACTTAGTTTATAATGTTTGGACCAATGAAAGGTCCTCTTTAATGGTAACGCATTAAGTAAACAATGTTAATTTTTCAATGGCTTTTGTCACAAGAGATGCTAGGGAGGCTAGTCCCCATTGCGGCCTGCTATTGGCACTGCTGATCATTGTTTCTGGGCAGCAGATTGTGCCGTCTAAACTGCGATCTGCTGCCCAGATACTGATTCTGTATGAGGACGATGGATCGCAATCGCAATAGCAATCCCTCGTCCTCATACTGTGAAGGAGATCACTGCATGTAAATTCTTTGGTCTCCTTCACTGAACAATCAGGCAATGCTTCCTTCCCGATAATTGGCTGTAACATTGTGCAGTGTAAGGCTACTTTCACACCTGCGTTCAGGTGTCCGCTCGTGAGCTCCGTTTGAAGGGGCTCACAAGCGGCCCTGAACGCAGCCGTCTGGCCCTAATGCATTCTCAGTGGAGGCGGATCCACTGAGAATGCATCCGTGTGCCAGCGCTCAGCCTCCGCTCCGCTCAGTGAGCGGACACCTGAACGCTGCAAGCAGCGTTCGGGTGTCCGCCTGGCCGTGCGGAGGCGAGCGGATCCATTCCGACTTACAATGTAAGTCAATGGGGACGGATCCGCTTGAAGATGACACCATATGGCTCAATCTTCAAGCGGATCCGTCCCCCATGGATTTTCAATGTAAAGTCTGAACGGATCCGCTCAGGCTACTTTCACACTTAGAAAAATTTTCTAAGTTATAATGCAGACGGATCTGTTCTGAACAGAGCCACCGTCTGCATTAATATGAGCGGATCCGTTCAGAACGGATCCGATCGAACGCTAGTGTGAAAGTAGCCTAAACCTGCCTTTAGCCTAATAGGCGTTACTTCTTGGTCTGTACAGATCACTTTACTGCAGTTATCTGCTTTGTTCAGGATCCTCCATATAGTACATAGACCTTCATAGGGTGAAGTCATCATTGGTGTGCATACCTGAATCATTGTTTCCGGGCAGCAGATCCTGCTCCCTAAAAGACAATCTGCTGTTAATCCATCAGGACGTGCAATGACTGTAGCCATTTATCGTCCCCATACAGCTCTTAACCTCCACTGACGAGCAGGGAATTATCTGGAAGGAGTGAATCCTTCCCGATAATTGCCTGCTTGTTGGGTATATGTAAATGTGCCTTTAAAAACACCTCAGGCAAGATGGCAGTCCCCATCAAAATATAAAAAAAAAGTTTTTTTTTTTTTAAAGAATTAATTTGCATTTTATTGCATGAATTTTATTTTTATTTTATTCACTTTCTTTATTTAAAGATCAATATTAACAATCAATTTAAAAAAAGAAACCATATAAATCTTTAAACTTTTACAAAGTCCCCACCCAATCTCCCCCCCCCCCCCCCCCCCCCAATATAACCAAACAGAGGAGAGATGGAGAAGGCTGGAGAAAACGGGGAAGCTCTAGGGATTCCAATCTCCCTAGATTCTAAACCATTTTATCTCCTACTTTCTTTGCTTGTACAATATATATATATATATATATATATATATATATATATATATATATATATATATATATATATATATATATATATATATATATATATATATGCGCAAACCAAAAACGAGCTACCAGGAACATTATCTTAAACAGAAGATTTTTTTTTTTTATATTGCTGACAGGCCACCTTGGCGAGATCCCCTAATACCCAACATTCAGCGGTAAAAGGAATCCGCACCTTCAATTTTCTCTCTATGTATGGTCTCATGGATGGTCTCCCAATATTGTTTCAGCTCTACACAGAACCAAAACATATGCAAATAGTCCGCATCAGGAATACCACACCTAGGGCAGATGGAATCGCTCCTAATGCCACATCTCTTAAGCCAAGTGGGTGTGACGTAAAGTCTATGTAGAATATTAAACTGCACCACAACGTGATTAAAATTGTGTGACACCACTTTTAAATCCTGAACTACCTTTTCCTGATCACCCAGATGAGTCATTAAACATTCATCTTTTCAAGCCCTCTGTTCAGTAGAACAAATATCTACAAATCGTGCTGTAATTAATTAAATTTTTATACAATTGGAAAATCTTCATCCTTTGCTCCAAATTCCCTATCAAATCGTTAAATTGAGTAGAAATGTGTATTTCAAGCCTATTTCTTATTTATTTTTTAATACTTAAGATCGGCACTTTTAACTGTAAGTAACGAAACCATAAAAGTTTGTGATTTTTTTCTCTGTGTAATAGTATCGTGAATGGAACTATATCCCCATTATCCACTACCTGTGTCACATGAAATATAATTTTTTTTCCAATATAAATCCCTACCTAATTCAAGTAAAGTTGGAAATTGCTTAATATGCCAGAGGGGGGGTACACCCCAATGAACCCTTCACTCCAAACCAAAGTCTAATAGAATACGAAAAAAAACGATTTAAGAAAAAGATGTTACGATCCCTCGTTAACTAGCAGAAGAAATTTCGGTGACCCATTCACTTTAAAAGGGATGTGGAAATTTTAAAGCTATCCTCTATCCCCTGGGTAGGAGATAACTGATTAGTGGAGGTGTGACCTCCTTCCCACTCTGATCCTGAGAATGGGGGTCCCTTACCGCCGTTCTGGTAGAGTGGCAGGTGGAGCTTGCGCCCTGCTAGTCCATTAATTCTGCATGGGACTGCTGAAAATAGGGGAACAATGTACTTGGCTATCTGGCAGTCCAATGAAGAATGAGTGGAGAGGCAGGGCATATGCCCTATGTTGCTGCTCCATCAGAACATGGGAACAGGACTTCTGTTTTTGGGATCGTAGGGGTCCCACCAGTTGATCTCCTATTTTGTGAAAAGTTTGTATCCAGATAAAAAATGTAACTGTAATAACCACACACACTTTGTTTTAAGTACATGGATATTTTAAAGCTATAACTTTTTTCTTGTTTGGTTATGTATTTATTTTTATTTCTCTATTCCATAATGGTAATTTTGATTACCGTATTTTTCTCCTTTTAAGATGCACCGGACCATAAGACGCACATAGGTTTTAGAGGAGGGCAATAAGAAAAAGATATTTTTCGTTACACCTCAGGTCAGACCACCAGTCAGTCCCCCAATGTTAATCAGACCTCAGATGACAGCCCCAATCAGACACCCAATGTTAATAAGACCTCAGATTAGGCTCCCAATCAGACCTCAGCTCAGACTCCAATGTGAATGACCCTCAATCGACCTCAGATAAGAGCCCCATGCCTCTCATCAGCCCCCAAATCAGCCACCATTGCCTTCCCCCCCCTCCCCCCACAATAGCCCCCATTGGCATATTTCAGTCTCCATAACCATATTTCAGCTCCCATTGCCTTATTTCAGCCTCCATTGCCATGCCCTTTCATCAGACACAAAACAAAAAAAATACTTGCCTCTCCTCCACCCAGACGCCGCCGCTCCTCTCCTCAAGCGCGATCTTCTTCCTCCTGCCTCCGGCTGTGCTGTGAACTGGCGTGCACAGCGTGAGGTCAGAGCGCCCTCACACTGTGCACAGCTGACAGCGGAAGACCAGGAAGCGGTGAGTACAGAGCCTTCACTGCTTCCCGGTCCTCCGGTACTAATGAGCGCTTTCCATTCATTGGGACTGTAGCATGAAGCAGCACTGCAGCTTACTGATCTCTATACACAGTGCTCGTAGCGTGCCGGGGATGGCAGGAACGGTAACAAACCCTGCTGTCCCTGACCAGGGGCTCCACACTTCCGCTTTAAAACATCTTTGCAGAGATAAATGCTGACCACACAGATATATAGTCAATATATAGATATGCAGGTATATACTCAGTGGCTAGTTGGCAAGGGGGTTAATATATGCCCTCTTGCTTTTCAGATAAATGTCCTCTAACTATCTAATGTGTATAGAGTCATGGGAAATGAGAATTGGGTGTGTTGGTTTTCTACATGCCTGGAGTGGAAAAGATGCTCTATAGACACGTCAGGAGTTAGTAACAGGTCCTCAGGGTGATTGCAGGAAGTGGATTTTAGCTTCATTCCCCATTGAAGTCAATGGCGAAGGGCTAAAATAGCTAGCGTATTTGTACATTTCTGATCCCTTTTTTTTTTTTTCTTTCTTTTATTACATGGCACTTTACTGAGAGAGTAGTGGATGCATGGAATAGCCTTCCTGCAGAAGTGGTAGCTGCAAATACAGTGAAGGAGTTTAAGCATGCATGGGATAGGCATAAGGCCATCCTTCATATAAGATAGGGCCAGGGGCTATCCATAGGATTCAGATATATTGGGCAGACTAGATGGGCCAAATGGTTCTTATCTGCTGACACATTCTATGTTTCTATGGCAGATTTTTGCCATCACAAGGTTTCCTCTAGTTTAGTTTCTTTATTTGCCTGATGTTCTGGGGACCTGGAGTTGATTTTGTGTCTAGGTTGGAACTTACCCTTGTTTTCTGGTGTTCATCTCTCTGCAGTCATTCAGTTTACCGTGTGTGTATGCATAGTGTATAGAGATGCCAAGGTATTATTTGAAATGGTAGAACAACTCAGTTATAATAAATGGATCCTTTGAAAGTTGTACGTCTGACACAGTGCAGGGATACTAGGGTCCTATGGTGTTGTTCCTCCTGTGTATTAGCATGTTTTTCTGATTATACAGATTTGTACCTTTTTTTTTTTTGATTGTTTATCTAACTTGTTTTTCATTACAGTCCTATGGAAGTTATGCCTTCCAAACCTGCCAGGAGGAATAAGGAGCAAAGGCCTCGGTACCTTCTCACTGATCTCCCATTGCCTCCTGAACTACCAGGGGGGGATCCATCTCCTCCAGAATCTCCAGAGCCAAAAGTGGAAACACCTCCTCAGCAACCCTTAAAGAAGAGACCAAAGTAAGTTTGTACTTTTCGTAAAGCTTTTATATTGAGCTACTGGGAAGTGTCTCCACTTTATTATTTATTTCCATCACACAAGTTGATGGCATTTGCCAGTATACACTATCTCTTTGGCTGAGTTTCCATAAAGCAAATGCAATTCGGCAGTTGCAAACCCATTCTGCGAACAGTGACTGCATAGATTTGCAGACTAACCCCTTAACAACCACCCGCTGTCTTTTGATGGCAGGCGGTATAGATCCTCAGTCTGCAGTGATGTCTTTTGGGGTTGCTGCAGTTAAGGGGGTTAAACAGGTTCTTCAGATTTCTTACTGATCTCTCCAGAGGTGAACGGGGCTTAGCCGCTTCCAGGCTATTGATACTAGTCGTGACGTTACAGGGCCTGCGGGAAACAACGAGAAGGCCGCGGCGCTACTGCTAGTGCTGCTGTCTTCTCAAACAGCTAATCTGCAGGGGTCCCGGGTGTCGGTTCCCCCACTGATCAGATGCTGATGATATATGTAGGGGTTAGATCATCAGTATGAAAAAGCTGCAGAACCCCTTTAAGGGCTGCTGGACTGCTCCTCATTAAGAATCCGCTGTTAATACCAGCCTGGGTTCTTGGTGTAGGCTCCTGCTTCACAGGGTAGGCCTTCTGTATTAGAATCCTGGACAACCCTTCAATTATATCTTGAAATTTATTCAGAGAATATGAAAATGCTCTTTTTATATCTTTGGATCAAAAAATATAGAATCATGTGGTAAATATGTTCTGCAGAATATAAATTATAACTGTAGGTATTCTGAATGTTATCTGTGTATCTGACTAGTCGTCTTTAAAAATGAGAGCTAATTGGTCAATTATGAATGAGGAGGGAACGGATTGTTATTGTTTGTATATCGTCAGGTTACAAATTGTTTGCTCGTTTGTTGGTTGAACAACACATTTACAGTGGTAACTATCGGGAATGAGCATTCGTTCACGATTATTGGCTTGATGATCTGCATTTATAATGCGTCTTATACTTGTGTGTCAGAATTTGCTGTCCCCGTTATGGCGAAAGGAAGCAGAAAGAAATTGATTGGGGTAAGCGCTGCGTGGACAAGTTTGACATTATTGGCATCATTGGAGAAGGAACCTATGGCCAAGTGTACAAAGCCAAGGACAAGGACACTGGTAAGAAATCTGTAGTTATATCCAGAAATTATATAGAGCCACCTAGTAGTATTTTGCTGAATATTTTGCATTTTGTTTGGACTGTTGTCTTATTGTGTCCTTATTAAATGTGAGAAAAGTACACAGAAACCCGCAGTTAGAAGACACTTTGTAGATTGCCTGGAACAGTGTAAAAATATAGGCACGTGCAGATTGTTGTGCATCTCAGGTCTCTAGGCCATTTTTGTCAGTTATGTCATATGCCCAAAATGTGGCCCTGAGGATCCATGTGAAGACATGGACAGAATATCCTTGCAGCTTCTTGTTTGTGAATTTACACAGTTGCTTTCCTGTGTCATCTGCAGATTAACCCCGGCACAACTTCGGCTCATCAGAGCCAATACATTCTAATACTGTACGGAGCTCCTGCTCCGTACAGTATTAGAACAAAGTTTTAAGCGAATCGACTTCGCATGTTTCATCTAAAGTCTATTCTGTCATCCCTATCAGAAGTATTGTAGCTAGAAATCCAGTGAAAATGATCTTCTGATATGTCATGGGTTCATGTAAGAAGTTTACATTGATGAAATCTCAGATCTACACTGATTTCCAGAATAAAAGGTGTATGTAAAGCGCTTAGGATATGTTCACATGGTGTTTTTTACCATGGCAAAAGATGCCTAAAGGGAATCTGTCACCAGTTTTATGCTGTTCTGAGTCCCAACAGCTCCATTTCATGCTAATAAGTCCTGATATTCATGAGCTCCCGGCTCTCCCCACTCCTGATGCTGATTGGCAGGCGGGCGATGAGAGCTTGAATCACATGTACATCCGGACTCATCCGCATGTGCTGGAGCGGTTTTAATGAGATTTTAGCAAAACTATTTCCATTCTTGCCGCAGTTTCCACGAGGAAACATCATCCGGTGTCCGTACGCAGATTAGCCTCATTATATTGCTAAAACCTACTTGCAGATCTGCACCATGCAAACTGCAAAACCACTGCCGAAATCCAAAGGGTCAGCCTCTATTTTTTTTTTTTTTTTTTTTGTGGATTCCACATAACATACATGTTGGGTTTTTCCAGCGTGTATTTTGGCGGTGTGAACATGGCACTTGAGGAGAATCTGGAGATATAAGATGCAGTAATCTAGCATCTTTTGCCTTCAGCTTTTGGGAATAGTACCTCCCCCTCCCCCTTTTGTTTTGTTTAGTAAGATTGTCAGTTGATGGTTTTATATGTGAATGATTTGTTAACTGTTTTAACTCTCTCTAATATTACTCTGCTAGGAGAACTTGTTGCCTTAAAGAAAGTGCGTCTTGATAATGAAAAAGAAGGCTTCCCAATTACTGCAATCCGAGAAATTAAAATCCTTCGACAACTTATCCACAGAAGTGTTGTGAACATGAAGGAGATAGTCACCGATAAGCAGGATGCCCTGGACTTTAAGAAAGACAGAGGTGACTGCAAAAAGGATGGCAGATGTTGTTATCACTTAAAAATGACCTATTCTAACGCAGCATATTTTCCCTGTTTTAGGTGCCTTTTACTTGGTCTTTGAATATATGGATCATGATCTTATGGGGCTGCTGGAATCTGGTCTGGTACAGTTCTCTGAAGACCATATAAAATCTTTTATGAAGCAGTTAATGGAAGGACTTGATTACTGTCACAAGAAAAATTTCCTGCATAGAGACATCAAGTGCTCCAACATTTTATTGAACAACAGGTAACAGGTTGAGCGTTTTCCTTCTTTGCCATCCCTGTTTCAGAAAACAAAACCCTCATGTTATGTTCTCTTTGTAGTGGGCAGATAAAGCTGGCTGATTTTGGACTGGCACGGTTATATAATTCAGAAGAAAGGTAAGTGACATGGTCTATAGTATTTCAAGTGCAGTTTTATTGACGTGTGTATTCTTATGCGTCAGGTTCCCTGCAGTTATTGCTCACTCTGGCAATCAGTCCTCCATTTGCACAAACCCTGTTAGGACATATGGTTATCTTAATGGAGGGTCACCCACTCAAAATCAACCTCTATTAGCCACATGGGAAAGCCCATGCAAAGAGCAGCTCTTGCATTATGGTCCCTTGTATGACAATGTATTTCTTCGTATTCATTTTAATGGGTGCAGCATAATGTGTGACTACTGGGCTGTCACTGTGGTTTACAGCAGCAGACCCCTCACCAACCCACTGATTAGTGCAGGGGTGTCAAACTCATATTCATCGGGGGCCGCATCAGCAGTTTGGTCACCCTCAAAGGGCCGGTTGTATCAGACTTATGGGGGATCTGTGGGTGACACTTATGGGCGGGGGATCTGTGGGTGACACTTATGGGGGGGGGGGGGGGGGAATCTGTGGGTGACACATATATAGCATCTTATGCTATGTGTCATCCACAGATCCCCTCCATAAGTGTCCCTGTAGTGAATGACCCTCAATACACGGGCTAGGGGCCGGCATCTGCTTTTATAATGACAGCGGGGCCCATGCAGTGACTGTATTCTACTACACGGGCCCCGCTCACTGTATAATCGTATCTCTAATAGTTAATGGTTACCGTATGTATATAATCGCATAAGGAGCGCTGTGTATTACCGGTACTTACAACTACAAGCGCTCGCCGAGAGGAGGGAGGAGGCAGGCCGGGAGGACAGGCGCTGGCAGCGTGAGTCATACGTCATGCGCCCAGCCTGCCTCCTCCCTCCTCTCGGCGAGCGCTTGTAGTTGTAAGTACCGGTAATACACAGCGCTCCTTATGCGATTTATTATCACTTCCTGCAGGGGCCGCCTGCAGGAAGTGATAATAAAAGGTGAAGGCTGGCGGCCGGCGGCGGCTACGTGGGCCACATGACGAGGTCTGGCGGGCCGGATTTGGCCCGCGGGCCTTGTGTTTGACACCCGTGGATTAGTGGGACAAAGGGTTGTACTGCTAATATGATGCTCGGTACAGGGGTGAGGACCCCCGCACAGCGCTTGTCATTAGCAGCCTGGGGAACTGTGAAAATAGTAACTCTGCCAACTGTAGTAATAGCTGACAATTAATAAGAATGAAGTGCTCCTGGATAATTTACTAAACCTGGTATGTCCTTTTCTTTCTAGCCGTCCATACACAAATAAAGTGATAACTCTCTGGTACCGACCTCCGGAGCTGCTGCTGGGAGAGGAAAGGTACACCCCTGCCATCGATGTGTGGAGTTGTGGGTAAGATAACGTCACTAAATGTCTACAAACTGTGTTATTCAAAATGTATAACCCTTTAAGATTCAGAGTTTTCATTTGTGTGTGTTTTTTTTTTAATTTTATTTGTATTTTATTTTATTTTTTCCCTTTTCCTCCCCCCAGCTGTATCTTGGGTGAACTCTTTACAAAGAAACCAATATTTCAGGCTAATCAGGAATTGGCTCAACTTGAACTAATCAGGTAGTTGTTTTTTTTTTTTTTTTTTCTCTTATGTACCTATTGCATGCGCAGCAGAACAGTATTGCGTCTTAGAAGAAATAAATGTTATTAAAGGAAAATACACTTATTTCAGTGTAAACTCCTGTTCAGAAGAAAAGTATAGAGCTGCATTAAGCTGTCAGATGCCCATAGCAAAATGACTCATCCTTCCTTCAGATTGTTCAGTTTGTTCTACTTTGCTGCTCTCTTAATGTTGGATTTGTTCCAGTGTAGGAGCATAATCTATTTTGTGTGGGTGTAGGCCAGTCAGACTTTTATGTAAATGTCAGAAATTGCCCAGTGAAGTAAAGATGGCGATCCACTCAGTAGCTGTCCAATAGCTTGTCGTTGGAAGAAAAGTCCTTTTACACTGCCAAATTGTTGGGGGCGAACGTTTCTTCCCGATACTCTGCCCATGTAAAGGTGCTGCCGATCACTCGAAGAACGGGCGTTCATGAGGACACCTAAATCACTGTTTACACACTGCTGCCCAAAAAAACAATAACTCTTTATGGATTGTTGCATATAAATATAGCTTTCTCCTTCACTGACGAGCAAACAGTTGTTGGGAAGAAACGCTTGCCTTCTCCATCAGGCCATGTAAACTGGGCTTAAGCCACTACCAGACAGGTAGTGGGTTGTGTTCCCTGAGAACAAAAAGATCAGGTGTTAAAATTCAACATGCCCAGATGATGATGGGGAGAGTTGAGAGGCCACAATACACATAAAGTAGTCAACTGGTCCCATCAAAATCAGCAGGTTTGGCTGATGTGTCTTATGTGTATGGGGGCCTTTAAGATGGCTATAGACTGAGACACCTTTTTTTCCCTGTTGCACAATAAATGTGACATTTTAGGTCTCTAATACGCTACATGTCAGGGATTTGCAAAAAAAAAATTCACTATTTGTAGTACAAAAGGTGACACTTGCAGACCTTACTGTAGATTTGCTGTGAGCTTGCAGCAAAATCTGTGACTGGATGCAATCTGGTGTACTTTCTCATATCCGTTTTGGCATTCCGAGCTCTGGCAGAGGATCTCAAAACAGTTCCGTTTTGTTACTATGCATTCAAATTGGAAAGAGATCTGCTCAGGATGCCTTCCGTTCGTCAGCATTCGGTTTTGTGACTGGACACAAAACTGCTGCAAGCTGTGGTTTTGTCTGGTTATCGAAACAGAAGAAACCGTAACCGTCACTAAAAACAATGTAAGTCAATAGTGAAGGATCAGTTTTTTTTTTTAATGATCTTAAAACACTTATCTGTCACCCATTGACTTTCAATGTATTTAGTGATAGATCCTGTTTGTTTTCTCTTAATTTCAAACAACCGCAACGGATGCATACTGTTTTCTAATCATAAGGAACCGTTTTGATCAGGTTTTGAGATTCTCTGCTAGATCTCAAAACCAGGAACCAAAGCACAGATGTAAAAGTAGCCTTACAGTACCTGAGGTTTAATTTTGCAATGGTATCGTTGGGTTTGTCTCAGCAGGGAACCCTACAAATGGCTTGTTTGAAGGGTACAGTGGGCTCTTTGAAGCACCAAGCCTCTTACTGCTGCCCAAATTCTTATGTCATTCTTAGTGATCGGTGAGAGTATCAGTTCACAGATCCTCAAACCCAGTACATCTCATAACGTCTTGGTAGATATATTAACCACTTCAGCCCCGCTAGGTGAAACCCCCTTCATGACCAGAGCACTTTTCTCGCCCATTTTCCTTGGGGGACACAGACCTTGGGTATAGCTCAGCTCCCTAGGAGGCGTGACACTAAGTAAAACTGTTAAGCCCCTCCTCCATCAGCTATACCCTCAGCCTGGAGATAGAGGCTACCAGTTTTAGCTTAGTGTCCAAGGAGGCAAGACACTCCCTGCTACTGCAGGGCTGTTTTCTCCTTGTTATTTTTACTTTTTCTTCTAATTTTGTTATTTTATTTTTTCTTAGGGATACCAGAGACGCATTAGACCTCTCTGCTCTCCCGGGGTTGAGCTGCGCCAGTGCCAACTTATCTGCACTGCTGCCTCCCCCACAGAAGCAATAGGAGGATCTGGGCAGCAATGGCTCCCCTACATCCCGCCAGCTAGGGGGTCGCCAAGCCCCTCTTCCAGCTTCCTGCCACTGCGGTGCCAGTGGCTGAAGGGGCGACCCTGCTGGAAAGGACTGAGGGTGAAGACGTCGGACGGTGAGATGGCTATTCCAGCCCATACCCCGTCCCTATCTGCAGCATCTACCCCTCTGGGTAAGGGGGGCACCCGTGGTCGCTCATTCTGAGCGCTCATCTGCAGGACAATGCAGCACAGCAGCATCCTCAGCACCCCCACGCCGTTCCCCCCCCCCCCCCCCTCCCCCTCATTCGGGGCTGACTCCATTTTTCTCTTCTCTCTCTCCCCCTTCCCGCCGAGAACGGGGGGCGGGGCTTAGCGGGCCCGGCGGGGGGCGGGGCTTATGCGCGCGTCATTTTGGGGGCGGAGCTACGTTCTCCTTCACAGGAGACATTTCAAGCGCTGGAGGGGGCGGAGCTTGTTCCCCGTGCTTTCTGCTGAGGTTTCCCGCGCTTCCTCACTCCTGACAGGAAGCTGGGACACGGTGGGGGACTCTAACCTCCTGTGTACATCGCTCGGCTTCTGTGGGCGCTCTCTGCTGCTCTCTGCTGCTCACTGCTGTTCACTGCTTCTCTGCTGCTGCTGATCTGGGCCATCTCCTGACGTTCTTCTGAGGCACTGGTAGGACAGTTAACCCTCCTGGTCATAGCTGCTATAACCCTTTGTGGTCTCTATATTAGAGTACAACCACACTTCAGCATGTCAGATCCCACAGGTGCCCCCAAACCCTGGTACCATGCCTGTACCGCCTGTAAGGAACTTTTTCCGCGTGGGCAATCTGAGCCGCATTGCCTTGCATGTCAGGCCCCGGTGCAGGGCCCGCTTCCCGCTACGCCCCCCGGTGCCTCTGAACCCCCTGACTGGGCTAGGTCTCTGTCTCAGGCGGTGGAAAGCCTTACACACGTAGTGGGCCGTCTCGTGGATAGACCGCCTCTCCCGCAGGCTGCCACAATCCCTGTCGCACCCGCTGGGACTACCGTTTCTGCCGCCCCCACTGGTTCCCTGCCTCCCAGCGAATCTTCCAGGGCCCGGCATACTCAGAAACGTTCAAGGGTTGAGCGCACATCTTCTCCAGATGCTTCGCTCTCTCCGCCATGCGTGCGAGCTCAGTCAAGTCTATCCTCTCAAAGGGATACGCTTTCTGAGGGAGAACTGGCGGATTCGGACGTGGACATGGACTCAGAGCTTCCGTCCAAATTGGCGTCCGCGGTGGGGCATCTTGTACCTTTCAGCTACACGATGACCCCCCCCAGCTCTGAACAGGCCGGCGTGTCCTTTCTCCGCCCCAAACAGGCCTCCAAGGTTTTTCCCATACACGCTGATTTTTCTTCTGTGGTATCCAAGGCTTGGACTCGGCCTAACGTCCGCTTTATTACACCCAAAAAGCTGGACATTTGTTATCCCTTTCCAGCGGATTCTGTGACCACGTGGACATCCCCGCCTAAGGTTGATCCTCCCGTGGCTCGCCTGTCCAAAAGCACTACTATTCCTGTACAGGACGGATCTTCCCTCCAGTCTGTTGAGGACCGTCGTACGGAATCCCTCTCCAAGGCCATATTTACTGCCTCTGGTTCGGCCCTTAGACCGGTCTTTGCCTCCGCCTGGGTTGGCAAAGCGGTCTCTGAATGGGGTTTGCAACTGGAACGGGAGTTAGGGTCGGACGTCCCTGTTCAGGACCTCCGTTCCTTAGCCCAACTAATTGTTCAGGCCGGAAAATTCGTCTGTGAGGCCTCCCTTGATGCGGGTGCCCTCATTGCCCGTTCCTCTGCCCTGGCAGTTTCTGTCAGGAGGGAACTCTGGCTGAAGGTTTGGGCGGCGGACGCCGCTTCCAAACGCTCTTTGGCCGGCCTACCATTCACGGGTTCCCGCCTGTTCGGAACCCGTCTGGACGAACTTATATCAGAGGCCACGGGTGGGAAGAGTACTCACCTCCCCCAGTCCAGGCCAATGGGCGCCCCCCGTGGTCGCGCTGGTTCGTCCCGTTTTTCGATCCTTTCGCAAGCCCACCGGGTCTAGACCCGCGGCCAGTTCTTCTTCCTCTGGCCCAGCCCAGGATAGACGCAAGAAGCCGTTTTTTCGGACGCAAACTACCTGGCGCAAGTCCCAGCCTGCACGGGCTCCCACAGGCCAGCAGCCCTCTGCCTGAAGGTGCGCCCCCACCCACCCGGGTGGGGGGCCGCCTTCTCCTATTCAGGAACGTATGGCGGGCCCACATCTCAGAAGCATGGGCGCCCGAGATTGTATCTTGCGGATACAAAATCGAATTTGCGTCCATTCCGCCAGACCGTTTCTTCCGATCCCGTCCTCCGCGAGATCCCGTACGAGTGGCCGCCTTCTTCGCGGCCATTCACTCTCTAATGGACAAGGGTGTCGTCGCCCCCGTGCCTCCGACGGAAAGGTTCAGGGGGTTCTACTCGAACCTCTTTGTGGTTCCCAAGAAGGAAGGCTCAGTGCGTCCGATCTTGGACCTAAAACGCCTGAACCGTTTTCTCCGACTGCAGAGATTCCGGATGGAGTCTCTCAGGTCCGCAGTGGCCTCCCTGGAAAGAGGGGATTTCATGGCCTCAATCGACATTCAGGATGCATACCTCCACGTTCCGGTTGCTCCATGTCATCACCGCTTCCTGCGCTTTGCGGTGGGGGACGATCACTTCCAATTCGTCGCCCTTCCCTTTGGTCTGGCGACGGCTCCTCGAGTGTTCACCAAGGTCCTGGCCCCTGTCTTGGCCCTTCTACGTTCAAGAAGTGTTTTTCTTCTCCCATACTTGGACGACATCCTGGTCAAGGCACCCTCCTTCTCTCAGACATCCCGCAGTGTGGAACTCACTCTGGAGACCCTGACGCGGTTCGGTTGGATTATCAACCACCCCAAATCTTCCCTTACCCCCTCCAGACGGCTGATCTTCCTGGGGATGCTCCTGGATACAGAGTTGGCGGAGGTCCGCCTTCCGTCGGACAAGCGTCTGGCCCTTCGCGGGTCGGTTCGCAGTCTCCTCCGTCATCACCGCCCTTCCCTCAGATCCAGCATGCGGTTGTTGGGAAAGATGGTTGCCTGTTTCGAAGCGGTGCCGTTCGCACAATTCCGATCCCGCACCTTTCAGAGGGCAATTCTGTCGGCCTGGGACAAATCACCGAGGAGTCTGGACAGGACCTTTCTTCTGCCTCCCCTGGCTCGGGCTTCCCTCGGCTGGTGGTTGCATATCCCTCTAAGGGGGAAGTCCTTCCTTCCACTGAACTGGCTGGTGATTACCACAGATGCCAGCTTACGGGGGTGGGGGGGGGGGGTTTCCCTCCCCGGTCCGTCCAGGGCGTTTGGTCTCTATCGGAGTCCAGACTTCCAATCAATATTCTGGAACTGAGGGCGATTTCTTCTGTCCCTCAGACACTAGACCCATCTGCTGAGGGGCCACCCTGTTCGGATCCAATCGGACAATGCCACGGCTGTGGCATACATAAACCATCAGGGAGGCACTCGCAGCGATGCAAGAGGTGACCCTCATTCTCCTCTGGGCGGAGACGCACGTGCCGGCCTTATCTGCGATTTACATCCCGGGGGTGGACAACTGGGCGGCGGATTTCCTCAGCCGGTCCACCATCGACCCGGGAGAATGGTCCCTGCACCCAGAGGTGTTCGAAGCCCTTTGTCTTCGCTGGGGTCGCCCCGACGTGGACCTCATGGCCTCCAAATTCAACCACAAGGTCCCCCTATACCTGGCCAGGGCACGGGACCCGAAGGCATACGGCGCCGACGCGCTCGTCCTTCCGTGGCGCGAATTCTCCCTTCTGTACGTCTTTCCTCCTTTACCCCTCCTGCCACGGGTTCATCGGAGGATCGCGGCAGAGGGCGTTCCCGCGATTCTAATCGCCCCGGATTGGCCCCGCCGGTCTTTGTACGCCGACCTAATGTTGCTGTTGGCAGACGCACCGTGGCCACTGCCCTCCAGGGAAGACCTTCTCTCTCAGGGACCGATCTTCCACGAGCATTTAGGCTCGCTACGTTTGACGGCGTGGCTATTGAGACCGCCGTCTTAACGCGACGGGGTTTCTCCGCGGACGTAGTCCGCACCATGATCCGGGCTCGTAAGCCCGTATCCTCTAGGATCTACTATCGGGTTTGGAGGTCCTATCTGGGGTTCTGTGAGTCCCGGAGCATCCCACCTCTCCGGTTTTCTCTTCCCACAATCCTGTCCTTCCTCCAGTCGGGTCTGGACCTGGGTCTGTGCCTCAGTTCTCTGAAGGGTCAGATTTCGGCGCTGTCTAATTCTTCTCCAGCGTCCCCTGGCCCCTCTAGGGCCAATTAAGACCTTTTTACAAGGGGTGGCTCACTCTGTTCCGCCGTACCGCCCTCCAGTTCCTTCCTGGGACCTGAATGTGGTGCTCTCGTCGCTCCAATCAGCCCCCTTCGAGCCTTTACGGGAGGTCTCCCTTCGCCTTCTGTCCTGCAAGGTCATCTTTCTTGTGGCCGTCACGTCTCTCCGACGGGTGTCGGAGTTAGCGGCTCTTTCTTGCTCCGAACCTTTCCTGATCTTCCACCAGGATAAGGTTGTGCTTCGGCCTGTCCCGACTTTCCTGTCAAAGGTGGTCTCCGCCTTTCACATCAATGAGGACATCGTCCTTCCGTCGCTCTGTCCCTCTCCTTCCCACCCCAGAGAACGGGAACTGCACCGTCTGGATGTGGTCAAGGCGTTGAGGATTTACTTGGAGGTCACCGGGTCCTTTCGGCGCACGGACTCCCTGTTTGTGGTTCCGGAGGGTTCGCGCAAAGGGTTGGCGGTCTCCAAGGTGGCTATTGCCCGTTTCATTAAACTGGCGGTGTCTGAGGCTTATCGAGCCAAGGGCAGACCTCCGCCTTTCGGCGTCACTGCTCATTCCACCAGAGCAGTCGGAGCTTCCTGGGCGCAGAGGCATCGGGCCTCGGCTGAACAGTTGTGCAAAGCAGCCACTTGGTCCTCTCTGCACACTTTCACAAAGTTCTATAGGGTGCATACGCATGCATCAGCGGATGCTGCTTTGGGCCGCCTGGTTTTGCAGGCAGCGGTTTCCTGATGCTCTGGTGGTGTTCCGCCTTGGGTTTGTGGTCCCTCCCTTCTTGGACTGCTCTTGAACGTCCCAAGGTCTGTGTCCCCCAAGGAAAATGGGCGAGAAAAGGAGATTTTTGTATAACTTACCAGTTAAATCTCTTTCTCGCTCTTCCTTGGGGGACACAGCACCCACCCTTCTGTGTTTGGTTACAGGGTTATGGTCTGGCGCCCCGTTGGGTTGCTGGCTGGTTGTTTCCATTATTGGTTGTTATCCTTTCACTACTTGGACACGCAACTGGTAGCCTCTATCTCCAGGCTGAGGGTATAGCTGATGGAGGAGGGGCTTAACAGTTTTACTTAGTGTCACGCCTCCTAGGGAGCTGAGCTATACCCAAGGTCTGTGTCCCCCAAGGAAGAGCGAGAAAGAGATTTAACTGGTAAGTTATACAAAAATCTCCTTTTTACACTTCGGCACTACACTCCTTTCACCGTTTATCGCTCGGTCATGCAACTTACCACCCAAATGAATTTTACCTCCTTTTCTTCTCACTAATAGAGCTTTCATTTGGTGGTATTTTATTGCTGCTGACATTTTTACTTTTTTTGTTATTAATCAAAATGTAACGATTTTTTTGCAAAAAAATGACATTTTTCACTTTCAGCTGTAAAATTTTGCAAAAAAAAAAACGACATCCATATATAAATTTTTCGCCAAATTTATTGTTCTACATGTCTTTGATAAAAAAAAAATGTTTGGGCAAAAAAAAAAAAATGGTTTGGGTAAAAGTTATAGCATTTACAAACTATGGTACAAAAATGTGAATTTCTGCTTTTTGAAGCAGCTCTGACTTTCTGAGCACCTGTCATGATTCCTGAGGTTCTACAATGCCCAAACAGTAGAAAACCCCCACAAATGACCCCGTTTCGGAAAGTAGACACCCTAAGGTATTCGCTGATGGGCATAGTGAGTTCATAGAACTTTTTATTTTTTGTCACAAGTTAGCGGAAAATGATGATGATTTTATTTTTTTTATTTTTTCTTACAAAGTCTCATATTCCACTAACTTGCGACAAAAAATAAAAAATTCTAGGAACTCACCATGCCCCTCACAGAATACCTTGGGGTGTCTTCTTTCCAAAATGGGGTCACTTGTGGGGTAGTTATACTGCCCTGGCAATTTAGGGGCCCAAATGTATGAGAAGAACTTTGCAATCAAAATCTGTAAAAAAAATGACCGGTGAAATCCGAAAGGTGCACTTTGGAATATGTGCCCCTTTGCCCACCTTGGCATCAAAAAAGTGTCACACATCTGGTATCGCCGTACTCAGGAGAAGTTGGGGTATGTGTTTTGGGGTGTCATTTTACATATACCCATGGTGGGTGAGAGAAATATCTTGGCAAAAGACAACTTTTCCCATTTTTTTATACAAAGTTGGCATTTGACCAAGATATTTTTCTCACCCAGCATGGGTATATGTAAAATGACACCCCAAAACACATTCCCCAACTTCTCCTGAGTACGGCGATACCACATGTGTGACACTTTTTTGCAGCCTAGATGCGCAAAGGGGCCCAAATTCCTTTTAGGAGGGCATTTTTAGACATTTGGATCCCAGACTTCTTCTCACACTTTCGGGCCCCTAAAAAGCCAGGGCAGTATAAATACCCCACATGTGACCCCACTTTGGAAAGAAGACACCCCAAGGTATTCAATGAGGGGCATGGCGAGTTCCTAGAATTTTTTATTTTTTTTGCATAAGTTAGCGGATATTGATTTTTTTTTTTTTTTTTTTTCTCACAAAGTCTCACTTTCCGCTAACTTAGGACAAAAATTTCAATCTTTCATGGACTCAATATGCCCCTCACGGAATACCTTGGGGTGTCTTCTTTCCGAAATGGGGTCACATGTGGGGTATTTATACTGCCCTGGCTTTTTAGGGGCCCTAAAGCGTGAGAAGAAGTCTGGAATATAAATGTCTAAAAATCTTTATGCATTTGGATTCCGTGAGGGGTATGGTGCGTCCATGTGAGATTTTATTTTTTGACACAAGTTAGTAGAATATGAGACTTTGTAAGAAAAAACAAAAACAAAAACAAACAAAAAATTTCCGCTAACTTGTGCCAAAAAAAATGTCTGAATGGAGCCTTACCAGGGGGGGGTGATCAATGACAGGGGGGTGATCAATGACAGGGGGGTGATCAATGACAGGGGGGTGATCAATGACAGGGGGGTGATCACCCATATAGACTCCCTGATCACCCCCCTGTCATTGATCACCCCCCTGTAAGGCTCCATTCAGACGTCCGTATAATTTTTACGGATCCATGGATCGGATCCGCAAAACACATGCGGACATCTGAATGGAGCCTTACAGGGGGGTTATCAATGACAGGGGGTGATCAGGGTGATCACCCCCCTGTCAATGATCACCCCCCCCTGTAAGGCTCCATTCAGACATCCGCATGATTTTTTACGGATCCATGGATACATGGATCGGATCCACAAAACACATGCGGACGTCTGAATGGAGCCTTACAGGGGGGTTATCAATGACAGGGGGTGATCAGGGTGATCACCCCCCTGTCAATGATCACCCCCCCCTGTAAGGCTCCATTCAGACATCCGCATGATTTTTTACGGATCCATGGATCGGATCCACAAAACACATGCGGACGTCTGAATGGAGCCTTACAGGGGGGTTATCAATGACAGGGGGTGATCAGGGTGATCACCCCCCTGTCAATGATCACCCCCCCTGTCAGGCTCCATTCAGACATCCGCATGATTTTTTACGGATCCATGGATACATGGATCGGATCCACAAAACACATGCGGACGTCTGAATGGAGCCTTACAGGGGGGTTATCAATGACAGGGGGTGATCAGGGTGATCACCCCCCTGTCAATGATCACCCCCCCTGTAAGGCTCCATTCAGACATCCGCATGATTTTTTACGGATCCATGGATACATGGATCGGATCCACAAAACACATGCGGACGTCTGAATGGAGCCTTACAGGGGGGTTATCAATGACAGGGGGTGATCAGGGTGATCACCCCCCTGTCAATGATCACCCCCCCTGTAAGGCTCCATTCAGACATCCGCATGATTTTTTACGGATCCATGGATACATGGAACGGATCCACAAAACACATGCGGACGTCTGAATGGAGCCTTACAGGGGGGTTATCAATGACAGGGGGTGATCAGGGTGATCACCCCCCTGTCAATGATCACCCCCCCCTGTAAGGCTCCATTCAGACATCCGCATGATTTTTTACGGATCCATGGATACATGGATCGGATCCACAAAACACATGCGGACGTCTGAATGGAGCCTTACAGGGGGTGATCAATGACAGGGGGGTGATCAGGGAGTGTATATGGGTGATCACCCGCCTGTCATTGATCACCCCCTGTAACGCTCCATTCAGACGTCCGCATGTGTTTTGCGGATCCGATCCATGGATCCGTAAAAATCATGCGGATGTCTGAATGGAGCCTTACAGGGGGGTGATCAATGACAGGGGGTGATCAGGGAGTGTATATGGGTGATCACCCGCCTGTCATTGATCACCCCCTGTAACGCTCCATTCAGACGTCCGCATGTGTTTTGCGGATCCGATCCATGGATCCGTAAAAATCATGCGGACGTCTGAATGGAGCCTTACAGGGGGGTGATCAATGACAGGGGGTGATCAGGGAGTGTATATGGGTGATCACCCCCCTGTAAGGCTCCATTCAGACGTCCGTATGCTTTTTGCGGATCCGATCCATGTATCCGTGGATCCGTAAAAATCATGCGGACGTCTGAACGGAGCCTGACAGGGGGGTGATCAATGACAGGGGGTGATCAATGACAGGGGGGTGATCAATGACAGGGGGGTGATCAATGACAGGGGGGTGATCAATGACAGGGGGGTGATCAATGACAGGGGGGTGATCAATGACAGGGGGGTGATCAATGACAGGGGGGTGATCAATGACAGGGGGGTGATCAATGACAGGGGGGTGATCAATGACAGGGGGGTGATCAATGACAGGGGGGTGATCAATGACAGGGGGGTGATCAATGACAGGGGGGTGATCAATGACAGGGGGGTGATCAATGACAGGGGGGTGATCAATGACAGGGGGGTGATCAATGACAGGGGGGTGATCAATGACAGGGGGGTGATCAATGACAGGGGGGTGATCAATGACAGGGGGGTGATCAATGACAGGGGGGTGATCAGGGAGTTTATATAGGGTGATCATGGGTGATCAGGGGTTTATAAGGGGTTAATAAGTGACGGGGGGGGGGGGGGGTGTAGTGTGGTGTTTGGTGCGACTGTACTGAGCTACCTGAGTCCTCTGGTGGTCGATCCTAACAAAAGGGACCACCAGAGGACCAGGTAGGAGGTATATTAGACGCTGTTATGAAAACAGCGTCTAATATACCTGTTAGGGGTTAAAAAATTCGGATCTCCAGCCTGCCAGCGAGCGATCGCCGCTGGCAGGCTGGAGATCCACTCGCTTACCTTCCGTTCCTGTGAGCGCGCGTTCACAGGAAATCCCGGCCCTCGCGAGATGACGCGTATATGCGTCGTCGTGCGCAGGGCTGCCACCTCCGGACCGCACATCTGCGTTAGGCGGTCCGGAGGTGGTTAAAGTGAACCTTCAAATGTGTTTTCCTGGTATAACAACTTATCCCCTATCCTTATGCGTCTTTGCCACTTGATTCCAATGGAGGAACATGGGCTCCCGCCTTAGAATAGGAATTAAGTTGTAGTGATGGAACAACCCTTTTAACTTTATGGGCATAACAATAGTAGAAGAAATGTGTGCGATATTTACACTCTCCTAAAGAATTATTAGGAACACCTGTTCTATTTCTCATTAATGCGATTATCTAGTCAACCAATTACTTGGCAGTTGCTTCAATGCATGTAGTGTTGTGGTCCTGGTCAAGACAATCTCCTGAACTCCAAACTGAATGTCAGAATGGGAAAGAAAGGTGGGCTACAACAACAGAAGACTCCACCGGGTACCACTCATCTCCACTACAAATAGGAAAAAGAGGCTACAATTTGCACAAGCTCACCAAAATTGGACTGTTGAAGACTGGAAAAATGTTGCCTGGTCTGATGAGTCTCGATTTCTGTTGAGACATTCAAATGGTAGAGTCCGAATTCGGCGTAAACAGAATGAGAACATATATCCATCATGCCTTGTTACCACTGTGCAGGCTGGTGGTGGTGTAATGGTGGGGGGGAATGTTTTTTGGGCACACTTTAGGCCCCTTAGTGCTAATTGGCCATCGTTTAAATGCCACGGGCTACCTGAGCATTGTTTCTGACCATGTCCATCCCTTTATGACCCCCATGTACCCATCCTCTGATGACTACTTCCAGCAGGATAATGCACCATGTCACAAAGCTCAAATCATTTCAAATTGGTTTCTTGAACATGACAATGAGTTCACTGTACTAAAATGGCCCCCACAGTCACCAGATCTCAACCCAATAGAGCATCTTTGGGATGTGGTCGAACGGGATCTTCATGCCCTGGATGTGCATCCCTTAAATCTCCATCAACTGCAAGATGCTATCCTATCAATATGGCCAACATTTCTAAAGAATGCTATCAGCACCTTGTTAAATCAATGCCACGTAGAATTAAGGCAGTTCTGAAGGCAAAAGGGGTCCAACACCGTATTAGTATGGTGTTCCTAATAATTCTTTAGGTGAGTGTATGTCAAAATTGAAGTCAATGTAGAATATTTTTTTCTTACAGAATTAATTCTGTTTTTATGCTCTTCTAGTCGTCTCTGTGGAAGTCCCTGCCCTGCTGTCTGGCCAGATGTCATTAAATTGCCATATTTTAACACCATGAAACCCAAGAAACAGTATAGACGACGGTTACGAGAGGAATTCTCCTTGTGAGTCAGATTTGTTTTTCAGTATATTATGTATGTGCAGTCTGGTGTGACTTACCAAAATGGGGAAGTCAGACTGAATAAACTGAATACTTAGAGGGGTATTCCAGTAACTATAAGTTATCCCCTCTCCACTGGATAGGGGATAACTAACTGATTGGTGGGAGTCTGCCAGCTGGGACCCCCTCCATTCCCAAAAATGGCAGTCCGTTAACCCCACACTGATGAATCAGCCGGACCAGTATAAATCCCTATTACTCCGTTCATTCTCTATGGGACTGCCAGATATGGCCAAGTACAGCACTCGGCCATTTCTGGCAGTCCAGTTTAGATTGAATAGAGTGACAGAGCCCATTCTTCAACCCTCCACTCGATCAGGATTGGGGAATGGGACCGTGAATGCTGTGAGTCACCGCATGGGACCCCCATCGATTAGTGATCCCCTGTCCAGTTACCGGAATACCCCTCTGAGGGTAAGTTCACACAACCGCTCTTTCTCGTTAATGGCATTGGGGGACACAGTACCATGGGTATATGCCCGGCTACCACTAGGAGGCACTAGATATCAAAAAAGGTTGGCTCCGCCCAGGTGGGCTATACCCTCTCCACAGAACTAGGCTATTCAGTTTTAGTCTAGTGTCCGTAGGAGGCAGACCTGACCTGCGTTTTTTCCTGCAGGTCTTGCTGCTATTTTATTTTTTCATCTTAACTTTTTTCTCTCTTCTGCAGGTTTCCACCTGCTGCAAGCAGGTGCTCCATCATGGGCTCCCACTTTAGTTGCACCCCCTGCGGGCGCATACTCAGGTACCTCGCCAGTCCCCATTGACTGCATCCGCAGTGGCATATAGGCATTCCCACGGTTCCCGTGTTGAGTCTGCCGATGGGGTGACCCTGCGGCGCCCGAAGACATCGGACAGTGAGTATTTCCCCTGCGTCCCTGTCCCAGAGTTAGTGGGGGTCCTGGGTTAGGTCCCCTGTTGTGGCCAGGGATGGCATCCACTTTGCCGGTGCTATTCCCCCTTCTTTAACCCCTTCTCCCCCAGGCGGGGAGGTATTTCTCCCTCTGGGAGAGAGGGGGTAACCCTTGCTTTCTCCTCCCTGGGGTCCTTCTCTCTTCTCCCTGGCCACTCTGCTTCCTTTGCGGCCTCCCATCTACTTTAGTTCCCGGCTTTTCCCTGCGTTTTCTCCGGCCCGCCCCTGGTGCTCCTTTTGCCTTGTCTTTCCTCTCTTTGAGCGTCGCTCCTCTCAGGAGCCCCCTCACCGGTTTTTGTTTTTTTTCATTCCAGAGGGCCCCCGGACTCCCGCGGTTCCATCCCGCCGACGGCGCACCTTTTCTGGCCACCTAATTGAGGCCCGGGCTTCTGTCACGCCTAGGCCACATCCTCTTCCTCCCCCTTCCCTCGTTTCCCAGGCTTTTGCTGGCCCATCCCCGCTCCTCTCGGCTTCTGGAGGGGTTCCTCCTATGCCAGCCAAGCGTGGACTTTTACCCTGTGGATGCTGTTTTTTTTTTTTTTTTTTTTTTTTTTTAGAAGAAATAGCCTCCATCTTGCCAGCAGGGGGGTCCTTTCTGTCTGAGATTCTGCAGCTGATGCAGCACCTCTTTGGGGACTCGGCCTCTGGCATCCAGTAGACTGCCTTTGGCTGGCTTCTTTTTCAGGCTCCCTCTCACCTCTCATGTTCTCTTTCTGAGGACTCCCATTCCCAGCCCCCCTCGGGGGTTGCATGTATTTGGGTGCGCCCGGGGCGATAAAGGGTTGCCACTCTGTCAGCCTGTCCCTGTTTGAGCACAGTCCCTCCCAGGCCCTTTCATGACGCCCTGACCTACTTCTCCGTCGGTCTCTCCTGACTGGGCCTCTTCCCTGTCCCAAGCCATAGGGAATCATGTCCGACAGACGCTGCACCGACTGCCTGTCTAAAAATTCCGGCCACCTCTGCCCTCCCATGGACCCTTCCGCGGATGGGGCACACTCTGCTAGGTCCTGCAGACGACCTCTGGTTGTCACAACCCTGTCCCACTCCTCCTCGGCATCCTTTGATCTCTCCCAGGACAGGTCTGGGGCTGGTGACAAACCTTTCCCTGCCATTCCATCCGCTGCCTCGGGGACACCTCTGCTCCGATTCTCTCTTTGTAACAGAGCATTAGGCGGTCTTCCACCATACAGATTCTCTCTGGGTGGTTAAAGACAAATGTCCACTGAGGAACCTCTCCTCTCCAGAGTTGGTATCCCCTCTAGTGGTCTTTCGGATGGCGCTCCCCTGGCTGCACAAGGTAAGTCAACCCGCCACGTGGTTAGCATGCCAGCACACCTACATGGTGCCCCAGGAATGTACACCTTCCCCTTAACAGGGGGGTACTTCTACCACTGCCAAATGCTGTACCCAGCACTGCAGCTATTTCTCTGTACCAAGGGCTATATTCTACACACCATCCTAGTCGGAGAGTGTTTCCTTTAGGTGCTGTAGCCAAAACAGCCATTCTGGTGCTAGCGTGCGACACGCAACCATATATAGAGGGAGCCCTGGTTCACCAGAGTGAGTGCCTGTAGCCATTAGAGTACACTATGCAGCCATATCCGAGCAGCTACATTACTCCCTCCATAGGTAGTGTACCTGTACCATCTCCAGATGCTGTAGTCAGTACACCTGTCTGGTTCTATGGTGCTCCATCTCCAGGGGCTGTAGCCATTACACTTCTAGTGTGCATCAAGCAGCCACATTGCTCCCTTTAGAGGTAGAGTACCTGTACCATTTCCAGATTTGCTGTAGCCGTTACACCTCTCTGGTTCTATGATGCACCATGCAGCCCTATTTCTCCCTTACTAGGCCAGGTATAGTGGCCATCTTCAAATGCGTTAGCTATTGCACTTCTTTGGTTCTAGTGCGTACCACGCAGGCATTGCTCCTCTCTGACGTGGAGTTCCTGTGCCATCTCCAGATGCTATACCCTTTACACATGTCTGGTTTTAAGTCTGCACTACACAGCCGTATTTCTCCATTATTAGGTAGAGTACCCGTACGGCCTCCATATACTGTAGCATTTCCAATGCCGTAGCTGTGTTCCACTCTCATTATAATGAGCTCCATGTAGCCACATTACTCCTATTATAGGCAGAGTATTTGCAGTATCTCCAGGAGCTATGCCCAATTGGTACAATCTGCGGCCCATACGGTGCCTGCATTACTGGGCGTATACCTCCCTTCCCTGGCTCTGATCTGTGATAGGCAATCATTTGGCCCCCCCATTCACGTGGAGTGGTGTTTCAATCTCCTGATGCTGTATTCATCACTCTTTTCTGCTTCTAGCATACATGTCATACGTGGTATCCATATGTCTCCCGCTTCCTGGGCGGAGTAGAGTTGCTTTGTTAGTTTCAGTATATGGCTGGCCTGTTCAGATTCGGCACCAGGTGCAGTTCCTCCGGAACCAGGCCCTCTAGTCTTCTTTGTCTCTGTACTAGTAATGATTTTTCCTCATTGCCTGACGCAGTATTTGACAAGACTATCCCAGTCCTGTTATGCACCAGACAACTGCTCTCTCCCCATGGGCAAGTTGTTGGCTGGCATGCTAGGATTGTTTTTTGTCAACCCTGTAAAGTACTTCTGCATGCTGCACCGCCGCATTACCCCATTTCATGATGGAGTATTTGCGTTATTACTGCTCCTCTGCTTTCTTTTCACAGAGTTACATGGCACAGTCCTGGCAGAGTACAGGGATCTCCACTGGATGTTCTTTCCTGCAAGGGTACACTGCGTTGCGAGCACCAGCTGCTACTGCAGTTTTGGGTCATCGCTGATATCCTCCACCATACAGAATCCTTCTGGGTGGTCAATGACAAGCGTCTTTGCTGGACGTCCTCTCTGATAAGGCTGTGACAGGACTAGTGAGTGCCACACTCCTGCCGGTGGGTGAACTTTTCCGCGGCTTGCTCTGGTATCGGACATGGTCCCGTACCTCTTCCATGGTCCGGGTGTTCTTGGTACTCCCTTATGTTTTCTGATTAGTTGTGCTACATGACAGAAGGGCCGTTCCCTAGACCTGGCCGTTGTCTGCACCTGTCGGTTCCTTCCCTGGGGGTTTAATTGTGCTCTGCTGGTAGCTGGTTTCTACATGTCAGTGTAGTCTCTCCCGGCTTTCCCTGCTAACGTCTGCATCCTTTCTGACATATGGATGTTTGGCGATTCTTTTACCAAATTATGGTTGTAGAAAAAGTCGGAGTGGCACTGCATATAACAGAAGAGAACCCCTTTCCTTACATCAGCAACTAGTCACCTGGGAGCTTAGCGGGTATGCTTGCAAAGTATACACTGTCGGCAGTGCTCTGTCTCACATGTAACCAGACGGTTATAACTTCAATACATTGTATACAGATGAGAGACAAAAGGACGGCACTCACCGTGATGCGAGTTAAACTTTCTTTATTCTTTCGGTAGGAAGCGGACAGCATATATGAGTGCTCCAGCTGAATAGGCGACGGCCGTTTCGCCCCTCAGTGCTTCATCTGGCCCGTAATCAGGTGAGACACTTCACCTGCTCTTAAGAGGTTTCAGACTGTGACGCGATTCCCCCTGCGCCCTACCCGGCAAAGCACCTGCCCGACGCCTACCTGAGTGCGTCAGAAGAGATTGCGTCACATTGAAAGATACATATTAAAACAAACATTTAAAAAGTACCATAACTAAAAAATCCCAGTGCAACATATCCATGCGAGTGATTGTGCCTATAGGAAAATGCCCATATCAATTTTATCGTTTAGACCCAGGGATCCCATTGCATCTGAACGCAGGATCCATTTACTTTCCCTCCTTAGGAGCTCTTTGTGTCTATCGCCCCCTTGTAGTAATCTGTGCACCAGTTCTATACCTGCAAAACTAAGGGTGGAATGGTTTCCTGCATGTTCCTCTCTCAAGTGATCTATTAGCCGCGAGCAGCCTTTCCCTGTGGTGAGTGAATTTACATGTTCCCTAATCCTTTCATGGAGACACCTGATCGTTTTGCCTATATAAAACCTGCCGCATATACACTTGTTAAGGTAAACCACGTATTTGCTTTTACAGGTAATGAGGGTGCTAACTTTGTTGCACCCCTCCAAACCTTAAGGTATTCCATTGGGGATTCAACCTACAGCACGAACAGTGCCCGCACCTACGGTTGCCTTTCAGTCCCCAACTCTCTAGCCAGGTCATAGGTTTTTTTCTCTGCTGGTAACCTGCGATTTCTGAGGCTGGTGACTCGGATGAACTTATCCTCCGCAGCAGAGGTGACTCTTGGTCTTCCTTTCCTGGGGCGGTCCGCATGTGAGCCAGTTTCTTTGTAGCGCTTGATGGTTTTTGTGACTGCACTTGGGGACACTTTAAAAGTTTTCCCAATTTTTCGGACTGACTGACCTTCATTTCTTAAAGGGAACCTGTCGCCTGGATTTTGTGTATAGAGCTGAGGACATGGGTTGCTAGATGGCCGCTAGCACATGCACAATACCCAGTCCCCATAGCTCTGTGTGCTTTTATTGTGTAAAAAAAACAATTTGATACATATGCAAATTAACTTGAGATGAGTCCTGTCCCTGACTCATCTCACATACAGGACTCATCTCAGGTTAATTTGCATATGTATCAAATCGTTTTTTTACACAATAAAAGCACACAGAGCTATGGGGACTGGATACTGTGGATGTGCTAGCGGCCATCTAGCAGCCCATGTCCTCAGCTCTATACACAAAATCTCGGTGACAGGTTCCCTTTAAAGTAATGATGGCCACTCGTTTTTCTTAGCTGCTTTTTTCTTGCCATAATACAAATTCTAACAGTCTATTCAGTAGGACTATCGGCTTTGTATCCACCTGACTTCTCCACAACGCAACTGATGGTCCCAACCCCATTTATAAGTCAAGAAATCCCACTTATTAACCCCTTAAGGACTCAGCCCTATTTCACCTTAAGGACTTGGCCATTTTTTGCAAATCTGACCAGTATCACTTTAAGTGCTGATAACTTTAAAACGCTTTGACTTACCCAGGCCGTTCTGAGATTGTTTTTTCGTCACATATTGTACTTCATGACACTGCTAAAATTGGGTCAAAAAAGTTAATTTTTTTGCATAAAAAATACCATATTTACCAAAAATTTTGAAAAATTCGCAAATTTCAAAGTTTCAGTTTCTCTACTTCTGTAATACATAGTAATACCCCCAAAAATTGTGATGACTTTACATTCCCTATATGCCTACTTCATGTTTGTAGCATTTTGGGAATGATATTTTATTTTTTGGGGATGTTATAAGGCTTAGAAGTTTAGAAGCAAATCTTGAAATTTTTCTGAAATTTACAAAAACCCAATTTTTAGGGACCACTACAGCTCTGAAGTCACTTTGCGAGGCTTACATAAACTGTTAACCCTTTAGGTGTTGCACAAGAGTTATTGGCAAATGGGGATGAAATTTGAGAATTTGATTTTTTTTTTGCCTAATTTTCCATTTTAACCCATTTTTTCCACTAACAAAGCAAGGGTTAACAGCCAAACAAGACTGTATCTTTATTGCCCTGACTCTGCCGTTTACAGAAACACCCCATATGTGGCCGTAAACTACTGTACGGCCACACAGCGGGGCGTAGAGTGAAAGGTGCGCCGTATGGTTTTTGGAAGGCAGATTTTGCTGGACTGTTTTTTTGACACCATGTCCCATTTGAAGTCCCCTGATGCACCCCTAGAGTAGAAACTCCATAAAAATGACCCCATCTAAGAAACTACACCCCTCAAGGTATTCAAAACTGATTTCACAAACTTTGTTAACCCTTCAGGTGTTGCACAAGATTTAATGGAAAATAGAGATACAATTTCAAAATTTCACTTTTTGGGCAGATTTTCCATTTTAATATTTTTTTTCCAATTACAAAGCAAGGGTTAACAGCCAAACAAAACTCATTATTTATGGCCCTGATTCTGTAGTTTACAGAAACACCCCATATGTGTTCGTAAACCACTGTACGGGCACATGGCAGGGCGCAGAAGGAAAGGAATGCCATACGGTTTTTGTAAGGCAGATTTTGCTGGACTGTTTTTTTTTTTGACACCATGTCCCATTTGAAGCCCCCCTGATGCACCCCCAGAGTATAAACTCCAAAAAAGTGACCCCATTTTAGAAACGACGGGATAGGGTACGCCTTAAATCTAGTTTTGCGGGTATAGAGCTGGTGCACAGCTTACCACGAGGGGGCGATAGACACAAAGAGCTCCTAAGGAGGGAAAGTAAATGGATCTTGCGTTCAGATGCAATGGGATCCCTGGGTCTAAACGATAAAATTGATATGGGCATTTTCTTATAGGCACATAATCACTCGCATGGATGTGTTGCACTATGATTTTTTAGTTATGGTACTTTTTAAATGTTTGTTTTAATATGTATCTTTCAATGTGACGCAATCTCTTCTGACGAACTCAGGTAGGCGTCGGGCAGGTGCTTTGACCGGGTAGGGCGCAGGGGGAATCGCGTCACAGTCTGAAACCTCTTAAGAGCAGATGAAGTGTCTCACCTGATTACGGGCCAGATGAAGCACTGAGGTGCGAAACAGCCGTCGCCTATTCAGCTGGAGCACTCATATATGCTGTCCGCTTCCTACCGAAAGAATAAAGAAAGTTTAACTACGCATCGCGGTGAGTGCCGTCCTTTTGTCTCTCGCCTGTATACGATACTTTTACCAAATCCAGACTGGGACAGTGTTATACAGTTGGCTAGTCACTACCCTTGGGATGGTTGGTCACCCATGGCCGATGTGATTTCCTTTGGTTTTCTGGCTATTGTTGTGCTTAGGTGGTCAGGTCCTTTAGACCCTTCTTGAGCCCCTGTTTTATCTTCCCAGGTCAAGTACCTGGTACATAGTATTTTAGTGCTATGATTTGCAGTTTACATCGTATTGGTCACTTTTGGGACGGAGCTTTCCCTCGTTTGGAGAACTGTTTCTCCTTAGGATGTTTGGAGTCCTCTCTATCTACTCCAAGATCTCTCACACCAGTGGGTCTCCGCTTCTATTACCAGACCTGCAACTGGTTCCTTTTTTCCCTGTGACTTTGTGGCCAGTGATATCTCTGGTCTTACATTTCATAGCGATATTATGTCTTTCAGAGGTTTGTTCCTCGCCTGCTCTGTATGGGAAGCAGGTCTTTACGTTCCCTTCCCCTGACCGTTACCTAGACCCCCCTCATCCAAGCGGTTGGCTGTTTTCTCTGACAGAAAGAGGTTTCCACCTTCTCATAGGATGTTTCTCTTTCCCCCTTTCCTTGCTGTGAAAGGAGGCTCGCTCCCTTCCCTTGTGAGTCTTTGTTCTGATTTCTCCCAAGCGTTTATCCTCCAGTGCTTCGTTGTTTCCTCTCTACCATGGCCTTTACATGTGGTTGGCCACGGACTAGCCGTGTTTTGGTCTGAGACAACTTAAAGTTTTTGTCTTTGGTTGAGGACTGCTTCCGTCCTTTTTCCAGGCATTTTAACTCCTGCCAGGCACCCTTATTGTCTATTTTGTCTTGTTGGGTCTGTACCCATGGTACTGTGTCCCCCAATGCTATTAACGAGAAAATTGGATTTGTGTACTTACTGTAAAATTTGTTCTCGTTCAATGCATTGGGGGACACAGATCCCATCCTCTGTTTGTTTTTACTTACTCTCGCTGTTCCCGGGCTGCTGTTCTCTTTTCCTTTCTCGGTCCAGGACATGTTGGTTCTTCGCTTTTGTTTCTCTCTCCTACTGCTATTGGTTCAAACTGAATAGCCTTGTGCTGTGGAGAGGGTATAGCCCACCTGGACGGAGCCAACCTTTTTTGATATCTAGTGCCTCCTAGTGGTAGCCGGGCATATACCCATGGTACTGTGTCCCCCAATGCATTGAACTAGAAACAGATTTTACGGTAAGTACAAAAATCCAATATTTCCATTAGAGGAGCAGAACAATGGAAATAATGGAAGTGCCGGATTTGACACATAATTGAGATGAACAGTTTCTGTTCAGGATATTTTTTTTTTTTTTTTTTTTTTAGTTTTTTGTACTGGACAAAACAAAAACACCTACATGCTGGACTTTTTTTTTTTTTTTTTTTTTTTTTTTTGTTCGTGTGTTTTTTGTTTGTTCTTGAATCTGTGAGTCCCCTTAAGAATATAGCTAAGCTATTATGTTGTCTTTTGACTTCAATTTGTGTATTTTTATTTATTTTTTTTCTTCCCCCTTCTCAATCAGCATCCCCACCCCTGCACTGGATCTGTTGGACCACATGCTAACCCTGGACCCTAATAAGCGTTGCACTGCAGAGCAGGCTCTTCTGAGTGACTTTCTAAAGGATGTAGATGTCCATAAGATGCCACCACCTGAGTAAGCATTTATATAAATATTAATACTTCATATATTCTAAGCATGTTATTCATAATTTTCTTACACCTGTTCCTTGTGTTGTAAGACTAAAATTAAATCCTGATGGAAAAGTGTAGCTGAGAGTGGGTGATATTTTGAGTTTGCTATAACTCATTGGGGAATTGCGGAAAATTGTCTGATAACATTACCAATTATTTTTTTCAAAAGAGGGCGGGAAAAATGCTAAAAACAAGTAACTAATAGATCTGTACTGAAAAAAATGTTATTTTGTACGCAGAATAATAAATTGACAAGTTAACAATAACAGCTGTCAAAGCAACAATGAAGTTAAATAAAAAAAAAAAGACAAACTCCAGATTGCTAAACTCTGCAATTTAAATGTACCTGTTTCCATAAACTTGTAATATCATAATGACATGTCAAAAGATTTGGTTGGTGGTGGTCCTGGTGTTTAAACCCCACTGATCACTAATACAAGCAGGCAATCGTGCTCAGCAGAGCAGTCTCTCCTGGCTACATAAACGAAGGCTGCACAGTAAGTACATGAGCCAGTCTTCACTATGCAGGTGAGACAACACTCGGCTGAGGACATTTACCTCCTCATTTGAGTGTATGTCTCGTCAAAGAGTCCCCAACCGATAAAACCATTTGACATGTCAATATAACGCTTAAGAAATTTTTGAAACAAGCATTACACTTTAGTTCAGTCTCAAAACACCGTAATTGATCAGACCCAAAAATGTATATGGTCAGGTCAGACGACAAAAAAAGCTTGAAGGCATGTGTGCTGAAATGCTGTTTTTTGCTTCTGTGCCCTAAAATAAAGCTTTGAAGAGTCCAGTCCGACTTTCATATTGGTTAGTCTGACAGAGCTCAACCACAGGCAAGCACGCCATTCCTTGTCCTGGTGCACACGTTACCTCTGCCTAATATAGTTCTCTTGTTGCATCTCTTTTAACCACCATCAGTTTTTTCCACTGCTCAGCTAAAAATGGCCCCCCCAATGCAATAAAACACATGCAGGTTTTGGCACTTTAATAAGGCTACTTTCACTTCAGCATTTTTGCTGGATACATGATGGATCAGCAAAAAACGCTTCCATCATGATAATCCAACCGTCTGCATCCGTCATGAACAGATCCAGTTGTATTATCTTTAACATAGCAATGACTGACCCGTCATGAACTCCATTGAAAGTCAATGGGGGATGGATCAGTTTTTATTGTGTCAGAGAAAACTGATCCGTCCCTATTGGCTTACATTATGAGTCATGACTGATCCGTCTTGCTCCGCACCACATCGCGGACAGAAAAACGCTGCTTGCGATGGGAACGCCACCAAATGGAACGGAATGCATTCTGGTGCACTGCGTTTTGTTCCGTTCAGTTTTGTCTCCATTGACAATAAATGGGGACAAAATAGAAGCGTTTTGTACCCCACTATTGCAATGCTTTGACGGATGTCAATAGTGGAAAGGGAAGGCGCAGATGTGAAAGTAGCCTAAGCTAAAGGGATATTCAATATTTAATACCAATAGCTATGTTTTATGTCTGAACATATTTATTTAAATTATTTTAACTCTCTCTACTTGCAGTCTTCCACATTGGCAGGACTGCCATGAACTTTGGAGTAAGAAGAGGAGGAGACAGCGGCAGAGCGGCATTGTTATAGAGGAACCTCCTGCCATTAAAGCTCCACGAAAGGAAAGTGTGTCGGTGCCTGCAGCAGACCCTATCAAGAACAATAGCCCTGCACCTCCTGAACCTGCTAAAGTGGAGACTGGAACAGCAGACTCGGGTGAGGGCACATACATACAGTGGATATAAAAAGTCTACACACCCCTGTTAAAGGGAATCTGTCATCTATTTTGAGCATATAAAACTGTTAACATAGCAATGTGCAATAAAGTACCTTCATTCCAGCATGGGTCTTCTTTCTTTTATTTAACTTTTCATTTAGATGAAAAAGTGATTTTCCTGATATGCTAATTAAGTTTCAAGGTGCCTAGAGTGGCGTTATTACTCTTCTCTAGTGCCCAGTAACACCCCCCTGCAGTGCCCAGCCCGCCTCTAAAGAAATTTACTCCCATATCCTTGCTGAACGGTGCCGCCCACTCCACTAAGTCATGTAATTTATTCACCCCACCATACTTGCGTCCTCCTTTCTTGGCCTCTGAAATCCCGCGCAGCCGCAGTATCGCTGACTGCCTGCGCCTGTACGATACTCAGGCTCCTGAGGGCAACAGCCTCAATAGTGTCACTGGGCATGCGCCGAGCCCAGTGATGTAATCAGAGCGCTGTTGCCTCAGGAGCCAGAGTATCGTACAGGCGCGGGCAGTCAGCGATACTGCGACTGCGCGGGATTTCGGAGGACGCAAGGATGGTGGGGTGAATAAATTACATGACTTAGTGGAGTGGGCGGCACCGTTCAGCAAGGATGTGGGAGTAAATTTCTTTAGAGGCGGGCTGGGCACTGCAGGGGGGTGTTACTGGGCACTAGAGAAGAGTAATAACGCCACTCTAGGCACCTTGAGGCTTAATTAGCATATCAGAAAAATTGCTTTTTCATCTAAATGAAAAGTTAAATAAAAGAAAGAAGACCCATGCGGGAATGAAGGTACTTTATTACACATTGCTATGTTAACAGTTTTATATGCTCAAAATAGGTGACAGATTCCCTTTAAAATGTCAGGTTTCTGTGCTGTAAAAAAATGAGACAAAGGCCTCATGCACACGACAGTTTTTTTTCACGGTCCGCAAAAACGGGGTCCGTGGGTCCGTGATCCGTGACCGTTTTTTCGTCCGTGGGTCTTCCTTGATTTTTGGAGGATCCACGGACATGAAAAAAAAAAGTCGTTTTGGTGTCCGCCTGGCCGTGCGGAGCCAAACGGATCCGTCCTGAATTACAATGCAAGTCAATGGGGACGGATCCGTTTGATGTTGACACAATATGGTGCCATTTCAAACGGATCCGTCCCCATTGACTTTCAATGTAAAGTCTGGAGTTCTTTTATACCATTGGATTGGAGTTTTCTCCAATCCGATGGTATATTCTAACTTGAAGCGTCCCCATCACCATGGGAACGCCTCTATGTTAGAATATACTGTCTGATATGAGCTACTTCGTGAAACTCAGATCCGACAGTATATTCTAACAGAGGCGTTCCCATGGTGATGGGGACGCTTCAGGTTAGAGTACACTACAAACTTTGTACAAGACTGCCCCCTGCTGCCTGGCAGCACCCGATCTCTTACAGGGGGATATGATAGCACAATTAACCCCTTCAGGTGCGGCACCTAAAGGGGTTAATTGTACTATCATATTCCCCTGTAAGAGATCAGGGCTGCCAGGCAGCAGGGGGCAGACCCTCCCCCCCCCTCCCCAGTTTGAATATCGTTGGTGGCACAGTGTGCGCCCCCCATCGGGCCCCCCCTTCCCTCCCTCTATTGTAATAAATCGTTGGTGGCACAGTGTGCCCCCACCATCGCGCCCCCCCCTCCCTCCCTCTATTGTAATAAATCGTTGGTGGCACAGTGTGCCCCCACCATCGCCCCCCCCCCCCCCTCCCTCCCTCCCTCTATTGTATTAAATCGTTGGTGGCACAGTGTGCCCCCACCATCGCGCCCCCCCCTCCCTCCCTCTATTGTAATAAATCGTTGGTGGCACAGTGTGCCCCCACCATCGCCCCCCCTCCCTCCCTCCCTCTATTGTATTAAATCGTTGGTGGCACAGTGTGCCAACCACCATCTGCCCCCCTCCCTCTATAGCAGTAACAACATTGGTGGCAGTGTGCGGCCTCCCATCCCCCCATCATTGGTGGCAGCGGAGTTCCGATCGGAGCCCCAGTTTAATCGCTGGGGCTCCGATCGGTAACCATGGCAACCAGGAAGCTACTGCAGTCCTGGTTGCCATGGTTACTTAGCAATAGTACAACAGTAGAAGATTCATACTTACCTGCTTGCTGCTGCGATGTCTGTGACCGGCCGGGAGCTCCTCCTACTGGTAAGTGAAAGGTCTGTGCGGCGCATTGCTAAAGAACTGTCACTTACCAGTAGGAGGAGCTCCCGGCCGTTCACAGACATCGCAGCAGCAAGCAGGCAAGTCTGAATCTTCTACTGTTGTACTATTGCTAAGTAACCATGGCAACCAGGGCTGCAGTAGCTTCCTGGTTGCCATGGTTACCGATCGGAGCCCCAGCGATTAAACTGGGACTCCGATCGGAACTCCGCTGCCACCAATGATTGGGGGGGGGGGGGGGGGGGGGATGGGAGGCCGCACACTGCCACCAATGTTGTTACTGCTATAGAGGGAGGGGGGGGGGCGATGGTGGTTGGCACACTGTGCCACCAACGATTTATTACAAAAGAGGGGGGGGCCCAATGGGGGGCGCACACTGTGCCACCAACGATATTCAAACTGGGGAGGGGGGGGGGGGGTCTGCCCCCTGCTGCCTGGCAGCCCTGATCTCTTACAGGGGAATATGATAGTACAATTAACCCCTTTAGGTGCCGCACCTGAAGGGGTTAATTGTGCTATCATATCCCCCTGTAAGAGATCGGGCAGTCTTGTACAAAGTTTGCAGTGTATTCTAACTAGAAGCGTCCCCATCACCATGGGAACGCTTCTGTGTTAGAATATACTGTCGGATATGAGTTTTCACGAAGTGAAAACTTAGATCAGAAAAAGCTTTTATGCAGACGGATCTTCGGATCCGTCTGTATGAAAGCAACCTACGGCCACGGATCACGGCCACGGATGCCAATCTTGTGTGCATCCGTGTTCTTTCACGGACCCATTGACTTGAATGGGTCCGTGAACCGTTGTCCGTCAAAAAAATAGGACAGGTCATATTTTTTTGACGGACAGGATACACGGATCACGGCCTCGGCTGCAAAACCGTGCATTTTCCGATTTTTCCACGGACGCATTGAAAGTCAATGGGTCCGCGAAAAAAAACGGAAAACGGCACAACGGCCACGGATGCACACAACGGTCGTGTGCATGAGGCCAAAGATAAATCATTTCAGAACTTTTTCCACCTTTAATGTGACCTGTAAACTGTACCACTCAATTGAAAAACAAACTGAAATCTTTTAGGTGGAGAGAAGAAAACAAAAAAATATATAAATAATGTGGTTGCATAAGTGTGCACACCCTCTTATAACTGGGGATGTAGCTGTGTTCAGAATTAAGCAATCACATTCACAATCATGTTAAATAGGAGTCAGCCTATACTAGGGTTGGACGATATCAAAAATATTCAGACGATAACGATATTAAAAAATTTATCGCGATAACGATATATATCGCGATAAATACCCGTTTAAAAGAAAAAAAAACACAAGGAGACGTTATACTGTATGGGGGGCCACAAGGAGACGTTATACTGTATGGGGGGCCACAAGGAGACGTTATACTGTATGGGGGGCCACAAGGAGACGTTATACTGTATGGGGGGCCACAAGGAGACGTTATACTGTATGGGGGCAGCCACAAGGAGACGTTGCACTGTATGGGGGCAGCCACAAGGAGACGTTGCACTGTATGGGGGCAGCCACAAGGAGACGTTATACTGTATGGGGGCAGCCACAAGGAGACGTTATACTGTATGGGGGGCCACAAGGAGGCGTTATACTGTATGGGGGGCCACAAGGAGACGTTATACTGTATGGGGGGCCACAAGGAGACGTTGCACTGTATGGGGGCCACAAGGAGGCGTTGCACTGTATAGGGGGCCACAAGGAGGCGTTACACTGTATAGGGGGCCACAAGGAGGCGTTGCATTGTATGGGGGCCACAAGGAGGCGTTACACTGTATGGGGGGCCACAAGGAGACGTTATACTGTATGGGGGGCCACAAGGAGACGTTATACTGTATGGGGGGCCACAAGGAGACGTTATACTGTATGGGGGGCCACAAGGAGACGTTATACTGTATGGGGGGCCACAAGGAGACGTTGCACTGTATGGGGGCAGCCACAAGGAGACGTTATACTGTATGGGGGGCCACAAGGTGGCGTTACACTGTATGGTGGGCCACAAGGAGGCGTTACATTGTATGGGGGCCACAAGGAGGCGTTACACTGTATGGGGGGCCACAAGGAGGCGTTGCACTGTATGGGGGGCCACAAGGAGGCGTTGCACTGTATGGGGGGCCACAAGGAGGCGTTGCACTGTATGGGGGCCACAAGGAGCGTGCCTGTATGGCCACAAGGTGGCGTTGCACTGTATGGGGGGCCACAAGGTGGCGTTGCACTGTATGGGGTGCCACAAGGAGGCGTTGCACTGTATGGGGGGCCACAAGGAGGTGTTGCACTGTATGGGGGGCCACAAGGAGGCGTTGCACTGTATGGGGTGCCACAAGGAGGCGTTGCACTGTATGGGGTGCCACAAGGAGGCGTTGCACTGTATGGGGGGCCACAAGGAGGCGTTGCACTGTATGGGGGGCCACAAGGAGGCGTTGCACTGTATGGGGGGACCACAAGGAGCGTTATAATAAGGTCTTATGGGAGCGAGGAGGAGGGAGAGCCGGGGCGGCCGCTGCGGGAAGTAGTAAGTTTATAACTTTGTCATCAGACAGAACGCACTAGTGAAGCAGCCGCAGGAAAAGTCTCTCCAGAGACAGTACTCACACAGTACTCACACGGCGCCCGGCACTGGTGGGTGACGACGGTGATTATGTCAGATGGTGGGTGGAGACTTGACTAAGGGAGGCGGAGCAAGAAGGAGGCAGGCCAGGAGCGAGAGGAAGAGCAAGGTGCAGGGGCGGGCGGTAAGTGATCAGTCAGTTCCTGAAGGCGAGTTGGTAGAAGCGGGCGGACGCACGTTTAGAAGAGGTCAGCGCTCAATGTGCGCTGACCTCTTTGATGACGTCACAAAATACCGCGGTATTTAGGAAACGGCGATATCGCCATATCGCCGTTTTTTTAATACCGCGGTATATCGTGATACCGGTATATCGCCCAACCCTAGCCTATACCTGCCATCATTTAAAGTGCCTCAGATTAACCCCAAATAAAGTTCAGCTGCTCTAGTTGGTCTTTCCTGAAATTTTCTTAGTCTCATCCCACAGCAGAATGAATGGTCCACAGAGAGCTTCCAAAGCATCAGAGGGATCTCATTGTTAAAAGGTATCAGTCAGGAGAAGGGTACAAAAGAATTTCCAAGGCATTAGATATACCATGGAACACAGTGAAGACAGTCATCATCAAGTGGAGAAAATATGGCACAACAGTGACATTACCAAGAACTGGACGTCCCTCGAAAATTGATGAAAAGACGAGAAGAAAACTGGTCTGGGAGGCTACCAAGAGGCCTACAGCAACATTAATGGAGCTGCAGGAATATCTGGCAAGTACTGGCTGTGTGGTACATGTGACAACAATCTCCCGTATTCTTCATATGTCGTGGGGTAGAGTGGCAAGACAAAAGCCTTTTCTTACGAAGAAAAACATCCAAGCCAAGCTACATTTTACAAAAACACATCTGAAGTCTCCCAAAAGCATGTGGGAAAATGTGTTATGGTCTGATGAAACCATGGTTGAACTTTTTGGCCATAATTCCAAAAGATATGTTTGGCCCAAAAACAACACTGCACATCACCAGAAGAACACCGTACCCCCAGTGAAGCATAGTGGTGTCAGCATCATGCCAAGGGGCTGTTTTTCTTCAGATGGAATCGGGGCCTTAGTTAAGCGAGAGGGAATTATGAACAGTTCCAAATACCAGTCAGTATTGGCACAAAACCTTTAGGCTTCTGCTAGAAAGCTGAACATGAAGAGGAACTTCATCTTTCAGCATGACAATGACCCAAAGCATACATCCAAATCCACAAAGGAATGGCTTCACCAGAAGAAGATTAAAGTTTTGGAATGGCCCAGCCAGAGCCCAGACCTGAATCCGATTGAAAATCTATGGGGTGATCTGAAGAGGGCTGTGCACAGGAGATGCCCTTGCAATCTGACAGATGTGGAGTGTTTTTGCCAAGAGTGGGCAAATCTTGCCAAGTCAAAATGTGCCATGCTGATACTCATACGCAAAAATACTGAGTGCTGTAATAAAATCGAAAGGTCCTTCAACAAAGTATTAGTTTAAGGGTGTGCACACTTATGCAATCATATTTTATTTTTATATTTTCTCGCCCATTTTCCTTGGGGGACACAGACCTTGGGTATAGCTCAGCTCCCTAGGAGGCGTGACACTAAGTAAAACTGTTAAGCCCCTCCTCCATCAGCTATACCCTCAGCCTGGAGATAGAGGCTACCAGTTTTAGCTTAGTGTCCAAGGAGGCAAGACACTCCCTGCTACTGCAGGGCTGTTTTCTCCTTGTTATTTTTACTTTTTCTTCTAATTTTGTTATTTTATTTTTTCCTAGGGATACCAGAGACGCATTAGACCTCTCTGCTCTCCCGGGGTTGAGCTGCGCCAGTGCCAACTTATCTGCACTGCTGCCTCCCCCACAGAAGCAATAGGAGGATCTGGGCAGCAATGACTCCCCTACATCCCGCCAGCTAGGGGGTCGCCCGCACGCCAAGCCCCTCTTCCAGCTTCCTGCCACTGCGGTGCCAGTGGCTGAAGGGGCGACCCTGCTGGAAAGGACTGAGGGTGAAGACGTCGGACGGTGAGATGGCTATTCCAGCCCATACCCCGTCCCTATCTGCAGCATCTACCCCTCTGGGTAAGGGGGGCACCCGTGGTCGCTCATTCTGAGCGCTCATCTGCAGGACAATGCAGCACAGCAGCATCCTCAGCACCCCCACGCCGTTCCCCCCCACGCTGCTATCTTTCTCCCCCCCCTCCCCCTCATTCAGGGCTGACTCCATTTTTCTCTTCTCTCTCTCCCCCTTCCCGCCGAGAACGGGGGGCGGGGCTTAGCGGTCCCGGTAGGGGGCGGGGCTTACGCGCGTGTCATTTTGGGGGCGGAGCTACGTTCTCCTTCACAGGAGACATTTCAAGCGCTGGAGGGGGCGGAGCTTGTTCCCCGTGCTTTCTGCTGAGGTTTCCCGCGCTTCCTCACTCCTGACAGGAAGCTGGGACACGGTGGGGGACTCTAACCTCCTGTGTACATCGCTCGGCTTCTGTGGGCGCTCTCTGCTGCTCACTGCTGTTCACTGCTTCTCTGCTGCTGCTGATCTGGGCCATCTCCTGACGTTCTTCTGAGGCACTGGTAGGACAGTTAACCCTCTCCTAACCCTCCTGGTCATAGCTGCTATAACCCTTTGTGGTCTCTATATTAGAGTACAACCACACTTCAGCATGTCAGATCCCACAGGTGCCCCCAAACCCTGGTACCATGCCTGTACCGCCTGTAAGGAACTTTTTCCGCGTGGGCAATCTGAGCCGCATTGCCTTGCATGTCAGGCCCCGGTGCAGGGCCCGCTTCCCGCTGCGCCCCCCGGTGCCTCTGAACCCCCTGACTGGGCTAGGTCTCTGTCTCAGGCGGTGGAAAGCCTTACACACGTAGTGGGCCGTCTCGTGGATAGACCGCCTCTCCCGCAGGCTGCCACAATCCCTGTCGCACCCGCTGGGACTACCGTTTCTGCCGCCCCCACTGGTTCCCTGCCTCGCAGCGAATCTTCCAGGGCCCGGCATACTCAGAAACGTTCAAGGGTTGAGCGCACATCTTCTCCAGATGCTTCGCTCTCTCCGCCATGCGTGCGAGCTCAGTCAAGTCTATCCTCTCAAAGGGATACGCTTTCTGAGGGAGAACTGGCGGATTCGGACGTGGACATGGACTCAGAGCTTCCGTCCAAATTGGCGTCCGCGGTGGGGCATCTTGTCACTAGCATCCGTGATACCTTTCAGCTACACGATGACCCCCCCAGCTCTGAACAGGCCGGCGTGTCCTTTCTCCGCCCCAAACAGGCCTCCAAGGTTTTTCCCATACTCGCTGATTTTTCTTCTGTGGTATCCAAGGCTTGGACTCGGCCTAACGTCCGCTTTATTACACCCAAAAAGCTGGACATTTGTTATCCCTTTCCAGCGGATTCTGTGACCACGTGGACATCCCCGCCTAAGGTTGATCCTCCCGCAATGGGCGCCCCCCGTGGTCGTGCTGGTTCGTCCCGTTTTCGGTCCTTTCGCAAGCCCACCGGGTCTAGACCCGCGGCCAGTTCTTCTTCCTCTGGCCCAGCCCAGGATAGACGCAAGAAGCCGTTTTTTCGGACGCAACCTACCTGGCGCAAGTCCTTAGACCGGTCTTTGCCTCCGCCTGGGTTGGCAAAGCGGTCTCTGAATGGGGTTTGCAACTGGAACGGGAGTTAGGGTCGGACGTCCCTGTTCAGGACCTCCGTTCCTTAGCCCAACTAATTGTTCAGGCCGGAAAATTCGTCTGTGAGGCCTCCCTTGATGCGGGTGCCCTCATTGCCCGTTCCTCTGCCCTGGCAGTTTCTGTCAGGAGGGAACTCTGGCTGAAGGTTTGGGCGGCGGACGCCGCTTCCAAACGCTCTTTGGCCGGCCTACCATTCACGGGTTCCCGCCTGTTCGGAACCCGTCTGGACGAACTTATATCAGAGGCCACGGGTGGGAAGAGTACTCACCTCCCCCAGTCCAGGCATGCGGTTGTTGGGAAAGATGGTTGCCTGTTTCGAAGCGGTGCCGTTCGCACAATTCCGATCCCGCACCTTTCAGAGGGCAATTCTGTCGGCCTGGGACAAATCACCGAGGAGTCTGGACAGGACCTTTCTTCTGCCTCCCCTGGCTCGGGCTTCCCTCGGCTGGTGGTTGCATATCCCTCTAAGGGGGAAGTCCTTCCTTCCACTGAACTGGCTGGTGATTACCACAGATGCCAGCTTACGGGGGTGGGGGGGGGTTTTCCCTCCCCGGTCCGTCCAGGGCGTTTGGTCTCTATCGGAGTCCAGACTTCCAATCAATATTCTGGAACTGAGGGCGATTCTTCTGTCCCTCAGACACTGGACCCATCTGCTGAGGGGCCACCCTGTTCGGATCCAATCGGACAATGCCACGGCTGTGGCATACATACACCATCAGGGAGGCACTCGCAGCGCTGCAGCGATGCAAGAGGTGACCCTCATTCTCCTCTGGGCGGAGACGCACGTGCCGGCCTTATCTGCGATTTACATCCCGGGGGTGGACAACTGGGCGGCGGATTTCCTCAGCCGGTCCACCATCGACCCGGGAGAATGGTCCCTGCACCCAGAGGTGTTCGAAGCCCTTTGTCTTCGCTGGGGTCGCCCCGACGTGGACCTCATGGCCTCCAAATTCAACCACAAGGTCCCCCTATACCTGGCCAGGGCACGGGACCCGAAGGCATACGGCGCCGACGCGCTCGTCCTTCCGTGGCGCGAATTCTCCCTTCTGTACGTCTTTCCTCCTTTTCCCCTCCTGCCACGGGTTCTTCGGAGGATCGCGGCAGAGGGCGTCCCCGCGATTCTAATCGCCCCGGATTGGCCCCGCCGGTCTTGGTACGCCGACCTAATGTTGCTGTTGGCAGACGCACCGTGGCCACTGCCCTCCAGGGAAGACCTTCTCTCTCAGGGACCGATCTTCCACGAGCATTTAGGCTCGCTACGTTTGACGGCGTGGCTATTGAGACCGCCGTCTTAACGCGACGGGGTTTCTCCGCGGACGTAGTCCGCACCACGATCCGGGCTCGTAAGCCCGTATCCTCTAGGATCTACTATCGGGTTTGGAGGTCCTATCTGGGGTTCTGTGAGTCCCGGAGCATCCCACCTCTCCGGTTTTCTCTTCCCACAATCCTGTCCTTCCTCCAGTCGGGTCTGGACCTGGGGCTGTGCCTCAGTTCTCTGAAGGGTCAGATTTCGGCGCTGTCTATTCTTCTCCAGCGTCCCCTGGCCCCTCTAGGGCCAATTAAGACCTTTTTACAAGGGGTGGCTCACTCTGTTCCGCCGTGCCGCCCTCCAGTTCCTTCCTGGGACCTGAATGTGGTGCTCTCGTCGCTCCAATCAGCCCCCTTCGAGCCTTTACGGGAGGTCTCCCTTCGCCTTCTGTCCTGCAAGGTCATCTTTCTTGTGGCCGTCACGTCTCTCCGACGGGTGTCGGAGTTAGCGGCTCTTTCTTGCTCCGAACCTTTCCTGATCTTCCACCAGGATAAGGTTGTGCTTCGGCCTGTCCCGACTTTCCTGCCAAAGGTGGTCTCCGCCTTTCACATCAATGAGGACATCGTCCTTCCGTCGCTCTGTCCCTCTCCTTCCCACCCCAGAGAACGGGAACTGCACCGTCTGGATGTGGTCAGGGCGTTGAGGATTTACTTGGAGGTCACCGGGTCCTTTCGGCGCACGGACTCCCTGTTTGTGGTTCCGGAGGGTTCGCGAAAAGGGTTGGCGGTCTCCAAGGTGGCTATTGCCCGTTTCATTAAACTGGCGGTGTCTGAGGCTTATCGAGCCAAGGGCAGACCTCCGCCTTTCGGCGTCACTGCTCATTCCACCAGAGCAGTCGGAGCTTCCTGGGCGCAGAGGCATCGGGCCTCGGCTGAACAGTTGTGCAAAGCAGCCACTTGGTCCTCTCTGCACACTTTCACAAAGTTCTATAGGGTGCATACGCATGCATCAGCGGATGCTGCTTTGGGCCGCCTGGTTTTGCAGGCAGCGGTTTCCTGATGCTCTGGTGGTGTTCCGCCTTGGGTTTGTGGTCCCTCCCTTCTTGGACTGCTCTTGAACGTCCCAAGGTCTGTGTCCCCCAAGGAAAATGGGCGAGAAAAGGAGATTTTTGTATAACTTACCAGTTAAATCTCTTTCTCGCTCTTCCTTGGGGGACACAGCACCCACCCTTCTGTGTTTGGTTACAGGGTTATGGTCTGGCGCCCCGTTGGGTTGCTGGCTGGTTGTTTCCGTTATTGGTTGTTATCCTTTCACTACTTGGACACGCAACTGGTAGCCTCTATCTCCAGGCTGAGGGTATAGCTGATGGAGGAGGGGCTTAACAGTTTTACTTAGTGTCACGCCTCCTAGGGAGCTGAGCTATACCCAAGGTCTGTGTCCCCCAAGGAAGAGCGAGAAAGAGATTTAACTGGTAAGTTATACAAAAATATCCTTTTTTCTTCCCTCTACCTAAAAGATTTCAGTTTGTTTTTGAATTGAGTGGTACAGTTTATAGGTCACATTAAAGGTGGAAAAAGTTCTGAAATGTTTCATCTTTGTCTCATTTTTTTACATCACAGAAACCTGACATTTTAACAGGGGTGTGTAGACTTTTTATATCCAATATACATTTCCTGAATGCATGGTAGTATGATTTACAAGAAGGACTAGATCATGTTGATGAATTAGTAAACTTTATGGGTGTAGTCTGTTATAGACCAAATGCAATTAAAAAGGCCATGACAGATAAACGAAACTAAAGGATGAATAAAATATTGTGTTTTTTTTTGTTTTTTTTTTCATCTAGCTGTTTTGGAGGATCTCACACAGCATCTAAACCCGAGTGAACTGGCTGTTCTGCTGAATCTTCTCCAGAGTCAAACGGACCTCAGTGTTGCCCAGATATCCCAGCTCCTAAATGTTCAGGCCAATCCAGACATGCAGCATCAGCTGGAGGCTCTCAACCAGTCAATAACTGAATTGACTACCACTGCTCAGACGGTGGAATCCCAGACAGAAAATGTAGCCCAAGATCAAGCTGAAATGGAAGGGCTGACAACTCAGGGAGATGTACAGAATGTTCTAGCTGTCCTGTTGAGCCAGCTCATCAAACCTCAGGAGGTGGTGGAAGTCCCTGGGGAAAGCAATGGAGAACAGAGCGGTGTAAATCCAACTATACGGTTAAGACCAGAGGAAGAAGAGGAAACCGCGGTGTTGGAAGAGGATGACGCAGGTAAATTCTGCTCGCCCTGAGTCACCCATCTTGTCCACACTGCATTTATGACGAGTAGACACGACAGGGCCGGGCCTTTTTTAAAAATAAATAAATGAGGAAGCTGTGAAGACCTGGTGTAAAAACATCTGTCTTTGCACTCTGTAGTTTTCTATGCAACAGGAAAGGCTGGCTTTATAGCATATTGAGTGGAGAACCCAGAGACCTCACACTCATGTATTTTGGTTTATAATAAACTGTAAAATTGAAACCGTTCTCTTTAATCTTTTTATTTGCACCATTTATTGCACCTTGAAAGGTTGAACTGTAGATGGCATGTGTATAATGGAGTAAGGAAGCCTAACTGTTCACAGTGCTTGTTAACGTGTATTAGGCCATTTCATTGGTTTTCTTTCTCTTTTCCCTCTTTGTTCACCCTTCACTCACACAAGTAACATTAACTTACCCCTCATCTCTCTCTTCTCATCTCATAATTTTCTGAAGGTCACTCTCGACCAGGTTTAATATACACACTTTTATTCATTTATGGAAAGGGAACCCTGGGATAAGCTGATCACTGCAGGTCCAACTTCTTTAAACCCCCAACAAATAAACGTATAGCCAACTGTATCTTCCCCTGGCAATATCTGGTCTCACCAAGAAAAGGAATGGAGGTCAGCTCACCACAACGAATCTTCTCTCCAGTATATTCATACAGTGCAGGGAGGTAAATCCTGGATCGTCAACAGGTACATAAATGATGATGGTAACCCAGCACTCCGTTAAAATGCAAAGTTTTATTAAGTACATCTTTTAAAGAGTTTTTCTGGTTTCAGAAGGATGTGATCTGCCTTCAGTAAAGAGTAGATCATTACTTGGCAAATTCCCCGCTGCTGCTTTCGTTCTCCATGCTGGGTTAACTGAAGCAGCAGCACTCGATCTGTCAGGTAAGTAGTGATCCATTCTTTGATGCTGGCAGATCGCTTGTATTGTCTGGTGTCCTACTAAAACTGGAAAACTTCTTATAAAGCATCAAAACATGTATATGGATTTAAAACAAGCCATAGCATGGTTTGACTAAGAACAGTGCGGTTCGTAACTCGTAAATGTTTTTTACAGGTGCCTTTTATGCTTTTAGGAATGTACTAATATTACTTTGGATTTTAATAAAGTGCTAGAGTTTTAGCAGTATATGTGGAAACTATCTGGGTCATTTATTAAGACCAGAGTTTTAGACACCCATCTTAATTTCCCTACGCTGGTGCTTGGTGCACCTAAGTTGTGTAGAAGTGCTGGCCTCTACATAACTTAGGCGCATCCCCCACCGGCGTACACCCGCCTTAAATCTACGCCAGCTCCCATGTTGGTCTAGATTTAGAATATTTTCTACACCAAAAACTGGCATAGAAAATGATAAATGAGACGGGCCTGCCGACCCGCTCTCTTCCCCACCCCATTTTTTAGAACTGGCGTACGTGGAAGGAGAAGTCGTCACAAGTTTTGCCCCAAATCACCGTTTGTGAATAAATCTGCGCCAAATATATGCCAAAAAGTGGCGTATATTTGGTCTTCAATGACCCCCTATGTTTCTCATGCAGTGTCAGCTGAAGGTTAATTATAGTATTACATGGCGGCCATTAATGTAAATGTAATGCATGAGGCCAAGTCAGAACAACCCACTTATCTTTTCTGCTCTGGCTAATGTCTGTTTGGCCTGATAGGGCATATGAAAACCCCTTTAAAACACAATGGGTTACAGGGGAGGATGACGTTTTGTACATAGATGTTGGTCTACTTTCACACTAGCGTTTTGGCTTTCCATTTGTGAGATCTGTTCAGGGCTCTCACAAGCGGTCCAAAACGGATCAGTTTTGCCCTAATGCATTCTGAATGGAAAAGGATCCGCTCAGTTTGCCTCCGATCAGTCACCATTCCAATCTGGAGGTGGACACCACCATGTGGTGCGGAGAAAGACATCCTAACACACAATGTAAGTCAACGGGACGGATCCGTTTTCTCTGACACATTAGAAAACTGATCCGTCCCCCATTGACTTTAATGGTGGTCATGACTGATCCGTCATTTCTGTATAAGGCCTCTTTCACACGGGCATCCTGGATTTGTTCCAGATGCGTCGCGTGTGCATTGCGGGGAAACCCGCGCGAGTGCTCATGCAATTTCAATCAGTTTTGACTGCCATTGCATCATTCAGTTTTTATCGCACGAGTGCAATGCATTTTGCACGCGCATGATAAAAAACTGAACGTGGTACCCAGACCCGAACCCGGACTTCTTAACTGATGTTTGGGTTAGGGTTAGGTGTTCTGTAGATTTTATTATTTTCCCTTATAACATGGTTATAAGGCAAAATAATAGCATTCTTAATACAGAATGCAAAGTATAATGTCAATTGAGGGTTAAAAAAATAATAAAAAATATAACTCAACTCATCCACTTGTTTACACACCCGGCATAGTCCTTTTTTCTTCTTCTTTCAGGACCTGCAAAAGGACCTTTAATGACGTAATCATGCTCACAGCGAGGTGAAGTCAGCGCAGGTACTGCTGAATGAAGATAGAAGATGCTTCTATCTTCATTGAGCAGGACCTGCGGTGACATCACCATGCTCATCACGTGGTGAACGCAATTACATCATCAAAGGTCCTTTTGCAGGTCCTGAAAGAAGACTACTATGCCGGCTACTCAAACAAGAGAACGAGGTGAGTTAATTTTTAATTTTTTTAACCCCTCAAGCCACATTTTACTAAGCCTGCTGTATTAATATATACTATTATTTTCCCTTATAACCATGTTATAAGGGAAAATAATACAGTGATTAGACTTTAATGGGGTTGCTCATCCCTATCATCTCCTAGAAACCATGCAGGAAAATCGCCCCATTCATCTCTACGGGGCCTGCGTTGCGTAAAAAACGCAGAATATAGAACATGCTGCGATTTTCATGCAACGCACAAGTGATGCTTGAAAATCACCGCTCATCTGAACAGCCCTATTGAAGTGAATGGGTCCGGATTCAGTGCGGGTGCAATGCGTTCACCTCACGCATTGCACCCGCGTGGAATTCTCGCCCGTGTTAAAGGGGCCTAAGACATAATACAACCAAATCCGTACATGACTGCTGTATGCGGTTGTATTATTGTAACGGAAGCGTTTTTGCAGATCCATGACGGATCCGCAAAAAAACCGCTAATGTGAAAGTAGCCTAATTTATAGAGTAAAAAAGTAACTTGTACATTTTGGAAAGTCCTGGGGATAAGATGGAAAAACGTCTTTCATATGTATTACAATTACTATCTTGACCAGTAGAAGCAGGGATCTGTCTAATCAGATTAGGGAAGTGCACTTAACACAAAGATGAAATGAACTTACAGATAAAATGAGGCCTTCCCTGTCATTTACCATGAGCATGAACATAAGCAGCCATGATGTATGAATGCAATATAGTATTTCATTTATCTACATGAAATGTCTGCAAGTTTTACAACAGTTCAGAGTTTGTTTTTGTTGTTTTTTTACTTGACAATCCACAGAATTGGTTCAACTGCTGTGTTCCCCAGCACGCACATTACTGCTCCATTCACTGTGCATGAGACTGCTGGAGATCTGTCAGTCCCATAGACATGGAGCAGTAGTGCACATGTACAAATACTGCATCATACAAGTGGGGGAACCACGTTCTTATGATCTCTGGGGATTATGGTGGTGAAAACCCCAGCGATCAGGTGGTTATTACCTACCTTTTAGATAGGTGATAAGTTGCCATGGTGGGACAACACCTATAAGGATTCTTTGCACAGCTGTCCACATCCCATAAGTGGAAAGAAGTGTCTCCATAAAACTTAAATGCTTGTCCAACCTTTTTAGATTGATATTTAACCTAAATATCGTGCACATTTAACAGGGTTATCCCATCTCGACATTTATGGCAAATCAATAGGATATGACATAAATGGTTGACAGGAACGAGTCCCTCTGAACAGGACCCTACGTGAAAGGAGAGGATGCTGCCTATGGACTGCTTTCTCCTTAGCTGAGCCAATGCTATCCATCCACCCCAGCATACATAGGTGTAGTGTGGATGTACTTCTAGATTTCTGCTTGGTAAAAAGTAAAGTATCACAGGCAGCTAAACCTTAGGGTATACTACGTGAATGATGTCCACTGTTTTTGTATGGAAAAATTTCCTGTTTTAGGGTACAACCACATGTGGCAGATCTGCTGCAGAAGTTTCACAGAAGCAAAATCCACACCATATAGTGAAGATTTGGTTGCAAATGTGACCCTCTGCATTGAAAAGTATGCATTCACTTTAATCGGGAGCAGCTGTCTAAATTGGAGCTGCTGCTGAACAGCTGATTGGCGGGGTATCAGACCCCTGGCAATCCCCTTTAGAGGACCTGTCATCACAAAATGCAGTGCATTCCGCATCTAGCATGTTATAGAGCAGGAGGAGCTGACCAGATGAGTATATATGTTTGTGGGAAACTATTTAGTAAAACTTGTAATTTATACATTTAAATTTCTACTATATAAGTTGTACACATGGAAGGGGGTTATCAGTGAATGATGGCATTCCCTGTGTATGTGTACACAGATAGTTGTCACAAAAAGAGCAGAGATATAAATGTATAAATTACAGGTTATTTTGATAGGACGTTGAACCCAGTCATTTAACCCCTTATATGCCACAGTCAATAGTTATCGCTTAATCTGTGGCGTTCCATTCAGAGCCACCAGCACAGTCTGGGGACTGCTGAAGATTCCCAGGCCTGTCATAGTAAGCTGCCTGTAAAGCTGGCTCAGCGGGCAGTGTGTTAGCATCTCATAGACAATGATAGTTCTCTATTATGGTCTATGGGAAAAGCAATCACAAGATCGCAGGTTCTAGCCCCCTAAGGGGGCTAAAAGTTTTTACCTAAAGTTTAAAAAAAAATCTAAATATTAAATTCAAATCAGCCCCTTTCCCAATTTTATCTATAAAAATAAAAAATAAAACACAACTGGAGTACGAAAATGTCTGAATTATAAAAATATTAATATTTTTCCTGTGTGGTGAAAGCCGTAATGGAAAAATAAATAAAAGCACACACAATTTGCGTTTTTTTTTAGTCACCTCCCCCTCCCAAAAAACAGTGATCAATAGTTGGGTAAAAAAGTAGAAATAAAATCGAATATAGGATGGATGTTGTAGACTGGGTAGACTTGTTTTAATTGTAAAGTACCTATGCAATTACTCTGTATGTTTCATGCGTGTCTTATGCTTTGTTCGCACTTGCACTGTGGCTCCTTTTTAGGGTACAATAATGTATTTCATTGGTGTTTGAAATGCAACATATTGGATGGATTTTTAGTGACCATCACAAGTCGTAGTTGCAGAATGTCGCATTGCGAAGCCATTGAAATACATTATATGAAATGCCTCCATACCCTTTTGTGTTGCGTGACGTTAAGCCGTCGCCTTACATCGAAGACCACAACGGAGTGCCAAATGTGTCAGATCTGCCATTTTGAGAACAGCAAGTTTAGTGCTGCATGCAACGGTGGTGTGAATATGGTCTTATCACTGTAAAGTGAGGGAATCCCCCAGTGTGAGTCAGCGGTCCCTGCTTTGACTCCATATATAGCTATGTCCATATATGGAGTTAGTGCTTGTTTTTTTTAGTAGTTACACATTTATTTTGTGCCATACATTTTTTACAATGACTAAAAAAATATAAAATATATAAATTTAATTAACCCTTTATTTAGGAAAAGTTTCTGCTGAGATTTGAACTCACAACCTTCTACATTATTGCCAAGAACCGTAACCACTACACTATACAGCTACATGTTAACCTGCACTGAAATATGAAATGATACTTCTGCTGTATAGGAATACTTACTACTTGACAAACTACTATGGGGTTTTTCTGACAGTTTATCATTGAGCTTTACGGCTTAGTGTTTAAGTCCTTGCCTCTAACGTAGTAGGTTGTGAGTTCAAATCCCGGCAGATACTTTTCGGAAATAGAGGCTAAATTGGATTTAAATACACTGACTCAAGCACACGAGATATTCGGCCGAACACTGCGATTTGCCAAGCATCCCGATGCTCAAGCCGAACTGGTGTTCGGCTGAGCATGCTCTCTCAACACTATATATTATACATTGTTGTAGGCCTGTTTCTGTGCAAATACAGCTCTGGATCTATTGGATGAAGTGGCCACATGTTAAGGTCACATCTGCTTGACGGAGATGTGCTCTGCGCAGTGCATTGCGCCGCTTTGCTTGGTCTCCTCATTGACTTCTATGAGGCAAAAAAAAACCTTCCTATTACAGTATTACTGTGTTTTTCGGGACACTCACCATTGAGTATTATAATGGTGCCTTGTTAAAAGGGAATGTGTCGTCATAAAATTACCTTTTGTTAAAATCCCATTTTTATTTTTAAATAATAAATGGAAAATTAAAAATAACAGTCGTAAAAATATCTATATTTAAGCAAAAAACATACCTTCCTGCAGTTTTTGCCCTGGCCTCTAAGCCTAATAGGCACCACGTCTTGGTCTGTACAGATCACTTTACTGCAGTTACCTGCTTATCTGTCATTCTAATCCTGCCTGTAATGATATCACCTCTGTGTCTAGAGCTTATCTAGTCTTTCCTTGTACAATGACCTCTTCACACGGGTCACAGAGCAGGCCTAGAAAATTCTCCCAAAGAAGTCAATTATTGTGTCAACGGCCAAATGCCACTGCCGTAAAACAATGCTTTGTAAATGCTCAGGCAAAATGGCCGCTTTCAAAATAATGTTAAAGAAACAGAATGCAAAAATCTGCAATAAGAGAATAAAATCAGATTAGAAAAAAGATGTGGTTTTAACTGGCAGAAAACATTTTGGTGACACATTCCCTTTAAAACTGATCAGGGGTTGCAAGCTGTGGTTTGCAGACTACAGGTGTAGCTTCAGCCTGGATTCTTGGGTCATTCTATGACTGTATATTGCCCTCCAGCAGTAATATTTGCACATTTCAGTCCTTATTTTTACTCCATATTTATATTCTATGACAGTGATGGCTAACCTTCGGCACTCCAGCTGTGGTAAAACAATGACTTCCAAGATGTACACTTGCTTGGCTGTTCTCAGAACTCCATAAAAATGAATGGAGCATGCTGGGAGTCGTAGTTTCACCACAGCTGGAGTGCCAGAGGTTAGCCGTCGCTGTTCTATGATGTTGTTGTTCTCTCTCGGTTCTATGTGTAAATGTGTGTTTTTTTCTGTTATCTATATGCATTTTTAAAGATGGTGTCAAAGGAAGTAACCTTTCCCCAGCTTCTGAGCCTCGTATCCTGCCGCCAGAAAAGAGACCACCTGAGCCACCGGGTCCCCCTCCTCCACCGCCTGTTTCAGAGGAAGATGCTGCAGATGCAAATCCAGTGGTGACTACTGCCCCAGTGCAACTTTTTACTCATTCTGAAGTGGAGCCAGACCTTGTGGAGGGGGTTAAAGATGCTCACAGACTACCGTCAGACTTTTCCCGAAAACTATCCTCCAGGACTTACAGCTCTGAGGGCCCAGAGGATGTATATAATGTAGGGTCTGAGGACAGAGACTCAGGGCAGCTGCTTGGGGATGGTTCCCCTCAGTCAGTAACAAAAAGCAGGACATTCCCAGCACAGCTAGGGGAAACAAGTGGTTACCAGGGAACAGGATGCCTGCAATTCCCAGGGGATCAAGACCTCAGGTTTACAAGGGTCCCTCTAGGAATGCACTCCGGCACAGTGCCTCCAACTGGACAAGTAGAGGGGAGCAGTAACAGTTCCCACCTTTACCAAGAAGCCAAAATCTCCAATTACAGTGAGTTGGGGTCGGGGACTGCAGCAGCAGGAACAAACCAGGCTTGGGCAGCCCCCTCTCAGGCTTTTAGCAAGGCATTCAGAGCACCAACCCGAACACCTTCAAGAGGCGGACGGGGACGAGGAGTCCCTTTCTAAAATCCATTGACGTTACCGTGAAACCTCCATCCTTCCGATCTGCCCCCTAATAGGGTGACAGATACAATGTGGCTGATTGTAACGGCTGCAACTACTCTATACCCGCAGAGCCTTGAAATTTATTTGGGATTGCGAAAAAAAAGGGGTTGTGTGAGAAAAGTGGTACTGACTTGAGAATGGTCCATTGCTGCTCCATGTGTTGGACACCTCAGTCTTTTGACATGGTTTGTCCATCCCTTACTCATTTTCTATTTTGGCTATGTGACGGTTCATCAGAAATGGCAAGTATCCCTGTTTTAGGTTGTGGAACACAGGTTATGTGTTTTAAGTAATCTCTTCTGCCACTAAAGGGCTCACCATGCTCCTTCTGTTGCATCTAGACCCTTATGGCAATTTAAGTGGTAAGTGGCATCGCTCAGGAAACTGGAACTAGAGCGATGCCACGTCAATGCAGCTGGCTGTGTAAAAAAAAAATGTTCATTTTTATTTTCTTGTGTCATGAACTTCTGGGTGATACATGCCCCTCACTGTCCTCCAATCAGCACCTCCTTGTTTTCAATGTACCTCAACTTTGGCAAAGAATCTCCTGACCTTAGACTGGCGGTGGACAGGTGGTATTATTCTTATGCCCTGTTGTGTTTGTATAAATCTATACTTTTTTAAGTTTATTTTTTAGGGCTAAATAGGCCGTTGCGACACAAAATCTTTTTCTTTTTTTTTTTTTTTTCTTTTTTTGACCCACCCTCTTTTCATATTCCCCAAACACTGCAAATGACGGTGATTTTTTTATTTTATTTTTGTTTAATCTGTCAAAGGGCCTAGATGAATAAATACAAATTACCAAAAGGAAATCCTGTGTTTTCCATGGTTACCAAGTGATTTTGCTGTTAAGATCCTGTACTGTTCTTTTGCTGTAATGATAAACTGCATACATGGTACTCATCCTAGACTCCTTTTTAGTAAATTTGGAGAGAATCTATTGTGCATTTACACATGGCAGTCATTCAGCTTGCAGCTTTTGCTTAAAGGCCATGTACACCTTTCGGGGATGGGGGCAATTTTTGTTTCAATGCGTTTTACTCATTTTGGGCTAAAAAAAATATCTCTTTTTCAATTTGCCTTTACTAAGAATATTGAGCAGTTCTGTCACAAAGGGTCTAGCTGTGTGAATCATACTTTAACTTTGCGCCAGCCATCTAATAAACCTTATTTCTAAATTATTAAAAGGTCATTAATACTTATTTTAAGACTGTATTACACTGGCCAATATTTGTCGATAATCGCTAATGAGTGTTTGCATGACTGCTTGTTAGCAATCATCTTGCAGTGTTATACTGGCGCTTAAAAATCAGTGATTGCCGGCAAATCACTAGTCCTGCAGAGGAGATTACTGCATGTAATAGCAGCGGTGTCCTCCGCTAGCTAGCAAGCGGTTACAGCGTGGGAACACTACCCTCCAGACAATTGCTTGCTGATCTGCCTGTCTAATTCAGGCTTTAGCCACATTCTTAAGATACCTGTTGAGCTATAATGAGTGTTTATAAGGTCAGAGATAAGGAGCCGTAAGCTGAGCTGCTTGACGGGACAGAGTGAAAATTCAGATCCTACTACTAGGGAAACTCAAGACTGCACAAAAGACCGTGGTTATTATTATTTTTTTTAATAAAGACCAATTGAAAAATTATTGTTCCCTCAATCAGTACAATGCAATAATTTAAAAAAAATTGCCCCCAAAGCCTTTAAAGGCTATGTACACCTTTTTAGAGGCATTTTATTAATGCATTATACTTATTTTGAGCAAGTAATCATTTTTTCAGTTGGCCTCTATTAACGATATGGAATCCTTTTTTCTGTACAGAGCGGAGATGCTCTACTAGATGCCTGTGGATTCATTTGTCTTTTCCGTCATCTGAGGAGCAGATGGGCTCCTTATCTCTGACCTTATAAACACTCATTAAAGCTCAATCCTAATCTTACTGATAAGAATGTGGTTTAAATAAGTGTTTATGACCTCTCAGTAGTTTAGAGATCAGGGTAATTAGCAAAGTGAAAGTGTCAGTCACACAGAAAAACAGTTAACCCTTTGTGACTGAATAGCTCAATATTTTTAATAAAGGCCAATTGAAAATATGAGCCACAAATAAGTTAAATTCAATAATAAAAATTGACTTCAAAGGTGTACATAACCCTTGGTAACCTCCAGAAATTGATTTGTGATGCCAATGGTTTATGAAAATTAAAAAAAGGGGGGTGGGGGGGTGGAGGGCCTTGTGAACTGGTAGCCATGGGCAGCTGCTCCACTTTTCCTTGTAATAAAGCTACCAATGTTATTCCAGATGACCAGGATACATTTTATAACCAGTTATATGGTTAAGGCCTCATGCACATGGCTGTCTTTTTTGCATCTGTGTCTGATCTGCCTGTTTTGTAGATTTCACATGGCCCCGTTCATTTCTATGGGTCTGCAAAAATACGGACAGCAAACAGAATTTATCCATGTGTCCATTCCGCAACCTATAGAACATGTCCTATTCTTGTCCGTATTGCAGACAAGAATGTCCATTTCTAGTAATGGGAGTGAAAAAATGTGGATTGCCCATGGGAAGGTTTACGGACCACAATGCGGACATGGTCATGTGCATGAGGCCTGCAAGGCCTGAAGCTTCATGCACATGATCGTCTCTACATTTCAGTTTGCAAGCCATAGATCCTTGAATGTGCGTGTTTTTCTCACTTCTATCAATAGGAATGACTTTGCTCGTCTGCAAAAGGTAATGTTCTATAATTTGTGGAACTGCCACACGGAACCACAATCTGTGTGCATGGCCCCATAGAAATGAATCTGTCAGTGTGGGACAGCACATGGATGAAAAATATGATCGTATGCATGAGGCCTAACAGACACAACACTGGTCTATCCTAGTCTCTTTGGACATGCTAGAAATTGTCATGTAAGAATTGCCATAAAATTCATGTATTTCATGTCACATGTTTTTATTTCATTTTTTAGTCATGAAAAACGGTTGAAAAAATACAAACTTTGCTGCGATTTAAAAAAAATAAAAAAGTCAAGGGGGGGGGGGGGGGGGGGGAGAGAAACACACCTGGAAACGTATTATACCGCACACAAAGGCAATGTTTGTAGAGTTTTTAATATTTTACTACTGGCCAACATTTAACATCTGGATGTGGTGTTTTCTCGTGCATGGCATTGGGGGACACAGCACCATGGGTATATGTCCAACTACCACTAGGAGGCACTAGACACAAAAAGTGTTGGCTCCTCCCAGGTGGGCTATACCCTCTCCACAGGCACGAGGCTATTCAGTTTTAGTCTAGTGTCCGTAGGAGGCAGACCTGTCCTGCTTTTTTGCAGGTTCTGCTGTTTATTTTTATTATTTTTCTTTTTTTCTCTCTTCCGCAGGTTGGTTTTTTCCACCGTTATACCTGCTGCAGGCTGGGGCTCCATCGTGTTCCACTTTAGTTGCCCCCCCTGCGGGCGCGTACTTCGGTACCATCGCCGGTCACCCAGTCCCCACGGACTGCATCCGCAGTGGCTTGCCGGCATTCCCACGGTTCCCGTGTTGAGTCTGCCGAAGGGGTGACCGTGCTGCGCCCGAAGACATCGGATGGTGAGTATATCGGATGGTGAGTATACTCCCCTGTCCCTGTGTCCCTGCCCCAGGGTTAGGTTCCCTTCTGTGGCCAGGGGGATGGGATCCACCTTAGCTGGGGGTCCTGGGGAGCCTCTTCTTTCCTCCTAGCCAACCCCCCCCCCCTGGGGGGGGTTTATATTCATGGTTTTTCCTCCCTTCTTTTCCCCCTCGGTTGGTCTTTTCTCTCCTCCCTGGCCACACAGTCTCTCCCTGGCTTCCCCGCTACTTTAGTCCCCGGCTTCTGCCGGGACTAGGCCTCATCTTCTATGGCCTGTCCCCGGCTCCCAGGTGCTCCGTTTGCCCTGATCTGCCTATCCCCAGGTGTCGCTTCTCCCCCCCCTACCCTACTCACCTATTTTTATGGTCCGGTGGGCCCTCTGTCGGCCGCGGTTCACCCCGCCCCCCTTGCTCCATTCCCGGCCGCCTCATAAATCGAGGCCCCGGCTTTTGGGCCTGCTAGGCCGCAATCTTCCCGGCCCCTCCCCCTTGCTTCCCGGGCTTTTCTGAACCCCGCCCGGCCCTCGGGAGGAGCTATCTCCTCTCCCTTTCCTGGGCTAACGTGTTTTTTCTGTTGGAGGGGGTGGTTAACCCCTCGATTGCTTCATGTCCCCTGCAGCCCTACTGACCACCTCTTTTTAGGGAACAAGCTGCTGCTGCACCTCTTTGGGGGAACACTGCGTCCGGGTCAGGATAGACAGCCTCTGCTGGCTGCTTTTTGAGCATCTCTTCTCCCAACAGCTCCTCGGTCGCCACGTGTTTTCACGTGCGTTCGCTGTCTACAATGGCTGCCATGTGGTCAGCCTGTCCCTGCTGGTGTGCAGTACCTCTTCCCAGATCCCATTGTTTTCCCTGAACAATCTTTTTGTGTAGGTTCCCCATGAATGGGTCCCTCCGTGTCAATGCCATGGGAACCTTGGCCGACTCTCCCTAGCAGTGTCGCTGGCACGCTACCAACCCATATTGCGGCCACCTCTGCCCTCCAGGGTCCTCCCTGCAGATGGGGCATGCTCAGTTAGGGGTACCTGCACCCGGGTTCGGCGAGGGGTAGCTCACAGTACACCCTCGGGTGGTCTCAACGGGGTCCCACCCCTCCTCGGCATCCTCGGATCCCCCCCAGGACAGGCCTGAGGCTGGTGATGAATCCTTCCTGTCACCCCATCCGTTGCCTCTGGGGACACCTCTGCACCGATTCCCTCGGAACAGAGCATCAGGCGGTCTTCCTCCATATAGAAGCCCTCTGGGAGGTCAAGACTACGTGCACAGAGGAACCTCTCCTACCTAAACAGGGTTGGTATCACCTCTAGTGGATTTTCGGATGGTGCTCCCCTGACCGCACAGGTATTCAACCGCACAGGTAAGGCAGCCGTCCCCGTGTTTAGCATACTGAGTCACCTACCCGGTGTCTGATACGTACGCCTTCTCCTTAACAGGGTGGTTCCTGCACCACTGCCATAGGCTGTCCCTGACAAGCCTTCCTGGTTCCCCTATACCAGGGGTTATCCTCTACACATTTGAGAGTGTTTCCGTGGGGTCCCCATCCTGGTGTTGGTGTTCGCCACGCTACCTCATTACAGGGAGTTCCTGTTCTGGGCAAGCGGTTAGCTCGGCTATCGCCTCCTGTAGGTTGGTGAGTTCAGAGCAATTGTACAGCCGCCTTGCCCCTTTGCTTAGGTAGTGTACCTACAGAAGCCATTACTCCTGGCTGGCTCTATGGTGTTCCATACAGCACTATTTCTCCCTTCCGGGTGAGATATACAGGCCGCTTCAATTGCCGTTGCAATTGCACCTGTCTGTTCCCAGCCACTTTGCTCCTGTCATAGGTGGAGTACCTACACCATCTGATGCTGTAGCCGATTCCCCTGGCTGGCGCTATGGTGTTCCATGCGACACTATTTCTCCCTTCCTGGCGAGAGATACAGGCTGCCTTTAATTGCCGCTGCAATTGCGCCTGTCTGTTCCCAGCCAATTTGCTCCCTTCACAGGTAGAGTACCTACGCCATCTCCGGTGCTGTAGCCGATACCCCTGGCGGGCTCTGTTGTGTTCCATGCGGCAACATTTCTCCCTACGGGCGGAATGTAGAGGCCACTTTCAATTGCCTTAGAATTGCCCCTGTCCGGTTCAGTTACCTGTCTGTTCCCTGCCGCCTTGATCCCTTAACAGGTGGAGTACCTGAGTCATCTCCGGATGCGGTAGCCGTTCCTCCTGTCCGGCTTTATGGTGTTCCATGTGGCATTTTCTTTCCTTACAGGACGAGATATTGAGGCCTCCTCCAATTGCCGTGGCCATTGCACCTACCTCATCATAGTGTGCACCAAACGGCCATCTTACTCCCTTCATGGGTAGAGTCCCTGAACCGTCTCCGATGCTGCAGCCGTTCAACCTGTCTGGCTTCTAGGGTGTACTATGCGGCCCTGTTTCTGTTGCCATTGCACCTACCTGATTGTGGTGTGCACCTGTCTTGTTCTTTGTGGTACAGTGCGGCCCTACTGGGTTCCATTCTTAACGCGGTTGCTGTTGCACCTCTCTGGGTCTAGGGTGCACCATGCGGCCACATTGCTTCGATCTTAAATGTAGTTCCTCTAACACAGCCATATTTCTACTTTACAGGTTGTGTACCTGTACCCTCCGAATGCTGTCTCATTCCCAGATGCTGTGGCTATGTTTCCACTCTCCTTAGTTGGCAACATGCAGCCACTTTACCCATATTTTAGGAGTGTGTTTGTAGTACCCCAAGCGCTGGGCCCTGTGGTGCGGTCTGTAGCTCAGACAGTTTCTGTATTACTGGGTGTTTTCTGCCCACGAGTTCTAATCTGTGCTGCGGTTGTTGGTTCCATCCATTTGGTTCTTCCATACATCTGCCACTCCTTTACTGTCGCGCTCATTGGTCTCCTTGTACCTCTCAAGGCACTGTCTGCACCAGGCCCCCTTCGTTCAGCATGTGCATGGTTACCATGTCTGGCAGGTGTGGGCCAGCCCAACCCCCACCTTGTCGGTCTACTGCTACTTCTGGTAGCTCCAGTATATGACCGATCTGTCTGATCCGGCGGGTGGTCCTCATTCAACCACGCTCCCTACTCCGTGGCCAGGTGGTTGTTGGCCTTTGTGCTGTAGTTGCTCTTGCCTTCTCTTTACGGTACTACGGTATGCTGTGCTCCGCGTTACCCCATGTTATAGGGGAGTACTCGCGTTGTTTCCTAATTGCTGAGCGGCCCATTCCTGGTGAAGTACAAGGATCTCCACTGGATCTTCTACCTTGTTTGGACACGTAGCTGGTGGCATCGGCCGCGGTTGCGGTTTTCTGTCATCGCTGGATGTCCGCCACACGGAATCCTTCTGGGTCCACGGCTTTTATCATTGCTGGACGTCCTCCCTGACGGGTCAAGGACAGGACCTCTGAGCGCCACACACACCTGTCTGAATTTTCAGCTGATTGCTCTGGTATCGGACAGGGCCCCGTAGTTCCTTCTGGGTCCAGGTGTTTTCGGTATTCCCTTGTATTTTCTGCTTAGTTGTGCTACATGGCGAAGGGGCAGTCCTCTTGGACCTTGCCGTCGTCTGCACCTGTCTGGTACTTTCTCCCCCCTGGAAGTTTTCTGTATGCCGGTCGCAGCTGGTTTCTACATTTCTATGTAGGCTACCCCGGTTTTTTCATGGCGACTTCTGCATTCCTTATGCATATGGATGTCTGTCGTTTTGTGGTACATCCCGAGCTGCTGTTCTTGCCCTCTCTGGGACAATGTTTAAGGTTTGCTGGTCAATATTCTTGGTACGGCTAGTTGTCCATGGCCAATGCCCCTTCCCCTATGGTGGTTTCTTTTCGCCTTTCCTGGATATTCTGGCTTGTGTTGTCTTCTGGTGGTTCAGCGCCTGGTTCTTTGTGAGCCCATACTGGGTACTCCTTTCGGGAGTCCCTGTTCATTTGAGGTCCTCTTTGGATTTGTCTCTTTTTTTTTTTCCATCCTCCCACGTCAAGTACCTGGTATTGAGTGGTTTAGTGCTGCAGTTTGCAGTTCCACCGTATGGTCTCCTTCGGGAGGGACCTCCTCCTGTTGTAGGACCTTTCCTTCTACTCCCATGTCTCTCAGTCCAGTGTGTCCTGCCGAGGTTGCCTGGCCTGTATCTGGCTTCTTTTTTCCATGATACTTCACATGCCCAGAGTTTCCTCTGGTCTTACGCTTCACGGTGATATCTTGTTTCGGAGGCTTGTGCCTCGTCTCCTGTTTTTGGGGACGCAGGAGCTATCGTTCTTTTCCTGTTTTTTTACCTACAACCCCCTCCTTCTCCAGGGTTGGCGGTTTCCTCTAGCAGCCTTGGGTTCACCTTTACATGGGGCGCTTAGCTTCTTTCCTGGCCTTGCGGTGAGGGGAGTCCCCTCCCTTCACATGTGAGCCTTGCTATGGCTTCCCCCACTCGTTTGGTTTTCAGTGCTTCCCTGTTTCTTTTCTCCCCTGGCCTTTCAGTTTTTTGGGTCTGAGACAATGTAGAGCGTTGGGTAGTTTCACCACGCGGTGCTGTCCTAATTTTTTCTCCAGCCCTTGGCTGCGCTCTGTTTCCTTTTGCCACCTTCTTGCATTTGGGATTTTCTTCCAGTCATTTGTCCTGGGGTGCTGGCAGTCTTCCCTGCTTCTTCTGAGGTTTCTTCCTTGTTATGGAACCTCTTGCCCATCTCGTGTTTTTTCCCGTTGGGTCACATGGTTCTCCTGCACCTGTATGCCCAACCGGTGGCGCGTCTCTTCTTTTCCCTCCCTCAGGGACTGCTTTGGGACGTCCCATGGTGCTGTGTCCCCCAATGCCATGCACGAGAAAATTGGATTTTTTGTACTCACCGTAAAATCCTTTTCTCGTAGTAGGCATTGGGGGACACAGATCCCACCCTATGTTTTTTCTTCCGCTTCTCCGGGCTGGTCTCTTGATCTTTCCCGGTACGGGAGTTGTTGGTTCCTTGCTTTTCTTCTCTCTCCTACTGCTTTTGGTACAAACTGAATAGCCTCGTGCCTGTGGAGAGGGTATAGCCCACCTGGGAGGAGCCAACACTTTTTGTGTCTAGTGCCTCCTAGTGGTAGTTGGACATATACCCATGGTGCTGTGTCCCCCAATGCCTACTACGAGAAAAGGATTTTACGGTGAGTACAAAAAATCCAATTTTTCACGTCAGAAAATGTTTAGAAAAATGTAGATAAACGTGCAGCAAGAAAGGGGCATTATGTGATGAAGGCCACCAGCACAAGTTGCGGAATGTCTGGGTTTTCTGCGCGGGTTACCGTGTGGAAAAACCACAATGTATTACATTACCAGCAAAGTAATTACACAAATCTCATGAAAACTTTGTGGATTGTTTCTGTGCGGAAATTGACCTGCCGTGTGGATTTCCTAATCTGCAGCATGTCAATTATGTTTACGGTTTTAGCAGTGGATTTCACCCTTTTCCCATGGAGATGCTAAACCGCATCTTTGGATGGGTTCACATCACGTTTTTGCTATCCGTTTAATGTATATGTTGGAGGAGGGATACAAAAGCGCACACCACACTTTTGTAAACTGCAGAGTCCAGTAAAAAAAATAAGTATTTTTTTTTTTTACAATGGAGATCTATAGTAAAACGGATTTCACTGTATGGCATCAGTCTGAGGCATCCGTTAACGTATACGTTAAACAGATGGCTAAAACATGATGGGAACCCACTCTAATCTGCACCAAAATCTGCAAATGTCAGAAATATTGCATGATCTCAGAAAACCGCACAGAAATTTGCATGGATCTTATGTGCATTCAACTGCATTTGTGTGCAGGTGGCCTAAGGTGTTTTCTGGGACCTTCATATGGATAGCGTCTCCTAAGTAGGGGCTAAGTAAAGAGACACCCTTTGGCATCTAATTTGAAATGGGGCTGTCTTTAGGGATCCTACACATGAATTTGTGTTTAACTGTTAAAAAAAAAAAACTGCATTTTTTTGTCGTGGTTTTTGCAAACTGTCTTGCCACTGGTGTTTTTCTTCATGACGTATTTCCCCTAAAAAGAGGGTGATGTCAAAATGGCTGAAAAAACACTGGGGAAAAAAAAGCCACCTAATTTACCAAAATGTCAGTAGCAAAAAAAACATGTCCTACTTTTCATACTGCCATGGACATTCAGCTAACATCTGGAGCTGGAAAACCCCCCACTAAAATGCTTCTAAATGCAAAAGTTGTTTGAAAGCACCCTTAAAGGGGTTGTCTCACCTCCTGTCATCAGTGTGGCAGGCCTGCCCTTCTGGTGCTGTAGGGGGGCGGTGCCTGCTGTAGTGCCCTGCCCTGGCCTGTGCATGCCCACTCCTGAGGGTGCTAATGATTGAATAGAAGCCTGGCTGCAGCACTGTGGCAGATTCACAGGTGGCCCAGGACTGGTGCTAATGCGCATGCGCAGGAAACTGTGCATTTCCACTATACTCGTCACCTGAAAGGCTGGCTTTGTTTCCTTTCAGAGCGCACCTTGGATGTGTTGCACCAGTGGCTGCATCCTTTAAAGATGAGCATTTTATAAAAACCATGGCAGATTAGTAAGAACGGGAGGCATTGTTAAGTTGCTGGTATTGGGTTAATACACAACATTAATATCGCTTTGTGATGAGACAACCCCTTTAAGGGCACAGGATTGTGATCGGCCCGGAAAACCCGGTCCGTGTGTTAGCAGGATCTCCCCGGATAGCCATGGCACATCATAGTAATTTATGATACGGTCAGATAGTATCTGATCGCAGGGGCGTTTCTGTGTCCTTACATCATCTGAGTACACTGAAATAGCCCTGTGATCTGATGGACTAGCGGTATAACAATTTACCATGATGCAGCCGGCACACAGACTGCGTTTCCCGGGCCGATCACAGATGGCCCTAAGGCGCTATTTGGCTGAAGTGCAACTGAGAACTGCCTTTGTATGTATCTGTCCAGTTTTTGCCCCATGCCTTTAACCGTTTAAGGTACCTGCCATGTTGAACAGTGTCTGATCTGCAAGCAGAAGGAGCTGAGCAGGTTGTAGTTTTGTAGGAAAAGATTCTGTATATTTTATGAATTTCTGTCAGTCACCAGTTTACCGCTGGGACCGCCCATTGGACTCCTAAGCATAAAAAGGCAGGGATGTGACTCTTTTCCCACAAAATGATCTATCACATCTCCTCGGCTCCTCCTGTTCTACAGACAGGGATATTTTTGTATCAGAAAATTGATGACATATTGCTTGGATACGCCATCACTTTGACTCGGAGTCTGACCTGTGACCTTTGAGAATGAAGGGGCTGCACACTGATTCAGCACTGTGGCCTTTCCCTCTATTCACTGACATGGAAGTGTGCAGGCTAGGAGTGCCTCTGTGCTGAATCAGAGGATGGAAAAATTTCAAAGGTCTCTCGGACCTTATGTGGCTCTTTATTTCTCTCTGACTGGTTATATAAAACTTAAACTTTTATTATGTTCTCATTAAAATGTCCTATTTTCATCAGGAAAAAACACTATTAAAATTCCTTGAGATCTGGAGTGGGATTCTGTATTTTGTGCTTCCAAATACATTCACTTTCGCCAATACACAGCCTCTTTTGTAGGTGCCCGATACTTCTCAGGTATCCCTCCTTTCTTCTACTTTTCTATCCAGCTTGGCTTGTACCTATGTCTCAGCTGTATGCGTCTCCTATCGATAATCCCTAGCTCTCCAATCTCGAACTAAAAACTAACTACTGCTTCCCTACATGTTTCGCCGTACCACAGCGTCTTCAGGGGATATGCATGTAGGGAAGCAGTAGTTTAGTTTTTAGTTCGAGATTGGAGAGCTAGGGATTATAGATAGGAGACGCATACAGCTGAGACATAGGTACAAGCCAAGCTGGATAGAAAAGTAGAAGAAAGGAGGGATTCCTGAGAAGTATCGGGCACCTCCAAAAGAGGCTGTGTATTGGCAAAAGTGAATGTATTTGGAAGCACAAAATACAGAATCCCACTCCAGATCTCAAGGAATTTTAATAGTTTTTTTTCCTGATGAAAATAGGACATTTTAATGAAAACATAAAAAGTTTAAGTTTTATATAACCAGTCAGAGAGGAATAAAGAGCCACGTAAGGTCCGAGAGACCTTTGAAATTTTTCTATTTAGATAATAGCGTGGACACCCCCTGAGAGACCCATATGTATGTTGGCCGCATGAATCAGAGGATGGACTCCCACAGATCACAGCATGATGGGTCATCCTAGCCCTATGCCATTTCTTTATGAGATGGGACTACCTTTTGAATGAACTGTCCAGCAATCAAACGATATATGTATAGAGACCTATAATAGGAATGCCTTTTATACTGTGGATATGGTACATTTGTATCAACATCCACTTGACTGTTTCTGGGCAGATTTTTTTAAATTTTTTTGTCCTACACTGGAAAGGAAATTGAAATCTGAATGAAAAATAAAATGACGCTGTATTACACACATGCCAGAGATGCTAAACAGAAAGAACTTGCCCAAAGAGTTTTTTTTTTTTTCAGATATATGTAATAAAATGTGACACAAGGAATACATGTGCTGTTTATTATATACACTGACATCTTCCATATTAAAAAAAAAAGGGGGTTCCGCCTTATCTAAAAGGCCCCCCAATGCTGCTAAATATGAGAAAGGAAAAGAAGGTCCTCGTCTCGCCAGGTAATCCCCGCCTTTTCCAGTACAATTTTTCAGTCTGTCTACGCGGCTGTAGGAGTGATGTAGTTGTATACCCTGTTTACCGCTGGACCCAATTACTGACCTCATCAGTCTTGTGCCATATACTGCTGGGGCCAGTAATTGGCTGCAGCAATGTCTTAAGTCAGGGATGCCCAACCTGCGGCCCTCCAGCTGTTACAAAACTCCCAGCATGCCTGGACAGCTTACAGCTATTAGGGCATGCTGGGTGTTGTAGTTTTGCAACAGCTAGAGGGCCGCAGGTTGAGCATCCCTGTCGTAAGTCAAGTAAACATCTGACATGGAAGATCGGAGGGGCAGAGCTGGAAACTGTGTGGGATTAACTGGTGAGTATAGGAACTTTTTTTATTAAATTTTTTAAACGTTGCAGAGCTTTTGTAAAATGAGTCGGACAATGCCTTTTATTGTTTAGTTTTTTGTTTCTAATTTTAGGGTATTTTGTATTTCTGCCTCAGGTCTCATGCACATGGCTGTTGGTTGGCTGTTCCATGCATTGGGGACTGCAATTTGCAGTCCCCAATGCACGGGCAACATTTTGCAGTGTGAAGGCACCAAGACAAACACTACTAAGTGCTTCCATGGGGTTCCGCACCTTCCTTCTGGATTGCGGACCCATTCAAGTAAATGGGTCCTCAACCATGATGCGGGATGCACACGGCCGGTGCCCACATATTGCGGACCTGCTGTTGTGCAAGAGGCCCCTAAGAGTAAGGGTATGGAGTTTTTTGGAACAGGTTTTGAGGCAGATTTTAATGCAGGTTTTACAGCTGAAGCCAGAAATGGATCCGTCAGGAAGACATAGAAGTTCTTGCCCGAATATTTACAGTTCTATTTGAATCCACTTCTGGCCTTGCATAAAAACCTGCAGGAAAGTCCTGCTAGTAAAATGCTAAATTGCTACCCAGAAACAATGGATTTGTATGAGGACGAGCGAGTGCAGTAGCCATTGTTTGTCCCCACACAGTGAAGGTGATCATTGCATGTAACTGCAGCTCTTTACCTCCACTGATGAGCAGGCAGTTATCAGGAGGGAACAGTTCTGATAATTGCTTGCTTAGTCGGTATATGCCTTAACCCCTTCACCCCCTGCACCGTAATAGTACGGCGCTGGCCGGGTCCTTAAAGATGGCTCCGGCTCCTGAGTGCTGCGGGTGTCATAGCCGCGGGTTGCCGACTGCTTCTTATAGCAGACATTTTTTTTTTTTTACCCCTCAGATAACAGTGGTCAATCCGGACTATGGCATCTAAGCACGCTGAAAACCGAAAGCACGTGCTTTTGGTGGTGCTCTGGCTCTCCCGTGTGGCGATCGGAGGAGCCTGACCTTTGTCTGCAGCAGCCCCTGTCTTTGTAAAACTGGGTAGGGGCGATTGGAGGAGCCTGACCTTGTCTGCAGCAGCCCCTGTCTTTGTAAAACTGTGTAGGGGCGATCGGAGGAGCCTGACCTTGTCTGCAGCAGCCCCTGTCTTTGTAAAACTGGGTAGGGGCGATCGGAGGAGCCTGACCTTGTCTGCAGCAGCCCCTGTCCTTGTAAAACTGTGTAGGGGCGATCGGAGGAGCCTGACCTTGTCTGCAGCAGCCTCTGTCCTTGTAAAACTGTGTAGGGGCGATCGGAGGAGCCTGACCTTGTCTGCAGCAGCCCCTGTCTTTTTGTGAATGACAGGAGGTTGCTGCATAGTATTTCCTATGGAGCCCTTGCCTGTAATAGGGCTCCATAGGAAACTAGTAAAATCAGAATAGATTCCAATGCAAGTGCATTGGAGTCTATGATAATGGCAATCAGATGATTGATTGTTATAGTTCCCTATGGTAACTATAAAAAAGTGTAAAAAATAAAAATAACATTATTCAAATCACCGCCCTTTTCCAAAAATAAAAGAACTAAAAAAAATACACATCATGGGTGTTGCAATGGGCGAAAACGCCCATAGTATAAAAATATATTCCCCCATATGGCAAACAGCAAAATGGGAAAAAATTGTCCAAATGGATGATTCACTGTTTTGGTCTTTTCATTTACTACAAAAAAATAAATAAAAATTGATCAAAAAGTCATACACACCCCTAATGGTATCAATGGAAAGTTCAGATCGCTCCGCAAAAAATGAGCCCCCGTACAGCTCTGTACACACTATTACAAAAAAGTTATAGGGGTCAAAATATGGCGACAAGAAAATAAAACATTTCCCCCCCCCCACTTTTTAATTTGATCACTATCAAAACGCAAGCAAAACTATACATATAAGGTATCGCTGGATTCGTACTGACCTGTAGAATAAAAGTAACTGGTCAGTTTTATCGTACATCGAACGTCGTAAATATTTTCAGCCCATTTTGATATTTTTTTTTTTTTTACTGCTTCCCACTACATCATATGCAATATTAAATGGTGGCGTTGGAAAGTACAACTTGTCCTGCAAAAGCAAGCCCTCATATGGCTATGTGAACAGACAAATAAAAAAGTTATGGCTTTGGGAAGGCAGAGAGCACAAAACGAAAATGCAAAAAACAACAACTCTGGAGGTGAAAGGGGTATTCTGGTTGTTGGAAGTTATCCCCTATTCACAGGATAGGCTACATACACACAACAGTGATTTTTAAAAAAAGTTACGGTAGTTAAAGCCGGACCTCAGTTTTTCATGGCCATTTTTTTTTTTTTTTTACAATTTTTGCATCCATTTTCTGTTTTGAGTTCGATTTTTTTTTTTATTTTTTATTTTTTTTATGGCCATGGGCAGGTCCTTTTCAATGAGGAAAGGAGCGACTGCCTCTGCGCATGAAAGTGGATGAGGGGAGTATTTTTGTTTTTCCTAACCCCTAACAGGCCACATTGTCCTAGTGTACACACTTTTAATGGCTCTTAGACAGCTGCACTCGTCTAAGCAGCTGTTAAAAATGGTCCCATTGGGATCCGTCTGGCCGGGAAAACAGCCAAAACTAGGACGTCACACTGCCATTTTTCACTGTCTTGTCCATGTAGGCTTTTAAATCGGTGGGAGTCCTATTGCTGGGACCCCAGCTATCATGAAAATTGGGTCTCAAACCCCCTGCATCCCCCCTGAACGGAGGGGCCGGTTGCACATGTGTGTGGCCACTCCATTAATTTCTATGGGAGTTCTGGATAACCAAGTACAGCGCTTGGCTATATCTTGATTTCCCATAGAAATTAATGGAGTGGCTCAATGCATGCCTGACCGGTTGCACCGTTAATTGCAGGCGTTACAGGGCCTCTAGTCTTTTGATCGGTGGGGGTCTCAGCAGTAGGATCTCCACCGATCTAATAGTAATCCATTAGCCTGTGGATAGGGGAAAACTTCAGAAAAAAACATAAATTCCCCTTTAAGGCTCCATTCAGACGTCCGTAGTGCATTGCAGATCTGCAATACACCCGGCCAGCACCCCCATAGAAATGCCTATTCTTGTCCGCCATTGCGGAGGGCCACGCTCTGGAAATGCGGATGCATTTATGCTGTCCGCATCTCTTCCGGCCCCATAGAGAATGAATGGGTCCGCCCCCGTTCTGCATAATTGCGGAACGGGTGCGGACCCATTCTACGGACGTGTGAATGGACCCTTAGGCTGGAGCTACAGCTAGACTTTTTGTAGCACTTTTGGTTGATTTTTTTTTTTTTTTCTCTATGGAGTGACCGCTGCAATGCACATGATTGCCTATGGGTCAATTTACTGCTTGGGACTTCAGCCTTATATTTAAATAGTTAAAATCAATTAAAGGATTCCACCTTACACTTTTCACAGCTCCTTTGGAAAATGAAATGGATTCTGATGGGTTGATATGGGCAACTAAGCCAGTTCTACTTTATACCAGTTTTGATAAATCTCCACCTAGTTGTGTAACCCTAGCCTTAACAGCAGGGAATAAACTCTGACACAGTTGGCCAAGATGGATTTTTATTTTAACAGGCTATACATAATTAGTAAAACCTGGAGGGATTAACAGTAGGCCGACAGGACATGGAAGTGTAGTGTTGCAAGCACTGAAGGAACCACTGCTCTAAAATAGTTAGGCAGAGGTGAATGTGTGGGAAAGAAAGCAGCAAAGCATTGCAAACTGAATTAGAAGGAAATGTGACTTTCTAAGCATCAAGCCAATATTTCAACTTTTAATGGCTAACTACAAAAAACAGCTGATGATGGGGTTCCTTTAAGTCACAAAAAAGAAGAACTTACAGTTAGGTCCATATATATATTTGGACACTGACACAAATTTAGTTTTTATTACCTGTTTACTAAAACATATTCAAGTTATAGTTATATAATGGACATAAAGTCCAGACTTCTAGCTTTTATTTGAGGGTAACCACATTAAAATTGTATGAAGGGTTTAGGAGTTTCAGCTCCTTTTCATGTGGCACCCTGTTTTTAAAGGGACGAAAAGTAATTGGACAATTGACTCAAAGGCTGTTTCATGGGCAGGTGTGGGCAATTCCTTCATTATTTCATTCTCAATTAAGCACATAAAAGGCCTGGAGTGGATTTGAGATGTTGTGCTTGCATTTTGAAGATTTTGCTGAGAAGTAAACATGCAGTCAAAGGAGCTCTCCATGCAGGTCAAACAAGCCGTCCTTCATCTGCTTAAACATAAAAAAAAACATTCGAGAAATTGCTACACTACTAGGTGTGACAAAATCTACAGTTTGGTACAAGAAAGAAAGTGAACAAACTGGTGACCTCAGCAATGATAAAAGACCTGGACGCCCTATGGAAGACAACAGTGGTGGATGATCGCAGAATAATTACCATGGTGAAGACAAACCCTTTCACAACAGCCAACCAAGTGAACAACACTCTCCAGGATCTAGGCGTATCAATATCCAAATCTACCATAAAGAGAAGACTGCATTAAAGTAAATGCAGAGGGTTCACTGCACGGTGCAAGCCACTCATAAGCCTCAAGAATAAGAAGGCTAAATTGGACTTTGCTGAAAAACATCTTAAAAAATCAACACTCTTCTGGAAGAACATTCTTTGTACAGATGAAACCAAGACCAACCTCTACCAGAATGATGGAAAGGAAAAAGTATGGCGAAGGCATGGTACAGCTCATGATCCAAAGCATACCACATCATCTGTAAAACACGGCGGAGGCAGTGTGATGGCTTGGGCATGCATGGCTGCCAGTGGCACTGGGTCCCTAGTGTTTATTGATGATGTGACGCAGGACAGAAGCAGCCGGATGAATTCTGGGGTTTTCAGAGACATACTGTGTGCTCAAATGCAGCCAAACTGATTGGTCGGCATTTAATAATACTGATGGACAATGACCCAAAACATAAAGCTAAAGCAACTCAGGAGTTTATTAAAGCAAAGCAATGGAATATTCTTGAATGGCCAAGTCCGTCACCTGCTCTGAACCCAATAGAGCATTTCACTTGTTAAAGACTAAACTTCAGACAGAAAGGCCCACAAACAAACAGCAACTGAACACCGCTGCAGTAAGGACCTGGCAGAGCATTAAAAAGGAGGAAACACAGCGTCTGGTGATGTCCATGAGTTCAAGACTTTTTCAACCAAGTATTAGAAATCAACATTTTATTTACAACTATTTAATTTGTCCAATAACTTTTGAGCCCCTGAAATGAAGGGATTGAGTTTAAAAAATACTTTAGTTCCTAACATTTTTATGCAATCCTTTTTGTTCAACCCACTGAATTAAAGCTGAAAGTCTGAACTTCAACTGCATCTGAATTGTTTTGTTCAAAATCCATTATGGTAATGTACAGAACAAAAATGAGAAAAATGTTGTTTCTGTCCAAAAATATATGTACCTAACTGTGAATTGCTCTTGGTATACATAAGAAATTGGTTTCATAGTTTTCAGTTCAGCTTCATGGTGGCACTGTAGATTGATGTTCTAATCTGTAATTAAAATTGCAGGTCAGGCTGGCATTGGGCAGTCCTTATACTGTGCAGTTTGTTTTGTTAAAGTAAGTTAAACTTTTATGGTCCTTGTATAGAATTCAACACTTGATGCTTTCATAGACGGTAGAATTGACGTTGAATGTCTTCTTAAAAATGATTTCAGAAAAGAATAATTCTTATGTAGACACGGCTTTCCCTGTAGCCACAGCCTCTAGTTCTGCCCAAGGGTCCTCCACCATGGTTGGGCTGTAGTAATGACTGATGTCTTTGTGGTTTCTTCTGAAATGTACCTGTTAGAGGAGAGGAGTAGGTTTAGAAAGTTGAACATGGGTTGGGTCAGGGCATGAGAAGCTAATGTCAGGATTCCTGGGCACCATGCAATCTGTGCAGGGTGGAGGTCAATCATGGAGGTAAGTGCTCAGTTCCTCATCTGTGTTTCTACTACTATTCATGGACGTGTTGAGTCCTCCAAAATGGAGATGCTCTTTGAAAGGTGATGGCTCAAGTGCCAGCAGCCTGCCTCCCTGCCCAGAAGGTTCCTACTTACCTGCTCCCTATTGCTCCAGTCCTCCATGCTGCCTTTGGTGTCTCCCTTTACCGGTTCCCGCAGTGTTAACATCTGGCACAGCATGGTCAGACACTGCTTCAATGGTGATGTGTCCGCTGCAGCCATGTCAGTGCTGAAGCCAGTCATTGGCTGCAATGGGGCATATGCCCATGAAGATGGCAACACCGCGGGGACAGGAACCTGGAGGCACAGTGGAGGACTGGAGCCGCAGGGAGCAGGTAAGTACGGTATGAATCTTTTGGACAGAGAGGCAGGCTGCTGGCACTTGAGAGTCTCATTTTTCCCAAAGAACCTTTTTAAAGGGACGGTGATAATATTAGTCACAGGCTGTGTACTTTACTTTATTTAAATGCCATGAAAAATGATGGCTGGAACTGACAGGCTCCCTGTTACAAACAACTATGTTTCACGCTGAAAATGCAGCATCTTCGGAAGAAAAAACACAGAGGACATTTATTGACTAGAGTTTTGTGTGCTGGTTATAATCTGTGGCCCACTGGTCTCAGATATGTCACCATTGAGGCACACTCCTATTAAAGATAGTGGTGCATCTGGGGTGCAACTTAAAACGACACCATCTATGAACTGATGTAGATTTCAGGTATAATTTTGGGTGGAGACACTGCGTTTTGTTGTGTTTTTTTGTGACAGGTTTTTGGCCCAAAGCCAGATATGGACCCAACAGGAAGGAGAAGTAGAAGCCCTTCGTTTATATTTCGCATTCCCTTCCAGCCCCCCGCTGCCTTTGGTAAAAAAAAAAAAATGCATCAAAAACTGTTACACCACCCTTTTTGCCAGCTTTTTTTGGTGTAAATTGCAATTAATTTGCCGGGCTGTCTAGGGCTTGAATCACAGAAGAAATGCACCAAACGGATATGCCACTGACTATACTGGCTAGTCATAAATGCAGATATTAAAAGCTGATACTTTTGCCAATATATTCCTGTCAGGAAGATATCGGAGCCCACATGCACCACGTCACGGCTCTCAGCATGGCAAGGGGTCCTAACACTACGCTACCTATGGTGTGAACAAGGTCTGAAGGTGATGTAATCCAGCTCACAGCCAAGCTTCCACACAACCGCCTAGCAGGACAACTAGTGCAATGTGAACAAAGCCAGACTGTAAGCCACACCCATATCAGACCATGTGAGGGAGGCTACCAGGTGCAAAGGAGAGTGTTTGAATGCCAGGTAAAGGCACATACACTACATATAAAACAAGACAAAAACACAGAAATATAGTGGCAAATCTGGGGGAGCTGCTCAACCCCTAACACTGTAGCGTGTTTTTCATTGGGGGAGCAGCCCCACCGCATGTGGACCGCAGCAAACGACTATCCCCAGCAAAAAATATTTTGCATACGGTGGAGGATGTCGGCGCAGTCCACATGCACCACAAAGGCATCCTACACAAAACGGAGCATTGTGCGGATGAAAATATAATCATAAATCACAGAAGAAATGCACCAAACGGATATGCCACTGACTGATTATATTTTCATCCGCACAATGCTCCGTTTTGTGTAGGATGCCTTTGTGGTGCATGTGGACCGCGCCGACATCCTCCACCGTATGCAAAATATTTTTTGCTGGGGATAGTCGTTTGCTGCGGTCCACATGCGGTGGGGCTGCTCCCCCAATGAAAAACACGCTACAGTGTTAGGGGTTGAGCAGCTCCCCCAGATTTGCCACTATATTTCTGTGTTTTTGGCTTGCCAACTGCCTGCACCATCCACCACAAAGCGCACAAAATGTGCAACTTCTAAATGCAGGGAAACTGCTTTAGAGGTTTTATAAATGAGCCCCATACTTTGAAAATCAGCTGAAAATGGGGAGAAGAGTCATGGGGGAACCCCTGCTGACTTCTCCCTGCCAAGCAGGCTTGGTTGACTTCTGTCCTAATTAGCAGAAGACCTCTCAGTCAAGCTGAGCTGGGTGGGAGAAGCTAGTGGGAGCTGCCCTGACTCCTTTTAAAACTATAGGTTAGATTTCTAATTGCTTTCTCGTTTAGACAGTCTAAAGATGTGACACATTTATCACAGTGACTTGCAGTGGATTATAAAAAAAATCCACAATTCTGGTGTATGTAGTTTAGTAAACCACCTCGTAGGTTTAGCATTTCAAAATAAAACATAGTTTTTTGTGACCAGAGAGCCTCTTGGGATTTCATGCTACCTGAACCTCCTGACAGGTTCATACAAAGGAACGGTAATCCATATTGGAAAGGATTTTCACTAATGGAGGCATAATACATTTTACATATATCTAAATATGGCTTACCTGTGCCCTTTTCTCACGGTATACCAAACCACGCTCAGGATTATTTTTAAAAAAGGTAAATATTTCGGAGTTCCTGGGCTGTAGCTCCAGCTTCTGTGGTAATTGGATGCTGGGTCCCATTGGTTAGGAGACCACTGTTGTCGGGATGCCCACTGTCCATTTGGACTAGAACTAGAATTGTAATATTGAGGGCTCCAGTGGCTCTGAGAGGCTGGTCGGTTTCTGCTCTGCCAGCTCTGATGGGGGGAGCTCCAGCTTTTTGTTGAAATGTTTCTCTGTGATGGGTTGAGGAATGGCGACATCATATCTTCTCTGAGTCTAGAGACTGATGGAGACCTCCAGTGTTGTGACATGGTTTATCTGTCTGCAATGAGCAAATACGGTACCAGATCAATGGCCTATCACGTTAGAGAACAAAGCACAGATAAAAAGACAACTCTTTCTGAGAAGATAGTAGCTTTCAGAGCATGGAATTTTAAGTTTTCAACAGCTGAAGACCACTATGGAGACCACTACCCTAAGCACTTCTGTACACGTTGGTATTGATGAATGATTGCATCAGCAGCATATTTACAGCCAGAGATGGCGTCCATTACTGGTAAGTCTACTTTCACACTCGCATTTTGGCTTTCCGCTTGTGAGATGCGTTCAGCACTCTCACAAGCGGTCCAAAACGGATCAGTTTTCATTCTAATCGAAAAGGATCCGCTCAGAATGCACCAGTTCAGTATTTATTCCGCTTTGGAGACAGTAATCTGCAGCGTTTTGGTGTCGGTCTGATGAAACTGAACCAAACGGGGGACGGATCCGTTTTCGCTAATACAATCTGGCACAATAGAAAACTGACCCGTCCGCCATTGACTTTCAATGATCTTCAAGATGGATCCGTCTTGGCTATGTTAAAGGTAATACAAACGGATCCTATCTGAACGGATCCGTCCATGACTGATCCGCACAAAACGCGAGTGTGAAAGTAGCCTAAATTGTATGATGCTTTGTTTAACATGTTAGAGAAAAGTCTTCAGCAGGCTCCCCCTAATGGTGGCTATAGACTGAATTATATGACAACCTAAGCTTCAGTCCACAGTGGCTTCCCTTTTTGACGGATCTGGTAATTTTCATTATGTTATTTATGTATTTTTGGAATAGTTATAGCAGAGCAGCACCATTCTGACACCAAAGTGTGAACATGAAGCAATATTATCCTTTCACTAAGGAAGCTCGATTCTTTTTGTAGCAGTCTTTCATTAAGATCCGTATAAGCTGTATACAACTGCTTGCAGATGAGCCCCCTAGTGGAGTAAACTGCTGCCAGTAGTCACGACTAATTGTAAGTGTCTACAATATACTCGGGGTGTTAGTGTACCTGGTGACTGATTTGTAGAATAGGCGCTGCAGCGGAGTGTAACATCTGACATATATATATATATATGTGTATATATATATATATATATATATATATATATATATATATATATATATATACCCTTAAAACATTTACATACCAACAGTCTTGAAAGGCTGTTAGCTATTTCTAGCATAAAAATTATCTTCATCATTTTTTTTCCACGTTTCCCCCCTTGCTGGGGACAGGCTCTGGTCTCCTTCCCCCCCTGGCAGCTGACAATGTGGTCCCTTTTTATGTTCCTTGCAGTAGAGGTCTTCTCAGCTACATTACCATGCATTACAGCTGCTATTTTGACTGCTCTATAGTGGACAGAGGATCACGATTTGGAGACCTGACAACCATCTCTCAGCTCAGTAGGTGGCTGTGCACAATGTGAACACCAGGCCATAATGAGTAAGTAAATGTCATCACTGGATGGAGGCTGCTTTTCTATGATCTACAAGATGAAGGGGTTGTCTGAGCCAGATGGCCGAGCAGGGTGCAAATAAAAGTCTGACCTGTCACCGTCACTTCAGGTCCAGTGGCAAGTTCCCTTCTTCACTTTTAGTCCCCACTGGAGTGGAAGTGTGATGTCCCACCTACAGGCACATTGCCACTGCTGGCCAATCGCTGGCCTCAGCAGTGACATGTTCAGGAACAGCATTTGACTGCTGCCACTGCTGAAGCCATCAGTGATATGTATGTAGATGGCACGTGAGGAAAGGGGAACTTGGTACTAGACCAGATGCACCGGTAACAGTTGACTTTTATTTTATTTTATTTTTTTACTTTTGTAACCTGCCTGGCCATGTCAGCAGGAGTTTCTGATATCGAAGAATACCTTTAATGCCACAAAAACAGCATATATCTATCCTTCTATTCACATTTCCTAGTAGTTGCTCAACCTTGGGGCCTATTCGCATGACAGTGTCCATTTTGCAGACGGGTAACTCTAGACTCCACAACACAGACACCGACCATGTGCACCCAGCATCGCAGTACAGACCCATTGACTTGCAGGGATACGCAATCTGCAAGATGTGACAAAGAATAAGACATTTCCTATCTTTTGTGGTTCAGCTACATGGACCCAGAAACACACAGGTCTGCAAAACGGACAGGATCATGTGAGTGGACGCTAATGTAAAGTACGGTGCACATGAATCTACCGCTGCTGGATACTACAGGTATAGCTGTTCACTTACCTCGCGTCTCTTCTCAGTTCTCCTCAGTCCTAATGTTGCCGCTGTGCTCAGTATTTATGTCAGTCTGGTAGGAGACGCCTTCTACCAATTGTCATGTAAAGTGATCAGCAAACAATAGGACATCACAGATGTCATAAGTAGATTCGCAGACACACCCTGACCAGTGAAACTGTCACTTGTAAAGTTACAGACCAAGTGATCACTGCATCTGTGCGACCGATTATAATCGCGTCAAACCAACCAACGCCGGATCCTCTTTTATAAATATTGTGTAACCGTAAAAAGGTCTTTGTTTGCTCGTATCAACCAGTCAGAGCTCACCTTTCATTTCTTAAGCTGCTCTGGAAAAATGAAAGCTGAGCTCTATTTGGCCCACGAGGACACTTTTAGGCTACATGCACACAACCTTATGTGTTTTACGGTCCGCAAAACAAAACGGATGACATCCGTATGCCATCAGTTTATTTTTTGCGGATCTATTGTAACAATGAAAATAGACAAGAATAGGACGTGTTCTATTTTGCGTGGCTACAGAATGGACATACTGATTTTTTGCGGACCCATTGAAATGAATGGGTCTGCATCGTATCTGCAAAATACAGAACGGACACAGAAACAAACCATGCTCGTGTGCATGTAGCCTTGTCTGCAATTTTCGTAATGCAGTGTTTTTTTTGTACAGTTTTTATAATGGAAAACTGCAGCTCATATTAAAACCCGTATTAAAATCAATCATTTGCATTTACCCTTCTGGTAGACGTGTGAACACAAACTTTTTAGGCCCCACACACAGTACAGCTTTTGACATTGGAGATTTAGTGTGGCTTCCATGCCAAAAAAAACACTGGCTTTTTCCTGTGGAATCCCCCTCCCATTGTTTTCAGTGGGAGGCCGTGCCTCCGTTCATGCGCCATTCAGCACCAAGAATGGACAAATCAATAGACGCCATGTGAATAAGGCCTTAAATTGCAGCCAGATCATGTCCAGCTACAGAAACCCCAGCACTCAGCTGGTAGGCCTGAGTGAAGCTACAGCCAGCCATTTCTCTAAGGGCTCAATTACATGACCGTATGTATTCTGCGGTCCGCAAAACTTTGCAGACCATTGTAACAATGCCTGTCCTTGTCCGCAAAAAGGACAAGAATAGGACATGTTCTATTTTTTTTCCGGAACGGACATGTGAACGTACGGAAACGGAATGCACACAAAGTAATTTCATTACGGACCTGTTGAAATAAATTGGTTCAGCATAGGGACCTGTAAAAAAAGGAACGGAAACGGAAATAAAATACTTTCGTGTGCATGAGCCCTAAGGGTTCTTTCACAAGAGTAAGTTTTCCGTCCGGATGTGATGTGCGTAGTGAGCGCAGCGCATTCACTTCAATGAGTCTGTGCACATGAGCGTCATTTTTTCACGCATGCTCTTTGCTTTCTGGAGCAATCCCAGCTTGTTCTATATTTTGCGTTTTTCACGCAGGCCTGACTCCGTAGAAGTGAATGGTGCTTGTGTGAAAAACAGAAGGCAGCTGGATGCAGTGCGTTTTTCACTGATGATTGTTATTCTTCAGTTTTTCGTCACACCCGTTAAAAACGCATGCAATCCGGATACCTTCTGGACGGAAAGAACGCACACGCTGAATAAAATTGCAGAAAAAAATTATTCATCATGTGTGCAAAACTATCAGTTTTTTCCTGAACAGATCCTAACACAATCCGTATCGCTCGTGTGAAAGAGGCCCAAGAGCGGCCGCTACAGGGGAAATGTGGTATTACATGCTGACCAGTCAAAAGAATGCATGATGTAATGTATCAATAAGCTTGGGTCCCCTTCTAGGACGTCCATATGTCCTAAGATAATGTCTAGGTACTAAGGATATTATTTATGCTGAGTGTTTTGTCACCGTAGATGGAGCAATCTCTGCTATGAACACTGGTTGTTGGTGTTTTAGGGAACATGTATCTTAACACCTTATGTATGTACTATATACAATGCATTCTTGATATTGTGTTGATTACAACCACAGCCGGATGTTACATTACCAATGGACACAGATCTCTGCAATTTCTAGGCCAGGTCTTCAACCTTTGGCTCTCCAGCTGGTGCAAAACTACAACTTCCAGCATGCCCTGTCTATGGGTTGGCGACCATGACTCTAGGGCATGTGTTTTCTGTCCCAACTGTAAAATGCATGATTCTTTTGGGACAATACTGCTTGGTTTTGAAAGGGGGAACAATGACAGAAAACTGCATTTAAAAAACCACAGATTGCATTCAAGTAACAAAGCACAATGTGTACCGTTTTATTCTTCCGTCAGTTGTACTTTTTGAAAGGACAACTTCATGCATGGTAATGAGCTATCATCATAAAAGCCGCCACGCCTTCTCCCACAGGAAACCGCGATCACTTCCCAAACCTGTGTATTGAGCAGTAGTGTTGCTCCCTATTGTTATTCTATAATCTCGTACAATGGCATTCATATTGGAACCTAAATCCTATCGGAAGAAATAATGGCTGAGGTCTTGTAAAATAAAGCTGGTCATACACGTTGGGGTTCTGTATTAGACCGCGTGATTTTCGGGACAATTATCTGGAACAAGGCGCAGCCCTCAAGTCTTGGGATGAACGCTTGGCCAAAGTCAACCAAAGAATCGGACTGTGGAGCATTAGACACCTCACGATTGAGGGCAAAGCACTCGTCCCGGCGAAATGAAGTTTTGCCTGTGCTACAATACACTGCACAGGCATGGCCCCCTCTTGCCACCGTTTCCAGGGCCATCACCAGGACAGTGTTTCGCTTCATCTGGGGATCTAAGATGGACAGAGTGAAACGAGCCATCATGTACAAAGAGCCCCGCAAGGGCGGAAAGGGCATACCGGACCTGCCCACTTTACTGCGGATCGCCTTTGTTTGTGACAGCGTTCATCGGACTCTGAGAACTGCTAACGGCTCTGCGGGCAAGGCTATGTCCCGCTTTTTCCTCCTGCCTCTCTGGAGGGGCATGGGCTGGGACAAGTGGGACAGCTCCATCCCTTACAACTGGCACGCTCCCTGGTTCTACGGGGACGTCGTCAGGTTTGTGAGGGAACACCAACTGGAGGGCCTCAAACCCGACTTGTGGAAGCCAAAAACTATCCACAAGCTCATCAGAGCAAAGGACGTGGTGGAGTCAATTCCAGGGATCCAGGACGACACCGTAGAGACAGTTTGGACTAATGTGTCGTCAGACAGGTTGACTAACGGGCATAAGGACTTGTCATGGATGGCCATTCAGGGCGGACTGCCCATCCGGTCATTCATGCATGCCCGCAATCTGTGCAAAACCGGGTACTGCCCCAGGTGCCCTTTCGTGGAGGAAACATCTTATCACCTGTTTTGGGAGTGCCCCTTTGCACAGCGCCTGTTGGACGCCCTGGAACATGAACTCAAAGACTCTGTGCCCAGGAACAGCCTGCAATGCACTTCGGTGCTGTATGGACTATTTCCTGGGATTCATACTGTTGGAGCCATCCAGGAGGCCTGGCGCCTTATGAACTGTTTTAAGGACGCTATTTGGTTTGCTAGGAACCGGCTCATCCTCAGGAGGGAGAACAAGTCCGTCCTGGACTGCCGCAGACTTATCCATAGTCTGTTGCGGGACTACAACATCTCGGACGTTGGCGAAGAAGAAGAGGACTAAACCCCTCTCCTTCCCCCCTCTCCCCCCCGTGTGTATTTGTCCCCTCAATAAAACTTTGGGCATGTGATTCCCCCTCCCTACCCCCTCCTTCCCACTTCCTCTTCCCTCATCACTGTCTAAATGCTTTTGTTGGGAGGTTTTGTGATTGAATAGGTATGCTAGTGTAGCATTCATTGCGATGTATAGTGTAGGGTAACCTGTGCTTTACATAACAATGCCATGCTCGCAAAGACGAATACGTGTAATTTATTATGTACTGATTTGTGGCCTGTGCTGCGACACAGTACTAACGTATGTATGTATAACGACTGATTGTAATAAAGACGTTTCAATCAAAAAAAAATCTGGAACAAGCATCTATAGGAACAGTAATTCCCAATAACTTTCCCCTGTAGTCGATCAGCTGATGAACGAACTAATGCTCCTTTGTTGGCTGATGGGCATCCTTCATGAGGATGAAACATGCCCGATTATCGGCAGCACGCCTTCCTGTGTAATCAGTGATGTACTGCCAATTATGAATTGAACAGTATGAGGGGGGAATGACTATGGTAGTGATCATTCCTCCCCATTCACTTTCAATCGGCCACTGCAAACAAGTGCCGAAAGATGTGATCTATCAGCCATCGGCACTTGCACTGACCAAGCAGTGTAATAGGGCCTTTACATGTATATTATCCAAACCTAATGATTTTTGGTCTACCATCTAATGTACGTGGAAGCCCCCCGACCCTCCCAGGAAGTTTAATAAAGGTTTTGATCTGCCTGAACCTTTAGTTCTTGGGTGACCGGCTTCTGTCAGGTGTGGGACAGCGGATTCCTCCAACTCTTCCTGCTAAGAGCACATGCACTCTGCTGAACAAGCATGTGTATGAGGGGCTTCTCTGGTATGTCCAGGATCCCCTAAGGGACCAGCAGAAGTTAGAGCTGAACGTGGAACCAATAACCAGATCTCAAGTGGACATCATATATGCAGCCTGTGCAATTATGCTGAGGCCCACTACAAAAAGGGACCCACCATCTTCTTATCAAAGGAAACATTGCATTGTTCCTGGGCAACGAACCTACTGGAAAAGAAGATGAGTCTCAAATGGTTCAAAAGTAATGATGATCATTAAATACATATATGCAACATGATAAAAATAGAGATGAAATACATCAAAGTAGAAGTGCGGTCTACACCTGAGGAGCAGTGTAATAATGCTCAATACCGAGGGGAATGCAGTAACTATAGTTATCAAAGATTGCAAGTGGAATCAAGTTTAATATAAAACTGCGTCTGTATCAATAAATGTTTAACCCCTCAAAGAGACATCAAATGTAAAGCAAGACCAATCCTTACATACCCATAATTGGAACGATCGCCTCAGGAGAACCGCACACCCCGACGTGCGTTTCGGCAACACCTTCATCTGGGGGTTGCTTATGGGTATGTAAGGGTTGGTTTTGCTCTACATTTGTTGTCTCTAGGGGGGGTTAAACACATTTATTTATACAGACACAGGTCTTGACGCTGTTTTATATTAAACTTGATTCCACTTGCTATCTTTGATAACTATAGTTACTGCATTACCCTCAGTATTGAGAGCATTATTACACTGTTCCTTAGGTGTAGACCGCAGTTCTACTTTGATGTATTTTATCTCTATTTTTATCATGTTGTATATATGTATTTAATAAAGATTATCATTACTTTTGAGCCATTTGAGACTCATCTTCTTTTTGTGTAGGTTTGCTTGGTCTATGTTGAGTTGGATTTTTTCAGGGGAGTAGATTTGCCCACTACATTGTTTGAGTTATTATTTGTTTTTGTGCTATGTAAGCTGTATGCACTAACTATTGCTTCTGGGCAGCAGATCGCGTTTTTTTTTTTTTTTTTTCATCAATTCTCTTTTTATTAAAGAAGTAGGTCATACAAAACACAACACTTTTGCATAATCAAAACGGTATACAGTAATACAGGTTAACAAGATGACATAGAGCGTTCCAGGAGCTGTCACAAAGTGCCCTGGACTTTGATCCAGCATTGTTAGTGCACCACAGGACCACAGCAAAACAGTCCTAGTACCAGAAAGCTACAATATGGGTATAACCAAGGCAATTAACTTGTCAAAATACCTGCTTAAGACTAGTAATGCCCAGGAAAGATGGGGAAGAGGGTAAAAGAGGTTAGTGTGGAAGGTGGTTGGGTAGGAGACCAATGGCATAGTTGTCATGTATGTGAGGTATCATTTAGCAAGGCATTGAAAATAAAGGTCACTAGAAGTTGGTGTCAGGCATCTCATATAGTGAGCAGTAGATTGAGCCGTGAAAATGCGCTTATGAATTAAAACCTCTATAGGCTTTCCATTGGCCCCAGGTTTTTTTAGAAAGGAAGTCCGAGAGTGTGTCTCCAAGTGCGCTTACTCTTCAAAGCTGTATAGCTGATCAACCTTATCTATCCATGTTGGTATGGAGGGTGGTAAATCACTTCTCCAGAGATATGGTATGAGCAAACGCGCCACTGGTATGAGCATGGTAGGTAGGTTGTGTTTGGATGGAGTAAATTTGTTATATGGGCACCAAAGAGTCAGTTTGGGGTCTAAGGACAGTTTCGTAGAGCAGATTTAGTTTATCAAAGTACCTACCTCTGTCCAGAAAGGTTGTATACGTGGGCAGAACGACCAAATGTGGGAGAGGGATCCCTTCCCCACACCACATCTCCAACAATGTTCGGTAATATATGGATTAATCCTATGGAGGAACTCGGGGGTCTTATACCACCTTGTCAGAAGTTTGTATGAGTTTTCCTGTATTTTAATTCATCTATTAAAGCCATGGGAGTGGGCTAAGATAAAGTCTTTTTCTGGGTCTGTGAGTGTGATGGCGAGCTTCCTCTCACAGTCTTTTAGAAAGTATATTGAAGGTGGTGTAGAAGAGAGTATTGAGGTATACGTGAGAGACAACAACCTTCTGGGGATTTTGGTCCTCTCCATCAGTTGTTCAAGCCAAGATTTATTTCTTTGGGGATTACAAGGCAGGGAGATGTTTTTTATATCTCTGCGGAAATCTAGGAGATGAAGAAATAAAGCAGTCTGAACCCAGGGAAGCCCTATTATGTCATCCCAATGTAGGTTACCGTCCCTCGTAAGAATCTCTCTTAAGGAGAAGTTGGTCAGCAGAGACCATACTCCCGACGGCTGTACAACACCAGGATGTATACGAGGTTGCAGTAAATCGAGAGGTAGGTTGGGAGATGGGAACTAGGGAATCTGAGCCTCATAAAGTCCAGACCAGATTGCCAGTTCACCTTTTAATAGAGTAGGATGGGCGTGTCTCTTGTGTAGGATCTAATCCCCCAGAGTTTCAGTCTCTCTTTAGCTGTCACAAGATGCCTTTCTAAATCTGTACAGAGGTTTGGAGAAGGGGAAGACCACAGGGTTAAACATCTGGTCATTTGCACTGCTTTATAGTACTCATACATAACAGGGAGTCCAAAGCCTCCAAATCTCCTTTCTTTTGATAGAATGGAATAAGCTATTCTGGAAGATCTTCCACCCCAGAGGAAATAGGAGAACATCTTACGAATCTCTGAGAAGAAAGTGTGAGGGAGCCAGATGGGAAGAACCTGCATCAGGTAGAAAAATTTGGGAACTATATATGTTTTAAGATTTTTTTTTCAACCCATCCAAGAAATAAAGGGGATTTTAAGTGATTTGAGCTGAGCTTGTATGGATTGTAAGGGGGGGGTGAGTGTAGTTGAGCGAGAATAGCTCATTTGGGTTGGTCAATATCTGGATCCCCAAGTATTGTACGCTTTTCGGCACCCAAGTAAATGGTGTGGTTTGCTTCATTGTAGTAATGGATGCAGGGCAAGAGATATTTAATGCTACTGATTTACTGTAATTTAAAAGTTGGACAATGTTCCGAAGTCGTTAAATATGGACAGTAGCCTAGGCAAGGGTGGACATATTGCCTGTGCAGCTGGTTCAGGGGCACAGAGAGAGAGGGCGGCCCTTCCCAGTGCCAGCTGAGGTGCTTCCCCCCCCTTCTCCCTTCCTCTGCCAAGGTAACCTGGTCATCTTGGGGCAGATATAAGGAGGGGACGGAGTTTTGGAGGGCCCTGATTAGGACTTACTGTGAATCTGCTGCCCATTGTGTCTATACTCCATAGCTGAAGGGCCTGCGATTACTTTATAGTCATGGGATCTTTTTAACAGTGAAAGTGGTAGCAGGACCTGTGATGAGGTCACCATCATGTGATCAGTGCAGAAAAAGGCAGCACTCAGGAGTGGAGAACTGTGATGCCATGGAATGAATGTAAGTGCCAGAGAAATGCTGGGAGATGTGATTCTCCCAGGTTATACCTGCTCCCTGCTAAGTGGGAGAGAAATTTTATTTAACTGGGACTGTATGTTAGAGGGGCTGAAGGGAGGGTGTTATTTACAGGGGACTGGATATTATAGAAGACAGGAGGGTAAGGAGTGATGTTATTCACATGGGACTGTGTGTTGGAGGGGCTGAAGGAGGGGATTTAAGTTATTTACATGGGACTGTATGTTATAGAACACTGTAAGGAAGAGATTTTATTTACATGGGACTGTATCATATAGGGTATTACTACTGAGGGATCCATAGGAGTGCCTTATATATTGGCCTTATTTCTATAAGGGTGCCTTATTACTTATTAGTATTGAGAGCACTGTTAGGGTACTGGGGGGGGGGAGGCTTCCGCCTAGCAGTGAGTCTAGTGACGTTACAGGCACTAAATCTGCAAAGAAAAGGGGGTTAGTCAGCACCTCCCAATGCGCAGGTGCACGCTGCCATGTCTAAAAACGGAGAAAGGGAAAATGCAACAGCACCCTGCTAACCTGATAAAGTACAATAATGCTATAGTCACAAAAAATATTATGGTGCTAATGCTACGCTTAATTATAAAGTAAGATGCTTGGCAAATGCATTTTGTAAAATATCATCTGAGCTCGCCTGCCGGACGTCAAGGCGATCTCTGTAAGATGGGTCCGAACACTAAACTTTACCTGTTATGCACCATAATGGCCACCATAAAGTTCAGGAAGTGTTGGATCCACATGCATGCTGGGTGCACTCTGATTTTTGGTGCCAAAATGGCCTCCATTACTTACAAGGGATGCAGGTACCAACATGCATGCTGAGCCCACTCCACACCTTTCCTTGTGCCAGACAGCTACCAATGAATGTAGTGAGAGCAGGGCACAGCTTTATACTGAAACTAATTCCACTCAGCCTATGGGGCAGACAAGCTGATCAGGAGTGCACGACTCGCTAGGAATGCCACATCTCCAGCGCTGTAAATCTGCAAAGAAAAGGGGGTTAGTCGGCACCTCCCAATGTGCAGGTGCACGTTGCCATGGCTGAAAACAGAGAATAAGAGACAATGCAACAGCACCCTGCTAACCAGATAAAGTGCAATAATGCCATAGTCACAAAGATTATGGCTATGGCGTTATTGTACTTTATCTGGTTAGCAGGCTGCTGTTGCACTCTCTTTTTCTCTGTCACCGGCTAATGGACGTGCTTTAGCGCTGCCCTAGCCTGTAAAGCCACCCATCAGTGCCTGTGACGTCACCGGGAACACTGCTAGGGCTGTAAACAAAACAGCCCTTACCCTATGTTTTACAGAACAGGCCAAGGGAGAGCATTGGACTATGAAATAATTTTTTAATTTATGCAAATGAGCCTCTAGGAGCAACAGGGGTGTTGCCATTGTCCCTAGAGGCTCCAGTTTCTTTGCAACTGCGGCTCCCTGTCGACTTTGACAGGGCCTGACAGTGAAAATGTCATCACATCTGGCCATGTCAAAGTGCAGAGGGAGCAGCAGCTACAGAGAAAGCGGAGCCTCTAGGAGTAATCGTAACGCCCCCGTTTGCATATAATAAAACATAATTTTTCTCAGCAATGTGGGCATATACTGTATGATCATGGAACCAACACAGATGCCTTCAGCTGCCAAGCGCACATGCAACAGGTCAGCCCTTGCAAGCATATGAGGGACTTCTGAGGGATAGCTGAAGGCCTAGGGAGCATTTTACTGTCAGCTATCTAAAAAATATGGACTTCAGTGGGGGGAGGAAGCCAGCACTAAAGTGCCTAGGTCTAGGACAGCATAAAATCTAAATATGGCGCTGTCTCCACAGCAGCTGAACAATGTAGTGTCAGACATCACACTGCTACTGTGAAGGGGGGGACAATATCTGGACATAACTACTGTGAAGGGGGGACATATCTGGACATAACTACTGTGAAGGGGGCACATATCTGGACATAACTACTGTGAAGGGGGCACATATCTGGACATAACTACTGTGAAGGGCGCATAACTACTGTGAAGGGCACATAACTGGGCATAACTACTGTGAAGGGAGCACATATCTGGGCATAACTTCTGTGAAGGGGGTACATATCTGGACATGACTACTGTAAAGGGGGCACATATCTGGACATAACTACTGTGAAGGGGGCACATATCTAGACATAACTACTGTTAAGGGGGGACAATATCTGAACATAACTACTGTGAGGGGGCACATAACTACTGTGAAGGGCACATATATGGGCATAACTGCTGTGAAGTTGGCATCTCTGGGCATAACTACGGTGAAGGGACACATCTGGGCATAGCTACTGTGAAGTGGGCACAGTGTGGGCATTACTACTATGTGCAGGTACAAAGGAGGATTAATTACTATGTGGGGGCATTAAGTGGACTGGTTGTGTAGAGTTCTGCTTTGGTATATAGTTATAGTTTGCAGAGTTAGAGGCGTGGCCTAGTATGAAAATAAAGATATACATACTGTAAACATATTGACCGTAATTAGCAAGATGTGTTTTATTTGCATGTATACAGTATGTTTACATTTATATGTGTGGTTTGGGGGGCCCAGGTACATTCCTTGCACAGTGGCCCTCTGCTTCCTGTGTCCGCCCCTGAGCCTAGGGAATGAAGTTAATGGGTTAGATGTCATGATTAGGAGATCATCCGCAAAATCAGCAGTTAAAGCGAACCTTTCACCTGCATTTCACTTAATAAACTATCAAAAGTACCTTATAGATCATCCTCACTGTGTTATCATACAGTCTTGTCCCGCTTTTCTGCCATGTATATGCATTAAAAAATCGCCTTATAAAGTACTCTTCTCCAGCTCCACAAGTCACGATAGAAGTCAAGGGGGTAGCCCTTCCCTCACTCCAGGCTGTAACTCCCCTGCCCTAACCCTGCCTCTATGCAGTCTAATTGACACCCGGCTCAGTCGCCGGGACCGCGCTTGTACAGGTGGCACATGCGCCGTCGGCCTCAGTAGCAGCGCGTTCCTGTCTATCGTGATCCCATCTATCGCGATCCCGTCTAACTGAATTACAGGATCGCGCTTGAGTCCGCGCGATAGACGGGATCGCGCTGCTACTGAGGCCGACGGTGCATGCGCCGCCTGTACAAGCGCGGTCCCGGCGACTGAGCCGGGTGTCAATTAGACTGCATAGAGGCAGGGTTAGGGCAGGGGAGTTACAGCCTGGAGTGAGGGAAGGGCTACCCCCTTGACTTCTATCGTGACTTGTGGAGCTGGAGAAGAGTACTTTATAAGGCGATTTTTTAATGCATATACATGGCAGAAAAGCGGGACAAGACTGTATGATAACACAATGAGGATGATCTATAAGGTACTTTTGATAGTTTATTAAGTGAAATGCAGGTGAAAGGTTCGCTTTAAATGGGCACGTGCACCGACGGAGACTCCCTGTATCTCAGGGTCTTGCCTATTTTTACAGAGTAATGTTTCCATTACTATAATGAAAAGGGCGGGGGATAATGGGCAGCCCTGCCATGTGCCATTGAGTATACAGACGAAGGGGATAAGGTGCCACTCTTGCCGATGGGGTCAAGTAGAGGGAAAAGATCGCTTGGATGAACTGGCCCGGAATGCCAAAGCTAGATAGAGTAAGAGCGACATGGGCATATTGTGCCATGATATATGTCTCATCAAACGTACCGTGTTTTCATTCCCCTGTCTACCGGAGACAAAACAGACCTGTTTTTGGTAAATTATATTAGGAAAGATTGTTTAAATACGTTGAGCTAAAAATTTTGCCCACCATTTGACATCAGTGTTCAGCAGGGATATTGGGCGATAGCTACCGCATTCCAAGGGGTCTTTTTTCTCCCTAAATAATTATGACTGTAACATGGGCTTCCAGGGCCTGAGTCGGCAAAGTGCCTCCATTAAGAAGGGAATTACATAGAACTGTGAAATGGGGAATATGGGGCAGATCGCTGTTTAGATGGCACAATCTGCTGCCCAGGAGTGATAATGTTGTTGCCTGCACAAAAGACTTTCACCCGATCTCTCATTCATCAGATGATCTACTGCACCTTTAGACGGGCAGATTACTAGGAACGAGTGTTAGCGGGAACATTTGTCCCCATCTGCCCAACAATCGGGCCGGTTAAACCCGTCACTACATATGCCCTGTATACACAGAGGGTGGGCCTTCAGAATTATTACCTCTGGTGGGCCCGAAAGAGACCTCCATCCAATGCTGGGTTCGGGAGTGCTAACTGTTGTCTAAACAATTGTTTGACTGACACCTACTGTATGTTATGTCCACTGGATAAGTGATAAATGCAAGATTGGAAGGGGACCCCCACGATCACGAGTCCCCCCCTGCCCCATAGCCACATCTAGGAAGAGATTAAATGGTGCAGCGGTCAGTCATGAACCCTCCTCTTCCATTCAAAGTTTAGAGCACTGATGGGCACAACTAAGCAAAGCCATTTGCTCTGACCCCTTCTGATCTAGCATGTATCACCTATTTACAGTTTATAGCTGTATTATTCCCTTTGTTAAACTTTTTTATTATTAACTAGTAGTTTAAAATTCTAACTTTAAAGGGAACTGAAAAGAATGGCGTGGTAGTAAACAAGCAGGAAGTGCTCAAACCATGTAACCATACTAGCAATGGGAGGAGGGAGGAGTCTGCGCGTCCCGCTCAAGACTGGCTGAGAAGGCCCAGGTGCTCGGGCTCAGACATGTCCTACACCATAGGACATGTTGGCTAATCTCTCAATTTTAAAATCTGTTTGAGGCTTTAGTAAGACCGCAGAGTGTACCTGTCTTTGCTATTATTTTGTTATATAACTTTAAAGGGACTGTCATCTTTTAATAATGTTTGTTTTTGATAGAAGAATCCCCTGTAACCAGCAGATTCTCCTGCAGTGCCACCACAGGGGAATTTAGGAATTGCATGGTGCACATTAAAGTCAATGGGCTGTCAGTGAAAATAGTTATTTTCTAGTCAAAGAGAGAAGCTGCATGTATGGCTCTCAACAATCATCCAAAGTGAAGAGTGGCTATGAACATGGTTAAATGGGTTATCCAAGATGTATAATACTGCCCCATATGCCCAAGCCCCTCACAAAGGTTGTACTTACCTCGCTTCCCGGCACCTGTGTTGCTTGTGATGCTGGCATGAAAACATCTGGCGGTGGGGGAAGGGGGGGGGTGGAGTTCAGCAAACCGCAGGCCGCGACGGGAACGAGCCTCCCTAGTCACCCGCGATGCTAGGGAAGCTCGTCCCTGTCGCTGCCTGTTATTGGCTGTTCCCCTTCATCCCCATCGCCGGATGTTTTCATACGTGCGGCGGGGAGATGCAGCAGCGTCTGTGCTGGCATCAGAAGCGAAGCGGGTGCCGGGGAGCGAGGTAAGTACTCTGTTAGGGGCTTGGGCATTAAGGGGGGGGGGGGGGGGCATTATAGATCTTGGATTCCCCCTTTTAATCTCTCTCCCTGTTGTGCATAATATGTAGTACCCATTGATTTCGATTGTATGGGAGTTGAACACTTCCATGTTGACCCACAAATTGCAGCTGATCCTTGGGGGCCTGCTTTGGGGCCCAGAGGGAGGGGAAGCCCGATGCTGAACTGATTCTCCTGTTCCCCACTCTAGGGGGAGCAGAGTGCTGTGAGATTATTTACAGCGCCTATTGATATCAGTGGTAACTGTATTAATTCCTATACACTGGGTTCTCCTAATGGTGGCTGCAGCAGACCGTTTTATAATATACCATGTGAACGGAAGTCAGAATGAGTGCCATATTTACTGTATGACTAACCGGTTTCACTTTTTCCGATTTAGGATTTCAGATAAAGTAGGTGTTTTACAATTATATTTTTTTAACTAGAACTTTCTTCAACTTAAACAAGTTGTCTCATTTCAGTAAATGACATTTTTCATGTAGACAAAGTTAATACAAGGCACTTACTAATGTACAGTGATTGTCTATATTGTCTCCTCTCCTGGCTTGATTCATTTTTCCATCACATTATACACTACTTGTATCCAGGGGTTATGACCACCCTGCAGCGCAGACATATAGTGGACGGGTCGGGAGCTGCTGCAGAGAGGCCAACACTTTTTCCTACAGCGTGCCAGCAGCGGTGGCCGTAACCCCTGTCTACGAGCAGTGTATCATGTGATGGAAAAATTAATCCAGCCAGCAAAGGAGGCAATATGGACAATCACAGTACATTTTAATATTTTTAATATTTTACAATACAAAAAGAACATACATGTCGTAACTACATATAAAATTAATACATCTATCTTTGCAGAATTGTGTATCACCAAATCTACATCACAATTTATAGTTTTCCTACCCCCACCCCCCCACCCAAGAAAAAAAAAAGAAAGAAAGGGACTCTCTCATCTCTCCCTATCCCCAACCCCTCCCCCCATACCCCAATCCAATTTCCATCTTAATCAGTTTTTTAACCATTCTGCCCACATACTCTCAAACCTCCACCTTTTAGCATTGGTAGCTATATGTAGTCTCTCGCAAGCCAACAACCATTTGACCAGACTGGACCACATGTTTATTGTTAGTACGGTTTTCTCTATCCATTTTTTTACAATACATCTCCTAGCCTGAAATAACAATTTAGTTATTATTAAAAATTTCCCGGAATCACCTGTATCCTCCACCAAACCCAGCACACATGCCCCAAAAGTTCGGTGAATGTCCACCTTATCAAGTACCTTAATATAACTAAGCACTTCATTCCAAAAATTTGGGAGAGATTGGCACTCTCACAATAAATGCACATCCTCAACTCCAATCTCGCCACATTTTAGACATCTAAATACCTTGTTCTTGTAATATTTCATAAGTTTGGCAGGGGAGTAATATAGACGATGATAAATGTCCAGCTTAATCAATATAAATCAATAGAAGAGGATCGCAAAGTCTAAGTATAATGTCCAGCAGTATTAATCCCTTTAAAACATAACTTTTACTCTTCAATTTATAAAATAATACCACCGTAGTGGTTCACCAGTGAAAAGTGATAAGACAAACAACAATGATTAAGGATACAAAATGTTCCTGGGAGCTAGTCGTGGATACACCTATAGAGGGGTGAGTGAACACAAGGCAGCTAAGGGGAGCAGTTGGTAAAACTATACTCTCCCTCTGCTCACCCTGGCTAAGACCTCAGCCCAGGGACGTCCCCTGGTGGTGGAGACTCCCTGTCCTCGTTCCTGGGCTGACTGCCCTGCGTATACCCTCCTCTCCAAAGATAACAGAATGTGCTTCCCAGGAAGCTGACGGGTGTAGTAATGTGTCCCTGGTAACTGAAAACTCTCAGGGGCACTCGTAGATAAAGACCAGTTCAATGTACAGGTGAATCAGATAAATATCACCTCTAAACATAAGGGACCAAGCACAGGGGCATCAAACGGTGCGTTCCCAGGCTGGTTCCACAAAAGCCCCTACGCGTTTCCCCTATTGCTAGGTTCATCAGGGGGCATTCATGGTCAGAGATACAACCATCAATCAAATGATAAATCGGAGATACTTATAATATAGTTGAGGCAACAGGACCAGAGACGCAGATGATATTAAGCATAGGACCAAGGGACCCGTTTGATATGTCCTACCTGTAAGAAATAAAGACATTCTCAGTTCAGGTGCTGGATATAATATATATATATATCCCCTGCATCTCCTTTAGATCAGCACTTACTTAATATCCTGTGCAATCAGGAGGCTAAAGGGCCCACACGATACGGGCCAGTACTTCACCCAGGAAGCTGTGAGCAAAAAATCAAATGTAGTATGAAACACACTACATGCTAAGATGGTATCAACTTTCAATAAATGGTCCAAACTTACATTTAAGCTGCGTCCTGGTAGCGTCCTGTTCCTCCTCTCATTCACACTCGCTCTCATTCCCCTAAATACCCACTTACCCGCTGTACAGAGTTCACGCTGATTAGCATGTAAAATCAGCTTATGCCAAACAGTGAGGCACCACAGCCGGCGTCACTTCCGGCCTGTGAGCCGCATACATGTGTAGCGATTTGTCCCTCCTAAAGCCAGGGGCGTACCTCCCATCACTAGGACCCGGCCGGATCAGGTGGAACGCACCCTACGATAGCATCCGGTTGCGTGGAACGCACAGTCGCGTCACTTCCGGTCCGTGCGGCGCCTATCCCAGGTGGAACGCACAGAGCGGCCACATCCTGTTCTGTGGAACGCAAGATCGCGCCAGCCTCATCTGGCATAGTAGTGTATGTTATGGCATATTAATGATAGGGGCAGAAGAGTGGAGTGTGAGGGATGCTAATAGTTCGCTATCATGCTTTTCACTTTGGTGTATTCCCTATGATAAAGGTGACACCTGAGGCACATTGGATGGCTAATGTGCAGTCTGGATACAAATTGTATCCTAATTCTTTCATCTTGGCTATTGATAAAATTACCGAAGTAGCGTTATTTTTTAGACAGAGAGACAAGAGAGACGTACATATCAATAAAAAGGCCCCCCGGATAGATCACAGGAAACAGGAAAACGTGAGTCTCTCATTAATCCCTAGTGGTGCCTGGGATCTAAAGCGGTGAATCCAGACGCACTCTTTTTGGAGGACTTTACGGTCCCAGTCTCCGCCCCTTGGTGACAATGGGATGGTTTCCAGGACCGAAAATCGCAGACATCTGGGATCACCGCCATGCACATCGATTACATGTGACGCGACGGGTGTGATCTTTTTCTTCACCACGTCGTTCACATGCTCACAGATCCGACGCCTGACCTCTCGAATGGTTTTGCCTATATAGTCCATAGGGCAAGGGCACTGGCATATATATACCGCACCCTTGCTCCTACAGTTGTAGAAATCCCTGATTTCGTAGGCTTGACCAGTGACTGAGCAAATAATTGATTTTGCGGTGGAAATAAAAGCACATGCTTTACAGGAGCCACATTTGAACATCCCGCAAGGTTTCCGGTCCAGCCAAGTTCCCACTCCAGTTGGTGTGGTGTAATGGCTATGGACTAGACGGTCTCTTATACTCCTCCCCCGCCTATAGGTGACACTCGGTTGCTTCGTCAGCACATCCTTCAGGTCAGGGTCCATGTGGAGAATTGGCCAGTACCTTTTCAGGACTGACATTACTTCCACATTTGCGCAGTCAAATACAGATATCAGGCGTATGGGTTGTTGTCCACTCTGTACCTTTGGTTTGGAAACAAGGAGTTCGGTACGTTCCCTACTTGCGGCGTTCTGAAACGCCCCCCCAAGGACCGTTTGGGGATAACCCCTCTCCCTGAATCTCATCTGCAGCTTCTTGGCCTCAGTATGGAAAGCCTTCCCCTCAGAGCAGTTTCTCCGGGTCCTCAGATATTGGCCCCTTGGTATACCGCGTTTAAGCGGTGGCGGGTGGTGGCTCTCCCAATGCAGCAACGAGTTGGTCGCGGTGTCTTTCCTGAACATGTTAGCAGTAAGTTTTTCTCCCTCCCTGGTTATCCGTACATCAAGGAAAGAAATGGAGTGATAATCAAACTCGAAGGTGAACCGCAACCCAACATCGTTGCTGTTAAGGGACCCCACAAACTCCCGGAGTTCCTCCGACCCACCCTTCCAAATCACGAAAATGTCATCTATATAGCGTGTCCAGAAGGTGATCTTTTCAGACCACCAGGTCACAGCATCTGGAAACACGCAAGTGTCCTCCCACCAGCCCAGGAAGAGATTGGCATATGTGGGGGCACAGGGGCTCCCCATTGCCGTCCCCCTGAGCTGGTGGTAGAACCGTGAATTAAAAAGGAAAAAATTGTGGGTCAAAGTGAACTCCAGGAGTCTGAGAACAAAGGTGTTATGTGCTCTGCAGTGGATATCCCTCGTCCTCAGGTAATGCTCTATGGCAAATATCCCTTTGGTGTGTGGGATTGACCTATATAAGGACTCGACATCTATACTGGCCAGTATGCAGTCCTGGTCCACATTGATTGCGTCAATCTTGCTGAGGAAGTCCATCGTGTCCCTCGTATATGAGGGTAGAGACACGACGAACTCCCCCAGCACGCGATCAACGTAGATACCACAATTCTGGGTCAGGGAGTTAACCCCAGAGACGATAGGGCGTCCCTTGAGGGGTGTAACCCCCTTATGGATTTTGGGTAATCCATAGAAGGTAGCGATGGTGGAGTGAGCCGGAAGAAGAAAGTCGTACTCAGCCGTCGAAATCAATCTGTCTGTTAGAGCGTCAGTCAAAATGATCTTAAGATCCTCATGAAAAGGGGCCAGGGGGTTCGCATCTAACACCCTATATCCCTCCCTGTCCTTCAAGAGGTCCAGACACATAGTCTGGTAAGCTACATGGTCAAGGATGACCAGATTACCACCCTTGTCAGATGGCTTAATAATGATAGATTTATCTTTCTCCAGGGCAGTCAGTGCTGACATCTCCCTTCGAGACAGATTGAAGTGGCGGGGAGACATTCCCTCTAGACTCTCCAGATCACTCGTCACCATCTGCATGAATATGTCCACACACTCATAATTCATGGGTGGGGGCATCTTTCTGCTTGTTGGTTTAAGATTGGTATATGGTCCCTGTCCTGGACACCGGCTACCTTCCTCTCCCAGTTCACAAAGAGACTGCAGTGAGGTCAGATCACATTCACTCAAACCAAGTCTGGCACAGGTTTGTCTGTCATTGTCCCTGAAAAATTTATGCCACTTGAGGCGTCTAGTGAACAGACTCAAGTCCTTGATCCACGTAAATAAACAAAAATTGGTGGTCGGTACAAAGGAGAGACCCTTGCTAAGTACACCAAGTTCAAGTGCACTTAGGGTCCGTGATGTTAGGTTGATAACCTGTAGCCCTCCCTTCAAGCTCTGTCGGTTTTGCTCCTCTCCCGCAGATGGTAAGGGACCTGGCTTTTCTCTAAAAAAGACGCAGATGAGGGTACAGGGGGATGTGACGACGGAAAATTGTTGGATGAAGTAGCGGCTAGTTGAGATGATGGACCAGAGGAATAAGATGCTGGGCCAGTGGAGTAATTTGCCCCTCCCGGACGACCCCTCCCGCCAGCACCTCCCTTCTGCCATCGTCATCTACCCCTTCTCCCAATCTGTGTTGTGCCTCTGCCCTTATAATTCCCAGCCGATAATTCGGTGTCGGAGGAGTCCACCTCAGATGTGGACACCTCGGACACCAAAGGTACGGAACTGGTGGATTGTTGTATATAGGCCCTGTTCTCTCTAAATTCAGAGAGATCACGCAAAAACTGTCTGTGCTTTCTCTCTTTTATAACAGTTTGAAATCTTTCAACGGACACTTGGAGGGAGGCCTCCCGTCTAGAAAAGTCAGGGTCGTCTTTATAGGTGAGGGCGATGTCAATTTGTTCTTGAAGGCTAACAGATGTTTTGTCAAACATCAGTTTCTCCTCATCAAGGAGGATTTGCATAAGATTCAGTGAGCTACGCGTCAGTTGTTCCTCCCACCTGATTGTGAGGGATGGTGACGCAATACGCTCTGCCGGTCTTACTTGGAGACGGAGTCATTTAGGGACTATCTTATGTTCCAAGTAGCTCTCTAGACAGCGTATCTCCCACCAAGATTTAATATTGTCTTTGTACCTGTTATATAGATCCCAAAAGACCTGTTTACAGGAGGCTGATGTACTGAGTCCCGGGATCTCTCTGTCAGAAAAGATATCCTGCGCTTCTTTCATTAAAGCATCGGTAAATAATGTGCCAGATAAAAAATTGGCCATAATGTCCAGCTTAATCAATATAAATCAATAGAAGAGGATCGCACAGTCAAAGTATAATGTCCAGCAGTATTAATCCCTTTAAAACATAACTTTTACTCTTCAATTTATAAAATAATACCACCGTAGTGGTTCACCAGCACACATGCCCCAAAAGTTCGGTGAATGTCCACCTTATCAAGTACCTTAATATAACTAAGCACTTCATTCCAAAAATTTGGGAGAGATTGGCACTCTCACAATAAATGCACATCCTCAACTCCAATCTCGCCACATTTTAGACATCTAAATACCTTGTTCTTGTAATATTTAATAAGTTTGGCAGGGGAGTAATATAGACGATGCACGACAAAAAATTTAATAAGCCCTTTGTGCTGGGTTCTGGGAGGTCTTGTTTATTACTTGAAATATTTTACTCAACCCTTCAGAATTTATCTGTTCCACTCTCCCATTCCATTTTCCCATATTAATCTTCACACCTTGTTTTTTCCTCCTTTTTTTTTTTAACAAGATATTATACATTTTTGATATTCTCCTCCTACCATTAATCATTTTTTGAAATTGCCTTGACTGTTGAAGGGCGTGAGGTAACTATTCTTTTCCCCAACAGAGATTGTTTGAGAGCCGCTCTAAGTTGAAATTAATGGGACCAATCTTTATCTACAAGACTATTTTTGCATTTAACCCCTTAAGGACACAGGGCGTACAGGTACGCCCTTGTGCCCTGGTACTTAAGGACACAGGGCGTACATGTACGCCCTGTGCATTTTCGATCACTGCCGTGCGGCTGGCAGTGATCGGAACCCGGTGCCTGCTCAAATCATTGAGCAGGCACCTAGGCTAAATGCGCGGGGGGGTCCCGTGACCCCCCCATGTCAGCGATCGCGGCAAACCGCAGGTCAATTCAGACCTGCGGTTTGCTGCGATTTCTGCAGTTTATGATGGGATCAGAAACTTTAGGATTCAAAATTTTGAACAGTATCCCTCCCCCCTGCACCCCTGAGTTATTTGAGCACGGTGGGAGGTGCAGGGGGAGGGTTGCGGGCGGTGCGGGAGGCGGGCGGTGCGGTAGGCGGGATCGCGATCCCCCGCCCGCCTCCCATTGCGTAATCGTTGGTGTCTAGTGGGTATACCAGGGTGCCAGCACATTGCTGGCACCCTGGTATAAACGGCTGACATCGGTGATGCGATGTCAGCCGTTTAACCCTTTCCATACAGCGGTCCGTACGGACCGCTGTATGGAAAAGGTTAACAGCTCAGGGAGCTCCCTCCCTCTCCCATCGGGGGGCTGCTGTGCCTTTGCAGCCCCTCCGAATGGAGAGGGAGAGAGCTTCCAGGCAGCCCCCCAAGCCCCGTCCTTACCCTTCCCCGTCTGCGCAGTTCTGACCATAACTGAGCAGACGGGGAAGGTTCCCATGGCAACAGGACGCCTTCTCAGGCGTCCTGCTGTCCATGGTGCTGAACAGATCTGTGCTGAAAGCATAGATCTGTTCAGTGTAAGTAAAATACAGTGCAGTACAATATATATTGTACTGTACTGTATTATGCAGACATCAGACCCACTGGATCTTCAAGAACCAAGTGGGTCTGGGTCAAAAAAAAAGTGAAAATAAAGTAAAAATCAAAAAACACATTTATCACTGATTAAAAATGAAAAAAATAAAATTCCCTACACATGTTTGGTATCGCCGCGTCCGTAACGACCTGATCTATAAAACGCTAATGTTACTTTACCCGAACGATGAACGCCATAAAAATAAAAAATTAAAAACTATGATGAAATTGGAATTTTGCCCACCTTACTTCCCAAAAAAGGTAATAAAAGTGATCAAAAAAGTTGCATCTATGCCAAAATTGTAACAATCAAACCGTTATCTCATCCCGCAAAAATCATACCCTACCCAAGATAATCGCCCAAAAACTGAAAAAGTTATGGCTCTTAGAATATGGAAACACTAAAAGATGATTTCTTTTGTTTCAAAAATGAAATCATTGTGTAAAACTTACATAAATAAAAAAAAGTATACATATTAGGTATCGCCGCGTCCGTATTGACCGGCTCTATAAAAATATCACATGACCTAACCCCTCAGATGACCACCGTAAAAAAATAAAAATAAAAACGGTGTAAAAAATGCAATTTTTTGTCATCTTCCGTCACAAAAAGTGTAATAGCAAGCAATCAAAAAGTCATGTGCACCCCAAAATAGTGCCAATCAAATCGTCATCTCATCCCACAAAAAATGAGACCCTACTTAAGATAATCGCCCAAAAATTGAAAAAACTATGGCTCTTAGACTATGGAGACACTAAAACATTTTTTTTGTTTTAAAAATGAAATTATTGTGTAAAACGTACATAAATAAAAAAAATTGTATACATATTGGGTATCACCGCGTCCGTGACAACCTGCTCTATAAAATTACCACATGATCTAACCTGTCAGATGAATGGTATAAATAACCAAAAAAAAAAACGGTGCCAAAAAAGCAATTTCTTGTTACCTTGCCGCACAAAAAGTGTAATATAGAGCAACCAAAAATCATATGTACCCTAAACTTGTACCAACAAAACTGCCACCCTATCCCGTAGTTTCTAAAATGGGGTCACTTTTTTGGAGTTTCTACTCTAGGGGTGCATCAAGGGGGCTTCAAATGGGACATGGTGTCAAAAAAACCAGTCCAGCAAAATCTGCCTTCCAAAAACCGTATGGCGTTCCTTTCCTTCTGCGCCCTGCCGTGTGACCGTACAGCGGTTTACCACCACATATGGGGTGTTTCTGTAAACTACAGAATCAGGGCCATAAATAATGAGTTTTGTTTGGCTGTTAACCCTTGCTTTGTAACTGGAAAAAAAATATTAAAATGGAAAATCTGTCAAAAAAGTGAAATTTTGAAATTGTATCTCTATTTTCCATTAAATCTTGTGCAACACCTAAAGGATTAACAAAGTTTGTAAAATCAGTTTTGTATACCTTGAGGGGTGTAGTTTCTTAGATGGGGTAATTTTTATGGAGTTTCTACTCTAGGGGTGCATCAGGGGGGCTTCAAATGGGACATGGTGTCAAAAAAACAGTCCAGCAAAACATGCCTTCCAAAAACCAAACGGCGCACCTTTCACTCTACACCCCGCTGTGTGGCCGTACAGTAGTTTACGGCCACATATGGGGTGTTTCTGTAAACGGCAGAGTCAGGGCAATAAAGATACAGTCTTGTTTGGCTGTTAACCCTTGCTTTGTTAGTGGAAAAAATGGGTTAAAATGGAAAATTAGGCAATAAAATGAAATTCTCAAATTTCATCCCCATTTGCCAATAACTCTTGTGCAACACCTAAAGGGTTAACAAAGTTTGTAAAATCAGTTTTGAATACCTTGAGGGGTGCAGTTTCTTACTTGCTTTGTAACTGGGAAAAAAATATTAAAATGGAAAATCTGCCAAAAAAGTGAAATTTTGAAATTGTATCTCTATTTTCCATTAAATCTTGTGCAACACCTAAAGGGTTAACAAAGTTTGTAAAATCAGTTTTGAATACCTTGAGGGGTGTAGTTTCTTAGATGGGGTCACTTTTATGGAGTTTCTACTCTAGGGGTGCATCAGGAGGCTTCAAATGGGACATGGTGTCAAAAAACCAGTCCAGCAAAACCTGCCTTCCAAAAACCATACGGCGCACCTTTCACTCTACGCCCCGCTGTGTGGCCGTACAGTAGTGGAAAAAATGGGTTAAAATGGAAAATTAGGCAATAAAATGAAATTCTCAAATTTCATCCCCATTTGCCAATAACTCTTGTGTAACACCTAAAGGGTTAACAAAGTTTGTAAAATCAGTTTTGAATACCTTGAGGGGTGTAGTTTATAGAATGGGGTCATTTTTGGGCGGTTTCTATTATGTAAGCCTCGCAAAGTGACTTCAGAGCTGTATTGGTCCCTAAAAATTGGGTTTTTTCTGAAAAATTTCAAGATTTGCTTCTAAACTTCTAAGCCTTGTAACATCCCCAAAAAATTAAATATCATTCCCAAAATAATTCAAACATGAAGTAGACATATGGGGAATGTAAAGTCATCACAATTTTTAGGGGTATTACTATGTATTACAGAAGTAGAGAAACTGAAACTTTGAAATTGGCTAATTTTTCCCAATTTTTGGTAAATTTGACATTTTTTTATGCAAAAAAAAATTTTTTTTTTTACTTTTTTTTACCAGTGTCATGAAGTACAATATGTGACGAAAAAACAATCTCAGAATGGCCTGGATAAGTCAAAGCGTTTTAAAGTTATCATCACTTAAAGTGACACTGGTCAGATTTGCAAAAAATGGCCTGGTCCTAAGGTGTAAAAAGGCTGTGTCCCTAAGGGGTTAAAGTCTTCAAACCCCATTATTTCTCCATTTCCCCATATCGGGCCAAGAGTACTGATTCCATGTATCTGCCAGAACCTCTTGTCAATACCTAATAGTTCTTTTAAGTAATAATTTCCCCAAAGCAGCGTATCGTCGTAGTAATCTATCTTTTCCCGTAATGGTCTAATAGCTTGCCATGTTTTATGCATTAGTTTCATGGTAGGGGATGTATACCAGCTTCTAGTATCTGGCATATTCCAGTAGAAGTAACATTTTTATATAGGCAGCTTAAAACAGAATTATAAAGTTGGTCTGAGTGTATAAAAGAATCATATGTTAAGATGATTTTGCTGTATGTAGATATGGTCGATCCTGGAGTATTGGTTGAGGGCGAATGAGAAATAGGAATAATCCCTCTCACCTGGATTGGTATATCTCCAGGCATCGACCAGTTGTCTGTCTTGGAGTATTTTCCTAATGTTTCTGATTCTGTTATGAGGAAATAAAGATTTACGCCTAGAAGTGTTCATGTTTGGTTCTAAGGAGATGTTAAAATCTCCGCCAATGATGAGGATACCTTCCTGGAAACTATGATGTTAAAAATGTGTTTCAGAAAACCTAATTGATTTGTGTTTGGCACATAGACGTTATCAATAGTAATGGCCATCTAATGGCCAGTAATAGTTGGCCATCTAACCTACTTAGTATGTATCTACCCTCACCGTCAATTATTTTTTCTGTTTTTATGAAGTTTACATTTTTGTGTAGCAGTATCGAAACACCTTTCCTTCTCCTGAGGGGTGTTGTGGCATTGTACCAACATGTGTATGTGTTATTTTTAAATTGGGGGCTATATGTTTTTTTTAAAGTGTGTTTCCTGAATGAGTGCGATGCCCACCTTTTTTTTTTGTTTAGCCCTTCCTGGCCAAAATTAGACAAAACACACACATAACTGGCATAAAAACATCAAACATAACCCATAAAATCACAGCTTATGCCGATGATATTCTTTTTCTGGTCACTGACCCATTATCCTCAATCCCCCAATATTAAAAGAACTAGAGATTTATGGTAAGCTATCCTCTTTCAAAGTCAATTTTACTAAATCCACTATATTCAATGTAAACGTAGACAACCACACATGGAATAACATAACTACTTTAAGTAGCCTGAAACCATCAACTACATCCTTCAGATATTTGGGGATTAAAATAACCACTAATCCAAAAGATCTTTACACCCTTAACTTTCTCCCTTTGCTTGAAAGGGTCAAAGCAGACCTTTCTGAATGGAACGACCTATACGTCTCTTGGTTTGGCCGTGTAAACCTTGTTAAAATGATCACCCTAAAGTGTTATATATTTTGCAAGGCATTCCCATGGAAATACCAAAGAGCTTTTTCAAAGCTTTGAAAAAGACAGTCCTTTCCTTTGTTTGGACTAAAGGACAAAATAGAATTGGCTCTGCTACTCTTTCAAGGCCTAAAAGAAAAGGGGGGGTTGAGTCTCCCAGACTTTGAAAAATACGCTAAAGCCGCCATCTTATCAAGAGTCCTAGAATGAAATACCAGACCTAAACGCTAATATTGGGGTGATCTTGAAGAAGGTTGCACCTTTTCCCCACTCAATTTTACTACATGGAAAACCAAACACAATCAATATCTCTTCGAAGATATAGGAAACTCATACACCTACCACACTCTTAAGATTTGGCATAAATGACTTAAAATAGAAAACAAACATACTTTACATTATAGAGATCTTCCTCTATACGTTCTGATCCCTAAAAAATTTAGGTCAATTAGAAACAAACTAAGACCTAAACAGGTTGCAATACGGTTTTAAAAGACATAATCGCCGGTGAAAATATACTTGACTTTGGTACCTTTATAAGTTCCAGAACACTTCCACATTTCTCATACAGAGAATATCTTCAACTAAAGAAACATATAGAGACACTGATTCCCCACATCACCCAACCCCCTGAGAAAGGGTTTATTGCCAATCTGGCCATAACTAGATGCCCATTAGACCACAGCATCTCTATTATATACGCATTTCTTAATGAGACGGATCTCCTGCCTACATACCTCAGCGGTTGGTCAAAGGAACTAAACAACATTTTCAATGAGAAAGAACTCCAGATGATCATACAATCATCTATACTTAAAGTAACCCCTGTTAGGTTACAAGAAACTCATTTCAAACTGGTCACCAGGTGGTATAGAACCCCTGTCCTTCTCAACAGAATCAACGCAGACATTCCTTCAACCTGCTGGAGGTGTGGTGGGCCAGTTGGATCCATAACACACATCTGGATAGATTGTGCTAAATTAGCCCTCCTTTGGCAAAAATTTTACGCCATAATTTCCGAACTTTATAACTCCCCTATATAGATAAATAAAGAGCTCGCCCTTCTTGGGTTACATAATAGAGACTCTTTGATCTTAAAAGACAGGCTTTTTCCCTTTCTCATCCATTCCTTTAAAGCTCTAATTCCAAAACAGTGGCTGAGCGAGGAAGTCCCTTCTATTAAAGAATGGATTACGGACATCAGTCTGGTATACAGATTTGAAAATGTAAAGTGGTCTGCCCTAGGCAAATACAAAACGGATCTCAGGATTTGGTCCAAATGGAATGATTACATAACGTCTGACAAGTTTAATAAACATCTAGAGCAGCAGGCTTTACCCGTTGACCTCCGAGATTTCTCATTAATTACATGTGACTGTTACTGGTTTATTGTTTTCCCCTGTTACCCCTTATTCCCTCATTCCTCTCCTCCCTCTTCCTCCCTCCCCCCTATTTCTTCCCTTCCCCTCATTCTAGTAAACTTACAGTCTGGTTCTGTGAAAATGGCCTCGGTCGTACCTTGGCCGGATCCTCCCTAAGACATGGTAGTGGTTTTAAACAATGTCTTTCATTGGAGATTCTGTCGCTTTAGACATATTTTGAACAAATACCATCTCAATTGGGTCGAATCCCCTTTAGACATGATAGTTGTTTTTAAAATAATGTCTTATTATTTGAAAAGCAGATGCTTTTGATATATTTTGAACAAGTACCATCTCAATTTGGTTTATTTGACAAATACACTTAACAAATGTTAGATTCATACAATCTCTGACATGAGCTCGCAAGTAATGTGCACTTCTCATTTATGTTCCCAATGTAATCACCCACGAGTTTGGCTTATTCTTGTACTTTTGGAATCTCTTATCGCTGTACAGAACCTTCGACTGCACTGTTTTGTAACAATTACCTATTTCTGTGAAAAATTTAATAAAAACTGTATTTACACAGAATTATAAAGTTGGGATTTGCTCCAGTCCAAACAGTTTTTAAACTGCCCTGGCAAAGCATATGCTTGTAGGTCAGGAATTGCCAAACCAGTTTTATAGACCTCAAAAGGAATTCCATCTAAACCTGGAGACTTATTCTTCGGTATGTAACTAAGGGCCTTATTGATTTTTACCAAAGAGATACCTACTTCCAATAGTTCTCTCTGCGGCTCCAACAACTGTTTCAATGATATATTCCCAAAAAAACCTATTTATTTCCACTATATTACCATTTCCTTTGTACGAATATATGTCTGCAAAATATTCTCTAAATAGCGGAATTATATCCAACTGCCTGTCCATTGTCATTCTACAGTTGGAAGATATAGTTGTTACATCTCTGTGTTTTTATCAGTGATGCCAACAGTTTCCCTGGTATATGTTCCTGAGTATAATATTTTTTAACATAGTTTAGTTCTTGATGTTCTGCTAACACATATAGTTCATTATTATAGTTAGTCAAGTTTTCCTCCCACCTTTTGTAAATTTATTTCGGTGGGATACTCCACATATTCTTTTTCACTATCTCCAACCACCCGTCCTAAATCCGCTATTCTTTTTTCTGACATTTTCTTCACCATTGTGTTGCATTTTAAGAAAATTCCCTGCATAAAAGCTTTCCCTGCATCTCATACAATCCTCGTGTCCACTGTACCCGTGTTTTTGTCGAAATATTCCAGTATTTCAGTGCAAATCCTTTCATACCTATCCTGTGTAATTAAGCCATCTAATTGAATTCTAACCCGACCTTCTCTTACCAATCTGTCTCCCTTAGTACAGACCAAAATTGGGCAATGATCTGATACCCCTTTATGTATATACGGTAGTTAATCTTATCAATGATATGGGCTCCTAAGTTATTACTGAGGGCCATATCAGTCCTAGACATAACTTTATGTGATTTAGGATAGCAAGAAAATTTCCTTTTTCTAGGATTCTGTGATCGCCAAATGTCCACTTGAACTCATCCGTAATATTTTTAAGTGTGGATTTTATAGTGCCCGATTTCTTATTGCCAATCCTACATCTATCAAAAGTTTCACCCATCACCATATTATAGTCCCCAATTACTAATAGTGCTCTGTTACCTCTATTTATAGCAAAGTCATAAACCTTAATTAATACTTCCGTCTTAAAGGGGCAAGGAATATAAATGTTAGCGATTTATCCAGGGTTTGTTTTCTAATAGACAATCAAGCAACAAATATCTACCTTCACTATCTACAACTACATCATTTATTTTAATTTTAATAGCCTTATGTATCAAGATACTTACACCCCTGGAATAGGATGAGTATAGAGCGTGGAATGAGTGCTGTATCCATGGCCTATCCATGGTGGTTACAGTATCTTTGGTCAAATGCATCTCTTGAAGACAAATAATAGCAGGGAGAATTTTTTTTAATAATATTAAATATTGCCATTTGTCTCACCCCCGTACCTAATCCTCTAACATTCCATGAAACGATTTGCATATTTTATCAATCTATCAATCTAATGTTTTTTTTGGATACAAATGTACATGTCTTTATGAAACTGAAATAAACAATTTTTAAGAAAAAAAAAATCTAATGTTGGGCAGAATATTCAAGAGGGCATGAATATAAGGGAGGAGAGGGAAGAAGAGGAAAAGAAAAAAACAAGAAAAAAAAACCACACCTTTGACCCAGTGGGCAATAGCCCCTGACTCTCTTCCATGGCGTTAGCCCCCCCCTCATCCCCAGTCCCGTCCGTTTAATTAGTCAATTTATCTATGCTTTGCTATTTCCCGGGGAGTAAAAAAAACAGACTTTATCCTGCCATTGAACACGTAAACTAGCCGGGAACATCATTGAGTAACTCACATTCTTCCTACACAATTATTTTTTAATCTCTAAAAAGCGTGTTCTCTCTTGCATAGTTTCCTTAGCATAGTCTGGAAATAGCATGACTGTAGCCCCATTGCAATCTAACTTTCCCTTCTTCCTAGCTCTACGTGCAATTTCGTCTCTATCCTTAGCCTCCAACAGCTTGACTAATATTGCTCTAGGTCTTGTACCCAGAGGGGGTGGTTTGGAGGGGACTCTGTGGGTTCTCTCCACAAAATCCTTTAATGTTGAAACCTGCTGTCCGAATTGGTCTATAAACCGGTTCTGGACAACTATAGACACATCCCCTCCCTCCATAAAGCCCACACATCTCAAATTGGTCCTTCTGGATCTATTTTCCATGTTCAGTAGTTTATTTTTGATGTCCCTATTCTCCGTTTGTAACTTATCCTTATCTTGAGTGATTTTCTGTAGGAAATCCTTGTATTTGACGAGTTACATTTTTTGGATTTCTTGAAATATGTCCTGTAAACTAGGAGTATACGCTCCTTTGTGCTGGCCATCCTCTACTACAAGCATGTCCACTCCGGATCCTCTCTCCCCAAGTGGGGAAACCCCCTCCAACTCCCCACCGGCAATATCATATCCTTCATCCTCCTTATACTGAGTTGGAGAGTCCTCCCTCTCTTGGTTCACATCTCCCTTCTGTATCACCCTTTTAGGTGAACAGAATAATCTTCTCATACTGGTTATCAGTTGCTGTCTGGATTTATCAAGTTTCTTCATCCCCGGAGAAACCGAGGCCTCAATTTTGGCAGGGGCCTTCCCTTCCTACTCCCCCCTTTATTTGCCATATTGAATATCACTTCCTACTTCCCATCTACTTAACGCCTTCCCTCGACACGTATACCACTATAATAAGCAATTCTAACAATAAGAAAATGTCTGGGGAACCACAACGTCAATTCACTTGAGTGTGTTCACTTCTGGCTCAGTCACAAAAAATTTTAGATTTTCTATAAAAAAATAAAATAAAAAATCACAGTACATTAGTAAGTGGCTTGTATTTTAATTTGTCTACATAAGTGTCATTTGCAGAAGTGAGACAACCCATTCAAAGAACTTAGAAATAAAAAAAAAAAAAGCTAATTTGTCAGAAATCTGAGTCATTGCCCTTTACATTCTGCATTAAGCCTCATTCACATGTCAGTGTTCCACATACGTGTCAGGCCACATTGTCCTAGAGTACCCACTTTTAATAGCTGTTAGACAGTTGCACTTGTACTAAGCAACTATTAAAAATGGTCCCATTGATTTTAAATGGGATCGGTCTAACCGGGAAAACAGCCAAAAATAGGACGTCACACTGCCATTTTTCACTGTCTTGTGCATGTAGGCTATTAAATCGGTGGGAATCCTATTGCTGGGACCCCCAGCTATCATAAAAATGGGGTCCCGTACCCCCTGCAGCCCCCATGAAGGCAGGGGCCGGTTGCACATGTGTGTGGCCACTCTATTCATTTCTATGGGAGTTCTGGAAACCCAAGTACTGTACAGCGCTTGGCTATATCTTGAATTCCCTTAGAAATTAATGGAGTAGTTCAATGCATACCTGACCGGTTGCACCGTTAATTGCAGGCAGTACGGGGCCTCTTTTCTTTTGATCGGTGGGGGTCTCAGCAGTAGGATCTCCACCGATCTAATAGTAATGCATTAGCCTGTGGATAGCGGAAAACTTAAAAAAACAGAAATTCCCCTTTAAGGTTCCATTCAGACGTCCGTAGTGCATTGCAGATCCCCAATACACCCGGCCAGCAGCCCCATAGAAATGCCTATTCTTGTCCGTAATTGCGGACAAGAATATTACATGTTCTATTTTTTTCGGGAGCCGCGGACCGGAACATCGGGGCCGCGCTCCGGAAATGCGGATGCGGACAGCACACTGTGTGCTGTCCGAATTTCTTCCAGCCCCATAGAGAATGAATGGGTCCGCACCCGTTCCGCATTATTGCTCACTGCGCGGTGCAAGGGTTCACTGTACGGTGCAAGCCACTCATAAGCCTCAAGAATAAGGCTAGATTGGACTTTGCTAAAAAACATCTTAAAAAATCAGCACGCTTCTGGAAGAACACTCTTTGAACAGATGAAACCAAGAACAACCTCTACCAGAATGATGGGAAAAAAAAAAAAAGTATGGTGAAGGCATGGTACAGCTCATGATCCAAAGCATACCACATCATCTGTAAAACACGGCGGAGGCAGTGTGATGGCTTGGGCATGCATGGCTGCCAGTGGCACTGGGTCCCTAGTGTTTATTGATGATGTGACACAGGACAGAAGCAGCCGGATGAATTCTGGGGTTTTCAGAGACATATTGTGTGCTCAAATGCAGTCAAACTGATTGGTCGGCGTTTCATAATACTGATGGACATTGACCCAAAACATAAAGCCAAAGCAACTCAGAAGTTTATTAAAGCAAAGAAGTGGAATATTCTTGAATGGCCAAGTCAGTCACCTCATCTGAACCCAATAGAGCATTTCACTTGTTAAAGACTAAACTTCAGACAGAAAGGCCCACAAACAAACAGCAACTGAAAACCGCTGCAGTAAAGGCCTGGCAGAGCAGTAAAAAGGAGGAAACACAGCATCTGGTGATGTCCATGAGTTCAAGACTTCGGGCAGTCATTGCCAACAAACTGTTTTCGACCAAGTATTAGAAATGAACATTTTATTTACAATTATTTAATTTGTCCAATTACTTTTTGAGCCCCTGAAATGAAGGGATTAAATTCAAAAAAATGCATTAGTTCCTCACATTTTTATGCAATCATTTTGTTCAACCAATTGAATTAAGGCTGAAAGTCTGAACTTCAACTGCATCTGAATTGTTTTGTTCAAAATCCATTGGGGTAATGTACGGAACAAAAATTAGATTAATTTTGTCCCTGTCCAAATATATATGGACCTAACTGTGAATTGCCTGTAGTATACGTAAGATAAGTGGTTTCATAGTTTTCAGTTCAGCCTCATGGTGGCACTGTAGATTGATGTTCTAATCTGTAATTGCAGGTCAGGCTGGCATTGGCCAGTCCTTATACTGTGCAGTTTGTTTTGTTATAGTAAGTTAAACTTTTATGGTCCTTGTGTAGAATTCAACACTTGATGCTTTTATAGAAGGTAGAATTGACGTTGAATGTCTTCTTTAAAGTGTTTGATTTCAGATAAAAATAATTCTTATGTAGACACTGTTTTCCCTGTAGCCGCAGCCTCCAGTTCTGCCCAAGGGTCCTCCACCATGGATGGGCTGTAGTAGTGACTGATGTCTTTGTGGTTGCTTCTGAAATGTACCTGTTAGAGGAGAGGAGTAGGTTTAGAAAGTTGAACATGGGTTGGGTCAGGGCATGAGAAGCTTATGTCAGGATTCCTGGGCGCCCTGTAATCTGTGCAAGGTGGAGGTGGATCATGGTGGTAAGTGCTCAGTTCCTCATCAGTGTTTTATTATTACTATTCATGGACGTGTTGAGTCCTCCAGAATGGAGATGCTCTTTGAAAGGGGATGCATGGGGATCCTGAATGGGAGGTGATCTCTACCACTATTATGGAATTTTGTGTGGTAAAGACTTGGCTTGAAAACTCAAAAGCAGGAAATAAAGACTTGGATATTATCTGGGAATAATGAGACTCTCAAGTGCCAGCAGCCTGCCTCCCTGGCCAGAAGATTCCTACTTACCTGCTCCCTATTGCTCCAGTCCTCCATGTTGCCTCTGGTGTCTCCCTTTACCGGTTCCCACGGTGTTAACATCTGGCATAGCATGGTCAGACACTGCTTCAATGGTGATGTGTCCGCTGCAGCCATGTCACTGCTGAAGCCAGTCATTGGCTGCAGCGGGGCATATGCCCATGCCCATGAAGATGGCAACACCGCGGGGACTGGAACCTGGAGGCACAGCGGAGTACTGGAGCCGCGGGGAGCAGGTAAGTATGAATCTTTTGGACAGAGAGGCAGGCTGCTGGCACTTGAGAAAGTCTCATTCTTCCCAAAGAACCTCTTTAAAGGGACAGTGATAATATTGGTCACAGGCTGTGTACTTAACTTCATTTAAATGCCATGAAAAATGATGGCTGGAACTGACAGGCTCCCTGTTACAAACAACTATGTTTCACGCTGAAAATACAGAATCTTCGGAAGAAAAAACACAGAGGACATTTATTGACTAGTTTTGTGTGCTGGTTATAATCTGTGGTCCACTGATCTCAGATATGTCACCATTGAGGCACACTCCTATTAAAGATAGTGGTGCATCTGGGGTGCAACTTAAAACGACACCATCTATGAACCTGATGTAGATTTCAGGTATAATTTTGGGTGAAGACACACTGTGTTTTGTTGCGGTTTTTGGCCCAAAGTCAGATATGGACCCAACAGGAAGGAGAAGTACAAGCCCTTAATTTATATTTCGCATTCCTTATTAGCCAACCTCTGCCTTTGGTAATAAATAAAAAAATAAACTGCATCAAAAACTACACCACCCTTTTTGCCAGCTTTTTTGGTGTAAATTGCAATTAATTTGCCGGGCTGTCTAGAGCTTGCCAACTGCCTGCACCATCCACCACAAAGCGCACAAAATGTGCAACTTTTAAATGCAGGGAAACTGCTTTAGAGGTTTTATAAATGAGCCCCATACTTTGAAAATCAGCTGGAAATGGGGAGGAGAGTCACGGGGGAACCCCTGCTGACTTCTCCCTGCCAAGCAGGCTTGGTTGACTTCTGTCCTAATTAGCAGAAGACCTCTCAGTCAAGCTGAGCTGGGTGGGAGAAGCTAGTGGGACCTGCCCTGACTCCTTTTAAAACTATAGGGTAGATTTCTCGTTTAGACAGTACAAAGATGTGACACATTTATCACAGTGACTTGCAGTGGATGAAAAAAAAAAATCCACAATTCTGGTGTATGTAGTTTAGTAAACCACCTCGTAGGTTTAGCATTTCAGAATAAAACATAGTTTTTTGTGACCAGAGAGCCTCTTGGGATTTCATGCTACCTGAACCTCCTGACAGGTTCATACAAAGGAACGGTAATCCATATTGGAAAGGATTTTCACTAATGGAGGCATAATAAACTTTACATATATCTAAATATGGCTTACCTGTGCCCTTTTCTCACGGTATACCAAACCACGCTCAGAATTATTTTTATAAAAAGGTGAATATTTAGGAGTTCCTGGGCTGTAGCTCCAGCTTCTGTGGTAATTGGATGCTGGGTCCCATTGGTTAGGAGACCACTGTTGTCGGGATGCCCACTGTCCATTTGGACTAGAACTAGAATTGTAATATTGAGGGCTCCAGTGGCTCTGAGAGGCTGGCCGGTTTCTGCTCTGCCAGCTCTGATGGGGAGAGCTCCAGCTTTTTGGTGAAATGTTTCTCTGTGATGGGCTGAGGAATGGCGACATCATATCTTCTCTGACTCTAGAGACTGAAGGAGACTTCCAGTGTTGTGACATGGTTTATCTGTCTGCAATGAGCAAATACGGTACCAGATCAATTGCCTATCACGTTAGAGAACAAAGCGCAGATAAAAAGACAACTACTCTTTCTGAGAAGATAGTGAGGTGGCCTGCAGCTTTCAGAGCATGAATGGAATTATACGTTTTTAACAGCTGAAAAGCCACAGTTCGGAGACCACTACCCTAATCCGTTATGTACATAGTGATATTGATGATCAGGGCATCAGCAGCATATTTGCAGCCAGAGATGGCATCCATTACTGGTAAATTGTATGATGCTGTATTTTGTTTAACATTGTTATAGAAAAGTCTTCAGCAGGCTCCCCCTAGTGGTGGCTGTAGACTGAATTATATGACAACCTAAGTTTCAGTCCACAATGGCTTCCCTTTTTATGACAGATCTGTTAATTTTCATTATGTTTATTTATGTATTTTTGGAATAGTTATAGCAGAGCAGCACCATTCTGACACCAAAGTGTGAACATGAAGCAGTGTTATCCTTTCACTAAGGAAGCTTGATTCTTTTTGTAGCAGTCTTTTATTAAAAACTTCATGCAGATGAGCCCCCTAGTGGAGTAAGCCGCTGCCAGTAGTCACGACTAATTGTAAGTGTCTACAATATACTCAGGGTGTTAGTGTACCTGGAGACTGATTTGTAGAATAGGCGCTGCAGTGGATTGTAATTTTTTTTCTATGTGCCCCCCTTGCTGGGTGCTCTGGTCTCCTTCCCTCCCTTGGCAGCTGACAATGTGGTCCCTTTTTATGTTCCTTGCAGTTGAGGTCTTCTCAGCTACATTACCATACATTACAGCTGCTATTTTGACTGCTCTATAGTGGACAGAGGTCCACATCTCTAAGTAAATGTCATCACCGGATGGAGGACGCTTTTTTATGATCTATACGATGAAGAGGTTGTCTGAGCTCGGGAACTTCCTTTGAGATGGCAGAGCAGGGTGCAAATAAAAAAAAATAAAAAAAAGTCTGACCTGTCACCGGCACTTCAGGTCCAGTGGCAAGTTCCCTTCACTTTTAATCCCCACTGGACTGGAAGTGTGATGTCCCACCTATAGGCACATTGCCACTGATGGCCAATCACTGGCCTCAGCAGTCACATGTTAATGAACGGCATGTGACTGCTGCCACTGCTGAAGCCAGCGGTGATATGTATGTAGATGGCACATGAGGAAAGACCAGATACATCGGTAACCATTGAGACTTTTTTTTTTTTACTTTTGTAACCTGCCTGGCCATGTCAGCAGGGGTTCCTGATATTGTAGAACCTCTTTAATGCTACAAAAACAGCATATATCTATCCTTCTATTCACATTTCCTAGTAGTTGCACAACCTTAGGGCCTATTCACATGACAGTGTCCATTTTGCAGACAGGAAACCCTAGATCCCACAACACAGACACCGACCATGTGCACCCAGCCTCGCAGTACAGACCCATTGACTTGCATGGATTCGCAATCTGCAAGATGTGACAAACAATAAGACATGTCCTATCTTTTGCGGTGCAGCTACATGGACCCGGAAACACACAGGTCTGCAAAACGGACAGGATCATGTGAGTGGACGCTAATGTAAAGTACGGTGCACATGAATCTACCGCTGCTGGATACTATAGGTATAGCTGTTCACTTACCTCGCGTCTCTTCTCAGTTCTCCTCAGTCCTAATGTTGCTGCTGTGCTCAGTATTTATGTCGGTCTGGTAGGAGACGCCTTCTACCAATTGTCATGTAAAGTGATCAGCAAACAATAGGACATCACAGATGTCATAAGTAGATTCGCAGACACACCCTGACCAGTGAAACTGTCACTTGTAAAGTTACAGACTAAGTGATCACTGCATCTGTGCGACCGATATAATCGCGTCAAACCAACCAACGCCGGATCCTCTTTTATAAAAATTTTGTAACCGTAAAAAGTTCTTTGTTCGCTCGTATCAACCAGTCAGAGCTCACCTTTCATTTCTTAAGCTGCTCTGGAAAAATGAAAGCTGAGCTCTATTTGGCCCACGAGGACAGTTTTAGGCTACATGCACACAACCGTATGTATTTTTTGGTCTGCAAAAAAAAAACAAAAAAAAAAACGGATGCCATCCGTATGCCATCCGTTTTTTTTTTTTGAGGATCCATTGTAAAAATGAAAACAGACAAGAATAGGACGTGTTCTATTTTTGTGCGGGGGCTACGGGGCGGGCATACTGATGCGGACAGCACACGGTGTGCTGTCTGCATTTTTTGCAGATCCATTGAAATGAATGCGTCCGCATCCTATCCGCTAAAAATAAAACGGAACGGACACTGAAACAAACAATGTTTGTGTGCATGTAGCCTTATCTGCAGTTTTTGTAATGCAGTGTTTTTTTGTACAGTTTTGATAATGGAAAACTGCAGCTCATATTAAAAACCGTATTCTAAATTATTTGCATTTACCCTTCTGGTTGATGTGTGAACACAAACTTTTTTGGCCCCACACACAGTACAGCTTTTGACATTGGAGATTTAATGTGGATTCCATGCCTAAAAACCACTGGCTTTTTAATAATAATAAAATGTATTTATACAGCGCCACCATATTCCGCAGCGCTTTACAAGTTCATAGGGTTCATGTACAAAACAAAACTAACTGGATAATATGCAACTGAAACACTAGGAGTCAGGGCCCTGCTCACAAGAGCTTACAATCTATGAGGAATTGGGGGTGACACATAAGGTAGTTGTTTGTGATAAGTAGGGTTTGAGCCATTATTGAACTGACAGGAGTGGTGCCGGACAATCTGCTTTGCGTTTGGGACTGCCAGAGGAGTTTGTGGGGGAGAGGTTTAGTCGGGGAATAGCCAGTTTAGGTAGCTTGATAAGCCTGCCTGAAAAGATGTGTTTTTAAGGCACGTTTGAAGGTGGAGAAGTTGTGGATTGACCTAGTATTCCGGGGCATTCCAGAGAGTAGGTGCAGCTCGAGAAAAGTCTTGAAGACAGGAGTGAGAGGTACGAATTATGGAAGTTATTAGTCTTAGGTCGCTAACAGAACGGAGAGCACGAGTAGGGTGGTAGATTGAGATAAGGGAGGAGATGTATGGAGGTGCAGCACTGTGGAGAGCTTTGTGGGCTAGCAGCATCAGTGTAGCGGTTGGTTGGTTGGATGGATAGATGAGCCTGGCTGCAGCATTTAGAACAGACTGAAGGGGGGAGAGTTTAGTGAGAGGGAGACCGATTAGTAATGCGTTGTAGTAGTCAAGACGTGAATAAATCAAGGCAACAACAAGAGTTTTTGCCGTTTCCACCGTAAGAAAAAGGCGGATTCTGGTGATATTCTTAAGGTGCAGACGACAAGAGCGTGTAAGTGATTGAATATTGGGAACAAAGGAAAGATCGGACTCAAATGTGGCCCCAAGACAGCGGGCATGTTGCACAGGAGTTATGATAGTGCTGCAGACCGAAATTGAAATATCAAGTTTATGTGAGTTAGTAGATGGGGGGAAAGACAAGAAGTTCAGTTTTTGACAGGTTCAGTTTTAGATACAGAGAGGACATGATATTAGAGACAACTGCCAGACAATTACTGGTGTTTTGGAGTAAATCAGGGGTGATGTCAGGGGATGAAGTGTATAGTTGGGTGTCGTCAGCATAGAGATGGTATCGAAAGCCAAATTTACTGATAGTCTGTCCGATGGGGCTGTATAGAGGGAGAAAAGTAGAGGACCTAGTACTGAGCCCTGAGGAACGCTGACATCAAGAGGAAGAGGAGAAGAAGAAGAGCCAGTGAATGATATACTAAAGGAGCGGCCAGAGAGATAGGAAGAGAACCAAGAGAGCACTGTCCTTAAGGCCAATTGAGTGGAGCATGGTGATAAGTGTATAGTCTACAGTATCGAATGCTGCAGAGAGATCCAACAGAATCAGTAGAGAATAGTCACCTTTTTTTTTTGCTGTTAGGAAATCGTTGGACACTTTAGTAAGGGCAGTTTCTGTAGAGTGAAGAGGGCGGAAGGCAGATTGTAAGGGGTCAAGAACAGAGTTTGCAGAGAGATAGCTTATTAAGCGAGAGTAGACAAGCCGTTCAAGAAGTTTAGAGATGAAGGGGAGATTAGAAACAGGTCGGTAGTTAGCAGCACAGGTCGGGTCAAGAGATGGTTTCTTTAGTAGTGGGGTTATAATAGAGTATTTGAAAGAGGAGGGAAAGATACCAGTAGAGAGAGAGAGGTTAAAAATTGTAGTTAGGTGAGTGATGACAGCCGACGAGAGGGACTATAGGAGGTGTGATGGAATAGGATCACTGCTACAGGTTATGGGTCAAGAAGAAGAGAGAAGCCTGGAAACTTCTTCCTCTGTTATAGGGTCAAAAAAGGAGAGCGAGCATGTGGAGGAATTGGAGGGAGGAGAATTCAAATTATTTGGGGACTGGGAGATTATTTCCTGCCGGATACTGCCAATAATGCAGGAAGTCTGCTGATATTTGTGATTTTCTCCATAAGCGTTCTGCACATCTGGAGCAGCGCTGTAGAAAACGTATTTCAGGTGTGTGCCAGGGTTGCTGTGTTCTGTGTCGAGAGGGTCGGATTGATATTGGAGCAACTTCATCTAGGGTGGATTTGAAGGTCTGGTTGTAATGATTGGCAGCCAAGTCTGAACAGGGGAGGGAAGTAATTGGGATAAGAGCAAGTTGTAAGGTGTTAATAAGTTGCTGGCAGTTAAGTTGCTGGCAGATTTTTGCCGTGGAATCCTCCCATTGTTTTCAGTGGGAGGCCGTGCCTCCGTTCATGCGCCATTCAACGCCAAGAATGGACAAATCAAAAGACGCCATGTGAATAAAGCCTTAAATTGCAGCCAGATCATGTCCAGCTACAGAAAGCCCAGCAATCAGCTGGTAGGCCTGAGTGAAGCTACAGCCTGCCATTCATTTCTCTAAGGGCTCATTCACATGACCGTATGTATTTTGTGATCTGCAAAATATGGATCTGCATTGGATTAGGTTTTTTTTCGGACCATTGTAACAATGCCTGTCCTTGTCCGCAAAAAGGACAACAATAGGACATGTTAAATTTTTTCTTTCGCAAGAGTAAGTTTTCTGTCCGGATGTGATGTGTGTAGTGAGTGCAGCGCATTCACTTCAATGAGTCTGTGCACATGAGCGTCATTTTTTCACGCATCTGCTTTGCTTTCTGGGGCAATCCCAGCTTGTTCTATATTTTGCGTTTTTCACACATGCCTGACTCCGTAAAAGTGAATGGTTCTTGTGTGAAAAGCAGAAGGCAGCTGGATGCAGTGCATTTTTCACTGATGATTGTTAGGAATTGTAGATTGTTATTTTTCAGTTTTTTGGCACACTCGTTAAAAACGTATGCAATCCGGATACCTTCTGGACGGAAAGAACTCACACGCTAAATACAATTGCAGAAAAAACTAATTGTTGTAATTCTTGTCTAATTCCGTTTTTTCCTGAACAGATCTTAACACAATACGTATCGCTCGTGTGAAAGAGGCCCAACAGCGGCCGCTACAGGGGAAATGTGGTATTACATGCTGACCAGTCAAATGAATGCATGATGTAATGTATTAATAAGCTTGGGTCCCCTTCTAGGACGTCCATATGTCCTAAGATAATGTCTAAGTACTAAGGATATTATTTATGCTGAGTGTTTTGTCACCGTAGATGGAGCAATCTCTGCTATGAACCGTGGTTATTGGTGTTTTAGGGAACATGTATGTGAACACCTTATGTATGTACTATATACAATGCATTCTTGATATTGTGTCGTTTACAACCACAGCCGGATGTTTCATTACCAATGGACACAGATCTCTGCAATTCCTAGGCCAGGTCTTCAACCTTTGGCTCTCCAGCTGGTGCAAAACTACAACTTCCAGCATGCCCTGTCTATGGGTTGGCGACCATGACTCTAGGGCATGTGTTTTCTGTCCCAACTGTAAAATGCATGAATCTTTTGGGACAATACTGCTTGGTTTTGAAAGGGAGAACAATGACAGAAAACTGCTTTTAAAAAAACCACAGATTGCATTCAAGTAACAAAGCACAATGTGTACCGCTTTTATTCTTCCGTCATTTGTACAGTCTGAAAGGACAACTTCATGCATGGTAATGAGCTATTATCATAAAAGCCGCCACACCTTCTCCCACAGGAAACCGCTATCACTCCCCAAACTTGTGTATTGAGCAGTAGTGTTGCTCCCTATTGTTATTCTATAATCTCGTACAATGGCATTCATATTGGAACCTAAATCCTACCGGAAGAAATAATGGCTGAGGTCTTGTAAAATAAAGCTGGTCATACATATTAGGGTTCTGTCTTAGACCGCATGATTTTTGGGCCAATTATCGGGGACAAGCATCTATAGGAACAGTGATTCCCAATAACTGGCCCCTGTAGTTGATCAGCTGATGAAAAAACTAATGCTCCTTTGTTGGCTGATGGGCATCCTTCATGAGGATAAAACATGCCCGATTATCGGCAGCACGTCTTCCTGTGTAATCAGTGATGTACTGCCAATTATGAATGGAACAGTATGAGGGGGAATGACTATGGTAGTGATCATTCCTCCCCATTCACTTTGAATTGGCCGCTGCAAACAAGTGCCGAAGGATGTGATCTATCAGCCATCGGTGCTTGCACTGACCAAGCAGTGTAATAGGGCCTTTACATGTTTGTTATCCAAACCTAATGATTTTGGTCTACCATCTAATGTACATTGAAGCCCCCCGACCCTCCCTGGAAGTTTAATAAAGGTTTTCATCTGCCTGATCCTTTAGTTCTTGGGTGACCGGCTTCTGTCAGGTGTGGGACAGCGGCTTCCTCCAACTCTTACTGCTAAGAGCACATGCACTCTGATGAACAAGCATGTGTATGAGGGGCTTCTCTGGTATGTCCAGGATCCCCTAAGGGACTAGCAGAAGTTAGAGCTGAATGTGGAACCAATAACCAGATCTCAAGTGGACATCATATATGCAAAAAGGGACCCACCATCATCTTATCAAAGAAAACATTGCATTGTTCCTGGGCAAGCAAACCTACTCGAAAAGAAGATGAGTCTCAAAAGGTTTCAAAGTAATGATAATCATTAAATACATACACTCACCTAAATAATTATTAGGAACACCTGTTCTATTTCTTATTAATGCGATTATCTAGTCAACCAATCACATGGCAGTTGCTTCAATGCATGTAGGGTTGTGGTCCTGGTCAAGACAATCTCCTGAACTCCAAACTGAATGTCAGAATGGGAAAGAAAGGTGGGCTACAACAGCAGAAGACCCCACCGGGTACCACTCATCAAATAGGAAAAAGAGGCTACAATTTGCACAAGCTCACCAAAATTGGACTGTTGAAGAAAAATGTTGCCTGGTCTGATGAGTCTCGATTTCTGTTGAGACATTCAAATGGTAGAGTCTGAATTTGGCGTAAACAGAATGAGAACATGTATCCATTATGCCTTGTTACCATTGTGCAGGCTGGTGGTGGTGGTGTAATGGTGTGGGGGATGTTTTCTGGGCACACTTTAGGCCCCATAGTGCCAATTGGCCATCGTTTAAATGCCACAGGCTACCTGAGTATTGTTTCTGACCATGTCCATCCCTTCATGACCACCATGTACCCATCCTCTGACGACTACTTCCAGCAGGATAATGCACCATGTCACAAAGCTTGAATCATTTCAAATTGGTTTCTTGAACATGACAATGAGTTCACTGTACTAAAATGGCCCCCACAGTCACCAGATCTCAACCCAATAGAGCATCTTTGGGATGTGGTGGAACGGGAGCTTCGTGCCCTGGATGTGCATCCCTCAAATCTCCATCAACTGCAAGATGCTATCCTATCAATATGGGCCAACATTTCTAAAGAATGCTATCAGCACCTTGTTGAATAAATGCCATGTAGAATTAAGTTTAGTTTTATGTTTGTGGGGTTTAGGCGCTATCGATGTGTATTTAGAAGTTCTGAAGGTCACTATCACTATAGACCCAATATTACACATATATATCTTTTTCTCTTGCCATCCAAGTGTTCTAGCCTGGTGCTAACACTATTTTTTGGTGCAGCCTCCCCTATTACTGTCATCTGTTCACTTTATATATTTCTACTAAAATACTAAAATATAATAAAAACATTTTCTTCCTTGGTCCACATAGTAATAATATTCCATTTTCAGTCCCATCACCGTTGGCGCCTTGCAAGTGGGATATTCCTTGTACTTAGGTCTTCCTAACCTCCTTTCTTTTGTTGTTTCTTGCACCTTTCTTTCTATGTAGAATTAAGGCAGTTCTGAAGGCAAAAGGGGGTCCAACGCCATATTAGTATGGTGTTCCTAATAATTCTTTAGGTGAGTGTATATGCAACATGATAAAAATAGAGATGAAATACATCAATACATCAAGTAGAAGTACGGTATACACCTGAGGAACAGTGTAATAATGCTCTCAATGCTGAGGGTAATGCAGTAACTACAGTTATCAAAGATAGCAAGTGGAATCAAGTTTAATATAAAACAGCGTCAAGACCTGTGTCTGTATAAATAAATGTGTTTAACCCCTCAAAGAGACAACAAATGTAAAGCAAGACCAATCCTTACATACTCATATGTGGAACAATCACCTCAGGAGAACCACACACCCCGATGTGCGTTTTGGCAACACCTTCATCTGGGGGTTGTGTATGGGTATGTAAGGATTGGTCTTGCTTTACATTTGTTGTCTCTTTGAGGGGTTAAACACATTTATTTATACAGACACAGGTCTTGACGCTGTTTTATATTAAACTTGATTCCACTTGCTGGTGTATAGTTACTGTATTCCCCTCTGTATTGAGAGCATTATTACACTGTTCCTCAGGTGTAGACCACAGTTCTACTTTGATGTATTTCATCTCTATTTTTATCATGTTGCATATACAGTTGAAAGAAAAAGTATGTGAACCCCTTGGAATGATATGGATTTCTGCACAAATTGGTCATAAAATGTGATCTGATCTTCATCTAAGTCACAACAATAGACAATCACAGTCTGCTTAAACTAATAACACACAAATAATTAAATGTTACCATATTTTTATTGAACACACCATGTCAATATTTACAGTGCAGGTGGAAAAAGTATGTGAACCCCTAGACTAATGACATCTCCAAGAGCTAATTGGAGTGAGGTGTCAGCCAACTGGAGTCCAATCAATGAGATGAGATTGGAGGTGTTGGTTACAGCTTCCCTGCCCTATAAAAAACACACATAGTAACATTTAATTCTTTGTGTGTTATTAGTTTAAGCAGACTGTGATTGTCTATTGTTGTGACTTAGATGAAGATCAGATCACATTTTATGACCAATTTGTGCAGAAATCCATATCATTCCAAGGGTTCACATACTTTTTCTTGCAACTGTATGTATTTAATAAAGATGACCATTACTTTTGAGCCATTTGAGACCCATCTTCTTTTTGTGTAGGTTTGCTTGGTCTATGTTGAGTTGGCTTTTTTGAGGGGAGTAGATTTGCCCACTATATTGTTTGGGTTTATATTTGTTTTTGTGCTATGTAAGCTGTCTGCACTAACTATTGCTTCTGGGCAGACGATCGCTGTTTATTTTTTTTAATCAATTCTCTTTTTATTAAAGAAATAGATCATACAAAACACAACACTGTTGTATAATCAAAGCAGTATAGAGAGCAGTAATACAGATTAACAAGATGACATAGAGCGTTCTAGGAGCTGTCACAAAGTGCTCTGGACCTTGATCCAGCATTGTTAGTGCACCACAGGACCACAGAAAAACAGTCCTAGTACCAGAAAGCTACAATGTGGGTATAACCAAGGCAATTCAATTGTCAAAATACCAAAACATGCCCAGGAAAACAGGAGGAAAGAGGGGAAAAGAGGTTAGTGTGGAAGGTGGTTGGGTAGGAGACAAATGGCATAGTTGTCATATATGTGAGTTATAATTTAGCAAGGCATGGAAAATAAAGGTCACTAGAAGTTGGTGTGAGGCATCTCATATAGTGAGCAGTAGAATGAGCCATGGAAATGCGCTTATGAATTAAAACCTCTATAGGCTTTCCATTGGCCCCAGGATTTTAGAAAGGAAGTCCGAGTGTGCGTCTCCCAGTGCGCTAACTCTTCAAAGCGGTATAGCTGATAGACCTTATCTATCCATGTTGGTATGGAGGGTGGTAAATCACTTCTCCAGAGATATGGTATGAGCAAGTGCGCCGCTGTTATGAGCATGGTAGGTAGGTTGTGTTTGGATGGAGTAAATTTGTGATATGGGCACCAAAGAGTCAGTTTGGGGTCTAAGGACAGTTTCGTAGAGCAGATGTGGTTTATCAAAGTACCCACCTCTGTCCAGAAATTTTGTGTACATGGGCAGAACCACCAAATGTGGGAGAGGGATCCCTTCCCCACACCACATTTTCAACATTGTTCGGGAATATCAGGATTTCCTATGGAGGAACTCGAGGGTCTTATACCACCTTGTCAGAAGTTTGTATGAGTTTTCCTGTATTTTAATACATCTATTAAAGCCATGGGAGTGGGCTAAGATAAAGTCTTTTTCCGGGTCTGTGAGTGTAATGGCGAGCTCCCACTCCTAGGCCTTTAGAAAGTATATTGAAGGTGGTGTAGAAGAGAGTATTGAGGTATACGTGAGAGACAACAACCTTCTGGGGAGCTTGGTCCTTTCCATCAGTTGTTCAAGCCAAGATTTAGTTCTATGGGGATTACAAGGCAGGGAGATGTTTTTTATATCTCTGCGGAAATCTAGGAGATGAAGAAATGAAGCAGTCTGAACCCAGAGAAGCCCTATTATGTCATCCCAATCTAGATTACTGTCCCTCGTAAGAATCTTTCTTAAGGAAAAGTTGGTCAGCAGAGACCATACTCCTGGCGGTTGTACAACACCAGGATGTATATGAGGTTGCAGTAAATCGAGAGGTAGGTTGGGAGTTGGGAACTGGAGGATCTGAGCCTCATAGAGTCCAGACCAGATTGCAAGTTCACCTTTCAATAGAGTAGGATGGGACGTGTCTCTTGTGTAGGATCTTATCCCCCCAGAGTATCAGTCTCTCTTTAGCTGTCACAAGATGCCTTTCTAAATCTGTACAGAGGTTTGGAAAAGGGGAAGACAACATGGTTAAACATCTGGTAATTTGCACTGCCTTATAGTACTCATACCTGCACGATCCCCTGAAGACGCTGGGTGTCCAGCGAAACATGGCGGGATGCAGGGTGTATGAGTGTTTATATTTTTAGGTTTAGTGGAAGTGAGGGAGCTCCGTAACGGGAGTGAATTACAGCTAATATAGGTACTAAAAATAAGATGACTGCAAGCCGTTATATGGGCTGCAGCTAGTATTGATACCAGGTACATGCTGTGAAGTAACAGCAATAATACTGATACACAGAGAAAAAAAGGGAGCGACCCACGCCACTGATAGTTTTAATCTGTCTGCGTTTTGTTAGCACTAAATTATAGTGATTTTAAAAGGAATAATAAATAAAAGTAATGAATGTTTTAGCTGTATATAACAGCAGATGACAAAGATGTAAATTTGTCCGGATGGACCACTGGTTAGTTCACTGTGATGTGAGGTCCAATTAAATTGTAGTTGTAGATCTGGGTCATTGCCCTTTACATTCTGCATTAAGCCTCATTCACATGTCAGTGTTCCACATACGTGTCAGGCCACATTGTCCTAGTGTACCCACTTTTAATGGCTCTTAGACAGCTGCACTCGTCTAAGCAGCTGTTAAAAAACGGTCCCATTTATTGCAATGGGATCCGTCTGGCCGGGAAAACAGCCAAAAATAGGACGTCACGCTGCCATTTTCACTGTCTTGTGCATATAGGCTATTAAATCGGTGGGACTCCTATTGCTGGAACCCCCAGCTATCATTAAAATTGGGTCCCGTACCCCTTGCAGCCCCCCTGAACGGAGGGGCCGGTTGCACATGTGTGTGGCCACCCCATTAATTTCTATGGGAGTTCTGGATAACCAAGTACAGCGCTTGGCTATATCTTGAATTCCCATAGAAATTAATGGAGTGGCTCAATGCATGCCTGACTGGCTGCACCGTTAATTGCAGGGGGTAGGGGGCCTCTATTCTTTTAATCGGTGGGGGTCTCAGCAGTAGGATCTGCACCGATCTAATAGTAATCCCTTTACCTGTGGATAGGGGAAAACTTCAAAAAACTGAAATTCCCCTTTAAGGCTCCATTCAGACGTCCATGGTGCATTGCGGATCTGCAATACACACGGCCCGCACTCCCATAGAAATGCCTATTCTTGTCCGCAGTTGATGACAAGAAAAGAACACGTTCTATTTTTTCGGGAGCCGCGGACCGGAAGGTCGGGGGCACGTTCCGAAAATGCAGATGCAGACAGTACACTGTGTGCTGTCCACATTTCTTCCGGCCCCATAGTGAATGAATGGGTCCGCACCTGTTCCGCATAATTGCGTAACGGATGCGGACCCATTCTACCGACGTGTGAATGGACCCTTAGGCTGGAGCTACAGCTAGACTTTTTGTAGCACTTTTGGTTGATTTTTTTTTTTCTATGGAGTGACAGCTGAAATGCACATGATTGCCTATGGGTTAATTTACTGCTTGGGACTTCAGCTTTATATTTAAATAGTTAAAATCAATTAAAAGATTCCACCTTACACTTTTCACAGCTCCTTTGGAAAATGAAAGCTGGAATCTGATGGGTTGCCTTGGGCAACTAAGCCAGTTCTACTTTATACCAGTTTTGATAAATCTCCACCTAGGTGTGTAACCCTAGCCTTAACAGCAGGGAATAAACTCTGACACAGTTGGCCAAGATGGATTTTTATTTTATCAGGCTATACATGAATAGTAAAACCTGGAGGGATTAACAGTAGGCCGACAGGACATGGAAGTGTAGTGTTGCAAGCACTGAAGGAACCACTGCTCTAAAATAGTTAGGCAGAGGTGAATATGTAGGAAAGAAAGCGTTGCAAACTGAATAGTTCAACTTTTAATGGCTAACTACAAAAAACTGCTGATGATAGGGTTCCTTTAAGTCACAAAAAAGAAGAACTTACAGTTAGGTCCATATACATATATATATATATTTGGACACTGGCGCAAATTTTGTTATTATTACCTGTTTACTAAAATATATTCAAGTTATAGTTATATAATGGACATAAAGTCCAGACTTTTAGCTTTTGTTGAGGGTAACTACATTAAAATTGTATGAAGGGTTTAGGAGTTTCAGCTGCTTTACATGTGGCACCCTGTTTTTAAAGGGACCAAAAGTAATTGGACAATTGACTCAAAGGCTGTTTCATGGGCAGTTGTGGGCAATTCCTTCATTATTTCATTCTCAATTAAGCACATAAAAGGCCTGGAGTTGATTTGAGGTGTTGTGCTTGCATTTTGAAGATTTTGCTGAGAAGTATACATGCGGTCAAAGGAGCTCTCCATGCAGGTGAAACAAGCCATCCTTCATTTGCGAAAACATTTTTAAAAAAACATCCGAGAATTGCTACACTATTACAAGTGACAAAATCTACAGTTTGGTACAAGAAAGAAAGAAAGTGAACGAACTGGTGACCTCAACAATGATAAAAGACCTGGATGCCCACGGAAGACAACAGTGGTGGATGATCGCAGAATAATTACCATGGTGAAGAGAAACCCTTTCACAACAGCCAACCAAGTGAACAACGCTCTCCAGGATCTAGGCGTATCAATATCCAAATTCACCATAAAGAGAAGACTGCATGAAAGTAAATACAGGGGGTTCCCTGCACGGTGCGAGCCACTCATAAGCCTCAAGAATAAGAAGGCTAGATTGGTCTTTGCTGAAAAACATCTTAAAAAATCAGCACGCTTCTGGAAAAACATTCTTTGGACTGATGAAACCAAGACCAACCTCTACCAGAATGATGTAAAGAAAAAAGTATGGCGAAGGCATGGTACAGCTCATGATCCAAAGCATACCACATCATCTGTAAAACACGGCGGAGGCAGTGTGATGGCTTGGGCATGCATGGCTGCCAGTGGCACTGGGTCAGTAGTGTTTATTGATGATGTGACACAGGACAGAAGCAGCCGGATGAATTCTGGGGTTTTCAGAGACATATTGTGTGCTCAAATGCAGCCAAACTGATTAGTCGGCATTTCATAATACAAATGGACATTGACCCAAAACATAAAGCCAAAGCAACTCAGGAGTTTATTAAAGCAAAGCAGTGGAATATTCTTGAATGGCCAAGTCAGTCACCTGATCTGAAGCCAATAGAGCATTTCACTTGTTAAAGACTAAACTTCAGACAGAAAGGCCCACAAACAGCAACTGAAAACCGCTGCAGTAAAGGCCTGGCAGAGCAGTAAAAAGGAGGAAACACAGCGTCTGGTGATGTCCATGAGTTCAAGATTTCAGGCAGTCATTGCCAACAAAGTGTTTTCAACCAAGTATTAGAAATCAAAATTTTATTTGCAATTATTTAATTTGTCCAATTACTTTTTGAGCCCCTGAAATGAAAGGATTGAATAAAAAAATAAATGCATTAGTTCCTCACATTTTTATGCAATCATTTTGTTCAACCCACTGAATTAAAGCTGAAAGTCTGAACTTCAACTGCATCTGAATTGTTTTGTTCAAAATCCATTGTGGTAATGTACAGAACAAAAATTTTAAAATGTTTTCTCTGTCCAAATATATATGGACCTAACTGTGAATTGCTTGTAGTATACATAAAAAAAAGTGGTTTCATAGTTTTCAGCTCAGCCTCATGGTGGCACTGTAGATTGATGTTCTAATCTGTAATTAAAATTGCAGGTCAGGCTGGCATTGGGCAGTCCTTATACTGTGCAGTTTGTTTTGTTAAAGTAAGTTAAACTTTTATGGTCCTTGTGTAGAATTCAACACTTGATGCTTTCATAGAAGGTAGAGTTGACGATAAATGTCTTCTTACAAGTGCTTGATTTCAGAAAAAAAAAAAATCTTATGTAGACACTGTTTTCCCTGTAGCCGCAGCCTCCAGTTCTGCCCAAGGGTCCTCCACCATGGATGGGCTGTAGTAGTGACTGATGTCTTTGTGGTTGCTTCTGAAATGTACCTGTTAGAGGAGAGGAGTAGGTTTAGAAAGTTGAACATGGGTTGGGTCAGGGCATGAGAAGCTCATGTCAGGATTCCTGGGCGCCCTGTAATCTGTGCAAGGTGGAGGTGGATCATGGAGGTAAGTGCTCAGTTCCTCATCAGTGTTTCTATTACTATTCATGGATGTGTTGAGTCCTCCAGAATGGAGATGCTCTTTGAAAGGGGATGATTGGGGATCCTGAATGGGAGTTGATCTCTACCACTATTATGGAATTTTGTGTGGTAGACTTGGCTTGAAAACGCAAAAGCAGGAAATAAAGACACAGATATTCTCTGGGAATAATGAGACTCTCAAGTGCCAGCAGCCTGCCTCCCTGGCCAGAAGATTCCTACTTATCTGCTCCCTATTGCTCCAGTCCTCCATGCTGCCTCTGGTGTCTCCCTTTACCGGTTCCCGCAGTGTTAGCATCTGGTACAGCATGGTCAGACACAGCTTCAATGGTGATGTGTCCGCTGCAGCCATGTCACTGCTGAAGCCAGTCATTGGCTGCAGCGGGGCATATGACCATGCCCATGAAGATGGCAAAACCGCGGGGACTGAAACCTGGAGGCACAGCGGAGGACTGGAGCCGCGGAGAGCAGGTATGTGTGAATCTTTTGGACAGAGAGGCAGGCTGCTGGCACTTAAGAAAGTCTCATTCTTCCCAAAGAACCTCTTTATGGTTCAATTTGTTTTTATTGAAAACCACATGCTTTGAATGTATGCAACATAAGAAAGTCATATTGAGCATATGCAATATGCGAAAATTACAAAGTTACATATTGAGTCAGCATAACTGAAATAGGTTCAACCATCATCAATACCAGATGAATGGGGTAAGGGGGGAGAGACAAGACAAAGGATCCAGGGGGGAAGGCAAGGCGGGAGGGAGGGGGGAAGGGAATGAACTAGTAATCCACATATGATATAATTGCAGTCAGACTAGACAGGATATTTTAAATAGCATGACCTGAGGACAACCAAACCGAGAAACCTGTAGATGCACGGAACTGGTACCAGGCCTCCCATTGTTTAAGGTGAGCAACTCCAAGACCCTGGTCTTCTGCCCCCAGTTCTTCCAGGCGTGCCAAAGAATCTAAGGCACCCACCCAAGTAACTCTACGGGGGCTATCTGAAGATCTCCAAGCCCTGGGGATTATTTGACGCATTGCTATGACAAAAAATCTAAGGATACCCTTCCTAACTACCTTAATTCTGCCCGGGAAAACTGAAAGGAGAGCTATCTGGGGTGACATAGGAACATGGATTTTGTATAGATGTTCGTATAGCTTGAAGATGTCGTTCCATAGTGTTGCTACTCCCGTACACTCCCACCAGATGTGCAACATAGTGCCCCTATCTTTCGAACATCTCAAGCACGTGTCTGGCACCGAGGGATAGAATTGGTGAAGCTTGACCGGAGTCCTATACCACCTAGACCAGATCTTATAATTGAGTTCCTGAATCTTACAGGAGATCGAAGACTTATGTGTGAAAAGGAGAGACCTTCTCCATTGATCAGATGTAAGAGGATATCCCAGTTCAGATTCCCATGAAAGCATAATTTTCTTAGTCGGGGCAGGGAATTCTTCTGTGTCGTCCCCGATCTCTCCCGAGTTCAGAATGGCATAAATAAGAGATATGGAATGCCCAGGAGCAGAAGTAGCTAGGCATAATTTCTCAAAATCAGATAGTGAGGACTGTAATTGCGTACCGGGTGCCAGAGATCTAGTAAAACTGCGTAATTTTAAGTAGTGAAACCATCGCCCAGGTGAGTCAGGGATAATATGGCCTAAATCCTTAAGATCTTTAATCCCTCCGGCCGAATATATCTCTTTGACCCTGATCTGGGGTCTGGAGTGTAAGCCGAGAGCTGGTAGAGTTAACAGCGAGGCTGGCATCAACGGATGACCAGATATGTTTGTGAGAGGGCCAGGGATTGTAGCCAACCGGGTCGTGGAGGCAAACTTGGTCCAAATGTGTACTAGAGAAGATAGGAAAGGTGATAATCTTTCAATAGGCATCTGGGTCAGTGTATTTGTCGGAAACCAGAAAACGCTGGGGATAAGGCCAGGAGCTAGCGCGTGTTCTAATTCAACCCAAAGCTTTCCCTCAAGATTATGGGTTAGGTCAATCACGCAATTGGCGACCGCCGCTTTGTAGTATGAGAGGAAGTCAGGCAATCCCGTGCCTCCATGTCCCCTGGATCCTGACCATAAGATTGTAGCTCAACCTAGCTTTGGATCTACCCCAAATAAAGCGGGATGCGAGTCTCCTTAGACGTGCAAAGTAAGAGGCTGGGATCCGACAGGGGATTGTCTGGAATAAATAAAGAAGTCTGGGCAGAACGTCCATTTTTAGGGTGTTTATTCTACCAAACCACGAAATATTTAAGGCTGACCAAGTTTGTAGGTTATCTTCAATGGTGCGAAGTATAGGAAGGTAGTTGCCAAAGAACCTCTTTAAAGGGACGGTGCTAATATTGGTCACAGGCTGTGTACTTAACTTCATTTAAATGCCATGAAAAACGATGGCTGGAACTGACAGGCTCCCTGTTAAAAACAACTATGTTTCACGCTGAAAATGCAGCATCTTAGGAAGAAAAAACACAGAGGACATTTATTGACTAGAGTTTTGTGTGCTGGTTATAATCTGTGGCCCACTGGTCTCAGATACGTCACCATTGAGGCACACTCCTATTAAAGATAGTGGTGCATCTGGGGTGCAACTTAAAACGACACCATCTATGAACTGATGTAGATTTTGGGTGGAGACACACTGCTTGGTTGACTTCTGTCCTCATTAGCAGAAGACCTCTCAGTCAAGCTGAGCTGGGTGGCAGAAGCTAGTGGGAGCTGCCCTGACTCCTTTTAAAACGATAGGGTAGATTTCTAATTGCTTTCTCGTTTAGACAGTCTAAAGATGTGACACATTTATCACAGTGACTTCTAGTGGATTATAAAAAAAAAAAAACACAATTCTGGTGTATGTAGTTTAGTAAACCACCTCGTAGGTTTAGCATTTCAGAATAAAACATAGTTTTTTGTGACCAGAGAGCCTCCTGGGATTTCATGCTACCTGAACCTCCTGACAGGTTCATACAAAGGAAAGGTAATCCATATTGGAAAGGATTTTCACTATGGAGGCATAATAAACTTTACATATATCTAAATATGGCTTACCTGCGCCCTTTTCTCGGGGTATACCAAACCACGCTCAGGATTATTTTTATAAAAGGGTGAATATTTCGGAGTTCCTGGGCTGTAGCTCCAGCTTCTGTGGTAATTGGATGCTGGGTCCCATTGGTTAGGAGACCACTGTTGTCGGGATGCCCACTGTCCATTTGGACTAGAACTAGAATTGTAATATTGAGGGCTCCAGTGGCTCTGAGAGACTGGTCGGTTTCTGCTCTGCCAGCTCTGATGGGGGGAGCTCCAGCTTTTTGGTGAAATGTTTCTCTGTGATGGGTTGAGGAATGGCGACATCATATCTTCTCTGACTCTAGAGACTGATGGAGACTTCCAGTGTTGTGACATGGTTTATCTGTCTGCAATGAGCAAATACGGTACCAGATCAATGGCCTATCACGTTAGAGAACAAAGCACAGATAAAAAGACAACTACTCTTTCCGAGAAGATATTAGCTTTCAGAGCATGATAGGAGTTATAGGATTTCAACAGCTGAAAAGCCACAGTTCGGAGACCACTACCCTAAGCACTTATGTACATGGTGGTATTGATGATCAGGGCATCAGCAGCATATTTACAGCCAGAGATGGCGTCCATTACGCTGTATTTTGTTTAACATTGTTAGAGAAAAGTCTTCAGCAGGCTCCCCCTAGTGGTGACTGTAGACTGAATCTTAGCCCTTAAAACATTTACATACCAACAGTCTTGAAAGGCTGTTAGCTATTTCTAGCATAAAAATTATCATTTTTTTCCATGTGTCCCCCTTGCTGGGGACAGGCTCTGGTCTCCTTCCCCCCCTGGCAGCTGACAATGTTGTCCCTTTTTATGTTCCTTGCAGTACAGGTCTTCTCAGCTACATTACCATGCATTACAGCTGCTATTTTGACTGCTCTATAGTGGACAGAGGATCACAACCATCTCTCAGCTCAGTAGGTGGGTGTGCACAATGTGAACACCAGGCCATAATGAGTAAGTAAATGTCATCACTGGATGGAGGCTGCTTTTCTATGATCTATACGATGAAGGGGTTGTCTGAGCCCGGGAACTTCTGTTGAGATGGCCGAGCAGGGTGCAAATAAAAGTCTGACCTGTCACCCGCACTTCAGGTCCAGTGGCAAGTTCCCTTCTTCACTTTTAGTCCCCGCTGGAGTGGAAGTGTGATGTCCCACCTACAGGCACATTGCCACTGCTGGCCAATCGCTGGCCTCAGCAGTGACATGTTCAGGAACAGCATGTGACTGCTGCCACTGCTGAAGCCAGCGGTGATATGTATGTAGATGGCACGTGAGGAAAGACCAGATGCATCGGTAACAGTTGAGACTTTTCAGCAGGAGTTTCTGATATCAGAGAACCCCTTTATGCCACAAAAATAGCTTATATCTATTCTTCTAATTACATTTCCTAGTTGCTCAACCTTAGGGCCTATTCACATGACTGTGTCCATTTTGCAGACAGCAAACACTAGTTTCCACAACACAGACCATGTGCACCCAGCATCTCAGTACAGACCCATTGACTTGCATGGATTCACAATCTGCAAGATGTGACAAAGAATAAGACATTTCCTATCTTTTGCGGTGCAGCTACATGGACCCGGAAACACACCGGTCTGCAAAACGGACACGATCATGTGAGTGGACGCTAATGTAAAGTACAGGTGCACATGAATCTACCGCTGCTGGATACTATAGGTATAGCTGTTCACTTACCTCGCGTCTCTTCTCAGTTCTCCTCAGTCCTAATGTTGCTGCTGTGCTCAGTATTTATGTCGGTCTGGTAGGAGACGCCTTCTACCAATTGTCATGTAAAGTGATCAGCAAACAATAGGACATCACAAATGTCATAAGTAGATTCGCAGACACACCCTGACCAGTGAAACTGTCACTTGTAAAGTTACAGACCAAGTGATCACTGTATCTGTGCGACCGATTATAATCGCGTCAAACCAACCAACGCCGGATCCTCTTTTATAAAAATTGTGTAACCGTAAAAAGGTCTTTGTTCGCTCGTATCAACCAGTCAGAGCTCACCTTTCATTTCTTAAGCTGCTCTGGAAAAATGAAAGCTGAGCTCTATTTGGCCCACGAGGACACTTTTAGGCTACATGCACACAACCGTATGTGTTTTGTGGTCCGCAAATTGCGGATTCACAAAACAAAATGGACGACATCCGTATGCCATCTTTTTTTTTCAAAGATCCATTGTAACAATACAAATGGACAAGAATAGGACGTGTTCTATATTTTTTTGCAGGGCTACGGAATGGACATACTGATGCGGACAGCACACAGTGTGCTGTCCGCATTTTTTGCGGACCCATTGAAATGAATGGGTCGGCATCGTATCCGCATAGAAAAACGGAACGGACATGGAATCAAACAACGCTCGTGTGCATGTAGCCTTATCTGCAGTTTTCATAATGCAGTGTTTTTTTGTACAGTTTTTATAATGGAAAACTGCAGCTCATATTAAAAACCGTATTCAAAATCATTTGCATTTACCCTTCTGGTAGACGCGTGAACACAAACTTTTTAGGCCCCACACACAGTACAGCTTTTGACATTGGAGATTTAGTGTGGATTCCATGCCAATAAACCACTGGCCGTGGAATCCTCCTCCCATTGTTTTCAGTGGGAGGCCATGGCTCCGTTCATGCGCCATTTAGAGCCAAGAATGGACATATCAATAGACGCCATGTGAATAAGGCCTTAAATTGCAGCCAGATCATGTCCAGCTACAGAAACCCCAGCACTCAGCTGGTAGGCCTGAGTGAAGCTACAGCCAGCCATTTCTCTAAGGGCTCAATTACATGACCGTATGTATTCTGCGGTCCGCAAAACTTTGCAGACCATTGTAACAATGCCTGTCCTTGTCCGCAAAAAGGACAAGAATAGGACATGTTCTATTTTTTGGCGGAACGGACATATGGGCGTACGGAAATGGAATGCACACAAAGTAATTTCTGTTTTTTTACGGACCTGTTGAAATGAATGGTTCAGCATACGGACCTGTAAAAAAAGGAACGGAAACGGAAATAAAATACGTTCGTGTGCATGAGCCCTAAGGGTTCTTTCACAAGAGTAAGTTTTCCGTCCGGATGTGATGTGTGAAGTAAGCGCAGAGCATTCACTTCAATGAGTCTGTGCACATTTTTTCACGCATCCGCTTTGCTTTCTGGAGCAATCCCAGCTTGTTCTATATTTTGCGTTTTTCACGCAGGCCTGACTCTGTAGAAGTGAATGGTGCTTGTGTGAAAAGCAGAAGGCAGCTGGATGCAGTGCGTTTTTCACTGATGATTGTTATTCTTCAGTTTTTCGTCACACCCGTTAAAAACGCATGCAATCCGGATACCTTCTGGACGGAAAGAACGCACACGCTGAATACAATTGCAGAAAAAAAATGATTCGTCTTGTGTGCAAAACTATCAGTTTTTTCCTGAACAGATCCTAACACAATACGTATCGCTCGTGTGAAAGAGGCCCAACAGCGGCCACTACAGGGGAAATGTGGTATTACATGCTGACCAGTCAAAAGAATGCATGATGTAATGTATCAATAAGCTGGGTCCCCTTCTAGGACGTCCATATGTCCTAAGATAATGTCTAGGTACTAAGGATATTATTTATGCTGAGTGTTTTGTCACCGTAGATGGAGCAATCTCTGCTATGAACCGTAGTTATTGGTGTTTTAGGGAACATGTATGTGAACACCTTATGTATGTACTATATACAATGCATTCTTTATATTGTGTCGATTACCACCACAGCCGGATGTTTCATTACCAATGGACACAGATCTCTGCAATTCCTAGGCCAGGTCTTCAACCTTAGACTCTCCAGCTGGTGCAAAACTACAACTTCCAGCATGCCCTGTCTATGGGTTGGCGACCATGACTCTAGGGCATGTGTTTTCTGTCCCAACTGTAAAATGCATGAATCTTTTGGGACAATACTGCTTGGTTTTGAAAGGGAGAACAATGACAGAAAACTGCATTTAAAAAACACAGATTGCATTCAATTAACAAAGCACAATGTGTACCGTTTTATTCTTCCGTCAGTTGTACAGTCTGAAAGGACAACTTCATGCATGGTAATGAGCTATTATCATAAAAGCCGCCACGCCTTCTCCCACAGGAAACCGCTATCACTCCCCAAACCTGTGTATTGAGCAGTAGTGTTGCTCCCTATTGTTATTCTATAATCTCGTACAATGGCATTCATATTGGAACCTAAATCCTATCGGAAGAAATAATGGCTGAGGTCTTGTAAAATAAAGCTGGTCATACACGTTGGGGTTCTGTATTAGACCACATGATTTTTGGGCCAATTATCGGGGACACGCATCTATATGAACAGTGATTCCCAATAACTTCCCCCTGTAGTCGATCAGCTGATGAAAGAACTAATGCTCCTTTGGCTGATGGGCATCCTTCATGAGGATGAAACATGCCCGATTATCGGCAGCACGTCTTCCTGTGTAATCAGTGATGTACTGCCAATTATGAATTGAACAGTATGAGGGGGAAATGACTATGGTAGTGATCATTCCTCCCCATTCACTTTCAATTGGCCGCTGCAAACAAGTGCCGAAGGATGTGATCTATCAGCCATCGGCGCTTGCACTGACCAAGCAGTGTAATAGGGCCTTTACATGTATGTTATCCAAACCTAATGATTTTGGTCTACCATCTAATGTACGTTGAAGCCCCCCGACCCTCCCTGGAAGTTTAATAAAGGTTTTCATCTGCCTGAACCTTTAGTTCTTGGGTTTCCGGCTTCTGTCAGGTGTGGGACAGCGGATTCCTCCAACTCTTCCTGCTAAGAGCACATGCACTCTGCTGAACAAGCATGTGTATGAGGGGCTTCTCTGGTATGTCCAGGATCCCCTAAGGGACTAGCAGAAGTTAGAGCTGAACGTGGAACCAATAACCAGATCTCAAGTAGACATCATATATGCAGCCTGTGCAATTATGCTGAGGCCCACTACAAAAAGGGACCCACCATCATCTTATCAAAGGAAACATTGCATTGTTCCTGGGCAAGCGAACCTACTGGAAAAGAAGATGAGTCTCAAATGTTTAAAAGTAATGATGATCATTAAATACATATATGCAACATGATAAAAATAGAGATGAAATACATCAAAGTAGAAGTGCGGTCTACACCTGAGGAGCAGTGTAATAATGCTCTCAATACTGAGGGTAATTTAGTAACTACAGTTATCAAAGATAGCAAGTGGAATCAAGTTTAATATAAAACAGCATCAAGGCCTGTGTCTGTATAAATAAATGTGTTTAACCCCTCAAAGAGACAACAAATGTAAAGCAAGACCAACCCTTACATACTCATAATTGGAACGATCACCTCAGGAGAACCACACACCCCGATGTGCGTTTCGGCAACGCCTTCATCTGGGGGTTGCGTATGGGTATGTAAGGATTGGTCTTGCTTTACATTTGTTGTCTCTTTGAGGGTTTAAACACATTTATTTATACAGACACAGGTCTTGACGCTGTGTTATATGAAACTTGATTCCACTTGCTGGTGTATAGTTACTGTATTCCCCTCTTTATTGAGAGCATTATTACACTGTTACTCAGGTGTAGACCGCACTTCTACTTTGATGTATTTCATCTCTATTTTTATTATGTTGTATATACAGTTGCAAGAAAAAGTATGTGAACCCTTTGGAATGGAATGACAAATTGGTCATAAAATGTGATCTGATCTTCATCTAAGTCACAAAAATAGACAATCACAGTCTGCCTAAACTAATAACACAGAATTAAATGTTACCATGTTTTTATTGAACACACCATGTAAACATTCACAGTGCAGGTGGAAAAAGTATGTGAACTCCTAGACTAATGACATCTCCAAGAGCTAATTGGAGTGAGGTGTCAGCCAACTGGAGTCCAATCAATGAGATGAGATTGAAGGTGTTGGTTACAGCTTCCCTAAGAATTTTTGCCTTGCATAAAGCTGGAAAGGATTATAAAAGTATCTCCAAAAGCCTTGCTCTTCATCAGGCCACGGTAAGACAAATTGTCTATAAATGAAGAAAGGTCAGCACTGTTACTACTCTCCCTAGGAGTGGCCGTCCTGTAAAGATGACTGCAAGAGCACAGCACAGACTGCTCAATGAGGTAAAGAAGAATCCTAGAGTGTCAGTTAAAGACTTACAAACGTCTCTGGCATATGATAACATCCCTGTTAGCAAATCTACAATACATAAAACACTAAACAAGAATGGATTTCATGGGAGGATACCACAGAGGAATCCACTGCTGTCCAAAAAAAAAACCACTGCTGCACGCTTACAGTTTGCACAAGAGCACCTGGATGTTCCACAGCAGTACTAGCAAAATATTCTGTGGACAGATGAAACCAAAGTTGAGTTCTTTGGAAGAAACACACAACACTATGTGTGGAGAAAAAGAGGCACAGCACACCAACATCAAAACCTCATCTAAACTGTGAAGTATGGTGGTGGGGGCATCATGGTTTGGGGCTGCTTTGCTGCATCAGGGCCTGGGCGGATTGCGATCATCGAAGGAAAAATAAATTCCCAAGTTTATCAAGACATTTTGCAGGAGAACTTGGGGCCATCTGTCCACCAGCTGAAGCTCAACAGAAGATGGGTGTTGCAACAGGACAACGACCCAAAGCATAGACGTAAATCAACAACAGAATGGCTTAAAGGGCTTCTGTCACCCCACTAAACTCATTTATATATTTTTTTGTGGTAGTTATAATCCCTATACTGCGATATATCTATACATTATGTTATTAATCATTTTTGTTCAGTAGATAATGCAAAAAACATACTTTTATAATATGCAAATTACCTGTCTACCAGCAAGTAGGGCGGCTACTTGCTGGTAGCAGCTGCAAAAAACCGCCCCTCCTCCTGTTGATTGACAGGGCTAGCAGCGATCTCCTCCCCTGGCTGGCCCTGTCTGCATTTCAAAAATCGCGCGCCTGTCTTGATTTGGCGCAGGCGCTCTAAGAGAAGGAGGCTCGATGACGTCACCGAAAGAGAAGACGTCATCGGCGCAGGCGCACTGAGGGAGTGCTGAGGAGACGAGCCTCCTTCTCTCAGAGCGCCTGCGCCGAATATAGACAGGTGTGCGATTTTTGAAATGCAGACAGGGCTAGCCGGAGGAGGAGATCGCTGCTGGCCCTGTCAATCAACAGGAGGAGGGGGCGTTTTTTTGCGGCAGCTACCAGCAAGTAGCCGCCCTACTTGCTGGTAGACAGGTAATTTGCATATTATAAAAGTAAGTTTTTTGCTTTATCTACTGAACGAAAATGATTAATAACATAATGTATAGATATATCGCAGTATAGGGATTATAAGTACCCCAAAAAAATAAAATAAAGAGTTTAGTGGGGTGACAGAAGCCCTTTAAACAGAAGAAAATACTCCTTCTGGAGTGGCCCAGTCAGAGTCCTGACCTCAACCCGATTGAGATGCTGTGGCATGACCTCAAGAAAGCGATTCACACCAGACATCCCAAGAATATTGCTGAACTGAAACAGTTCTGTAAAGAGGAATGGTCAAGAATTACTCCTGACCGTTGTGCACGTCTGATCTGCAACTACAGGAAAGGTTTGGTTGAGGTTATTGCTGCCAAAAGAGGTTCAACCAGTTATTAAATCCAAGGGTTCACATACTTTTTCCACCTGCACTGTGAATGTTTACATGGTGTGTTCAATAAAAAGATGCTAACATTTAATTCTTTGTGTGTTATTAGTTTAAGCAGACTGTGATTGTCTATTGTTATGACTTAGAGGAAGATCAGATCACATTTTACGACCGATTTGTGCAGAAATCCATATCATTCCAAAGGGTTCACATACTTTTTCTTGCAACTGTATGTATTTAATAAAGATTATAATTACTTTTGAGCCATTTGAGACTCATCTTCTTTTTGTGTAGGTTTGCTTGGTCTATGTTGAGTTGGCTTTTTTGAGGGGAGTAGATTTGCCCAATATATTGTTTGGGTTTATATTTGTTTTTGTGCTATGTAAGCTGTCTGCACTAACTATCGCTTCTGGGCAGACGATCACAGTTTTTTTAATCAATTCTCTTTTTATTAAAGAAATAGGTCATACAAAACACAACACTGTTGTATAATCAAAGCAGTATAGAGAACATTAATTAAAACCTCTATAGGCTTTCCATTGGCGGCAGGTTTTTAGAAAGGAAGTCCGAGAGTGTGTCTTCCAGTGCGCTAACTCTTCAAAGCGGTATAGCTGATAGACCTTATCTATCCATGTTGGTATGGAGGGTGGTAAATCACTTTTCCAGAGATATGGTATGAGCAAGCGCACCGCTGTTATGAGCATGGTAGGTAGGTTGTGTTTGAATGGAGTAAATTTGTGATATGGGCACCAAAGAGTCAGTTTGGGGTCTAAGGACAGTTTCGTAGAGCAGATGTGGTTTATCAAAGTACCCACCTCTGTCCAGAAATTTTGTATACATGGGCAGAACCACTGAATGTTGGAGAGGGATCCCTTCCTCACACCACATCTCCAACATTGTTCGGGAATATCAGGTTTTCATACGGAGGAACTCAAGGGTCTTGTACCATCTTGTCAGAAGTTTGTATAATTTTTCCTGTATTTTAATACATCTATTAAAGCCATGGGAGTGGGCTAAGATAAAGTATTTTTCCGGGTCTGTGAGTGTGATGGCGAGCTCCCTCTCCTAGGCATTTAGAAAGTATATTGAAGGAGGTGTAGAAGAGAGCATTGAGGTATACGTGAGAGTCAACAACCTTCTGGGGAGCTTGGTCCTCTCCATCAGTTGTTCAAGCCAAAATTTAGTTCTATGGGGATTACAAGGCAGGGAGATGTTTTTTCTATATCTGCGGAAATCTAGGTGATGAAGAAATGAAGCCGTCTGAGCCCAGAGAAGCCCTATTATGTCATCCCAATCTAGGTTACCGTCCCTCGTAAGAATCTTTCTTAAGGAGAAGTTGGTCAGCAGAGACCATACTCCTGGCGGTTGTAGAACACCAGGATGTACAGTTTTAATCTGTCTGCGTTTTGTTAGCACTAAATTATAGTGATTTTAAAAGGAATAATAAATAAAAGTAATGAATGTTTTAGCTGTATATAACAGCAGATGACAAAAGATGTAAATGGGTCCGGATGGACCACTGGTTAGTCACTAATATAGTAAACTTCGACATGTGCTGTGAGGTCCAATTAAATTGTAGTTGTAGATTTGGGTCATTTCCCTTTACATTCTGCATTAAGCCTCATTCACGTCAGTGTTACACATTGTCCTAGTGTACCCACTTTTAATGGCTCTTAGACAGCTGCACTCGTCTAAGCAGCTGTTAAAAAACGGTCCCTTTGCTCTGGTGCAGATTGACTTGTGCCTGGGGGTGCTCAGACAGGGACCTAGGCTGTGGAAATGTAACTCACATTGGCTGAATGTGTTGGAGGATTTGTCGGGGATCTCTCTGGAAATTAGGGAATTTTTTGCTATTAATACTGGGACAGCTTCGATACCGGGGGTCTGGAACGCCATGAAAGCATTCCTGAGGGGAGTCCTGATGAAAGAAATTAGCAAGCATAAATCCAGGTCTAGGGAGGCGGATGTCAAGGCGCACGTTCTAGTGGCTGAGGCTGAGAGAGAGTTTGGTAGACTTCCCACCCTGGTTAATAGTGAAGCGCTGGCAGTAGCTCAGGAGCAGTTGAGGTGTCATTTAGTGCAGGCCGCAGAGAGAAACAGGAGTTTTTATCGTCAAAGATCCTTTGAAGAGGGTGAAAGGGTGGGGCATCTGTTGTCGGTGGTTTCGCAGGCCCAGCGTGCCTCCTCTTGTATTCAGGAGCTAAGGGATGACATGGGGAATGGTAGGCAGGACACAAAAGGAATATTAGATATTCTAAAAAGATTTTATATATCTCTGTACGCTTCCACTGGCTCTAGTTCTGAGGAGGCTCTGACTGATTTCCTGGTGGGGGCACAGTTACCGGTGCTGTCAGTGGAAGATAGAGAAAGGCTGGAGGAGCCGATAGCGCTTGAGGAATTGGAAGCTGCGCTTGGGGGTATGGCGAATGGTAAGGCGCCCGGTGCTGATGGCCTCCCTGTAGAGGTATATAAAAAGTTGCAGGGGATATTACTTCCTGAATTACTTAAGGTGTTTGAGCACTCGCTGGAGGCAGGTTCGCTACCACATTCGATGCAGGAGGCTATAATTGTGGTTTTACCTAAACCTGGGAAGGATCCAAAGATGCCGGATTCTTACAGACCAATTTCGCTTCTCACAGCTGATGTTAAGCTCCTGGCGAAGGTGTTGGCGAACAGGCTGTCCAGGGTGATTCTGACTATCGTGCACCCGGATCAGACGGGTTTTATGCCTGGGAAGTCGACGGCTATTAATCTTCGTAGGTTATATGCTAGCCTAAATATTCAGGCGGATAATTGTGGTGACAGGGCCCTGCTTGCTCTTGACGCCGCCAAGGCGTTCGATAGTGTGGAGTGGAGCTACCTGTGGGGGGTCTTGAGCAACATGGGATTTGGTCCGCGGTTCGTTCAGTGGGTAAAGGTCCTATACTCTAGTCCCAAGGCGAGAATCAGAGCAAATGGAGGGTTGTCAGACTGTTTCGCACTCGCCAGGGGCACCAGACAGGGATGCCCATTGTCGCCCCTGTTGTTTGCTCTTGCAATAGAGCCGCTTGCGGCTTACATCCGCTTGTCAACAAATATAGAGGGGTTCAGGTACGGTGAGTTGCATAATAAAGTGGCCATGTACGCGGACGATACTCTGCTTTTTATGGGTGACACGGGTGCATCCCTGGATGCGGCCATGGCATTGATTGACAAATTTGGAGGCTTTTCTGGGCTTCGGATAAATTGGCAAAAATCCTCTTTGATGCCGATTGATGGGCAGGCCCTGGCAGGTAGACAGGTAGATAGTTTGGTTCCCTGGGTGGATAAATTTAAATACTTGGGACTGCATATAACTCCTAGACTGTCGGATTTTGAGGATCTTAATCTGTTTCCGTTGCTGGCTAACTTCAGGCTGAAGGTGAGGTCATGGTGTAGGCTTTTTCTTTCGGTGGTGGGTAGAGTGAATCTATTAAAAATGGTTATGATGCCCCAGTTGCTATATGTACTGAACAATGCTCCCGTGTGGATACCCCTGGACAGATTTAAGAAAGTTCACTCTATATTTAGGGATCTCATATGGAAGTATGGTCAGGCCAGGATTAAACTGGAGACATTGCAGTACCCTAAGTCTGAAGGCGGCCTGGCTGTTCCTAATGCATGGATTTACTTTTTGGCTTCCCAGTGTCAGCATTTCAAGGGTTGGATTAGCTTCCAAGTGCCGGACATGACAGGGCAGATATTGCAGCGTTGGTTGGGCAGTCGTGACCTCATGGGCATTCTGGAAGGGTCAGGTATGCATGGTGGGAGGGGAAAAGTCCCTCTGGTTGAACTTATGAAAAAAGTTTGGGCAAGGGTGAAGCAACTGAGAGGTGTAGGTGGAATCAGTGAGCTTTCCCCTATTAGAAATAATCACCTATTGCCTAAATTTTTTGCCATGACAGGACTTCGGAATTGGGAAACTCATGGAGTGATGAGAATTGGCCAATTGATGGAGGGCAAGCTATGCAAGTCGTTTCAGAACCTGCAGCAGGAATTTAATATCCCTAGGGGATGGTTCTATAAATATCTTCAATTGAGGCATGCCCTTGAGGTCACGCTGCGGAAAGGGTGTGTGATAGCACAAATGGAGACGGTTCATAAGCTTGTTCTCTCGACAGGAGGGGGGAAAAGAGGGCTGATATCACAAGTGTACGCTCTTTTACTTGATAAGTTCTTAGAGGAGTTCCCGCTCTTAAGAATGAAGAAATGGGAGGCTGACTTGGGAGGTATGTCTAAGGATAAATGGGAGGATATACTGGAAGGAGTCCCCAGGGTGTCCTTGAGTGAACAGGGCAAGTTGTCCCAACTATTTATCATACATAGAGTATACAAAACACCGGTGTTCCTAAAAAAGGTTGGCGTAAGAAGTGATGATAAGTGTCCTAAGTGTATGGAAGATGGGGCGGATTTGTTGCATATGCTGTGGTCTTGCCCAGTTATTGGTGCTTATTGGGATGCTGTCAGGAATATGATTAACAGTAAAATGTCTTTGCAAATTCAAAAGGACCCTAAGGTGTGTGTGTTGGGGTATGTGTCTGAGATTGGAGGGACTGAATCGGTTAAGGTGGCTGTGGGGAGGTTGTTGTATGTGGCTAGGAAGTTGGTGGCCATGAGGTGGATCCAGGGAAGTCCGCCCACATTAGAAGAGTTTGAAGGGAAGGTGCACGACATGTTGATATTGGAAAAAGGGGTGTATGTGAAGAGAGGGTGTTATCAGAAATTTGATAAATTGTGGAGTGAATGGCTATCTCATACTCATGTGGTTATATAGACATTGGATGGCTCATGACCAGTTAGTAGGGTGGGGAGGGGTTAGGGAAGGGTGGTGGGGGGGGGGGGGGGGGGTTGGGAACTTGGGAGGGGTCTTGGGGCTAGTTAGGACAGGTACAAATTTTTGTCTCATTACCTGATTCTACGAGTATACATGCTATATACAGATACCTGGTATAATCATATGTTGGTATTTATATGGAAACTGTTGTATATTGATTCAACGTGGTGGATATGATGCGGAAAGACTGTATTGTTTTTATGATGTCCTACGGCTATTGTTTCAATAAAAACGATTTGATTAAAAAAAACGGTCCCTTTGATTTCAATGGGATCCGTCTGGCCGGGAAAACAGCCAAAAATAGGACGTAACGCTGCTATTTTTCACTGTCTTGTGCATATAGGCTATTAAATCAGTGGGAATGCTATTGCTGGAACCCCCAGCTATCATTAAAATTGGGTCCCGTACCCCTTGTAGCCTTCCTGAACAGAGGCGCCGGTTGCACATGTGTGTGGCCACTCCATTCATTTCTATGGGAGTTCTGGATAACCAAGTACAGCGCTTGGCTATATCTTGAATTCTCATAGAAATTAATGGAGTGGCTCAATGCATGCCTGACCGGCTGTGCCGTTAATTGCAGGGGGTACGGGGCCTCTATTCTTTTAATCGGTGGGGGTCTCCGCAGTAGGATCTCCACCAATCTAATAGTAATCCCTTTACCTGTAGATAGGGGAAAAATTCAAAAAACTGAAAATCCCCTTTGAGGCTCCAGTCAGACGCCGATAGTGCACACTGCCGGAACCCCCATAGAAATGCCTATTCTTGTCCGCAGTTGCAGACAAATATAGAACATGTTCTATTTTTTCAGGAGCCGCGGACTGGATGGTCGGGGGCACGTTCCGAAAATGCGGACAGTACACTGTGTGCTGTCCGCATTTCTTCCGGCCCCATAGAGAATAAATGGTCCCATGCGGAACGGATGCGGACCCATTCTACGGATGTGTGAATCGACCCTTAGGCTGGAGATACAGCTAGACTTTTTGTAGCACTTTTGGTTGATTTTTTTTCTATGGCGTGACAGCTAAAATGCACATGATTGCCTAAAGGTCCATTTACTGCTTTGGACTTTATATTTAAAAGATTCCACCTTACACTTTTAAGCTGGAATCTGATGCGTTGATATGGGCAACTAAGCCAGTACTACTTTACACCAGTTTTAATAAATCTCCACCTAGGTGTGTAACCCTAGCCTTAACAGCAGGGAATAAACTCTGACACAGTTGGCCAAGATGGATTTTTATTTTATCAGGCTATACATGAATAGTAAAACCTGAAGGGATTAACAGTAGGCCGACAGGACATGGAAGTGTAGTGTTGCAAGCACTGAAGGAACCACTGCTCTAAAATAGTTAGGCAGAGGTGAATATGTAGGAAAGAAAGCAGCAAAGCATTGCAAACTGAATAGTTCAACTTTTAATGGCTAACTACAAAAACCAGCTGATAGGGTTCCTTTAAGTCACAAAAAAGAAGAACTCAAATATATATTTGGACACTTACACAAATTTAGTTTTTATTACCTGTTTACTAAAACATATTCAAGTTATAGTTATATAATGGACATAAAGTCCAGACTTTTAGCTTTTATTTGAGGGTAACCACATTAAAATTGTATGAAGGGTTTAGGAGTTTCAGCTCCTTTTCATGTGGCACCCTGTTTTTAACCCCTTAAGGACCAGGCTCATTTTCACCTTAAGGACCAGGCCATTTTTTGCAAATCTGACCAGTGTCACTTTAAGTGCTGATAACTTTAAAACGCTTTTACTTATACAGGCCATTCTGAGATTGTTTTTTCGTCACATATTGTACTTCATGACACTGGTAAAATAAAGTCAAAAAAATTAATTTTTTTGCATAATAAAATACCTAATTTACCAAAAATTTTGAAAAATTAGCAAATTTCAAAGTTTCAGTTTCTCTACTTCTGTAATACATAGTAATACCCCCAAAAATTGTGATGACTTTACATTCCCCATATGTCTACTTCATGTTTGAATTATTTTGGGAATGATATTTTATTTTTTGGGGATGTTACAAGGCTTAGAAGTTTAGAAGCAAATCTTGAAATTTTTCAGAAATTTACAAAAACCCAATTTTTAGGGACCACTACAGGTCTGAAGTCACTTTGCGAGGCTTACATAATAGAAACCGCCCAAAAATGACCCCATTCTATAAACTACACCCCTCAAGGTATTCAAAACTGATTTTACAAACTCCGTTAACCCTTTAGGTGTTGCACAAGAGTTATTGGCAAATGGGGATGAAATTTGAGAATTTCATTTTTTTGCCTAATTTTCCATTTTAACCCATTTTTTCCACTAACAAAGCAACAGTTAACAGCCAAACAAGACTGTATCTTTATTGCCCTGACTCTGCCGTTTACAGAAACACCGCATATGTGGCCGTAAACTACTGTACGGCCACACAGCGGAGCGTAGAGTGAAAGGTGCGCTGTATGGTTTTTGGAAGCCAGATTTTGCTGGACAGTTTTTTTGACACCATGTCCCATTTGAAGCCCCCTGATGCACCCCTAGAGTAGAAACTCCATAAAAGTGACCCCATCTAAGAAACTACACCCCTCAAGGTATTCAAAACTGATTTTACAAACTTTGTTAACCCTTTAGGTGTTGCGCAAGATTTAATGGAAAATAGAGATACAATTTCAAAATTTCACTTTTTTGGCAAATTTTCCATTTTAATATTTTTTTCCCAGTTACAAAGCAAGGGTTAACAGCCAAACAAAACTCATTATTTATGGCCCTGATTCTGTAGTTTACAGAAACACCTCATATGTGGTTGTAAACCGCTGTACGGGCACACGGCAGGGCGCAGAAGGAAAGGAATGCCATACGGTTTTTGGAAGGCAGATTTTGCTGGACTGGTTTTTTGACACCATGTCCCATTTGAAGCCCCCTGATGCACCCCTAGAGTAGAAACTCCATAAAAGTGACCCCATCTAAGAAACTACACCCCTCAAGGTATTCAAAACTGATTTTACAAACTTTGTTAACCCTTTAGGTGTTGCACAAGATTTAATGGAAAATAGAGATACAATTTCAAAATTTCACTTTTTTGGCAGATTTTCCATTTTAATATTTTTTTCCCAGTTACAAAGCAAGGGTTAACAGCCAAACAAAACTCATTATTTATGGCCCTGATTCTGTAGTTTACAGAAACACCTCATATGTGGTTGTAAACCGCTGTACGGGCACACGGCAGGGCGCAGAAGGAAAGGAATGCCATACGGTTTTTGGAAGGCAAGTTTTGCTGGACTGGTTTTTTGACACCATGTCCCATTTGAAGCCCCCCTGATGCACCCCCAGAGTAGAAACTCCAAAAAAGTGACCCCATTTTAGAAAGTACGGAATAGGGTGGCAGTATTGTTGGTACTAGTTTAGGGTACATATAATTTTTGGTTGCTCTATATTACACTTTTTGTGCGGCAAGGTAACAAGAAATAGCTTTTTTGGCACGTTTTTTTTGTTGTTATTTACAACATTCATCTGACAGGTTAGATCACGTGGTAATTTTATAGAGCAGGTTGTCACGGACGCAGCGATACCTAATATGTATACAATTTTTTTTATTTATGTAAGTTTTATACAATAACTTCATTTTTAAAACCAAAAAATTGTTTAGTGTCTCCATAGTCCGAGAGCCATAGTTTTTTCAGTTTTTGGGCGATTATCTTGAGTAGGGTCTAATTTTTTGCGGGATGAGATGACAGTTTGATTGGCACTATTTTGGGGTGCATATGACTTTTTGATCGCTTGCTATTACACTTTTTGTGACATAAGATGGCAAAAAATTGCTTTTTTTACACAGTTTTATTTTTTTTTTTTTTACGGTGGTCACCTGAGGAGTTAGGTCATGTGATATTTTTATAGAGCCGGTCCATACGGACGCGGCAATACCTAATATGTATACTTTATTTTTATTTATGTAGGTTTTACACAATGATTTTATTTTTGAAACAAAAAAAATGATGTTTTAGTGTTTCCATAGTCTAAGAGCCATAGTTTTTTCAGTTTTTGGGCGATTATCTTGAGTAGGGTCTCATTTTTTGCGGGATGAGATGACGGTTTGATTGGTACTATTTTGGCGTACATGCAACTTTTTTTATCACTTTTATTACTTTTTTTGGGAAGTAAGGTGGGCAAAATTTCAATTTTCTCATAGTTTTTATTTTTTTATTTTTATGGCGTTCACTGTGCGGGGAAAGTAACATGACCGTTTTATAGATCAGGTCGTTACGGACGCGGCGATACCTAATATGTGTAGTTTATTTTATTTTTTTAATTTTTATTCAGTGATAAATGTTTTTTTTTTATCTTAACTTTTTTCACTTATTTTTTTTATTTTTTGACCCAGACCCACTTGGTTCTTGAAGATCCAGTGGGTCTGATGTCTGTAAAATACAGTACAGAACCTCTATAGGTTTCTGTACTGTATTTTACTTACACTGAACAGATCTATGCTTTCAGCACAGATCTGTTCAGCACCATGGACAGCAGGACGCCTGAGCAGGCGTCCTGTTGCCATGGGAACCTTCCCCGTCTGCCACAACTTCGCAGACGGGGAAGGGTGAGGACTGGGGTGTCGGGGGGTTGTCTGGGGGCTCTCTCCCTCTCCCATCGGGGGGCTGCAAAGGCACAGCAGCCCCCCAATCGGAGAGGGAGGGAGCTCCCTCTTACTGTTAACCTTTTCCATACAGCGGTCCGTACGGACCGCTGTATGGAAAGGGTTAAACGGCTGACATCGCATCAACGATGTCAGCCGTTTATACCAGGGTGCCAGCAATGTGCTGGCACCCGGCATCCTGTTCAAATTAACCCCTGCGGCGCCGGAATGCCGATTTTAAAGTCAGGACGTACCGGTACGTCCTCGGTCCTTAAGGACTCGGGAAATAGGGCGTACCGGTACGTCCTCGGTCCTTAAGGGGTTAAAGGGCCGAAAAGTAATTGGACAATTGACTCAAAGGCTGTTTCATGGGCAGTTGTGGGCAATTTCTTCATTATTTCATTCTCAATTAAGCACATAAAAGGCCTGGAGTTGATTTAAGGTGTGGTGCTTGCATTTTGAAGATTTTGCTGAGAAGTAAACATGCGGTCAAAGGAGCTCTGCTCTACATGCAGGTGAAACGAGCCATCCTTCATTTGCGAAAACATAAAAAAAAACATCTGAGAATTGCTACACTATTACAAGTGACAAAATCTACAGTTTTGTACAAGAAAGAAAGTGAACGAACTGGTGACCTCAACAATGATAAAAGACCTGGACGCCCATGGAAGACAACAGTGGTGGATGATCGCAGAATAATTACCATGGTGAAGACAAACCCTTTCACAACAGCCAACCAAGTGAACAACACTCTCCATGATATAGGCGTATCAATATCCAAATTCACCATAAAGAGAAGACTACATAAAAGTAAATACAGGGGGTTCCCTGCACGGTGCAAGCCACTCATAAGCTTCAAGAATAAGAAGGCTAGATTGGTCTTTGCTAAAAAAAATCTTAAAAAATCTGCACTCTTCTGGAAAAACATTCTTTGGACAGATGAAACTAAGATCAACCTCTACCAGAATGATGGAAAGAAAAAAGTATGGCGAAGGCATGGTACAGCTCATGATCCAAAGCATACCACATCATCTGTAAAACACAGCGGCAGTGTGATGGCTTGGGCATGCATGGCTGCCAGTGGCACTGGGTCCCTAGTGTTTATTGATGATGTGACAGGACAGAAGCAGCCGGATGAATTCTGGGGTTTTCAGAGACATACTGTGTGCTCAAATGCAGTCAAACTGATTGGTCTGCATTTCATAATACAGATGGACAATGACCCAAAACATAAAGCCAAAGCAACCCAGGAGTTTATTAAAGCAAAGAAGTGGAATATTCTTGAATGGCCAAGTCAGTCACCTCATCTGAACCCGATAGAGCATTTTTACTTGTTAAAGACTAAACTTCAGACAGAAAGGCCCACAAACAAAAAGCAACTGAACACCGCTGCAGTAAAGGCCTGGCAGAGCAGTAAAAAGGAGGAAACACAGCGTCTGGTGATGTCCATGAGTTCAAGATTTCAGGCAGTCGTTGCAAACAAAGGATTTTCAACCAAGTATTAGAAATTAACATTTTATTTACAACTAATTACTTTTGAGCCCCTGAAATGAAAGGATTGAATTTAAAAAAATGCATTAGTTCCTCACATTTTTATACAATCATTTTGTTCAACCCACTGAATTAAAGCTGAAAGTCTGAACTTCAACTGCATCTGAATTGTTTTGTTCAAAATCCATTGTGGTAATGTACAGAACAAAAATTAGAAAATGTTGTCTCTGTCCAAATATATATGGACCTAACTGTGAATTGCTTGTAGTATACATAAGAAAAGTGGTTTCATAGTTTTCAGTTCAGCTTCATGGTGGCACTGTAGATTGATGTTCTAATCTGTAATTAAAATTGCAGGTCAGGCTGGCATTGGGCAGTCCTTATACTGTGCAGTTTGTTTTGTTAAAGTAAGTTAAACTTTTATGGTCCTTGTATAGAATTCAACACTTGATGCTTTCATAGAAGGTAGAGTTGACGATAAATGTCTTCTTAAAAGTGCTTGATTTCAGAAAAAAATTCTTGTGTAGACACTGTTTTCCCTGTAGCCGCAGCCTCCAGTTCTGCCCAAGGGTCCTCCACCATGTATGGGCTGTAGTAGTGACTGATGTCTTTGTGGTTTCTTCTGAAGTGTACCTGTTAGAGGAGAGGAGTAGGTTTAGAAAGTTGAACATGGGTTGGGTCAGGGCATGAGAAGCTCATGTCAGGATTCCTGGGCGCCCTGTAATCTGTGCCAGGTGGAGGTGGATCATGGAGGTAAGTGCTCAGTTCCTCATCAGTGTTTCTATTACTATTCATGGACGTGTTGAGTCCTCCAGAATGGAGATGCTCTTTGAAAGGTGATGGATGGGGATCCTGAATGGGAGGTGATCTCTACCACTATTATGGAATTTTGTGTGGTAAAGACTTGGCTTGAAAACGCAAAAGCAGGAAATAAAGACTTAGATATTATCTGGGAATAATGAGACTCTCAAGTGCCAGAAGCCTGCCTCCCTGCCCAGAAGATTCCTACTTACCTGCTCCCTATTGCTCCAGTCCTCCATGCTGCCTCTGGTGTCTCCCTTTACCAGTTCCCGCAGTGTTAGCATCTGGTACAGCATGGTCAGACACCGCTTCAATGGTGATGTGTCCGCTGCAGCCATGTCACTGCTGAAGCCAGTCATTGGCTGCAGCGGTGCATATGCCCATGCCCATGAAGATGGGAACACCGCGGGGACTGGAACCTGGAGGCACAGCGGAGGACTGGAGCCGCGGGGAGCAGGTATGTGTGAATCTTTTGGACAGAGAGGCAGGCTGCTGGCACTTGAGAGAGTCTCATTCTTCCCAAAAAACCTTTTTAAAGGGACGGTGCTAATATTGGTCACAGGCTGTGTACTTTACTTTATTTAAATGCCATGAAAAACGATGTCTGGAACTGACAGGCTCCCTGCTACAAACAACTATGTCTCACGCTGAAAATGCAGCATCTTAGAAAGAAAAAACAGCAGAGGACATTTATTGACTAGAGTTTTGTGTGCTGGTTATAATCTGTGGCCCACTGGTCTCAGATACGTCACCATTGAGGCACACTCCTATTAAAGATAGTGGTGCACTGGGGTGCAACTTAATACGACACCATCTATGAACTGATGTAGATTTCAGGTATAATTTTTGGTGGAGACACACTGCTTGGTTGACTTCTGTCCTAATTAGCAGAAGACCTCTCAGTCAAGCTGAGCTGGGTGGGAGAAGCTAGTGGGAGCTGCCCTGACTCCTTTTAAAACTATAGGGTAGATTTCTAATTGCTTTCTCGTTTAGACAGTCTAAAGATGTGACACATTTATCACAGTGACTTATAGCGATTATAAAAAAAATTCCACAATTCTGGTGTATGTAGTTTAGTAAACCACCTCATAGGTTTAGCATTTCCTAATAAAACATAGTTTTTTGTGACCAGAGAGCCTCTTGGGATTTCATGCTACCTGAACCTCCTCACAGGTTCATACAAAGGAAAGGTAATCCATATTGGAAAGGATTTTCACTATGGAGGCATAATAAACTTTACATATATCTAAATATGGCTTACCTGCGCCCTTTTCTCGGGGTATACCAAACCACGCTCAGGATTATTTTTATAAAAAGGTGAATATTTAGGAGTTCCTGGGCTGTAGCTCCAGCTTCTGTGGTAATTGGATGCTGGGTCCCATTGGTTAGGAGACCACTGTTGTCGGGATGCCCACTGTCCATTTGGACTAGAACTAGAATTGTAATATTGAGGGCTCCAGTGGCTCTGAGAGGCTGGTCGGTTTCTGCTCTGCCAGCTCTGATGGGGGGAGCTCCAGCTTTTTGGTGAAATGTTTCTTTGTGATGGGTTGAGGAATGGCGACATCATATCTTCTCTGAGTCTAGAGACTGATGGAGACCTCCAGTGTTGTGACATGGTTTATCTGTCTGCAATGAGCAAATACGGTACCAGATCAATGGCCTATGACATTAGAGAACAAAGCACAGATAAAAACAACTACTCTTTCTGAGAAGATAGTAGCTTTCAGAGCATGATAGGAGTTATTGGATTTCAACAGCTGAAAAGCCACAGTTCGGAGATCACTACCCTAAGCCCTTATGTACATGGTGGTATTGATGATCAGGGCATCAGCAGCATATTTACAGCCAGAGATGGCGTCCATTACTGGTAAATTGTATGATGCTGTATTTTGTTTAACATTGTTAGAGAAAAGTCTTCAGCAGGCTCCCCCTAGTGGTGGCTGTAGACTGAATTATATGACAACCTAAGCTTCAGTCCGCAATGGCTTCCCTTTTTATGACAGATCTGTTAATTTTCATTATGTTATTTATGTATTTTTGGAATAGTTATAGCAGAGCAGCATCATTCTGACAATAAAGTGTGAACATGAAGCAATATTATCCTTTCACTAAGGAAGCTTGATTCTTTTTGTAGCAGTCTTTTATTAAAAACTTCATGCAGATGAGCCCCCTAGTTGAGTAAGCTGCTGCCAGTAGTCACGACTAATTGTAAGTGTCTACAATATACTTGGGGTGTTAGTGTACCTGGTGACTGATTTGTAGAATAGGCGCTGCAGTGGATTGTAACATTTGACATATATATATATATATATATATATATATATATATATATAATCCCTTAAAACATTTACATACCAACAGTCTTGAAAGGCTGTTAGCTATTTCTAGCATAAAAATTATCTTCATATTTTTTTTTCCATGTGTCCCCCTTGCTGGGGACAGGCTCTGGTCTCCTTCCCCCCCTGGCAGCTGACAATATGGTCCCTTTTTATGTTCCTTGCAGTAGAGGTCTTCTCAGCTACATTACCATGCATTACAGCTGCTATTTTGACTGCTCTATAGTGGACAGAGGATCACTATTTGGAGACCCGACAACCATCTCTCAGCTCAGTAGGTGGCTGTGCACAATGTGAACACCAGGCCATAATGAGTAAGTAAATGTCATCACTGGATGGAGGCTGCTTTTCTATGATCTACAAGATGAAGGGGTTGTCTGAGCCAGATGGCCGAGCAGGGTGCAAATAAAAGTCTGACCTGTCACCGTCACTTCAGGTCCAGTGGCAAGTTCCCTTCTTCACTTTTAGTCCCCGCTGGAGTGGAAGTGTGATGTCCCACCTACAGGCACATTGCCACTGCTGGCCAATCGCTGGCCTCAGCAGTGACATGTTCAGGAACAGCATGTGACTGCTGCCACTGCTGAAGCCAGCGGTGATATGTATGTAGATGGCACGTGAGGAAAGACCAGATGCATCGGTAACAGTTGAGACTTTTCAGCAGGGGTTCCTGATATCAGAGAACCCCTTTAATGCCACAAAAATAGCATATATCTATTCTTCGAATTACATTTCCTAGTTGCTCAACCTTAGGGCCTATTCACATGACTGTGTCCGTTTTGCAGACAGCAAACACTAGTGTCCACAATACAGACACCGACCATGTGCACCCAGCCTCGCAGTACAGACCCATTGACTTGCATGGATTCACAATCTGCAAGATGTGACAAAGAATAAGACATGTCCTATCTTTTGCGGTGCAGCTACATGGACCCGGAAACACACCGGTCTGCAAAACGGACACGATCATGTGAGTGGACGCTAATGTAAAGTACGGTGCACATGAATCTACCGCTGCTGGATACTATAGGTATAGCTGTTCACTTACCTCGCGTCTCTTCTCAGTTCTCCTCAGTCCTAATGTTGCCGCTGTGCTCAGTATTTATGTCGGTCTGGTAGGAGACGCCTTGTACCAATTGTCATGTAAAGTGATCAGCAAACAATAGGACATCACAGATGTCATAAGTAGATTCGCAGACACACCCTGACCAGTGAAACTGTCACTTGTAAAGTTACAGACTAAGTGATCACTGCATCTGTGCGACCGATATAATCGCGTCAAACCAACCAACGCCGGATCCTCTTTTATAAAAATTGTGTAATCGTAAAAAGATCTTTGTTCGCTCGTATCAACCAGTCAGAGCTCACCTTTCATTTCTTAAGCTGCTCTGGAAAAATGAAAGCTGAGCTCTATTTGGCCCACGAGGACAGTTTTAGGCTACATGCACACAACCGTATGTGTTTTGTGGTCCGCAAATTGCGGATTCACAAAACAAAATGGACGACATCCGTATGCCATCTTTTTTAAAATTTTTTGGAGGATCCATTGTAACAATACAAATGGACAAGAATAGGACGTGTTCTATTTTTTTTGCGGAGCTACGGAATGAACATACTGATGCGGACAGCACACGGTATGCTGTCCGCATTTTTTGCGGACCCATTGAAATGAATGGGTCTGCATCGTATCTGCATAAAAATACAGAACGGACACAGAAACAAACCATGCTCGTGTGCATGTAGCCTTATCTGCAGTTTTCATAATGCAGTGTTTTTTTGTACAGTTTTTATAATGGAAAACTGCAGCTCATATTAAAAACCGTATTCTAAATCATTTGCATTTACCCTTCTGGTTGACGCGTGAACACAAACATTTTAGACACAGTACATCTTTTGACATTGGAGATTTAGTGTGGATTCCATGCCAAAAAAACACTGGCTTTTTCCCGTAGAATCCTCCTCCCATTGTTTTCAGTGGGAGGCCGTGCCTCCGTTCATGCGCCATTCAGCGCCAAGAATGGACATATCAAAAGACGCCATGTGAATAAGGCCTTAAATTGCAGCCAGATCATGTCCAGCTACAGAAAGCCCAGCAATCAGCTGGTAGGCCTGAGTGAAGCTACAGCCAGCCATTTCTCTAAGGGCTCAATCACATGACCGTATGTATTCTGCGGTCCGCAAAACTTTGCGGACCATTGTAACAATGCCTGTCCTTGTCCGCAAAAAGGACAAGAATAGGACATGTTCTATTTTTTGGCGGAACGGACATGTGGGCGTACGGAAACGGAATGCACACACGTAATTTCAGTTTTTTTACGGACCTGTTGAAATGAATGGTTCAGCATACGGACCTGTAAAAAAAGTAACGGAAGCGGAAATAAAATACGTTCGTGTGCATGAGCCCTAAGGGTTCCTTCAGAAGAGTAAGTTTTCCGTCCGGATGTGATGTGCGTAGTGAGCGCAGCGCATTCACTTCAATGAGTCTGTGCACATGAGCGTCATTTTTTCACGCATCCTCATTGCTTTCTGGAGCAATCCCAGCTTGTTCTATATTTTGCGTTTTTCACGCAGGCCTGACTCCGTAGAAGTGAATGGTGCTTGTGTGAAAAGCAGAAGGCAGCTGGATGCAGTGCGTTTTTCACTGATGATTGTTATTCTTTAGTTTTTCGTCACACCCGTTAAAAACGCATGCAATCCGGATACCTTCTGGACGGAAAGAACGCACACGCTGAATACAATTGCAGAAAAAACTGATTCATCTTGTGTGCAAAACTATCAGTTTTTTCCTGAACAGATCCTAACACAATCCGTATCACTTGTGTGAAAGAGGCCCAACAGCGGCCACTACAGGGGAAATGTGGTATTACATGCTGACCAGTCAAAAGAATGCATGATGTAATGTATCAATAAGCTTGGGTCCCCTTCTAGGACGTCCATATGTCCTAAGATAATGTCTAGGTACTAAGGATATTATTTATGCTGAGTGTTTTGTCACCGTAGATGGAGCAATCTCTGCTATGAACACTGGTTGTTGGTATTTTAGGGAACATGTATGTGAACACCTTATGTATGTACTATATACAATGCATTCTTGATATTATGTTTATTACAACCACAGCCGGATGTTACATTACCAATGGACACAGATCTCTGCAATTTCTAGGCCAGGTCTTCAACCTTTGGCTCTCCAGCTGGTGCAAAACTACAACTTCCAGCATGCCCTGTCTATGGGTTGGCGACCATGACTCTAGGGCATGTGTTTTCTGTCCCAACTGTAAAATGCATGATTCTTTTGGGACAATACTGCTTGGTTTTGAAAGGGGGAACAATGACAGAAAACTGCATTTAAAAAAACACTGATTGCATTCAAGTAACAAAGCACAATGTGTACCGCTTTTATTCTTCCGTCAGTTGTACAGTCTGAAAGGACAACTTCATGCATGGTAATGAGCTATTATCATAAAAGCCGCCACACCTTCTCCCACAGGAAACCGCTATCACTCCCCAAACCTGTGTATTGAGCAGTAGTGTTGTTCCCTATTGTTATTCTATAATCTCGTACAATGGAATTCGTATTGGAACCTAAATCCTATCGGAAGAAATAATGGCTGAGGTCTTGTAATATAAAGCTGATCATACACGTTGGGGTTCTGTATTAGACCACATGATTTTCGGGCCAATTATCGGGGACACGCATCTATATGAACAGTGATTCCCAATAACTTCCCCCTGTAGTCGATCAGCTGATGAAAGAACTAATGCTCCTTTGGCTGATGGGCATGCTTCATGAGCATGAAACATGCCCGATTATTGGCAGCACGTCTTCCTGTGTAATCAGTGATGTACTGCCAATTATAAATTGAACAGTATGAGGGGGGAATGACTATGGTAGTGATCATTCCTCCCCATTCACTTTCAATCGGCCGCTGCAAACAAGTGCCGAAGGATGTGATCTATCAGCCATCGGCGCTTGCACTGACCAAGCAGTGTAATAGGGCCTTTACATGTATGTTATCCAAACCTAATGATTTTGGTCTAACATCTAATGTACATTGAAGCCCCCGACCCTCCCTGGAAGTTTAATAAAGGTTTTCATATGCCTGATACTTTAGTTTGGGTGACCGGCTTCTGTCAGGTGTGGGACAGCGGCTTCCTCCAACTCTTCCTGCTAAGAGCACATGCACTCTGCTGAACAAGCATGTGTATGAGGGGCTTCTCTGGTATGTCCAGGATCCCCTAAGGGACTTGCAGAAGTTAGAGCTGAACGTGGAACCAATAACCAGATCTCAAGTGGACATCATATATGCAGACTGTGCAATTATGCTGAGGCCCACTACAAAAAGGGACCCACCATCTTCTTATCCATGAAAACATTGCATTGTTCCTGGGCAAGCGAACCTACTCGAAAAGAAGATGAGTCTCAAATGGTTCATTAAATACATATATGCAACATGATAAAAATAGAGATGAAATACATCAAAGTAGAAGTGCGGTCTACACCTGAGGAACAGTGTAATAATGCTCTCAATACCGAGGGGAATGCAGTAACTATAGTTATCAATGATAGCAAGTGGAATCAAGTTTAATATAAAACAGCGTCAAGACCTGTGTCTGTATAAATAAATGTGTTTAACCCCTCAAAGAGACAACAAATGTAAAGCAAGACCAACCCTTACATACTCATAATTGGAACGATCACCTCAGGAGAACCGCACACCCCGACGTGCGTTTCGGCAACACCTTCATCTGCGGGTTGTGTATGGGTATGCAAGGATTGGTCTTGCTTTACATTTGTTGTTTCTTTGAGGGGTTAAACATATTTATTTATACAGACACAGGTCTTGATGCTGTTTTATATTAAACTTTATTCCACTTGCTATCTTTGATAACTAAGTGGTGTATAGTTACTGTATTCCCCTCTGTATTGAGAGCATTATTACACTGTTCCTCAGGTGTAGACCGCACTTCTACTTTGATGTATTTCATCTCTATTTTTATTATGTTGTATATACAGTTGCAAGAAAAAGTATGTGAACCCTTTGGAATGATATGGATTTCTGCACAAATTGGTCATAAAATGTGATCTGATCTTCATCTTAGTCACAAAAATAGACAATCACAGTCTGTCTACACTAATAACACAAAATTAAATGTTACCATGTTACCATTGCCTGATGTGAATGATGCCTCACACAAAAGAGCTCTCAGAAGACCTACGATTAAGAATTGTTGACTTGCACAAAGCTGGAAAGGGTTATAAAAGTATCTCCAAAAGCCTTGCTCTTCATCAGGCCACGGTAAGACAAATTTTCTATAAATGGGGAAAGTTCAGCACTTCTGCTACTCTACCTAGGAGTGGCCGTCCTGTAAAGATGACTGCAAGAGCACAGCACAGACTGCTCAATGAGGTAAAGAAGAATCCTAGAGTGTCAGCTATAGACTTACAAAAGTCTCTGGCATATGCTAACATCCCTGTTAGCGAATCTACGATACATAAAACACTAAACAAGAATGGATTTCATGTGTGGATACCACAGAGGAAGCCACTGCTGTCCAAAGAAAAACATTGCTGCACGTTTACAGTTTGCACAAGAGCACCTGGATGTTCCACAGCAGTAGTGGCAAAATATTCTGTGGACAGATGAAACCAAAGTTAAGTTCTTTGGAAGAAACACACAACACTATGTGTGGAGAAAAAGAGGCACAGCACACTAACATCAAAACCTCATCCAAACTGTGAAGTATGGTGGTCGGGGCATCATGGTTTGTGGCTGCTTTGCTGTGTCAGGGCCTGGGCGGATTGCGATCATCAAAGGAAAAATTAATTCCCAAGTTTATCAAGACATTTTGCAGGAGAACTTAAGGCCATCTGTCCACCGGCTGAAGCTCAACAGAAGATGGGTGTTGCAACAGGACAACGACCCAAAGCATAGAAGTAAATCAACAACAGAATGGCTTAAACAGAAGAAAATACGCCTTCTGGAGTGGCCCAGTCAGAGTCCTGACCTCAACCCGATTGAGATGCTGTGGCATGACCTCAAGAAAGCGATTCACACCAGACATCCCAAGAATATTGCTGAACTGAAACCGTTCTGTAAAGAGGAATGGTCAAGAATTACTCCTGACCGTTGTGCACGTCTGATCTGCAACTACAGGAAAGGTTTGGTTGAAGTTATTGCTGCCAAAGGAGGTTCAACCAGTTATTAAATCCAAGGGTTCACATACTTTTTCCACCTGCACTGTGAATGTTTACATGGTGTGTTCAATAAAAACATAGTAACATTCAATTCTTTGTGTGTTATTAGTTTAAGCAGACTGTGATTGTCTATTGTTGTGACTTAGATGAAGATCAGATCACATTTTATGACCAATTTGTGCAGAAATCCATATCATTCCAAAGGGTTCACATACTTTTTCTTGCAACTGTATGTATTTAATACAGATTATCACTACCTTTGAGCCATTTGAGACTCATCTTCTTTTTGTGTAGGTTTGCTTGGTCTATGTTGAGTTGAATTTTTTGAGGGGAGTAGATATGCCCACTATATTGTTTGGGTTTATATTTGTTTTTGTGCTATGTAAGCTGTATGCACTAACTATTGCTTCTGGGCAGACGATCACTGTTTATTTATTTTTTTATCAATTCTCTTTTTATTAAATAAATAGGTTATACAAAACACAACACTTTTGTATAATCAGAGCAGTATAGAGAACAGTAATACAGGTTAACAAGATGACATAGAGCGTTCCAGGAGCTGTCACAAAGTGCTCTGGACCTTGATCCAGCATTCTTAGTGCACCACAGGACCACAGCAAAACAGTCCTAGTACCAGAAAGCTACAATTTGGGTATAACCAAGGCAATTAACTTGTCAAAATACCTGCTTAAGACTAGTAATGCCCAGGAAAACAGGAGGAAAGAGGGGAAAAGAGGTTAGTGTGAAAGGTGGTTGGGTAGGAGACAAATGGCATAGTTGTCATATATGTGAGTTATAATTTAGCAAGGCATGGAAAATAAAGGTCACTAGAAGTTGGTGTGAAGCATCTCATATAGTGAGCAGTAGATTCAGCCTTGGAAATGCGCTTATGAATTAAAACCTCTATAGGCTTTCCATTGGCGGCAGGTTTTTAGAAAGGAAGTCCGAGAGTGTGTCTCCCAGTGCGCTAACTCTTCAAAGCAGTATAACTGATAGACCTTATCTATCCATATTGATATGGAGGATGGTAAATCACTTCTCCAGAGATATGGTATGAGCAAGCGTGTCGCTGTTATGAGCATGGTAGGTAGGTTGTTTGGATGGAGTAAATTTGTGATATGGGCACCAAAGAGTCAAGTTGGGGTCTAAGGACAGTTTCGTAGAGCAGATTTGGTTTTTCAAAGTACCCACCTCTGTCCTGAAATTTTGTACACGTGGGCAGAACCACCGACTGTGGGAGAGGGATCCCTTCCCCACACCACATCTCCAACATTGTTCGGGAATATCGGGATTAATCCTATGGAGGAACTTGAGGGTCTTATACCACCTTGTCAGAAGTTTGTATGGGTTTTTCTGTATTTTAATACATCTATTAAAGCCATGGGAGTGGGCTAAGAGTCTTTTTCTGGGTCTGTAAGTGTGATGGCGAGCTCCCTCTCCTAGGCCTTTAGAAAGTATATTGAAGGAGGTGTAGAAGAGAGCATTGAGGTATACGTGAGAGACAACAACCTTCTGGGGAGCTTGGTCCTCTCCATCAGTTGTTCAAGACAAGATTTAGTTCTATGGGGATTACAAGGCAGGGAGATGTTTTTTATATATCTGCGGAAATCTAGGAGATGAAGAAATGAAGCCGTCTGAGCCCAGAGAAGCCCTATTATGTCATCCCAATGTAGGTTACCGTCCCTCATAAGAATCTTTCTTAAGGAGAAGTGTCACGACCCTGGGTCTTAGTTGTGACTCCTTGGGAGCCGCATGCAGTTACCCGCGGTTTTGGTGTTGTGACAACCGCAGCTGGGGGCACTTAGTGGTTTGCCTCAGGTGCGGTTGCCGCGGATAACACGCATGCGTGCGGTTGCCCTTGGCAACGTTTTTTATGTGCACTCCCTTTGTGTGTTTGTTGTGCACGAGGTTGTGTTGGTTGTATGCACTTGGACACCTCCCTTCACCTGCGGTGGTCCGCGGCAACGTCTGGTGTTGTGTGCATGTGGTGGCAGGGTCTCGGCCTGCTGGTTGTTTTTCAGGACACGGCCGCCACGCATGCCGTTGCCAGCGGTAACAGGTGGGTGAGTGTGTGTGCTATTTCCCTTTAAGTTGGTGTTTTCCCTTCTCTTCTGTGGTGTAGGAAGGGTTAACTCCCTTCCCAGTGTGTGTGAGTCACTGGGTGGGTCAGACCGTTGGGTGTGGCCACTTGGCCTATAAAGCCTCAGTCCCTGGCTGGGTTCAGTAGGTTGCTCTCAGCCATGCTGGCTGGAGCAGCCTCCTGTCTCCTCCATCTGCCTGGTGGGGACCTCCCTTCTGGTCAAAAACCTTGTTAGTAAAACTTTGTTACCTTGTCTGATGTTATGTTTATGTGTATGTGGTTGCTGGTTTGTTGCACCTTATGGCTCTCTGGTTCCCCATGTGATGTATGGTGTGTGCTGTAGTCCTTTCTGTTGTTGTAGACAAACAGCACTTTTGCATGGGTTCCGGGCTGTGTGTTTGTGGCAGGTAGGTGAGGTTGTAGTTCCACATACCTGCCACTGCCATAAGTTGTATTGGATTCCCCTTATTACCAGCTTGGCCTTTCTAGGCTCCTGTTCCTCCGTGTTCTGGAGGAACAGGTAGTCTATCCAGCTCCTAGCCTAGGGACCTGCGGAGGGATAGTAGGGACCCGAGGTTCCTGCGCATGGGTCCTCCTACCCTAAAGGTCGGCCCATGCAGGTTAGGAGTTAGGGTCAGATCAGGGAGACTTTAGGAGGTGACCTGCTCCCTGATCCTTTGGTCCTGGCCTTGCAGCGACCAAACATCTTCGGGTACCGCACGGCTGGGGGTTTCCCCCACCTTCAGCCGTGACAAGAAGTTTGTCAGCAGAGACCTTACTCCTGACGGTTGTACAACACCGGGATGTATATGAGGTTGCAGTAAATCGAGAGGTAGGTTGGGAGTTGGGAACTGGAGGATCTGAGCCTCATAGAGTCCAGACCAGATTGCAAGTTCACCTTTCATTAGAGTAGGATGGGACGTGTCTCTTGTGTAGGATCTTATCCCCCCCCAGAGTATCAGTCTCTCTTTAGCTGTCAGCAGATGCCTTTCTAAATCTGTACAGAGGTTTGGAAAAAGGGAAGACAACATGGTTAAACATCTGGTCATTTGCACTGCCTTATAGTACTCATACCTGCACGATCCCCTGAAGACGCTGGGTGTCCAGCGAAACAGGCGGGATGCAGGGTGTATGAGTGTGTATATTTTTAGGTTTAGTGGAAGTGAGGGAGCTCCGTAACGGGAGTGAATTACAGCTAATATAGGAACTAAAAATAGGATGGCTGCAAGCCGTGATATGGGCTGCAGCTAGTATTGATACCAGGTACATGCTGTGAAGTAACAGCAATAATACTGATACACAGAGAAAAAGAGGGAGCGACCCACGCCACTGATAGCTTTAATCTGTCTGCGTTTTGTTAGCACTAAATTATAGTGATTTTAAAAGGAATAATAAATAAAAGTAATGTTTTAGCTGTATATAACAGCAGATGACAAAAGATGTAAATGGGTCCGGATGGACCACTGGTTAGTTCACTAATATAGTAAACTTCGACATGTGCTGTGAGGTCCAATTAAATTGTAGTTGTAGATCTGGGTCATTGCCCTTTACATTCTGCATTAAGCCTCATTCACATGTCAGTGTTCCACATACGTGTCAGGCCACATTGTCCTAGAGTACCCTCTTCTAATGGCTCTTAGACAGCTGAACTCGTCTAAGCAGCTGTTTTTTTTTGTTTTAATCGTTTTTTATTGGATTTTCAAATTTCTTGCATGTTACAATAAAGATGCATTTCAGTAACATCTATAATATTTGAGTTATTTCAAACAAATAACAGTACATTGACATAACTTGTCAATACATAACCCCACTGGTTCTGATGTTCGACATCCACGTCTGGAACACACATTTGAATACTTTTCCATAAGCTTTAAGAAGAGCAAAAAGCCTTACAGAACTGGTAAATAACAATAGGCACCCACCCCCTCCTCTTTATTGCCAAAATACATTTATACTAGGTGAATTCAGGTAGTCCAAAGCACGAAGTATATGTAGCTAGAGAGTAATACAACATGCTTCACACAACATGCATCACACACCATACATACACAACCCCCACATATCGCGTCATCAGCCCATTTTGCAAGATGGAGATGCCATCCTCAATTGCCACTGTCTCATAAATTTTTGGTAGGAACCATTACCTAGGGCAATGATTTTTTCATAGGCAAAAGTGGTGTTTATGGCAGATAACAGATCCTCTATAACATCAGTTTAGCCAAAACACAGAATATGCATACCAGTTTCCTGTTTTCTACTGGGAAATAATTTGTCCCTATTAAAAGTAATGCAAATTGCGGTGTCCACCTAAACTTCTGCGGAAGTAGTAGGCCCAGCAATTCCCCACAAGCTTTCCAGTAGCCCTTAATCAATGGACATTGCCAAAGAATGTGGAAAAGTGTCCCCCCACAACCACATCCCCTCCAACATTCACCAGACACTCCTGGGTACATATATTTTAAAGTTTACGGTGTGTAGTACCAGTGCAAAACTGTTTTTAGAGCCGATTCTACATGAGTGGAACAATGTAGATGAGAGTGGATTGCTTTTATTGTTCTCTGCCAATCACTGTCTGATATAGAAATGTTTAGAAATGTCTCCCACTTACGCATGGGATGAGATTTCTTGAATTGTGCTGGCTGGAGTAATTCTTCATATAGCAATTTTAGCCCTTTGGTGTTGCTAGACAGATAAAACATACCCACTGGGTTGTAACTTAAGTTAGTAGGGCGTAATGTTTGTAGCAGATGCCGAATTTGGAGGTATTTAAAAAAAACAGACTTCGGAAGATTAAATTGTTCCTTCAAAGATTGAAAGGACTTTAGCCTCCCACTCTCAAGCAACATCTCCACTTTACTTGTAGCTTCTAAGTGCCATGTAGATAAATCTATATGAGGGAGCAAAGCTCTAACCATAGAAAAAGGTAAAGAGGTCAATGTTGGCGTGTTCCCCCCACTAGCAATGCTATGAAATTGTTTCCAGGCTGCTATGGACGCCCCTTTTACTGGAGTAAGATTGCTTGGAATTGGGATATCCCAAAAGGGTAAGTGTAGTAGGTCTGTCAAAGTAAAAGGCGCTGCCTGTGTTTTTTCCATCTGTACCCATGGAATCTCCACCCTTTCCTGCTTCCAATTTCTAAACATAGAAACTAAAGAGGCTAGGTAATACAGTTCATATCCGGTACTGCAAGACCCCCCATTCTGCAAGTCCTCCGGGTGATGCTTCTAGCTACCCTCGGTTTTTTATTCTTCCAAATATATTTAGACATCATATTCTGCACCTTGTTGAAGAAACTGCTTGGCAACAGGATTGGGATAGTGCGGTACTTATAGAGGAAACAGGGGAGGATAAACATTTTAAAAGCTGCAATTCTGCCTAACCATGACGTTTCATGTTTGTGAAAGTTTTCCAAATCTTTACCAATCTCCAGAAGCAGGGATTCGTAATTGAGTGTATAAAGCTTTGACAGAGAGGGGGTCATATTAGTGCCCAAGTATTTTATGCTATCCCTACACTAGTCAAAATCCCAGTTTTCACGAAAAGACATAGTTAAGGTTTCCGGGATATGGATTGGGAGTGCCTGTGTTTTGGAGGAGTTAAGATGGTAGTACGACAAATCACCATAAGTTTTAATCTGGTTCATAACCGCTTGCAGTGATATCTCTGGTCTTGTCAGTGACAGGAGAACATCATCTGCGTATAGTGAAATTTTATGTTCCTGACTCCCAATTTTAACTCCAAAGATTTGGGGATCCAGCCTAATTGCTTGAGCCAGTGGTTCCATGGCTATGATAAAAATTAATGGGGACAGTGGGCAACCCTGTCTGGTGCCATTCATCAAATCAAACGCCTCTGACAGAGCTCATTAACATATATGCTGGCTGTAGGCTTACTATAAAGAGCCTCTATTGCAAGCATGATAGGACCACTAAATCCCATAATAGTAAGCACCGAAAAGGCGAACGACCATCTAATCCTGTTGAACGCCTTTTCGGTGTCCAGGGCCAGGACCAACAGGGGGCTATTCCTTTGTGTGGTCTGATGAAAAATGCCCAGCATTCTCCTAGTATTAAAATAAGACTGGCGGGATGGAACAAAACCAGTTTGGTCCGTATGGATTATGGATGGAAGTATTGTAGCTAACCGAAGAGCTAAAAGTTTAGCGTATATTTTAATGTCTTGATTCAGCAAAGATATGGGCCTAAAATTTTGGGGCCTGTCAGAGGGTTTACCTGGTTTATGCAGGGTAATAATGGTAGCCTGTAAGTTTTCTTTAGGAAAAGCTCCAGAGGATAAAGCGGCCTGACAAAAATCACGCAAAAAGGGACTCAGGATGTGTGAAAACCATTTATAATAATGACTAGCAAACCAGTCCGGGCTGGGTGCCTTGTCCCGGGGTAAGGAGGTTATTACCATCTCAATTTCCTTGGTTGTTATTTGGGCATTAAGGGTTTGGAGTTGTACACTTGTTAGAGTAGGCAGGTTTAGAGAGCTGAGGTATTTATACATCAACTCAGACAGGTTTGGGGGAGTTGGTATTGTTTCTTTAAGGTTATACAGGTCATGATAATAGGACTAGAAACCCTCTGCTATGTCCGACGGGGAGTACATTTTGGTTTGTGTCTTAGGATGTAAGAGATATGGAATTCTGCTCTTTACCCGTTTTGCTTTAAGACTAGCTGCCAAAAGTTTGCCTGCTTTATTCCCTTGGGAGTAATAACGAGCTTTATTTTTACGAAGCCCTTTCTCATATGACTCTAACATGTGATTCCTCAAATCCTGTCTTATCTGTTTTAGTGCCTCTGCTGTTGAGGATGAGGGATTCAATTTATTTTTGTCCTCCATTTGCTTTAGTTTGGCGAGCAATTGCGATGTGGCCTCCTCCAGTTTCCTCTTCCGCACCGCACCCTGTTGTATGAATGACCCTCTGATGAATGCTTTATGGGCATTCCATAAGACTACGGGGTTAGTGGAGTCTATTTTATTAAGGAGAAAGAATTCTTTCAGGTCTGATTCAATGCGCTGGCCATGCTGTGGACAAGATAGTAGGATAGGATTACTCCTCCAAAGATACCTTGGGGAGCAGTTATTGTCCTCTGCCAACGTCTTGGTAATTGCAGCATGGTCAGACCATTTAATCTGCTTGATCTCCGCATCCACCGCCTTTAACAGTGCTATCCTGTCAGTAAGAAACATATCAATGCGAGAGTAAACATTATAAACCCCTGAGTGGAAAGTAAAATCTTTATCTGACGGATGTTGGATTCGCCAGACATCACATACTTCAGCCTTCCACAGATTCTCCGCTAGAGATGGAGGAATATGAGGAAGTGTCTATTTCAGGGTCTGCAGTGATGTTAAAGTCGCCAAACATTATTAGTTGACCTTTCCTTTTCTTATTGATCAGTTTCAGTACTCTATGGAAGAAACGTGTTTGTCCCGTGTTAGGTGCATATATGGATACCAGAGTGAAGGTTACATTATTTAGAGTGCAAACTAATATCAAATATCTCCCTATGGGGTCACAAAAAATTTTAAGCAATGTGAACGCCAGCGTATTTTTTTATGGCTATCAAAACCCCTCTGGTTTTAGAGTCAGAGTGAGCTTGGAAAATATGAGGGAATTGTGCATGTTGTACCCTGTGAGCATCCTTGGCTAGTATATGGGTTTCCTGTGCTCCCAGGACATCAGATTTAAGAGTTTTGGCCTCTTTCCATAAGTGTGATCTGCGCATTGGACTGTTTAACTCATTCACATTAAGACTAGCAAATGCAATTACAATAATAAAGCAACTTAAAACGTAAAGCAAAAAAGTCGCACATTAACCAATAAAGAAGGTGCAGGATGCCTCCCAGCCAGTGCGTCTGCATCCATACTACGAAGGTGGTGGAATATTGTACAGGCATATTTGTGGCACCATTCATGGATTTTGCATCAAATACCAGTGGTAAAACATAATAACATGGAATTAAAAGCATGAATACGTAAAGGTGTATTCGTAAGGACCAACAGGCTCTCCAACACCTAAAGAACTTGGGGAATTAAAGTCCCGTCTGAAGCCTAGGTTTGTGACTCATATCGATAGACACTCAAACCTAGCATGTAGGCAATAAAAGCCTTGGTTTCCCCCGGTGAACCATCCTCTTCTGCTCAACGGGCGACGTCCCAATCCTTTTGAATTTTGTCAGGAGGGGCCCGACGATGCTCCTTCGGTGATTCAATTGGAATATCCCAGCTTTGCAGCACTTTTCTACCTTCTTCTACTGATTTTATTATGTGCATGTCCCCCAAATGGTGTATCATAAGGCGTACCGGGAACCCCCATCTGTATTGTATCTTGACTGATTGCAAGGCAGATGTAATAGGGAGCAGGGCCCTTCGGAGCCTAAGTGTAGCAGCTGACAGATCCGCATATAGTGATACTTTGTGGTAGGGAGCGGGCAACCCACCATTTTGTCTGGCAAAGGACATCAGTTGCTCCTTAGTGGAGTAGAAGTGAACTCTAGCGAGAACATCTCTTGGGATATTTTCCTCCAGATGCCTGGGGCGAGGGACTCTGTGTGCCCAATCAATTTAAGTCTCTGTCACTGCAATGAGGCAAAGCACTTTTTATCAACGCTTTCACAAAAGAAGGGATATCTTTGGCCGCAACAGCCTCTGGAATACCACGCAGCTTGATGTTGTTGCGCTTGCTGCGGTCTTCCAAATCCGCCATCTTGTTTTTAATTGCCTCAACCTCTGCTTCTAAGCCATAATGGGCGTCAATGAGATCATTATGAGAGCCCGCAAACTCTCCAAATTTGCGCTCTAAATGTTCTGTTCTGTCCCCATTGTCCTCAACCTCCCTTCGCAATGGAGCCACTAAGGAGTGCATGTCATATAAAAAAGAGCGCCTCTGGATTAAGAGCATGTCCCCCATAACAGTGTCAGTCAGGGCCATATTGTTAACTGGCAGCGCCAGAATCTCTGCTTCTCCCGTGTCCTGTGGTCCCCCTTGTGCTCCCAGAGTACCTGCATTAGCAACATCTTCCTCGGATGAACGGGTACCTTTCGGAGTATGTGGAGGGTCTGCGGGTCCCGCGGTCAACTCTCTCCCGGTATCTTGAATTGAGGCTCCATTCAGACGTCCATAGTGCATTGCGGATCTGCAATACACACGGCCGTCACCCCCATAGAAATGCCTATTCTTGTCCGCAGTTGCAGACAAGAATAGAACATGCTCTATTTTTTCGGGACCGGAAGGTTGGGGGCACGTTCCGAAAATGCGGATGCGGACAGTACACTGTGTGCTGTCCAGATTTCTTCCGGCCCCATAAAGAATGAATGGGTCCGCACCCGTTCCGCATAATTGCGGAACGGATGCGGGCCCATTCTACGGACATGTGAATGGACCCTTAGGCTGGAGCTACAGCTAGACTTTTTGTAGCACTTTTGGTTGATTTTTTTTCTATTAAGTGACAGCTGCAATGCACATGATTGCCTAAAGGTCAATTTACTGCTTTGGACTTTATATTTAAATAGTTAAAATCAATTAAAAGATTCCACCTTACACTTTTCACAGCTCCTTTGGAAAATTAAAGATGGATTCTGATGGGTTGCTATGGGCAACTAAGCCAGTTCTACTTTACACCAGTTTTGATAAATCTCCACCTAGGTGTGTAACCCTAGCCTTAACAGCAGGGAATAAACTCTGACACAGTTGGCCAAGATGGATTTTTATTTTACCAGGCTATACATGAATAGTAAAGCCTGGAGGGATTAACAGTAGGCCGACAGGACATGGAAGTGTAGTGTTGCAAGCACTGAAGGAACCACTGCTCTAAAATAGTTAGGCAGAGGTGAATGTGTGGGAAAGAAAGCAGCAAAGCATTGCAAACTGAATTAGAAGGAAATGTGACTTTCTAAGCATCAAGCCAATATTTCAACTTTTAATGGCTAACTACAAAAAACAGCTGATGATAGGGTTCCTTTAAGTCACAAAAAAGAAGAACTTACAGTTAGGTCCATATATATATATATATATATATATATATATATTTGGACACTGACACTAATTTTGTTTTTATTACCTGTTCACTAAAACATATTCAAGTTATAGTTATATAATGGACATAAAGTCCAGACTTCTAGCTTTTATTTGAGGGTAACCACATTAAAATTGTATAAAGGGTTTAGGAGTTTCAGCTCCTTTACATGTGGCACCCTGTTTTTAAAGGGACGAAAATTAATTGGACAATTGACTCAAAGGCTGTTTCATGGGCAGTTGTGGGCAATTCCTTCATTATTTCATTCTCAATTAAGCACATAAAAGGCCTGGAGTTGATTTGAGGTGTGGTGCTTGCATTTTGAAGATTTTGCTGAGAAGTAAACATGCGGTCAAAGGAGCTCTGCTCTACATGCAGGTGAAACAAGCCGTCCGTCATTTGCGAAAACATAAAAAAAAACATCTGAGAAATTGCTACACTATTACAAGTGACAAAATCTACAGTTTGGTACAAGAAAGAAAGTGAACAAACTGGTGACCTCAACAATGATAAAAGACCTGGACGCCCATGGAAGACAACAGTGGTGGATGATCGCAGAATAATTACCATGTTGAAGAGAAACCCTTTCACAACAGCCAACCAAGTGAACACAACTCTCCAGGATATAGGCGTATCAATATCCAAATCTACCATAAAGAGAAGACTGCATGAAAGTAAATGCAGAGGGTTCACTGCACGGTGCAAGCCACTCATAAGCCTCAAGAATAAGAAGGCTAAATTAAACTTTGCTAAAAAACATCTTAAAAAATCAGCACACTTCTGGAAGAGCATTCTTTGGACATATGCAACCAAGATCAACCTCGACCAGAATGATGGAAAGAAAAAAGTATGGTGAAGGTATGGTATAGCTCATGAGCCAAAGCATACCACATCATCTGTAAAACACGGCGGAGGCAGTTTGATGGCTTGGGCATGCATGGCTGCCAGTGGCACTGGGTCCCTAGTGTTTATTGATGATGTAACACAGGACACAAGCAGCCGGATGAATTCTGGGGTTTTCAGAGACATACTGTGTGTTCAAATGCAGTCAAACTGATTGGTCGGCGTTTCATAATACAGATGGACAATGACCCAAAACATAAAGCCAAAGCAACTCAGGAGTTTATTAAAGCAAAGAAGTGGAATATTCTTGAATGGCCAAGTCAGTCACCTCATCTGAACCCAATAGAGCATTTCACTTGTTAAAGACTAAACTTGAGAAAGAAAGGCCCACAAACAAAAAGCAACTGAACACCGCTGCAGTAAAGGCCTGGCAGAGCAGTAAAAAGGAGGAAACACAGCGTCTGGTGATGTCCATGAGTTCAAGACTTCGGGCATTCATTGCCAACAAAGGGTTTTCGACCAAGTATTAAAAATAAACATTTTATTTACAATTATTTAATTTGTCCAATTACTTTTGAGCCCCTGAAATGAAGGGATTGAGTTTAAAAAAATGCTTTAGTTCCTCACATTTTTATACAATCATTTTGTTCAACCCACTGAATTAAAGCTGAAAGTCTGAACTTCAACTGCATCTGAATAGTTTTGTTCAAAATCCATTGTGGTAATGTACAGAACAAAAATTAGAAAATGTTGTCTCTGTCCAAATATATATGGACCTAACTGTGAATTGCTTGTAGTATACATAAAAAAGTGGTTTCATAGTTTTCAGTTCAGCCTCATGGTGGCACTGTAGATTGATGTTCTAATTTGTAATTAAAATTGCAGGTCAGGCTGGCATTGGGCAGTCCTTATACTGTGCAGTTTGTTTTGTTAAAGTAAGTTAAACTTTTATGGTCCTTGTATAGAATTCAACACTTGATGCTTTCATAGACGGTAGAATTGACGTTGAATGTCTTCTTAAAAGTGCTTGATTTCAGAAAAAAAAAAATTCTTATGTAGACACTGTTTTCCCTGTAGCTGCAGCCTCCAGTTCTGCCCAAGGGTCCTCCACCATGGATGGGCTGTAGTAGTGACTGATGTCTTTGTGGTTTCTTCTGAAATGTACCTGTTAGAGGAGAGGAGTAGGTTTAGAAAGTTGAACATGGGTTGGGTCAGGGCATGAGAAGCTCATGTCAGGATTCCTGGGCACCCTGTAATCTGTGCAGGGTGGAGGTGGATCATGGAGGTAAGTGCTCAGTTCCTCATCTGTGTTTCTATTACTATTCATGGATGTGTTGAGTCCTCCAGAATGGAGATGCTCTTTGAAAGGGGATGATTGGGGATCCTGAATGGGAGGTGATCTCTACCACTATTATGGAATTTTGTGTGGTAAAGACTTGGCTTGAAAACACAAATGCAGGAAATAAAGACTTAGATATTATCTGGGAATAATGAGACTCTCAAGTGCCAGCAGCCTGCCTCCCTGGCCAGAAGATTCCTACTTACCTGCTCCCTATTGCTCCAGTCCTCCATGCTGCCTCTTGTGTCTCCCTTTACCAGTTCCCGCAGTGTTAGCATCTGGTACAGCATGGTCAGACACCGCTTCAATGGTGATGTGTCCGCTGCAGCCATGTCACTGCTGAGGCCAGTCATTTGCTGCAGCGGGGCATATGCCCATGCCCATGAAGATGGCAACACCGCGGGGACTGGAACCTGGAGGCACAGCGGAGGACTTGAACCCTCGGGGAGCAGGTATGTGTGAATCTTTTGGACAGAGAGGCAGGCTGCTGGCACTTGAGAAAGTCTCATTCTTGCCAAAGAACCTCTTTAAAGGGACGGTGCTAATATTGGTCACAGGCTGTGTACTTAACTTCATTTAAATGCCATGAAAAATGATGGCTGGAACTGACAGGCTCCCTGTTACAAACAACTATGTTTCACGCTGAAAATGCAGCATCTTAGGAAGAAAAAACACTGAGGACATTTATTGACTAGAGTTTTGTGTGCTGGTTATAATCTGTGGCCCACTGGTCTCAGATATGTCACCATTGAGGCACACTCCTATTAAAGATAGTGGTGCATCTGGGGTGCAACTTAAAACAACACCAGCAATGAACTGATGTAGATTTCAGGTATAATTTTGGGTGGAGACACACTGCTTGGTTGACTTCTGTCCTAATTAGCAGAAGACCTCTCAGTCAAGCTGAGCTGGGTGGGAGAAGCTAGTGGGAGCTGCCCTGACTCCTTTTAAAACTATAAAAGCAACTATAATTGCTTTCTCTTTTAGACAGTCTAAAGATGTGACACATTTATCACAGTGACTTGCAGTGGATTATAAAAAAAATCCACAATTCTGGTGTATGTAGTTTAGTAAACCACCTCATAGGTTTAGCATTTCCTAATAAAACATAGTTTTTTGTGACCAGAGAGCCTCTTGGGATTTCATGCTACCTGAACCTCCTCACAGGTTCATACAAAGGAACGGTAATCCATATTGGAAAGGATTTTCACTAATGGAGGCATAATACATTTTACATATATCTAAATATGGCTTACCTGTGCCCTTTTCTCGGGGTATACCAAACCACGCTCAGGATTATTTTTATAAAAAGGTGAATATTTAGGAATTCCTGGACTGTAGCTCCAGCTTCTGTGGTAATTGGATGCTGGGTCCCATTGGTTAGGAGACCACTGTTGTCGGGATGCCCACTGTCCATTTGGACTAGAACTAGAATTGTAATATTGAGGGCTCCAGTGGCTCTGAGAGGCTGGCCGGTTTCTGCTCTGCCAGCTCTGATGGGGGGAGCTCCAGCTTTTTGGTGAAATGTTTCTCTGTGATGGGTTGAGGAATGGCGACATCATATCTTCTCTGACTCTAGAGACTGATGGAGACTTCCAGTGTTGTGACATGGTTTATCTGTCTGCAATGAGCAAATACGGATACCAGATCAATGGCCTATCACGTTAGAGAACAAAGCACAGATAAAAAGACAACTCTTTCTGAGAAGATAGTGAGGTGGCCTGCAGCTTTCAGAGCATGATAGGAGTTATAAGATTTCAACAGCTGAAAAGCCACAGTTCGGAGACCACTACCCTAATCCCTTATGTACATAGTGAAATTGATGATCAGGGCATCAGCAGCATATTTGCAGCCAGAGATGGCGTCCATTACTGGTAAATTGTATGATGCTGTATTTTGTTTAACATTGTTAGAGAAAAGTCTTCAGCAGGCTCCCCCTAGTGGTGGCTGTAGACTGAATTATATGACAACCTAAGCTTCAGTCCGCAATGACTTCCCTTTTTATGACAGATCTGTTAATTTTCATTATGTTATTTATGTATTTTTGGAATAGTTATAGCAGAGCAGCACCATTCTGACACCAAAGTGTGAACATGAAGCAATATTATCCTTTCACTAAGGAAGCTCGATTCTTTTTGTAGCAGTCTTTCATTAAGATCCGTATAAGCTGTATACAACTGCGTGCAGATGAGCCCCCTAGTTGAGTAAGCTGCTGCCAGTAGCCACGACTAATTGTAAGTGTCTACAATATACTCGGGGTGTTAGTGTACCTGGTGACTGATTTTTAGAATAGGCGCTGCAGCGGAGTGTAACATCTGACATATATATATATATATATATGTATATATATATATATATATATATATATATATATAAACCCTTAAAACATTTACATACCAACAGTCTTGAAAGGCTGTTAGCTTTTTCTAGCATAAAAATGATCTTCATTTTTTTTTCCATGTGTCCCCCCTTGCTGGGGTTAGGCTCTGGTCAGAATTGGTCTCCTTCCCCCCCTGGCAGCTGACAATGTGGTCCCTTTTTATGTTCCTTGCAGTAGAGGTCTTCTCAGCTACATTACCATGCATTACAGCTGCTATTTTGACTGCTCTATAGTGGGCAGAGGATCACTATTTGGAGACAACCATCTTTCAGCTCAGTAGGTGGGTGTGCACAATGTGAACACCAGGCCATAATGAGTAAGTAAATGTCATCACTGGATGGAGGCTGCTTTTCTATGATCTATACGATGAAGGGGTTGTCTGAGCCCGGGAACTTCTGTTGAGATGGCCGAGTAGGGTGCAAATAAAAGTCTGACCTGTCACCGGCACTTCAGGTCCAGTGGCAAGTTCCCTTCTTCACTTTTAGTCCCCTCTGGACTGGAAGTGTGATGTCCCACCTACAGGCACATTGCCACTGCTGGCCAATCGCTGGCCTCAGCAGTGACATTTTCAGGAACAGCATGTGACTGCTGCCACTGCTGAAGCCATCAGTGATATGTATGTAGATGGCACGTGAGGAAAGACCAGATGCATCGGTAACCATTGAGACTTTTCAGCAGGGGTTCCTGATATCAGAGAACCCCTTTAATGCCACAGCATATATGCAAAAATAGCATATATCTATCCTTCTATTCACATTTCCTAGTTGCTCAACCTTAGGGCCTATTCACATGACTGTGTCCGTTTTGCAGACAGCAAACACTAGTTTCCACAACACAGACACCGACCATGTGCACCCAGCCTCGCAGTACAGACCCATTGACTTGCATGGATTCGCAATCTGCAAGATGTGACAAAGAATAAGACATTTCCTATCTTTTGCGGTGCAGCTACATGGACCCGGAAACGCACAGGTCTGCAAAACGGACACGATCATGTGAGTGGACGCTAATGTAAAGTACGGTGCACATGAATCTACCGCTGCTGGATACTATAGGTATAGCTGTTCACTTACCTCGCGTCTCTTCTCAGTTCTCCTCAGTCCTAATGTTGCTGCTGTGCTCAGTATTTATGTCGGTCTGGTAGGAGACGCCTTCTACCAATTGTCATGTAAAGTGATCAGCAAACAATAGGACATCACAGATGTCATAAGTAGATTCGCAGACACACCCTGACCAGTGAAACTGTCACTTGTAAAGTTACAGACTAAGTGATCACTGTATCTGTGCGACCGATATAATCGCGTCAAACAAACCAACGCCGGATCCTCTTTTATAAAAATTGTGTAACCGTAAAAAGTTCTTTGTTCGCTCGTATCAACCAGTCAGAGCTCACCTTTCATTTCTTAAGCTGCTCTGGAAAAATGAAAGCTGAGCTCTATTTGGCCCACGATGATAGTTTTAGGCTACATGCACACGACCGTATGTGTTTTGTGGTCCGCAAATTGCGGATCCACAAAACAAAATGGACGACATCCATATGCCAACCTTTTTTTTTTTTGAGGATCCATTGTAACAATACAAATGGACAAGAATAGGACGTGTTCTATTTTTTTTGCAGGGCTACTAATATGGGGCAGATCGCTGTTTAGATGGCACAATCTGCTGCCCAGGAGTGATAATGTTGTTGCCTGCACAAATTACTTTCACCCGATCTCTCATTCATCAGGTGATCAACTGCACCTTTAGACGGGCAGATTACTGGGAACGAGTGTTAGCGGGAACATTGATGTTATTTTACACAAATCTCCCTAACACGTGTTGGGACTTGGTTCAAATATTATTTACAATTGGCCACTCGGACCATCAGTGTCCCTTGGTTTACACGTGTTACTAATTCTAAAAAATAGCTTTTATTGCTTGTCCTTAAAATGTTTGCTTAGAACTCTATATTTTCCTATGATTAAAATTGTCAGCGTACCCTGCCTGCCTATTTATTAATGTGCTCACAGTATGATCAATGATTATCGAGTTCGTCCACTAGGTGGCTCTGTGCATCTGCAATAGCTTATTTCATACGTCCTTTATTATGCAGGCGTCTCTCTGCTTATATACTACATGCTGTTATTCCCACAGCATCTGAACTACTGTGCCACCTTCTTGGACTAATCGCCTATCCTTATATCTCTCTCATACATGAATTGAGGCCAGGCTACCGCTGGCTAAAACGCTAACTTCACTAGCTGCCCCAGACATGTTTCGCCAACCGTATGAAATAAGCTATTGCAGATGCACAGAGCCACCTGGTGGATGAACTTGATAATCATTGATCATACTGTGAGCACATTAATAGGCAGGCAGGCTACGCTGACAATTTTAATCATAGGAAAATATAGAGTTCTAAGCAAACATTTAGCGGGAACATTTGTCCCCATCTGCCCAACAATCGGGCCGGTTAAACCCGTCACTACATATGCCCTGTATACACAGAGGGTGGGCCTTCATAATTATTATCTCTGGTGGGCTCGAGAGACCTCCGTCCAATGCTGGGTTCGGGAGTGCTAACTGTTGGCTAAACATATGTTTGGCTGACACCTCCTGTATGTTATGTCCACTGGATAAGTGATAAATGCCAAATTGGTAGGGGACCCCCCCACGATCACTGAGTTCCCCCTGCCCCATAGCCACATCTAGGAAGAGATTAAATGGTGCAGCGGTCAGTCATGAACCCTCCTCTTCCATTCAAAGTTTAGAGCACTGATGGACACAACTAAGCAAAGCCATTTGCTCTGACCCCTTCTGATCTAGCATGTATCGCCTATTTACAGTTTGTAGCTGTATTATTCCCTTTGTTAAACTTTTTTTTTAACTAGTAGTTTAGAATTCTATCTTTAAAGGGACTGTCATCTTTTAAAATACTTTGTTTTTGATAGAAGAATCCCCTGTAACCAGCAGATTCTCCTGCAGTGCCACCACAGGGGAATTTAGGAATTGCACGGTGCACATTGAAGTCAATGGGCTGTCAGTGAAAATAGTTATTTTTCTAGTCTAGGAGAGGAGCTGCATGTATGGCTCTCAACAATCATCTAAAGTGAAGAGTGGCTATAAACATGGTTAAATGGGTTATCCAAGATGTATAATGCTGCCCCATATGCCCAAGCCCCTCACAGAGGTTGTACTTACCTCGCTCCACGGTACCTGTGTTGCTTGTGATACTGGCATGAAAACATCCGGCATCGGGGAAAGGGGGAGTGGAGTTCAGCCAATCGCAGGTCGCGACGGGAACGAGCCTCCCTAGTCACCCGCGATGCTAGGAAGGCTTGTCTCTGTAGCTGCCTGTTATTGGCTGTTCCCCTTCATCCCCATCGCCGTATATTTTAATCCGCGCGGCGGGGAGATGCAGCAGTGTATGTGCTGGCATCAGAAGCGAAGCGGGTGCCGGGGAGCGAGGTAAGTACAACCTCTGTGAGGGGCTTGGGCATATGGGGGGGGGGGGGGGCATTGGATTCCCCCTTCAATCTCTCTCCCTGTTTACAGGACACATCTGTGCATAATATGTAGTACTCATTGATTTAGATTGTATGGGAGTTGAACACTTCCATGTTGACCCACAAATTGCAGCTGATCCTTGGGGGCCTGCTATGGGGCCCAGAGGGAGGGGAAGCCCGATGCTGAACTGATTCTCCTGTTCCCCACTCTAGGGGGAGCAGAGTGCTGTGAGATTATTTACAGCGCCTATTGATATCAGTGGTAACTGTATTAATTCCTATACACTGGGTTCTCCTAATGGTGGCTGCAGCAGACCGTTTTATAATATACCATGTGAACGGAAGTCAGAATGAGTGCCATATTTACTGTATGACTAACCTGTTCCACTTTTTCCAATTTAGGATTTCAGATAAAGTGGGTGTTTTACAATTATTATTATTTTTTTTTAACTAGAACAAACAAGTTGTCTCATTTCAGCAAATGGCATTTTTCATGTAGACAAAGTTAATACAAGGCACTTACTAATGTACAGTGATTGTCTATATTGTCTCCTCTCCTGGCTTGATTCATTTTTCCATCACATTTTCACTACTTGTATCCAGGGGTTATGACCACCCTGCAGCGCAGACATATAGTGGCCGGGTCGGGAGCTGCTGCAGAGAGGCCAACACTTTTTCCTACAGCGTGCCAGCAGCGGTGGCCGTAACCCCTGTCTACGAGCAGTGTATCATGTGATGGAAAAATTAATCCAGCCAGCAAAGGAGGCAATATGGACAATCACAGTACATTAGTAAGTGGCTTGTATTTTAACTTGTCTATATAAGTGTCATTTGCAGAAGTGAGACAACCCATTTATCAAAAAATGTAAAATAAAAAAAATTCTAATTTGTCAGAAATCTGGGTCTCTGCCTTTTACATTCTGCATTAAAGGGAACCTGTCACCAGGATTTTGTGTATAGAGCTGAGGACATAGGTTGCTAGATGGCCGCTAGCACATCCGCAATACCCAGTCCCCATAGCCCTGTGTGCTTTTATTGTGTAAAACAAACGATTTGATACATATGCAAATTAACCTGAGATGAGCCCTGTCCCTGACTCATCTCACGTACAGGACTCATCTCAGGTTAATTTGCATATGTATCAAATTGGTTATATTACACAATAAAAGCACACAGAGCTATGGGGACTGGGTATTGTGGATGTGCTAGTGGCCATCTAGCAACCCATGTCCTCAGCTCTATACACAAAATCCTGGTGACAGGTTCCCTTTAAGCCTCATTCACATGTCAGAGTTCCACATACGTGTTCTGTACATGTTCTCCACGGACAGCACACGTCCCCATTCATCAGTGTTTTTAGCACGGATGTATGCTCTATTTTGTCTGTGTTTACGGATCCATCACGCGCATTATAGTCTATGGGTCTGTGAAAACTACAGATGCCATCCGTGTTTCATCTGTGTTTCGCGGATCATTAGGAAGAGATGCTTTGAAAATTATTTTTCAGCTGTTCAGTGTTAGTGAAACACGAGTGACACATGGACAGCAAAAAATGGACACACGGACCACACACAGATCCTTCACGGGCAGCTTCACAGATGCGGATCACTGACTACCTTTTCACGGACATACTGTGTAGGCCATACTAACATGTGCTGTGGGGCCCTTTGAGATCTGTGTACTGTATGTCCCTAATTGTGACTAAAATACAGTGAAGAAAGCAGAGCAGCATGGAAGGGAATTTGGTCACAGTTTGTTCATTTGTTCTCATATCTTCTACAGTAGCACCCCAATTTCTGCAGTTGTAGCACCCCAATTCCCTGGATTTGTGGTGGGTCCCACGAATTGACCCCTACAGATCAGACTTAATTGTGGGGAAAAAAACAGGACCACCAAACCTGTAATTTCAATTACTTTTAGGCGTATTATTGATGCCTGCATCTAATTTGTCATTTTGTCATGATATTTCACATTACATTTATGGTCTAAATGGAAAAAAAAAGAAAAAAGAAAGAAAAAAATATATTTTTTTTGTTAATTATAATGTATGGTGCTGTATGCTGTGATGGAGCCTTATCTCATGGAGGAAACATAACATCCTGGTATTACCTGTGCTATGTAAAATCTAGCTATGACCACAAGGAGGCACTAGAGTCCAGTAGTTTGCCATTCTCTTGGTGCTTAAATTTGCAAAGGTTAGCGCTGAGTTGAAGCTGAAATAGGAAATAATATTATATATAAGGGATTAACTTTGTGTAAATGAGAAATACATTTCACGGAAACATTTCGCCGGACACACTGTGCCAGATTTCAGCCTTCCCTTTGGGGAATCAGTCAGTTTGATGTTTAGTTTTTTTTTAAACTGTAGTTTTTTATTAGCACATAGCGTGCAAATTTTCAATAATACAGAAAGGAAGAAAAGGGAAAAACATGAAATGGTACGACATAGCTCATACAGAGTCATTTGGCAGACCATCAAAATGGGAACATACACAATGAACATCGCGCGTAGTAGTGCAGGTCCCATAATTATATCCAAAGATGTAGCACGTAAAACTCAGGACTAGGGATAAGACAACTGACAAGACACAATAGGTAAGGAACAGGTAAGAGTGGGGATGGTAGGGGAGACCATTAGGGGGATGCCAGGTATTTATACTAGGGTAGCCATATTGTTGGGAATTATAACACAGCTTTGTTAATGGACGCCGTGAGACATTCCATGGACCTGAAGTCACGGACCATGGCTATAAGCATGGACTTAGTGGGAGGGGTAGTCTGCTTCCAAGATTTAGCGATCAAGGATTTGGCTGCAGTACATAGAGATACAGCCTGGAGGAGTGCTTGTTCAACCCCGGATGTGGCAGGTTAAGTAAGTAGACCTTTGGGTCTAGCGGTACAGGGGATCCAAAAGGGGAATGAGCCACGTCCCTCACCTCCCGCCAAAATGGGATGATACTGGGGCACGTCCAGAAAATATGACACAAAGAACCCACATCGTCCAAGCACCGCCAGTAGACAGATGGAACAGTGGGGTTTATGAAATGTAGAAGTGCAGGGGTATGATACCAGTGCATGAGCAGCTTGTACTGATAGATGACTGGGCTGCCCTATTCTATACAGTCTGCCAGGCACTGCGAGAAAGAGGCGATCCAAGGGTGGTAGCCCATTTTTCCATGTAAGCATGATGTGGGGTCTCGCCCTCCGCAATTCTGTCCAGAAGGCGGTAGATAGGAGAGATCAGACCTCTCGTCCCTGTGCCCAGTCGACACAAGCGCTCAAATGGGGTAGGGAGTGACGCCTTAAGCGAACCAAAAGTGGTGCTCACATAGTGACGAACCTAGAGGTAGTGGAGTCCATCCGTCGCCTGGTAATTTCGATTGGTCTGGAGAGAAGGGACAACCGGTCCGCATTCTCTGAGAAAAGTATATTAAAATCCACGCAGCTGGAGGCAAACCTTAGAGTTTGCGTAGGACCCGACGTACAAACGTAAGTTGGGAGGTGTTGGGGGCATACACATTACAGAGTATGATGGGGCGACCCTGGTAAATCCCTTCCAAAATGACACAGTGACCCGCGGGGGTCTATATGGGAGGAGGATACTGAAATGGGACAGGAGGTTGACAACAATATGGCAACACCTGCCTTTCGACAACTATGATGGGCTGAGAAGGGTTGTGGGTAGTAGTGCTTAGCAAAGCCAAAGGATCCTGTCTGGTGAAAGTGGGTCTCCTGAAGCAAGGCCACATCTGCCCGTAGGTTGTGGAGCTCCTGGAGCACCAAACGTCTCTTGGCATTGGAGCCCAGACCCTTAACGTTCAAGGTGACACACCTCACCATTGAGGAGGCGTGAATAGCAAAGAGTCTTACCAGCTATGAAGGTAGTAGCAGAAGCGCAGGAGGTGTCCACTCCAGGGAGGGGAGGGGGGGGGGGGCCTCCTCTTGGCTGCTCTCTGTGGGGTAGGAAGCGCTTGAGCAAGGGATAGACACTGAGGAGGGGGAGGATGTGGGACAATAGTGATCAGGGGAAGACACGAACACCACAAGACTTCACAAAAAACAAACAGTAAACTAAATCTGTAGGATAAACAGACTAGAAAAAAAAAATGTTTTAATGTAATATCTGCAGATAAATGTGTGTGGTGTGGAGGCGATCTATGGATATGGGTATCAGAATAGTTCTCATTAATAGTAGAAACCTCCCAAATTCCGAATGGTCCCTATTGTCTTGCTAATCTGTCTGCAGACTATGAGCTGCTTCTCGCTCTCCCTCAGGTAAAAGCCCATTTACACAGACCGATGACTGGTCATCTATTCCTGATCATCCTCCTGTGTGAACTTGTCCATTGATCAAACGACAAATGCTGGTCTGTTGTTGACTGCATCATTTATGTGGACATGAAAATGATCATTTCTCGGCAGCACTGTGTGAACAGAGACATGCTACTGACAATATGCAGACTGTATGAGGACGAACAATCATACCATCATTCACTGTCCATACTGACGATGATTTCTCTATGTAAGGGCTCAAGCAGGAGAACATAAGGGCTCAGTGCCCGTATTCCCGACTGCAAATTGCCGGTCCGCAATATACGGGCACTGGCTGTATGCACTCCCTAGTGCGGATGCAGACCCATTGACTTGAATGGATCTACGATCCGCAAGATACGACCAAAGATAGGACATATTTTGCGGTGCAGAGGCACGGATCGGAAGCACTGCAAGGCGCTTCCATGGGATTTTGGGTCTGTGCCTCCGCACCGCAAAAGATATGACATGTCCTTTAACAGTTGTTAAAAACAGATGAATTTTATATATATATATTTTTTTAACATGCCAACCCTGCAGTGCCCTTACAGTATACATAATGCCCCCCATAGTGCTCCCTGGAAATCAAATGGCCTCCATAGTGCTCCCTGTATGATAAATGGCCCCTTTAGGGTCCCTTTATGATCCCCAGTAGGATAATGCTCCCCTTGTAGTGGTCCCCATTCTGTTTGTCCGGTAAAAAAAATTAATAATAAATGAACACCTCATCTACTTGCATGCGCGGTGACACTCGCTCCACTGGAGACAACTGGACCTGATGCTTTTTAAGTGTGGTGACATCATCATACTGGGAGCGCAGGTCCTGCTGCATATTTGAGAAGTGGATGCAAGTGGATGAGGTGAGTATTATTTTTATTTTAACCCCTGAAAGGCAACAGTGTCCCCATTTTTGTCGTTAGATGGTTGCACTCCTGTCTAAACAGCCGTTAAAAAAACGGTTCCTTTTATTTCAGTGGGGTCAGTCTGGTCATGAAAACGGCCAAGAACAGGACATTTCCTATTTTTTTGATGGCCTGTATTCACTGGCTGTTAAAATAAAATGTTAATAGCCCCAAAGACTTTAATTGGTTCTAAAAACGTCCATGTGATGGCTGTACCAAAACCAGCCATCACACGCCCATTTTTCACTGTCTTATGAATGGAGCCTTATAATGGAAAAATTTGCACTTGTTCTTTGTTTTTGACCTGCACCTAGTTTTGACTCACAATCACTGATGGAAATCACTGAAGTGTGAACTAGGCCTAAGGCCTCATGCACACAACCGTTTTTTTTTAAGGTCCGCAAAAACGGGGTCCGTAGGTCCGTGATCCGTGACCGTTTTTTTGTCCGTGGGTCTTCCTTGATTTTTGGAGGATCCACGGACATGAAAAATGAAAAAAAAAGTCAAGTTTGCCATTGAAATGATAGGAAAAAACGGACACGGATCACGGACGCGGATGACAATCTTGTGTGCATCCGTGATTTTTCACGGACCCATTGACTTGAATGGGTCCGTGAACCGTTGGCCGTGAAAAAAATAGGACAGGTCCTATTTTTTTCACGGCCAGGAAACACGGATCACGGATGCGGCTGCCAAAAGGTGCATTTTCCGATTTTTCCACGGACCCATTGAAAGTCAATGGGTCCGCGAAAAAAACTGAAAACGGCACAACGGCCACGGATGCACACAACGGTCGTGTGCATGAGGCCTAAATGGGCCTTAACGTGTGCATTGGTAGTATAATCTTGATGTGTCAAGTGGGGTGAACACCATTTTGGTGACAGTGGGTGATGATCAGATTCATACATGCTATACAGTACATGGGAAATTATTTGCCTGATTATAGCAATAGTGTCATTAAAAGGACCCAGAATTGCAGAGCCCAATCTTACCTTTAGACAAATGCATGAAAGGTCTTAAAGGGAATGTGTAATCAGGAAATTAACTGTTGTTTAAATCAAGCTTTATGTTAAAAATATTTATTAGAAATATTGGTTATTTTTATTTTTTTATATTTCCATGTTATTATGTTTAAAAAAAAATATTGCCGGATAATTGGCTGAACTGGATAGACCTTTTTTTTTTTTTACCTTACAAACTATATTAAAGGGGTTGTGCAGGCTGTATATATTGATGATCAATCCTCACGATGGGTCATCAATATCTGATCGGCAGGGGTCCGACACTCGGCACCCCTGCCGATCAGCTGCTTAAAGTAGAGGCAGCGCTCTGTGTGAGGGCTGCTTCCTCTTCATTACACTGCGTGTCATCTCCCTTGCAGCGTCGTCGTCATTTGATTACAAGTATTTGATCCATTCAAGTGAATGCAGCAAGTACTTCTAATTATACTGCACTTCCGAGAAGATGTGCAGTGTAATGAAGAGGAAGTGGAGCTCGCATGGGGTACCGCCTCCTCCTCAAACAGCTGATCACCGGGGTGCCGGGTGTCGGGTGTCGGACCCCCGCTGATCAGATATTGGTGACCTATCCTGAGCATAGGTCATCAATATATACAGCCTGCAGAACCTCTTTAATTTTGGCTGCATAGTTTGAAATATGCACGCTAAAATATGGATGTTTATGGATAGATTTTTTTAAGATAGAATAATGGGATCTTTACATTTCATTATTTGCTTTTTGAGAACCAACACCAAATCTGAACTTGTACTAAAAGGGATTTTCTCTTGAGGTGGTCAGACCCTGAATATAATCAGCAGTACTTAGGACATTGTTATGTTCACATACCCCGGCATTGTATGACCTCACCTACGGTATGTTTCCAATATCTGTAGTGTCTTCTTCTCATTCCTGACCAAGCTGTTGTATCTCATAGCAACTACTGCCAGCTACCATGCTAAGAAGTTCTAATTTATGAGAAGGTGGTATATCATAGATGTAGGAAAATCAACTATTATAAGGAAAGTTTTGCTTTAATCTCTGTAATTAATATAGCTCTGTGTCCAGATCTTACAGTATTGTATACAGCTGGCCCGATCAAAGAATCTCACCACAGGTCCTATTCGTGCCCACTTTGAAGGATAATACTAGCCTTTTCTACTCATGGTAGTGAGAAGGAAGCAGAATGCACATTGAAGCTGTCTGTTTTTCACGAATCCATGTTTTGTTTAGTTTTTTTTTAGTCTCTTTGTGGATGCAAAAATTTTATTTTTATGTTGGGGCTGATTTATTTAAGATGGCATGTAGTGAGCTAGTTTTATTCAGATGCTGCTCCAGGATAGATTTCAGGTGAAAGTTACTACAGGCCATGCCCACTGTTTGTTAAATTGCTGAGTGGATTGTAAAAAAGAAAAGTCCGAAATTTTTGTGAAGACGTATGCTTGCGCAAAATGTGTGCCTTTTCTACACCAAAAACTGGTGTAAATGCTTTGATAAATCCCCCCCCCCCATAAAGTTAAATGATAAAATACTCTTTTTGCAAATTGCTGATAGCCCACTGTAGAAGGGTTTAATGTGTTTGGTTTATGTGTCTTCCAATATAAAAGGCTGTGTATGGAGGAAAGAGAGTAACTAGCCAACCACATAGCTTAGTTGCTTTGTGGTTGCCAGGTGTGGGCATGTCCCCCTTACCTAGCTAGGAGTTGCTGTGTAGTGTGTAGCTGGTGTCTGACAGAAGATGCAGCAGACAGGGATACTCCTGCCCTTTCAGCGAAGAGCAGCCAGAAAGCTTCTGTGGAAAGCGAGTACCTCTGAAAGAGATATTCAGCCTAACAGAAAGGTTAGCAGCAATACAAGGGAGAGTGCAGAGTATCTGTCAGAGAAGGTAGCACCTATACTTTGGCTATAGACTTTATTGCATTTTGGTGGGGGCGATAAACCTCAGGTCCCTCACCATATTAAAGAGAGAGACTGGCCATTTGTTTGAAGGACTGCTCCCACTGAGGGTATTGTGGAAAAACAGATATAGAGAGAGTGTGAGAGAAAAATTGCACCATTTGGCCGAATTGAAAGTATTGCCCAGGTTATCCTCAGAGGGGATCTTTATACTGTCTTAATCCCCTATACACAGCCTTGGAAAAACTACCTAAAAAATATGTATGATAAGAACTATGCCTACCTCTGCCAGCATGTGTACAGTGCCTTGAAAAAGTATTCATACCCCTTGAACTTTTTGTCCTGTTACTCCCACAAACTTACATGTATTTTATTGGAATTTTATGTGTATCAGAAGTCACCTAATTAGTAAATACAGGGAGTGCAGAATTATTAGGCAAGTTGTATTTTTGAGGATTAATTTTATTATTGAACAACAACCATGTTCTCAATGAACCCAAAAAACTCATTAATATCAAAGCTGAATATTTTTGGAAGTAGTTTTTAGTTTGTTTTTAGTTTTAGCTATTTTAGGGGGATATCTGTGTGTGCAGGTGACTATTACTGTACATAATTATTAGGCAACTTAACAAAAAACAAATATATACCCATTTCAATTATTTATTTTTACCAGTGAAACCAATATAACATCTCAACATTCACAAATATACATTTCTGACATTCAAAAACAAAACAAAAACAAATCAGTGACCAATATAGCCACCTTTCTTTGCAAGGACACTCAAAAGCCTGCCATCCATGGATTCTGTCAGTGTTTTGATCTGTTCACCATCAACATTGCGTGCAGCAGCAACCACAGCCTCCCAGACACTGTTCAGAGAGGTGTACTGTTTTCCCTCCTTGTAAATCTCACATTTGATGATGGACCACAGGTTCTCAATGGGGTTCAGATCAGGTGAACAAGGAGGCCATGTCATTAGATTTTCTTCTTTTATACCCTTTCTTGCCAGCCACGTTGTGGAGTACTTGGACGCGTGTGATGGAGCATTGTCCTGCATGAAAATCATGTTTTTCTTACCTTGCAGACTTCTTCCTGTACCACTGCTTGAAGAAGGTGTCTTCCAGAAACTGGCAGTAGGACTGGCAGTTGAGCTTAACTCCATCCTCAACCCAAAAAGGCCCCACAAGCTCATCTTTGATGATACCAGCCCAAACCAGTACTCCACCTCCACCTTGCTGGCGTCTGAGTCGGACTGGAGCTCTCTGCCCTTTACCAATCCAGCCATCTGGCCCATAAAGACTCACTCTCATTTCATCAGTTCATAAAACCTTAGAAAAATCAGTCTTGAGATATTTCTTGGCCCAGTCTTGACGTTTCAGCTTGTGTGTCTTGTTCAGTGGTGGTCGTCTTTCAGCCTTTCTTACCTTGGCCATGTCTCTGAGTATTGCACACCTTGTGCTTTTGGGCACTCCAGTGATATTGCAGCTCTGAAATATGGCCAAACTGGTGGCAAGTGGCATCTTGGCAGCTGCACGCTTGACTTTTCTCAGTTCATGGGCAGTTATTTTGCGCCTTGGTTTTTCCACACGCTTCTTGCGACCCTGTTGACTATTTTGAATGAAACGCTTGATTGTTCGATGATCACGCTTCAGAAGCTTTGCAATTTTAAGAGTGCTGCATCCCTCTGCAAGATATCTCACTATTTTTGACTTTTCTGAGCCTGTCAAGTCCTTCTTTTGACCCATTTTGCCAAAGGAAAGGAAGTTGCCTAATAATTATGCACACCTGATATAGGGTGTTGATGTCATTAGACCACACCCCTTCTCATTACAGAGATGCACATCACCTAATATGCTTAATTGGTAGTAGGCTTTCGAGCCTATACAGCTTGGAGTAAGACAACATGCATAAAGAGGATGATGTGGTCAAAATACTCATTTGCCTAATAATTCTGCACGTAGTGTAGAGTCACCTATGTTTAATTTATTCTCAATATAATTACAGCAGTTCTGTGAAAGCCTCAGAAGTTTGTTAGTGAACATTAGTGATCAAACAGCATCATAAAAACCAAAGAACATACCAGACAGGCCAGGGATAAAGTGGTGGAAAAGAATAAAGCAAGGGTTAGTTTAAAAAATAAGTTTTAAAAAATCCCAAGCTCTGAACATCTCACAGAGCACTGTTCAATTCACAATCCAAAAATGTAGGGAGTACAGCACCCCTGCAAACTTACCAAGACATGGTCATCCACATAAACTGACAGCGCAGGCAAAGAGAGCACTAATTAGAGAAGAAGCCAATGAGGCCTATGGTCACTCTGGAGGAGCTGCAGAGATCCACAGCTCAGGTGGTAGAATCTGTCCCCAGGACAACTATGAGTCGTATACTCCACAAATCTAGCCTTTATGGAAGAGTGGCAAGAAGAAAGACATTTTTTAAAAACAAGCCTTAAGTAGTTCCATTTGCAGTTTGCCACAAGCCATGTGGGAGAAGGTGCTCTGGTCAGATAAGACTAAAGTTGAACTTTTTATGGCATGAATGCAAAACCTGGTTGACGCTGTAAAAGACTTGAGACTGGGGCAGAGGTTCAACTTCCAGCAGGACAACAAACCTAAACATACAGCCAGAGCTACAATGGAATGGTTTAGATCTAAGCATCTTCACAGGTTAGAATGGCCCAGTCAAAGTCCAGACCTAAATCCCATTCAGAATCTGTGGCAAGACTTGAAAATTGCTGTTCACAGACGCTCTCCATCCAATCTGACTGAGCTTAGGACATTTTGCAAAGATAAATTAGCAAAATTTAAGCCTCTAGATGTGCAAAGCTGGTAGAGATGTACCCCAAAAGACGTACAGCTGTAATTGCAGTGAAAGGTGGTCCTACAATGTATTGACTCAGGGCTGAACATAAATGCACACCACCCTTTTCTGACTTTTATTTATTTAAAACCTTTGAAAACCTTGTATCCATTTTCTTTTCACTTCACAGATACTTACTACTTTGTGTTGGTCTATCACATAAAACCCCAATAAAATACATTTAAGTTTGTGGGTGTAACGTGAAAAAATGTGGAAGAGGTAAAGGGGTATGAATACTTTTTCAAGGCATTGTATTTGTAAATTGCTGAAACTTTCAGTAAAACAGTCCATCTGTTGCCTCCGAACCAGCCTTATCATTGTATGCACCAACACCTGCATGGCTGTCGTATTATATTGTCTGCCACCATTCTTGACCCCCGCCTTGCACTCATTCCAAAACCCACCTACACCAAGAGAACCCCACTTAACACCAGGTAGGAGCCCCAAAACCAAGGTTTGACATGAGGGGAAGGAAGGGTGCACCCCTTCCTTAATTGCTCAGGGATTTCCAAAGCAAGGACCACCACTGTGAGTACTACTACTCCTATCCTCATCACCACTGCCACTCTCATTCTCCTCTTCTTCCGGGCTCGCTGCATTTTTAGCCACCACTAGCAGGAGCCTGCTGCATACTGATTTTGATTATTATTGAATTAAATATAGTAATACAATGAAACTTCTGCAAAAGACCACCCCATTAAGAAGACCTCCCTTTCCTGACTGATTTTCATACGCATTATATACTATGGAAGTTACCTCACTGTAATAATACCACCAGGAATGAAAGGGGAGCCATGCTGGGGGCCAGGAATGAGAGTCAAGCTAGGAACTATGAACAAGCCATGCTGGGGTCTAGGAATGTGAGATGGATCAATGCTGGTTAAGATCGGCACCAGAAATGAGACCAAGTATGTTGGGGCTTTCGTGAACCTGGAAAGGTTATGTGACTGGGCTGTGGCGATATGATTTTGGGGTCATTCATCATAATTTGTGTGCTGTAGACATTTGCTGACTCCATTAGACATTTATCTTTATTCTGTAAGTTTTTCTATTTAAGGAGATTGCCAACAGAGGATTTACCTGTGGAAATCTGGGTTGTCATCTCAAAGGGGTTTCAGTGTATACATTTTATACTCTAGAGGTGGCTGCAGGCAACCAGAATCTTTCTTTTAAAGGGGTTTCCCGGAATCTATCCTATAGATAGACCATCAATATCAGATCGGCAGGAGGTCTGACTCTCAGACAGTGTGAGGAGGCCCACTGTACAGCTACATGCAAATACTACCATATCACATAGTGGCAGGACACTTGAGATAATTAATTATAGCAGGCACTGCAACCGTTTTGAGAAGGCAGGTCCCTGGAGAAAGAGGATACTGGCTGGCCTACCTCTGTACCGAGAAATCATCTCAACCACCTGATGCATCTATAATAATAAATTGGGTAGTTAAATAATCTACCCAGTTATGGATATAGGCTGGTTGAGATGCTGTGCTGGGGGACTAGGGGGCAATCTTTGTAATGGGCACCCCTGCTGATCAGCAGTTTGAAGGAGGTACAGTCGTTGGGGGCCAGCACGCCACCCTCTTCAGTGTTTACCCCAATCTGCACACCATCTACTTAGTAGCATTGGTGCAGGGTACTGAAAGGGAATGTCACCGGTTTTATGCTGCTCTGAACCAAAATGTGTTGCATCTGTCTTCCATGTGCTTTCTGCATCCGTGTCTGTTCTGCAAAACTGCTACCGATCTGATATTGATAGCCTACACCAAGGTCGGGCCATTGATCCCGGAAACCCCTTTAACTTTGCACAGATGTGGAGCTCTGTATCAGAAAAAGGGACTATAAGAATATAGAATTGTGGATCTATTCAGATTAAAGAAATGGTGGGTTAAGATGCAGAGGGGAAAGACACATGTGATCCCATCCAGTCTTTGCCCATCATCTCACAGTTGTTGGAATCATCTTTCTTTTAGCACTGCTAGAATGTCTGCTAAATCTGTCTCCTTTTTTTCTTCCTTTCAAAAATAGCCAGCACCATTAGCAAGTAGCTGCCAAGGATGGAAAGTAAATTCAAGAACATATGGCTGACATGGCACATAGGTGGGTTTGATGCAACATTCAACTGTTAATTTGTGCTGACAAGTCCACTTTAAATAGGTCAGAAAATCTCCCTGTGAAATGAATGGTTGGCTGCCCTGTCTACCAGACCAAACAGGTGTAATTATAGTTTTATGTTCTTTCATTTGTTTTATTAATTAGTGGAGGGAATGCACATTCTTATATTAAATGTTCACACTGACCACAGCTCTGAATGGGAGATATTAAGGTGCACCTACCATTAGATTTATCGTCTAAGAAACAAAAACAAACCTTAAAGGGCTTAAAGGTTTTAGTTTTTTTTCAGAAACACCTCTATTTTCTGTAGGCTGTGTCTGGAATTGTAGCTTATCCTCATTCCTCAAGTGAATAGACATGAGACACAATCTATGGATGCGAGAAGTTCTGTTTCTCCAAAATTCTGGACAAACGCTTTTAGGCCACATTCACACGTCCACAATTTCGTTCCGCATTTTGCGGACCCATTCGTTTCTATGGGGCCGCACGACGTGCAGCCTGGCTCCGGAAATGCGGAACCGCACTTCCGGGTCTGCATTTCCGTTCCCGAAAAAAATAGAACATGTCTTATTTTTGTCCGCAATTGCAGACAAGAATTGGCATATTCTATTAGTGCCGGCGATGTGCGGTCCGCAAAATGCAGAACGCACATTGCTGCCGATGTCCGTGTTTTGCGTATCCGTGGATCCGCAAAACACGCTATGGACGTGTGAATGGAGCCTTTACAATACCCATTTTAAATATTCGATTAATTCTGAGTTAATAGAAGGAGTTACTAGTTTTTAACCTAAGTCTTTTAACCAGAGAAGTAAGTGACCACAAGGAACGACTCTCTCACTGGAGGACCCAAGCACACTCTGGCATTGCACAAATAGCTCTTTGATTTCAATAGGAAGTGTGTAATGCATAATTTCCCCTGTGGTGGCGCTGCAAGGGAATTGAACACTTTCTTACATGTTTGAGACACAAAGCTTAAAGGGGTTGTTCAGGTTCGGAGCCGAACCTGGACATACCCATAATTTCACCCAGGCAACCCCCCTGATGTTAGCATCGAAGAATCTCATGCTCTTATGCGCTCCCTTGCCCTGTGCTACATCATGCAGGGCAAGGGCTCTTTTGTTTACAATAACACACTGCTGGGCGGAGGCTTCCATCCGCCAGTGTGTTCGGTGACGTCACCGGCTCTGATGGGCGTGCTTTAGCACTGCCCTGGCCGTTTTACAGTTTGGGGCAGCGCTAAAGCCCGCCCATCAGTGCCGGTGACATCACCGGGTTTCCTGGCAGCCCCATGGAGAGCCCGGTACGTCAACGGAACTCCAGAAAATGCCTTAGCCCTGCGAGATTTAGTGCAGGGCAAAGGAGAGCATTGGAGCATGAACTGCTCCGATGCTCAAGTCAGGGGGGCTGCCTAAATGAAAATGGAGGTATGTCCGGGTTCAGCTCTGAACCCGGACAAACCTTTAACTTAGACTAAGATGTAATATACTTTCAACACTTAAGGTTTTCCCTCTTCCAAGAGATTCATGGTATCACAAGCAATGTGTGGCTGGGCAAACACACACTAAGGGTACTTTCACACTAGCGTTAGGTTTTCCGGTATTGAGTTCCGTCACAGGGGCTCAATACTGGAAAAAAATGCTTCAGTTTTATCTTAATGCATTCTGAATGGAAAGCATTCCGTTCTGTATGCATCAGGATGTCTTCAGTTCAGTCCCTCTTACAGTATTTGGCCAGAGAAAATACCACAGCATGCTGCAGTATTTTCTCTGGCCAAAATTCCGGAACACTTGCCGAAATGCCGGATCCGGTATTCATTTCCATTAAAATGTATTAATGCCAGATCCAGTACCAAGTGTTCCGGAAAATGGGATGCGGTCTCACGGTCTGCGCATGCGCAGACCTTTAAAAATTTGAAAAAAATGAATATCGGATCTGTTTTTCCAGATGACACCAAAGAGATGGATCTGGTATTTCAATGAAGTTTTCAGCCGGATCCGGAAACAAATGCATACAGCCGGATCCGGAAGTATGCAATCAGTTTGCATACGGATTTCCGGATCCGGTAGGCAGTTCCAGCAACGGAACTGCCTGCCGGAATCCTCTAATGCAAATGTGAAAGTACCCTAAGACAGCAAATCAAGCCCACTCATACTTGAAAGCTGTCAATGCTAAACTTGCCGTATCAACAATATTAGTCTGCTAGAACTGCTCTTAGTGTTGAGATGTTACTAGTGATAAATACGAAACTGCATGCCTTCGCAATTATTGCCAGCTATAAGTAACACATCTACAGGAATAAATTAGGGGAAGATTTTTATGGCTTTGTGTGCATATATGGTACATTATATGACATACACTATATGGACAACAGTATTGGGACACCTACACATTCCACCTACAGGAGATTTTATGACATCCTATTCTAAAGACATAGGCATTAATATGAAGTTGGTCATTCCTTTAGAGCTACTAAAACAGCTCCCAATCTTCTGGGAAGGTTTTCTGCAAGATTTTCCAGTAGAGCATTTATGAGGTCAGACACTGATGTTGGATGAGAGTTCCTTGCTCACAATCTTTATTCTAGTTCATCCCAAAGGTGTTTGATGGGGTTGAGGTCAGGGTTAGTGTTCTAATCGAACACCTTGGGACGCTCGGATGCTCTACCGAGCACCCAAGCACAATGGAAGTCAATTAAACCAGGCACCCCCTGCTCAGAAGAGTGGAGGGTGTCTGGTTCATAGGAAAAGGACAGAAATTGAATGGAAATGGCTCGGGAACAGCATGGGGAGAATGTCTGGATGCATCTTGGACTCCCAGGTCGCTGATGGGAACGATGTTGTCCGTGTAGTACGCCACTTTTACAGACTGACAATACGCACAAAACCAAAGATAAAATCGATTTTAGAGGAAAAATTGTTAGGAAACATTCTTTCCTTTATATTTACTTGTATATAAAGTGCAAGTGCTGCTACAAATTACAAGGAAAGGGCACTCCGATACAACCTGTATATCACATAATGGAGGGCATCATACACCTTTGAAAAATTATGATTGCTGGCCTGCTGGTGACCCTCAAGAACATTAGGGGCAAGGGCCTGCTGCTGATCTGACCATCTAAAATATTAGGGGTGAGGGTCTGCTGATGAGCTGACCATCTAAAACATTAGGGGTGAGGGTCTGCTGCTGAACTTACCCTCTAAAACATTAGGGGCGAGGGTCTGCTGCTGATCTGACCATCTAAAACATAAGGGGTGAGGGTCTGCTGCTGAGCTGACTCTCTAAAACATAAGAGGCAAGTGCCTGTTGCTGATCTGACCATCTAAAACATTATATGTGAGGGCCTGGTGGTGAGCTGACCCTCTAAAAGATTGTAGGTGAGAGCCTGCTGGTGAGCTGACCCTGTAAAACATTATGGTTGAGGGCCTGCTGGTGAGCTGACCCTCATTAAACATTAAATGCAAGGGCCTGCAGGTGAGCTGACCCTCTAAAACATTACATGCAAGGGCCTGCAGGTGAGCTGACCCTCTAAAAGATTTTAGGTTAGGGCCTGCAGGTGAGCTGACCCTCTAAAAGATTACATGCGAGGGCCTGCAGGTGAGCAGACCCTCTAAAGGATTGTAGGTGAGGGCCTGCGGGTGAGTTGACCCTTTAAAACATTATGATTGAGGGCCTGCTGGTGAGCTGACCCTCATAATCATTATATGTGAAGGCCTGCTGGTGAACTGACCCTCTAAAAGATTGTAGGTGAGGGCCTGCTGGTGAGCTGACCCTGTAAAACATTATATGTGAGGGCCTGAAGGAGTGCTGACCATCTAAAAGATTGTAGGTGAGGGCCTGCCGGTGTGCTGACCTTCTAAAAGATTGTAGGTAAGGGCCTGCAGGTGAGCTGACCCTGTAAAACATTATATGTGAGGGCCTAATGGTGAGCTGACCCTCTAAAAGATTGTAGGTGAGGGCCTGCCGGTGAGCTGACCTTCTAAAAGATTGTAGGTGAGGGCCTGCAGGTGAGCTGACCCTGTAAAAGATTATGGTTGAGGGCCTGCTGGTGAGCTAACCCTCAAAAACATTATATGCGAGGGCCTGCAGGTGAGCTGACCCTCTAAAAAATTGTAGGTGAGGGCCTACTAGTGAGCTGACCCTGTAAAACATTATGGTTGAGGGTCTGCTGGTGAGCTGACCCTCTAAAACATTATATGCAAAGGCCTGCAGGTGAGCTGACCCTCTAACAGATTGTAGGTGAGGGCCTGCTGGTGAGCTGAACCTCTAAAACATTACATGCGAGGGTCTGCAGGTGAGCTGGCCCTCTAAAAGATTGTAGGTGAGGGCCTGCTGGTGAGCTGACCCTCTAAAAGATTGCAGGTGAGGGCCTGCTGGTTAGCTGACCCTCTAAAAGATTGTAGATGAGGGCCTACTAGTGAGCTGACCTTGTAAAACATTATGGTTGAGGGTCTGCTGGTGAGCTGACCCTCTAAAACATTATATGCAAAGGCCTGCAGGTGAGCTGATCCTCTAACAGATTGTAGGTGAGGGCCTGCTTGTGAGCTGAACCTCTAAAACATTACATGCGAGGGTCTGCAGGTGAGCTGGCCCTCTAAAAGATTGTAGGTGAGGGCCTGCTGGTGAGCTGACCCTCTAAAAGATTGTAGGTGAGGGCCTGCTGGTTAGCTGACCCTCTAAAAGATTGTAGATGAGGGCCTACTAGTGAGCTGACCTTGTAAAACATTATGGTTGAGGGTCTGCTGGTGAGCTGACCCTCTAAAACATTATATGCAAAGGCCTGCAGGTGAGCTGACCCTCTAAAGATTGTAGGTGAGGGCCTGCTAGTGAGCTGACCCTCTAAAACATTACATGTGAGGGCATGCAGGTGAGCTGACCCTTTAAAAGATTGTAGGTGAGGGCCTGCTGGTGAGCTGACCCTCTAAAAGATTGTAGATGAGGGCCTGCTGGCAAGCTGGCCCTGTAAAACATTATGGTTTAGGGCCTGCTGGTGAGCTGACCCTCTAAAAGATTGTAGGTGAGGGCCTGCTGGTGAGATGACCCTCTAAAACATTACATGCGAGGGCCTGCAGGGGAGCTGACCATCTAAAAGATTGTAGGTGAGAGCCTGCTGGTGAGCTGACCCTCTAAAACATTACATGCGAGGGTCTGCAGGTGAGCTGGACCTCTAAAAGATTGTAGGTGAGGGCCTGCTGGTGAGCTGACCCTCTAAAACATTATATGTGAGGGCATGCAGATGAGCTGACCCTCTACAACATTAGAAACAAGGGCAGACTAATAAGCATGTTGATATGATGCAAGAGGAGGAGGACGAGAAAATGAAGATTGAACCATATACCCTTTTCTGTGGTGGTAGGGGTGCATGGGAATACAGTGTATTCAGTACATTATAAATAAACACATTTAAAGTGCCTTCATGTTCAGCTGCTTTCCTCTGGTGGAGTAGAGAAGTCAGGGGCAATCTAGGCCTTGTTCATTTTTATAAGAGTCAACCTGTCAGCATTTTCAGTTGACAGGCGGATGTGCTTATCAGTTATTATGCCCGCAGCAGCACTAAATACCCGCTCTGACAAAATGCTGGCGACAGGGCAGGCCAGCACCTCCGAGGCGTAGAGCTCCAGTTCGTGCCACGTATCCAACTTGGACACCCAGTAGTTGTAAGGCACAGAGGGGTCATGGAGGATACTGACACGGTCTGCTACGTACTCCTTCACCATCTTCCAAAATTTTTCCCTCCTTGTGACACTAGGCCGCGCATCAGGGTGAGGGTGCTGGCAGGGTGTCATGAAACTGTCCTAGGCTTTGGAGAGTGTTGACATGCCTCTGTTGGAACTACTGTGTCTTCCCCTCGTCTCCCCTCCTCGGTTGCCCAAGGACCTATGTACTCTGCCGCCAGCGCTGTCAGCTGGAAATATTTGGAGCAATTTTTCCACAAGGACCTTCTGGTATTGTACCATTTTGCTCGTCCTCTCCATCACAGGAATGAGAAATTATAAGTTCTCTTTGTAGCGGGGGTGTTGTCCAAAATGCGTAAAACGCGTGAGTAACAGGAAAGGCAGCCTAACATAAAGTCAGCCATGTGTGCCAGAGTCCTAACAGGCAAAACTTTGCTGTCTTCATCAGGAGGATGACCCTCAATCTCCTCTTCCTCCTCTTCTGTCTATTCAGGCTGAACAGATGGAATTAAACTTCCATGGGTACTACCCTCTGTAGCAGAGGCAACCGTCTCCTGCTCCTCCTCATCATCATCCAATTTGCGCTGAGAAGACGAACTGAGGGTGGTCTCGCCATCACCCTGTGTAATGTCTTCCCCCATTTCCATCTACTCCACATGCAAAGCGTTAGCCTTATTTGTAAGCAGCGAGCGTTTGAGTAGACACAGAAGTGGGATGGTGACGCTGATAATAGCATTGCCGCCTCTCACCATCTGTGTTGATTCCTCAAAGTTTCTTAAAACCTCACAGAGGTCAGACATCCATGCCCACTCCTCGCTTGTGAAGAGCGGAATCTGACTGAAAAGGCAAAGCCTGGCCATCATGTGGAACGTCGAGTTCAAGCACGTGCTCACATTGCACAACAGTCGGTGAGATGGCAGTTATAAGCGCTGCTGCAGTGTTGACAGACCGGCGGAAACTGTTGATGACTTGCGGAAATGGGCACACGCGGCGCACATTCACCAGTAGCTCAGGCAAATTTGGGTAGGTTCTGAGAAACTGCTGAACCACCAGGTTGAAGATGTGGGCTAGGCATGGGATGTGTGTGAGCTTGCCGAGCTCCAAAGCCGCCACCAAGTTACGGCCATTGTCAGACACAACCATGCCTGGTTCTAGGTTGAGTGGCGAGAGCTACAGCTCAGTCTGGTCTCTTATCCGCTGCCACAGCTCTGCGGCAGTGTGCTGTTTGTCACCTAAGCAGATCAGCTTAAGCACGGCCTGTTGACGCTTCCCCACTGCAGTGCTACACTGCTTCCAGCTACCGACTGATGGCTGACTGGTGCTGCAAGAGGATAATTCTGAGGTGGAAGTGGAGGAGAAGTGGGTGTTGGAGCCACTAACGTAGGTCTGCCGCCGATATCAGGCCTAACTGTCCACAAGCCTAAATGGCAACATTTCCAGGGCCAGTAATTTGGAAAGTTGCGCATTTAGTGCTATGGCCTGTGGGTGGATGGCTGGGTATTTGCGCTTGCATTCAAATGCCTGGGGTAAGAACATTTGTACGCTGTGCTGGGACCAAGTGGATGTGGTCGCTGATGGTGCTTTCGAAGGTGCAGGGCAGGAGGCATCAGGGCCTGTGTCTTCGACAGGGGATTGGCCAGCACGTAACGCAGGGGAGGAGGAGGCAGTGGTGTGACCCGCAGACACAGATTGTGGACTCAGGCGTTCGGCTAAGCTATTACGGTGCTTTGATGCCATGTGGCGGATCATGCTGGTGGTGGTGAGGTTGCTAGTGTTCACGCCCCTACTCATTTTTGTATGGCACAGGTTGAAAATTACAATTCTTTTCTCGTCCGCACTTTCTTTAAAAAAGCACCAGACTGTGGAACACCTACCCCTTGGCAAGGGAGATTTCCGCAAGGGTGTGCTCGGGGAACAGTTGCGGGCCTGTTTGGTGTGGCCCGCCTTCTCCCTTTTGCCACCCCGCTGCCTCTTCCAGCATGTTGCGGTGCTGCGGCTCTCTCCCCCTCTCTACTCCTGTCCTCACTCGGCTTGCCACCTTCCCAGGTTGGGTCAGTTACTTCATCGTCCACCACCTCCTCTTCCACTTCCTCACTCTGCTCATCCTCCTGACTTGTTGACCTAACAACAACCTCAGTTATTGACAACTGTGTCTCATCATCATCATCATCAAACTCTTGAGACACTAATTGCTGTTGACTTATTGGCAACTGTGTCTCATCATCATCGTCCACCTCGTGAAACACTAATTGCCGTTCCCCACCGTCATGTTCTTGTGACTGTAGATGCTCAAGAGTTTGGGAATCAGGGCATAAGATCTCATGTCCCTCTTCAAGCGGGCCTTTCGAGAGGCCCAAATGAGGGAATGGCGCTGAAAGGAGCTCCTCGGAATATCCGAGTGTGGGATCACTTGTTTGGCAAGACTCTCCATGGTGGGAGGAAGGAGGATCAGGGTGAGGATTGTGTTGACCAGACTCTTGGCTACTGAGACTGGACTTGGTGGAAGACAGGGTGGTGCTTAACCGACTGGACGAATTATCTGCTGCAATCCAACCGACCATCTGGTCGCACTGGTCTGACTTCGAGACCATTGTCCTGCGCCGCCCTGCAAACTGGGACATGAAGCTAGGTATCGTGGATGATTGTTTTTCTTGTGCTCTGGCAGCAGGCACAGTTTCAATGCGCCCAGGGCCACGGCCTCTGCGTGCACCATCAGCAGCACGGCCACTTCCCTGTCCCTTACTGCTCATCTTCTTCATATTAAATGTTATATATGCTTGAAAGTTTGTCACACATACAGTAGCGTAGGATTTGTAAGTGTATGCGCAAAAAAATTAAAAAAGGTATTTGGGATGTGGAAACATCACACAGGAGATATACTGCAGATAATGTTGCTGATGTCAGCATAGGCTAATAAAAAATTACAGGGAATGTCACAGGTATTTTGGATGTGGAAACGTTACACAGGAGATGTACCCTGGGTAATGTCACTGTCACCAGCGGACACCATCTACGGAAAAAATACATTTATGTCACTGATATTTTTTAGATGTGCACATGTAACGTGTAACACAGGAGATGTAGCGCAGCTAATGTCACTGTCCGCAGCGGACACCGTCTATGGAAAAAGTACACTGGATGTCACTGATATTTTTGGGATGTGCACACGCTACACAGGAGAAATCCAGCAGATAATATCGCTGATGTCAGCAGCGGCTAATATAAAATTACAGGTAATGTCACTTGTATTTTGGATGTGGAAACGTTACACAATAACGTCATACAGGTAATATCACTGTCTGCAGCGGACACCGTCTACGGAAAAAGTACACTGTATGTCACTGATATTTTTTTGATGTGCACACGTTACACAGGAGATGTAGCTCAGTTAATGTCACTGTCCGCAGCGGACATCGTCTACGGAAAAAGTACACTGGATGTCACTGATATTTGTGGGGATGTGCACACGTTACACAGGAGATGTAGCGCAGATAATGTTGCTGTCTGCAGCGGCCTAACTATTGCACACTATTTAGACTTTTGGGTCTGCAAAGTTTTAGCAATTTAGCACAGGTTGCGCAAAAAATATATATTGCTGTTGCTACACGCCACAATAGTCCTTAAAAGGACTTTTGGGTCTCTGACAAGTTTTTCAACTCCCTACACTATCTTCCCTTCTTCAGCACAGCTCTCCCTGACAAAGGGCTCGTTCACACGAACGTGTGAAGCCCGTGCTGTGGACCGCAAATTAAGATCCGCAATGCACGGGCACCGTCCGTGGGGCAGGCGCATGGGGTTCGCAAATCCATTCACCTGAATGGGTCCGCTATCCTTCCGTTCTGCAAAAAGATAGAGCAAGTTCTATCTTTTTGCGGTGCGAAAGCATGAAACAGAACCCCAGAAAGCACTCCTTAGTGCTTCCGTAGTGTTCTGATCCGTTCCGCATCTCCGGATTTGCGGACCCATTGAAATTAATGGGTCCGCATCCGTGATGCGGAATGGCCACGGAATGGTGCCTGTGTATTGCGGATCTGCAAATGCAGTCCGCAATACGGCAACGGTCTTCACACGTTCGTTTGAACGAGCCCTAACACTGAGCCGATATAACAGGCTGGGTAAAACTGTAAAAGAACAGATGTGCGCACCATAGGGTAATTCTGTGAGTGCAAAAGTATAAAGGAAATAACTTGCAAGGCTCACCTTACGTGGTTGTGCAATGTAGGCACAACACTAATAGAAGTTTGTATGGTAAGTCTGGACACTTGGATAAGATGGTCTGCAGCCACGGGATCACAAAGAGTCTTCTAAGTGGAGACGCCTGGAGCCTCCATGAAGATGATTAGCACAGGAAATGTCAAATACGTCCCACAGCGCGAATTACTATCGACCAGTCGCCAGGATCAGGATAAGAATCTTTTATTGCTGCGATACACAACGCGTTTCGGGGAATCACTCCCCTTCATCAGGTACAAAAAAGCTGCACCAAAAGGTGCAGCTTTTTTGTACCTGATGAAGGGGAGTGATTCCCCGAAACGCGTTGTGTATCGCTGCAATAAAAGATTCTTATCCTGATCCTGGCGACTGGGCAATGGTAATTCGCGCTGTGGGATGTATTTGACATTTCCTGTGCTAACACTGAGCCGAACATGTGTCATCGGGTGCTATATAGCGTTACGGCCATCCAATCACTGTAATTCCAGTAACCAACATGGCTACGGCATTACAGTGAAGGACAGTACTTACCTGCACGTTTATTGGCTGTGTAGCAGCCAACAAACATGCGGGGAGGAGACTCGAGCATTGCGCTCAAGCACATGCGGTCTTCAGCCGAATTCCGCCATGTGCCGAGCATCGAAATGCTCGAGCCGAACTGGTGTTCGGCCGAGCATGCTCGATCAACACTAGTCAGGGTCTGTGTGGCCAGTCAAGTTCTTCCGCTCCAAACTCACCCAACCATGTCTTTATGGACCTTGCTCTGTGCACTGGGGCAGATAATGCTATGGAGTATTTTTTTTTCTGGGGTCGACCTAGACCCCTTGTTCCAGTGTAAGCAGACTTTTCCCTACTCATGCCAGGTCTAAAAAGGGGGTGTGGGCGGGGAAGATGACGGACCGACAGGCCCATCCCATTTATCATTTTCTACACCTGTTTAAGGCAAAGAAAATGGTTTAAATTTAAGCCAGCAAGGAAGCCAGACCAGCGGTGGATGCTCTGAAGTTATATAGAGGCTAGAGCCTCTTCATAACTTCGGCGGATCCACCGCCAGCGCATGGGATTAATAAGACCAGAATCTAAAACGCCAGTCTTAATAAAGGACCCCCTTAATGTTTCAGCATCCCAAGCAGACAACTGTATGCTTCCAACTTTGTGGGAACAGTTGGAAGGCCCGTTTCTGTTCCAGCATGACTGTGCCACGTGGCATAAAACATGGTCCATAAAGACATAGTATGATATATAATAGGTCTACCAGAGAGGAGCTTCTAGAGGTCCTCCACGCTGGCTTATAGAGGGGAGTGAAAGAAAATAATTTGAAAAAAAAACATCAAAAATGAATAAACTTTGTGTCAGTTTTAGCATTTGACTGATTACAAGTAAGCTTGTATGTATGTAATCCACATAAAAACATGCTATAAAATAGGTTGATATTATGGCGGAGAGAGTAGACGCAGCTCAAGGTGGCCCTGACACACTTTACTTATGAGCATTGTAAGTGCTGAACTTGGGTTTCTTTAGTGCCACACAAGGACATTTCTGAGGACTCACCCTTCATCTATGCAGGACAAGTCCAGATCCACGTTTAATTGCATATTATTTATTGATACCATTGCACACGAAGGACCTATCAATAAGGTCTAATAGGTTATTTGGTAGTCAACCCATAAGAAATATACCCTACTGACAAGTGATTGGTGCCAAACTGCGGTAGGCCTGCCCAACCATATATGCTGTGTTGGTTGGGTTAGCACCAGAAGGTCACCATTTTATTATCTGCTATTGGACCCTCTCCTCTTGTGGACCCCTAGCCATGCTTCTATGTTTAGGGGACACAGTGCATAAGACAGAAGACAATACAACTTATCTGTGATGATATGCACATTAGGACTGTAGGTTTCTTCTGTCACTGTAGACAACATGGTATCCTCATCATTCCTTGCTGCCATGCTGTTTCTTTGATAGCCAGTCTATGCCCCCTTGGCATAGATTAGGTTCTTGGTATGGGGTTTAGGTTAGATATCATTCTAATGGCAGGACGCAGCTGATGAGATGTAATAATTCCAGACTGCAGCCGTGGGGCGTGGGCACTAGGGCAGATTGGCACAAACCCTCTCTGGCACACACATCTCTCTCTTCGTCTTTTTTTTTTTTTTGAAGCACAGCTGAGCCAGGAAAAGGGAGGGGGTGGCACGTTTTCACCTGCCTTTTAATTGGATGTATTTTTAATTAATGGGGCTCTAGAGACCAACATGAGACCAATTTTTTCCCTGAATAGGGGCTAGGGAGGAATTGGGAGAGGTACGAGGATTGGACCACTGGGTGCGCTTAAATACAATCTCTGTCATCAATCACATGGCACTTTCACTGTTTGCCAGTGTGAGAGGGACATTCAGTAGATAGTTGGTGTCCTGGAAGGGCACAGTGTCCTGCAGCTCTGTGTGCCAACCTCCACACGTTGCTGCCTTGAGACCCTCCATATATCTCCACTGACTCTTCTGTGTCCCCAAGGACCCAGAGCTAAAAAAAAGAAAAGTCCTAACTTTGCAAAGGAAGAACCTACTATGGTCCAAGTAATGTCCAGACATTAGCATTCAATCTTTCTACTTCCATCTATGTATTCTGCAACTCTTTAGAGAGGACATCTTGTCTATAGCAGGTTCCTCTCAGTAATGCAGACAAAGCCCTTATAGAGTGCCATGTGCACACAAATTCAATGATTATTGCCTTGATCCTTTAGTAGGATGGATACATACATTAAGAAAGCAGCAAATACTGTATAAATGGGAAGTGAGTGCTGACATGTACGTACAGTAGCACAGCTGGTCTGGTGCCCTCTCCTTTTGCATCATTGCCTCTCTCTGCCTTCTGGTGGCAGAAGCTGCAGGGCCCGCTGGGGGAAGATTGCAGGCAGAAGATCCCACTGGCACCATAAGCTGGCAGAAGGGCAGCTGCCTGTGAAGAGGAGGGGGGGGGGGGGGGGGGATTGAGCAGAAGGAACCCTCCTCTCTTCCTGGGGTCAGGTGTGATTTGGTGTATGTAGGGCAGTCATGAATATTTAGTGTTTAACTCCTCCTTGGCAATGGAGGCACTGTTTGGGCAGGGTGAATGATTGAGGTATGCAGGTGACCTGTGGGTTGGGATGTGCCAGACAGTGGGTGAGGATTTAGGAAGCAGTAGTAGTTGGGCAATGCCAGGACAACAGCTGGTACATATGTATCAGACACAGAGGTATCTAGCTTGGTGTTTCCAGAGAACTCAGACACCCGGTGCCAGTCTTAGTTATAATTCCAGCAATTAGTCCCTTTTATATTCCTTTCTTGCAAGATACACTTTGCCTAACATAGTAATACAACATAGCAGTGCTGAGTTTGACATTTGTTATGTGGACACTGTGAATTCTGCACCAAATACAATGGGACATGTTACCATTAGGGGGATATGGTTGGAGCTTAATAAATATGACTTGCATACAGAGCCATGATATGACCATGCGAATACATAAAACAGAAGCGGTTCGTGACAAATTCAGCTTTGCCGCCTCTGTATAGGATGTTGTTCTTTGTCTTCCAGACATAAAGAACCCCTTTGTTATGGTTTAGATGTTTTCTGCTGCTTAGCATTGCTCTGCACGTGACTGCTCTGCTACATACTACCACACGGTGCTCTGCAGCACTGGACTCCACATGATATGTAGGTTTCTAGACACTTGGCAGTGGGGATGGGGGGGAATCTGACACTTCCGGGCTCTGCTTTCCCACAATGTAGTTCGGCCTGCACTTGCTGTGCGCAATTAGTATTTTTCTGGCATTGTGATGCAGACAGAGTGAGAGGAACAGATGCTGAATCCTCATTGCGTTCCGTGTAACCTAGAGACAGCCTGCTGGCCCTGCCTCCCTCCCTACAATCTCCCCCAATCTCCCCCAAGCCTGACACCTTGAAGGAAGAACCCCCCCCCCCCACTAACACCACACACTTTCTCAACAAAATATGTTCCCCAGACGTCTTTTCGAAGTCAATGAAAACTGAACAAAATATCATACAGACAATATCGACAAAGTATGTGTAATCCAAATCACCCCCCCGAGAGCAGCGGGTAGGAGTGCTTGAGTCTCTCCTCCTCCATACATATAGAGGTAGACGTGTACTCCTTCTATATGGTGAGCTGTGATGTCACTGCTGCATGGACCCTATGGAGAGGGTTCAAGAGGCTGTATCAAAAATATCTAGTAGCATTTCACAGATTGTAGACATGAAATATTTGTTTGTGTTTATTGTACCTTTAGTAATATCTAGTGTGCACACCATTTGTAGAACGTTGTATGTTTATCGATTGGTCAACCAAGTATCGTATGTTGTTTCTACCAATGGATTCACTGTGATAGATATGAGATAAAAATGCTTAGATAAATAGATATGAAATAGATATCTGATAGATCAGATACATATGAGATAGAGTGATAGATATAGACATAGATATGAAATAGATCAGATACATATGAGATAGAGTGATAGATATAGACATAGATATGAAATAGATAGATCAGATACACATGAGATAGAGTGATAGATAGATATAGACATAGATATGAAATAGATAGATCAGATACATATGAGACAGAGTGATAGATAGATATAGATATAGATATAGATATGAAATAGATAGATAAGATACATATGAGATAGAGTGATAGATAGATATAGACATAGATATGAAATAGATAGATCAGATACATATGAGATAGAGTGATAGATAGATCAGATACATATGAGATAGAGTGATAGATAGATCAGATACATATGAGATAGAGTGATAGATAGATAGATATAGATATGAAATAGATAGATCAGATACATGAGATAGAGTGATAGATATAGACATAGATATGAAATAGATCAGATACATATGAGATAGAGTGATAGATAAAAACACAGATGTGTGATACATACAGATGTAGCCGAGCTACAATTGACTGATATCACATGGCGCAGTGTTATCTTGGTTATCTCGTGACAAAAGCCATTGAAATCTATTGAAAAGTTAGTTTTCTTTTTCTTGCCATTCTTTACTACACGCGTTAACGATCACATTTAGCTCGGTTACATCGGTAGGTAGATAGATATGAGACAGGTAGATATGCGATAGATAGACAGATATGTGCTAGATAGATATTAGATATGTACATATAAGGCTACTTTCACATCTGCGTTTTGCTGAGCTGTTTTGAGATCTGTCACAGTACCTGAAAACCGCAGCAAAACGCTTTAGTTTTCTCCCCGTTCATTTTTAATGGGGACAAAACTGAACGAACTTGGACAGAGTGCATCAGAATGCATTCTGTTTCGTTGCGTTCCCATGGCGTGCACAAAAACGCTGTAAGCAGCGTCTTTGTGTGTGTCATGGGATACTGAGCAAGACAGATCCGTCATGAAAAACAATATAAGTCAATAGAGATGGATCCGTTTTTTCCCACTCAAAAAAACCCCGGATCCAGCGCCCATTGACTTACAATAGTTTTAGTGATGGATCCGTCTTGTTCATTTTGGGAATAATACAACTGGATCTGTTCTGAACGAATGCGATCCCTGACAGATCTAGCAAAACCACAGATATGAAAGTAGCCTAAGAGAGATAGATATGAGATAGAAGATAGATAGATAGAAGATAGATAGATAGATAGATAAATAGATAGTAGAATTAATATATAGATAGCTGTTTGGTATCAGATATATATAGAAGGCATAGACTATATATTAGGTATTGTTAGAGAGCTATATAGATGTCTGTGTTCAGCACAACAGCCTTCATTATGGAAATCCTCGGACGCAGGGTAGAGATAGAACCATGTGGCCCATTATTTTATATTTTAATAGCCGAGCGAACAGTTATAGTTGTGGTTTCAGTCATTCATGATTATCTCAGTCTACAAGCCGTCCAATTCCATTTGTTCTGATGTAAGATTCGGATAATGTGTGTGGCAGAGGAAAAACTAGAGACTCTTAGGAGCAGTCACATTGTTTTATTTGTACAATGCCCTAACAAAGTATTCGCCACCTTGACGTTTTCCCTGTGTTGTTGCCCTAGAACCTACAATTAAAATGGATTTTAGAAGTTTTGCAACAGACCTGACAAAATAGTCCAAATTGTTACAGTGGAATTAAAAAAGAAACTCGTTTAAATGAAAAGTTGTGGGTGTAGATGTATCCCCCCCCCCCCCTCCCCTTAGGTATGAAACCCCTAAAGAAGGTCTGGTCCAACCAATTAACTTCTGAAGTCCCATAATAAGTTGAATAAGTTCCTCATGACTTGTCACATGGAGAGTATACAGTATATAGAACTGTTCTGAAAGGCCCAGACTATTTACCCAAGGCAACACTATTACCCAAGCAGCATGAAGGGTAAGAAGCCTCCAAACAGGTCAGATGGATGTGGAGAACTGTAGATCAGAGTTGGGTTATAAAAATATATATATAGATTTCTCCCAAACTGACCATGCTATGGAGCACCAGTAAATCCATTACAACACAAGAATATGGTACTATAAACCTGACACAAGAAGACCGCCCACTAAAATCAACAGACTGGGTAAGGAAGGCATTGATCAGAGACTCAACAAAGACATCAATGACAACACTGAAGGATCTCCAAAGATCCACAGCCGAGATGGAAGTATCTGTCCATAGGACCAAAATATGCTGTGTAGGAGGGGTAAATATGCTTATAGTACATACTGCGGCCTATTCTATTATTCATAGAACCTGTTTTCCACTGTATACTATGTTTAATATGTAACTGAGCTGGTTTTTCACAGTTATGTGTGTGCCTGTGCAGCAAGCCACAGCGGAGCTTATGCAGAGGATGGGAGTGGTAGTTGCCCTGATGAGGTGTGTTGTTGTGTCACACTGTCCTACCTCAGGCCGTCGCTCCCTGGGGTTTGGTGCAGTGAAAAAGGTAATGATGAAAGGAGCCAGGCAGAGATTATAGAATAAAGAACGTCTTTCTTTGCTGAGTGCAAAAACAAATAGCACCACATCCAGGAGCAGTTAGTACAAAGTGCAATTTCTCCTCCCAGATAATGGGGTATGGTATCTGGCAATATGGCAGAAGATGACACTCAGAAATTTGCTAGCTGACACTGTCTCTCTTCTGTTTCCCTTCCCTACGGCTATACTCTGGCACCTGTGGCTGTAGGTGTCCACTGTATGATGCAGGCTTCTAGCTACACCTGTTCTGAACTACAGTGACGGTGTATTAACATGTTTCCCACAACCTTGCAATGGAGTCTCGATAGCTTGGTTGCTTGATCACTTTGCTAACACAAATAAACACATATTCTGTAGCCTACGACCCTGCAGTCTTTCAAGGGCAATGTTGTCCTCCAAGATGAGCCACCTATGTGGTCCTCATGGCCTGGAGGAGTGGGAGATTCCTTTATACAACTCCAACTAACCAGCTCTGCCCCTCCCTTGGCAGGTATTTGGACCAGCCCACTCCTACCAAGAGGGGATGAATAGAATGGTAAGTCCCATTAAAAGTCTTTATTTTAAGATAACGGCGGCAGGCAGGGAGTTATAAAGCATACTGTTATGTACATTGCTAATGTCAGTCAGCTACATGACGTTATTTCTCATGACAGAAACCCTTTAAAGACAACACAGCTACAGGAGAGCGCCTAAGAGTGGCTGGACCGTTATCTCTGAGAGGTGGGAGCTCAGGGGAAACCGGTGTCAGTGGTTTGTGGAGATCTGCACAAACTGATCTTGTGTTATTGTACAACCCAAAGTTTTCCACTTAATTGCTGAAGCAAAGTTATATAAAATCTGATGCCTGCCTGACTCCTGTGCTTGTATACTACACTGGTTGTGCCCCCCTTACATGCCGTACCCTCCACAGAAAGGAGTTTTAGGGAAGAGTGTCCAGAAAAAAAAGCAGCTGCTTAAAAAAGCTTAAGAAAACATGTTTGGATTTCACCAGACAGCATGTGTCAGACTCTCCAAACCCATTGAAGAAGGTTCTCCGGTCAAATAAGACTAATATTGAACATTTGGCCATCATGAGAGATGCAATGTACAGCACAAACTCAACATTTGCCATCACCCCATGAACACCATTCCCACAGTGAAGCATGGTGGTGGCAGCAGCATCATACTGTGTGATTGTTTTTTGTCAGCAGGGTGTCGAAAAATGGTTAGGACTGAAGGAAAGATGAATGGCAGTAAACACAGAGAAATTATTGAGGAAAACCTTTAGTCTGCCAGAGATTTAAGACTGTGATAGAGGTTCACCTTCTAGCAGGACAATGGCCCTAAACATACTGCTACTGGATTTAAGGGGAAAATGTCTTGGAATGACCGAATCAAAGTTCAGACCTCAGTCCGACTGATAATCTAAAGCATGACTTCAAGACTGCAGGAGTTCAACCCAACCTATCTAACTTTAAGAAGTTAAAGCATTTTTTCTTGGAAGAATGGGCAAATGTCCCAGTGTCTAGATGAGCTAAGCTAAGAGACGCTTATCTATAATTGCAGCCAAAGGTGGCTCTACAAAGCATTGACTTTCAGGGACTGAATACTTATGCACATTAAAGTTCTCTTTTTTTTTTCTTTTAATTATTTTGTCATATTAAAACTGGTATTTATGTTGTGTAAATCAAATGGTACAAATCCACCAAAATCCACTTTAATTCCAGGTTGTAATGCAACAAAACATGAAAATACGTCATAACTTACAGGCAGAGAACTAGGGGAGGACTCACAGAAATTATTTATCTTAGGATGCTAGTGACATGCCATGTTTATGTTGAAGGGGATTGCCACCACGTATAAATATTAATTTAATCTGTTAGATTAAAATATGTCAAATATGACAATTGTTCAATTCTAATCATTTAAAAAATGCTACTATGCCTAGACTTTGCTGTCACATACTTGCTATGGTATCGGAGAAGACGGGTAGGCACTGCTGTTTGCACGTGGTGCTCACGTCCAGGGAAGGTGTCCCACTAGTATATAGCAAAGAAGGACCAGCACTCACTTTCTTGAGGATATGAAGAAATTTATACTCAAAGCAGAATAGCATCAACAGTGAATAGTTTGGGCTCAAGCCTGAGCCTTTTTCTTTTCTAGTTTGAAAAAGGCTCAGGCTTGAGCTGAAACTAGTCACTGATGATGCGATTATGCTTTGAATAAAGGTTTTTTCATATGATGTGCCGGTCCTTATTCGCTATATACTTGCTATGATGTTAGGGCTGGGACGAGGGGTAGGTGATGCCTAAGGCGCCACCTTACTACAGATGAGAGGGAAGGAGGTACAATTTTATTGAAAGAAATCCCATTCCTCCACTACTACTGATGGCATTGTACTATGTCCTGACATTGCATAGCTTCCTGGTACCGCACAGCGCTAAGATTGTAGTGGAGTGGCGGTGACGCTCGAAACAAAGGCGCACACTGGGTGGTGCCCAGAGCAGAAGAGGAGAGATGTGGTCTGAATTGAGAGTACTGGGGTCTGTATTTTTCTGGGCTGTGATTTAGCTTCTGATCTAGGGCCTGTATTAATTTGGTGTGCAATCTGGGGTGTTATTACTTTGGGCATCTGATTTGGAGGTCTTTATTAATTTTGAGGATGATCTGAGGGTCTGTATTAAGGCTACTTTCACACTTGCGCTTGATCGGATCCGTTCTGAACGGATCCGATCATATTAATGCAGACGGAGGCTCCGTTCAGTACGGATCCGTCTGCATTAATAACTTTAAAAAATTTCGCAAGTGCGCAAGTGCGCAAGTAGCCTGCGCGGATCCGTTCAGACTTTCAATGTAAAGTCAATGGGGGACGGATCCGCTTGAAGATTGAGCCATATGGTGACATCTTCAAGCGGATCCGTTCCCATTGACTTACATTGTAAGTCTGAACGGATCCGCACGCCTCCGCACGGCCAGGCGGACACCCGAACGCTGCAAGCAGCGTTCAGCTGTCCGCCTGTCCGTGCGGAGGCGAGCGGAGCGGAGGCTGAACGCCGCCAGACTGATGCAGTCTGAGCGGATCCGCATCCATTCAGACTGCATCAGGGCTGGACGGAGGCGTTCGGGTCCGCTCGTGAGCTCCTTCAAACGGAGCTCACGAGCGGACCGACGAACGCTAGTGTGAAAGTAGCCTAAGAAAAGTTGAAAGCTTCTTAGAATGTTATAAAACAATTAAAGAAGTGATTCTCCTCTTACTGGTCTCCCTTTGGCCAGTGACTGGGAAGCACTGGAACTGGGGGGAAAATAAGTAGCATTTTCTATTTCTGTTATTATTTTATACTTTCCAAGCCGTACGAAAACATACAAAATAGGCAAATTGTCTTCCTATGAAATTGATCTTAGTGTCTGTTTTGTGTTTGGGTTGAGCACCTATATGGCAGCCACTGACTTCCCAGGGCGTCGTCCCAGCCACACAACATCCCTGCACTTTGAGTCCCTGTAAGAGAATCGCATTACAAAATGTTTGTTTTTGTCATCATTTGTCATAAAAAATGAAAATTACATGGTCTGGTCTAGGGCTTGATATCTGAAGTTTGCTTTGAGGCCCATCTGCATCCTGGGCACTTTTATTTTGGCAGTAGAGTATTGGTGGGCATTGGGCAGCACTGTATGTACAATATTGGGGGCATGACATGTTGCAGGAACAGACACATTATTGGTGGTAGAAGCAGGATGGCAGGATTAAAAGGGGCAGTGCCATAGGGTGTTTCTATTATTATAGAGGTTGCAGCCCGCAGAAGCAATAAGCCAAACAGGGACCCCATCAATCACTTATGACTATCACCTAATTTTGGTGTTTTGTTTTGTGGTCTTCTGGAGACATCATCATGATGGTCAAGGCCAAGTGTAGAGGAAAGGTAAAGCAAATGATTCAAACTGAGGAAAGTAAAGTACCATGGCAGTATTTTGTGCTGCACTACAGTATTGCTGACCCTGCCTACTTATGTTACTTATATTAGCCCTGCCTTCTGTCAATTTGGACCTGCCTACAACATGGGGCCACTATTAGGTCTTTTCCAGGGCCACTTTAGGTTCCTGGTCCGCCCCTGGTTATAACCCCTGAATACTTACAAAATCCCATTGGGGAATATACCGAAAAGCATTGACACAACAGATATAAAAAGACTGTACCTGTGGCTTAACATTGATAAGACCGCTGGACCTTTATGTGAATGGCAATTTCAGCATCCTAAAGTACGCTATCCACATAACTGATCGGGCTGACGTCAGTGCCCGATCAGCAGTAACCTCTGCTTGGCCCAAACTACTCTTGCAATTCACCTGGTGACAGGAAACACCACAGTACAAAAGGGGGAGAAAAAATGGTGGCGGGGGAGAGAGGGGTGATGTTGATGAAACAATTACTAACCCAATTCTAAACCACTTCTGTTCTCACCCACTCCAAAACGACTAGACTCATTAATATAAAAGTAATATTCCCTATTAAGCCCTTTAAGAACTAACGTATCTAAACAATGTATCCACGTAGACTCTCTTTGTTTCAGTAGTGCTATCCTGCTATTACCCCATCTAGGATATGCAACATAGTCAATCACCTGAAATCCAAGTTGGGATATTCTATGAAATTCAATTAAATGAGTCAGTAGTAAAACGTTGATTTATGTTGTGAATAGAGTTGAGCGAACACCTGGATGTTCGGGTTCGAGAAGTTCGGCCGAACTTCCCGGAAATGTTCGGGTTCGGGATCCGAACCCGATCCGAACTTCGTCCCGAACCCGAACCCCATTGAAGTCAATGGGGACCCGAACTTTTCGGCACTAAAACGGCTGTAAAACAGCCCAGGAAAGGGCTAGAGGGCTTCAAAAGGCAGCAACATGTAGGTAAATCCCCTGCAAACAAATGTGGATAGGGAAATGAATTAAAATAAAAATTAAATAAATAAAAATTAACCAAAATCAATTGGAGAGAGGTCCCATAGCAGAGAATCTGGCTTCCCGTCACCCACCACTGGAACAGTCCATTCTCAGATATTTAGGCCCCGGCACCCAGGCAGAGGAGAGAGGTCCCGTAACAGAGAATCTGGCTTCATGTCAGCAGAGAATCAGTCTTCATATCATAGCAGAGAATCAGGCTTCACGTCACCCACCACTGCAACAGTCCATTGTCATAAATTTAGGCCCAGCACCCAGGCAGAGGAGAGAGGTCCCGTAACAGACAATCTGGCTTCATGTCAGCAGAGAATTAGTCTGCATGTCATAGCAGAGAATGAGGCTTCACGTCAGCCACCACTGCAACAGTCCATTGGCATATATTTAGGCCCAGCACCCAGGCAGAGGAGAGAGGTCCCGTAACAGACAATCTGGCTTCATGTCAGCAGAGAATCAGTCTTCATGTCATAGCAGAGAATCAGGCTTCACGTCACCCACCACTGCAACAGTCCATTTTCATAAATTTAGGCCCAGCACCCAGGCAGAGGAGAGAGGTCCCGTAACAGACAATCTGGCTTCATGTCAGCAGAGAATCAGTCTTCATGTCATAGCAGAGAATCAGGCTTCACGTCACCCACCACTGCAACAGTCCATTGTCATAAATTTAGGCCCAGCACCCAGGCAGAGGAGAGAGGTCCCGTAACAGACAATCTGGCTTCATGTCAGCAGAGAATTAGTCTGCATGTCATAGCAGAGAATGAGGCTTCACGTCAGCCACCACTGCAACAGTCCATTGGCATATATTTAGGCCCAGCACCCAGGCAGAGGAGAGAGGTCCCGTAACAGACAATCTTGCTTCATGTCAGCAGAGAATCAGTCTGCATGTCATAGCAGAGAATCAGGCTTCACGTCACCCACCACTGCAACAGTCCATTGTCATAAATTTAGGCCCAGCACCCAGGCAGAGGAGAGAGGTCCCGTAACAGACAATCTGGCTTCATGTCAGCAGAGAATTAGTCTGCATGTCATAGCAGAGAATGAGGCTTCACGTCACCCACCACTGCAACAGTCCATTGTCATAAATTTAGGCCCAGCACCCAGGCAGAGGAGAGAGGTCCCGTAACAGACAATCAGTCTTCATGTCAGCAGAGAATCAGTCTTCATGTCATAGCAGAGAATCAGGCTTCACGTCACTCACCACTGTAAGAGTCCATTTTCATAAATTTAGGCCCAGCACCCAGGCAGAGGAGAGAGGTCCCGTAACAGAGGATCTGGCTTCATGTCAGCAGAGAATCAGTCTGCATGTCATAGCAGAGAATCAGGCTTCACGTCACCCACCACTGCAACAGTCCATTGTCATAAATTTAGGCCCAGCACCCAGGCAGAGGAGAGAGGTCCCGTAACAGACAATCTGGCTTCATGTCAGCAGAGAATTAGTCTGCATGTCATAGCAGAGAATCAGGCTTCACGTCAGCCACCAATGCAACAGTCCATTGTCAGATATTTAGGCCCAGCACCCAGGCAGAGGAGAGAGGTCCCGTAACAGAGGATCTGGCTTCATGTCAGCAGAGAATCAGTCTTCATATCATAGCAGAGAATCAGGCTTCACGTCACCCACCACTGCAACAGTCCATTTTCATAAATTTAGGCCCAGCACCCAGGCAGAGGAGAGAGGTCCCGTAACAGACAATCTGGCTTCATGTCAGCAGAGAATCAGTCTTCATGTCATAGCAGAGAATCAGGCTTCACGTCACCCACCACTGCAACAGTCCATTTTCATAAATTTAGGCCCAGCACCCAGGCAGAGGAGAGAGGTCCCGTAACAGACAATCTGGCTTCATGTCAGCAGAGAATTAGTCTGCATGTCATAGCAGAGAATGAGGCTTCACGTCAGCCACCACTGCAACAGTCCATTGGCATATATTTAGGCCCAGCACCCAGGCAGAGGAGAGAGGTCCCGTAACAGACAATCTTGCTTCATGTCAGCAGAGAATCAGTCTGCATGTCATAGCAGAGAATCAGGCTTCACGTCACCCACCACTGCAACAGTCCATTGTCATAAATTTAGGCCCAGCACCCAGGCAGAGGAGAGAGGTCCCGTAACAGACAATCTGGCTTCATGTCAGCAGAGAATTAGTCTGCATGTCATAGCAGAGAATGAGGCTTCACGTCAGCCACCACTGCAACAGTCCATTGGCATATATTTAGGCCCAGCACCCAGGCAGAGGAGAGAGGTCCCGTAACAGACAATCTGGCTTCATGTCAGCAGAGAATTAGTCTGCATGTCATAGCAGAGAATGAGGCTTCACGTCAGCCACCACTGCAACAGTCCATTGGCATATATTTAGGCCCAGCACCCAGGCAGAGGAGAGAGGTCCCGTAACAGAGGATCTGGCTTCATGTCAGCAGAGAATCAGTCTTCATGTCATAGCAGAGAATCAGGCTTCACGTCACCCACCACTGCAACAGTCCATTTTCATAAATTTAGGCCCAGCACCCAGGCAGAGGAGAGAGGTCCCGTAACAGACAATCTGGCTTCATGTCAGCAGAGAATCAGTCTTCATGTCATAGCAGAGAATCAGGCTTCACGTCACCCACCACTGCAACAGTCCATTTTCATAAATTTAGGCCCAGCACCCAGGCAGAGGAGAGAGGTCCCGTAACAGACAATCTGGCTTCATGTCAGCAGAGAATTAGTCTGCATGTCATAGCAGAGAATCAGGCTTCACGTCAGCCACCAATGCAACAGTCCATTGTCAGATATTTAGGCCCAGCACCCAGGCAGAGGAGAGAGGTCCCGTAACAGACAATCTGGCTTCATGTCAGCAGAGAATTAGTCTGCATGTCATAGCAGAGAATGAGGCTTCACGTCACCCACCACTGCAACAGTCCATTGTCATAAATTTAGGCCCAGCACCCAGGCAGAGGAGAGAGGTCCCGTAACAGACAATCAGTCTTCATGTCAGCAGAGAATCAGTCTTCATGTCATAGCAGAGAATGAGGCTTCACGTCACTCACCACTGTAAGAGTCCATTTTCATAAATTTAGGCCCAGCACCCAGGCAGAGGAGAGAGGTCCCGTAACAGAGGATCTGGCTTCATGTCAGCAGAGAATCAGTCTTCATGTCATAGCAGAGAATCAGGCTTCACGTCACCCACCACTGCAACAGTCCATTTTCATAAATTTAGGCCCAGCACCCAGGCAGAGGAGAGAGGTCCCGTAACAGACAATCTGGCTTCATGTCAGCAGAGAATCAGTCTTCATGTCATAGCAGAGAATCAGGCTTCACGTCACCCACCACTGCAACAGTCCATTTTCATAAATTTAGGCCCAGCACCCAGGCAGAGGAGAGAGGTCCCGTAACAGACAATCTGGCTTCATGTCAGCAGAGAATTAGTCTGCATGTCATAGCAGAGAATCAGGCTTCACGTCAGCCACCAATGCAACAGTCCATTGTCAGATATTTAGGCCCAGCACCCAGGCAGAGGAGAGAGGTCCCGTAACAGACAATCTGGCTTCATGTCAGCAGAGAATTAGTCTGCATGTCATAGCAGAGAATGAGGCTTCACGTCACCCACCACTGCAACAGTCCATTGTCATAAATTTAGGCCCAGCACCCAGGCAGAGGAGAGAGGTCCCGTAACAGACAATCAGTCTTCATGTCAGCAGAGAATCAGTCTTCATGTCATAGCAGAGAATCAGGCTTCACGTCACTCACCACTGTAAGAGTCCATTTTCATAAATTTAGGCCCAGCACCCAGGCAGAGGAGAGAGGTCCCGTAACAGAGGATCTGGCTTCATGTCAGCAGAGAATCAGTCTGCATGTCATAGCAGAGAATCAGGCTTCACGTCACCCACCACTGCAACAGTCCATTGTCATAAATTTAGGCCCAGCACCCAGGCAGAGGAGAGAGGTCCCGTAACAGACAATCTGGCTTCATGTCAGCAGAGAATTAGTCTGCATGTCATAGCAGAGAATCAGGCTTCACGTCAGCCACCAATGCAACAGTCCATTGTCAGATATTTAGGCCCAGCACCCAGGCAGAGGAGAGAGGTCCCGTAACAGAGGATCTGGCTTCATGTCAGCAGAGAATCAGTCTTCATATCATAGCAGAGAATCAGGCTTCACGTCACCCACCACTGCAACAGTCCATTTTCATAAATTTAGGCCCAGCACCCAGGCAGAGGAGAGAGGTCCCGTAACAGACAATCTGGCTTCATGTCAGCAGAGAATCAGTCTTCATGTCATAGCAGAGAATCAGGCTTCACGTCACCCACCACTGCAACAGTCCATTTTCATAAATTTAGGCCCAGCACCCAGGCAGAGGAGAGAGGTCCCGTAACAGACAATCTGGCTTCATGTCAGCAGAGAATTAGTCTGCATGTCATAGCAGAGAATCAGGCTTCACGTCAGCCACCAATGCAACAGTCCATTGTCAGATATTTAGGCCCAGCACCCAGGCAGAGGAGAGAGGTCCCGTAACAGACAATCTGGCTTCATGTCAGCAGAGAATCAGTCTGCATGTCATAGCAGAAAATCAGGCTTCACGTCAGCCACCACTGCAACAGTCCATTGTCAGATATTTAGGCCCAGCACCCAGGCAGAGGAGAGAGGTCCCGTAACAGAGGATCTGGCTTCATGTCAGCAGAGAATTAGTCTGCATGTCATAGCAGAGAATCAGGCTTCACGTCACCCAACATTGGAACAGTCCATTGGCATATATTTAGGCCCTGGCACCCAGACAGAGGAGAGGTTCATTCAACTTTGGGTAGCCTGGCAATATAATGGTAAAATGAAAATAAAAATAGGATTGAATGAGGAAGTGCCCTGGAGTCCAATAATATACGGTTAAGGGGAAGGTAGTTAATGTCTAATCTGGACAAGGGACGGACAGGTCCTGTGGGATCCATGCCTGGTTCATTTTTATGAACGTCAGCTTGTCCACATTGGCTGTAGACAGGCGGCTGCGTTTGTCTGTAATGACGCCCCCTGCCGTGCTGAATACACGTTCAGACAAAACGCTGGCTGCCGGGCAGGCCAGCACCTCCAAGGCATAAAAGGCTAGCTCTGGCCACGTGGACAATTTAGAGACCCAGAAGTTGAATGGGGCCGAACCATCAGTCAGTACGTGGAGGGGTGTGCACACGTACTGTTCCACCATGTTAGTGAAATGTTGCCTCCTGCTAACACGTTGCGTATCAGGTGGTGGTGCAGTTAGCTGTGGCGTGTTGACAAAAGTTTTCCACATCTCTGCCATGCTAACCCTGCCCTCAGAGGAGCTGGCCGTGACACAGCTGCCTTGGCGACCTCTTGCTCCTCCTCTGCCTTGGCCTTGGGCTTCCACTTGTTCCCCTGTGACATTTGGGAATGCTCTCAGTAGCGCGTCTACCAACGTGCGCTTGTACTCGCGCATCTTCCTATCACGCTCCAGTGCAGGAAGTAAGGTGGGCACATTGTCTTTGTAGCGTGGATCCAGCAGGGTGGCAACCCAGTAGTCCGCACAGGTTAAAATGTGGGCAACTCTGCTGTCGTTGCGCAGGCACTGCAGCATGTAGTCGCTCATGTGTGCCAGGCTGCCCAGGGGTAAGGACAAGCTGTCCTCTGTGGGAGGCGTATCGTCATCGTCCTGCCTTTCCCCCCAGCCACGCACCAGTGATGGACCCGAGCTGCGTTGGGTGCCACCCCGCTGTGACCATGCTTCATCCTCATCCTCCTCCACCTCCTCATCCTCGTCCTCCTCATCCTCGTCCTCCTCATCCTCCAGTAGTGGGCCCTGGCTGGCCACATTTGTACCTGGCCTCTGCTGTTGCCAAAAACCTCCCTCTGAGTCACTTCGAAGAGACTGGCCTGAAAGTGCTAAAAATGACCCCTCTTCCTCCTCCTCCTCCTCCTGGGCCACCTCCTCTTCCATCATCGCCCTAAGTGTTTTCTCAAGGAGACATAGAAGTGGTATTGTAACGCTGATAACGGCGTCATCGCCACTGGCCATGTTGGTGGAGTACTCGAAACAGCGCAACAGGGCACACAGGTCTCGCATGGAGGCCCAGTCATTGGTGGTGAAGTGGTGCTGTTCTGTAGTGCGACTGACCCGTGCGTGCTGCAGCTGAAACTCCACTATGGCCTGCTGCTGCTCGCACAGTCTGTCCAGCATGTGCAAGGTGGAGTTCCACCTGGTGGGCACGTCGCATATGAGGCGGTGAGCGGGAAGGCCGAAGTTACGCTGTAGCGCAGACAGGCGAGCAGCAGCAGGATGTGAACGCCGGAAGCGTGAACAGACGGCCCGCACTTTATGCAGCAGCTCTGACATGTCGGGGTAGTTGTGAATGAACTTCTGCACCACCAAATTCAGCACATGCGCCAAGCAAGGGATGTGCGTCAAATTGGCTAGTCCCAGAGCTGCAACGAGATTTCGCCCATTATCACACACCACCAGGCCGGGCTTGAGGCTCACCGGCAGCAACCACTCGTCGGTCTGTTGTTCTATACCCCGCCACAACTCCTGTGCGGTGTGGGGCCTGTCCCCCAAACATATGAGTTTCAGAATGGCCTGCTGACGTTTACCCCGGGCTGTGCTGAAGTTGGTGGTGAAGGTGTGTGGCTGACTGGATGAGCAGGTGGAAGAAGAGGAGGAGGAAGCCGAGAAGGAGGAGGTGGCAACAGGAGGCAAAGAATGTTGCCCTGCGATCCTTGGCGGCGGAAGGACGTGCGCCAAACAGCTCTCCGCCTGGGGCCCAGCTGCTACTACATTTACCCAGTGTGCAGTTAGGGAGATATAGCGTCCCTGGCCGTGCTTACTGGTCCACGTATCTGTGGTTAGGTGGACCTTGCTACAGATGGCGTTGCGCAGTGCACACTTGATTTTATCGGATACTTGGTTGTGCAGGGAAGGCACGGCTCTCTTGGAGAAGTAGTGGCGGCTGGGAACAACATACTGTGGGACAGCAAGCGACATGAGCTGTTTGAAGCTGTCTGTGTCCACCAGCCTAAATGACAGCATTTCATAGGCCAGTAGTTTAGAAATGCTGGCATTCAGGGCCAGGGATCGAGGGTGGCTAGGTGGGAATTTACGCTTTCTCTCAAATGTTTGTGAGATGGAGAGCTGAACGCTGGCGTGTGACATGGTTGAGACGCTTGGTGACAGAAGTGCCATGCCAGGGAACTCCTTGAAGCTGCCTTTGGGGTGCTCGGTCCCAGATGGCGGCGGTCAGTAGCAGGCGGAGTCTCTTGGCGGCGGGTGTTCTGCTTTTGCCCACTGCTCCCTCTTTTGCTACGCTGTTGGCTCGGTCTCACCACTGCCTCTTCCTCCGAACTGTGAAAGTCAGTGGCACGACCTTCATTCCATGTGGGGTCTAGGACCTCATCGTCCCCTGCATCGTCTTCCACCCAGTCTTGATCCCTGACCTCCTGTTCAGTCTGCACACTGCAGAAAGACGCAGCAGTTGGCACCTGTATTTCGTCATCATCAGAGACATGCTGAGGTGGTATTCCCATGTCCTCATCATCAGGAAACATAAGTGGTTGTGCGTCAGTGCAGTCTATGTCTTTCACCGCTGGGGAAGGGCTAGGTGGATGCCGCATAACTGCTGCATAACTTGAGGCTGAGACAGTTTCCCTGGTATGCATGGGGGTGATGTGACAGACTGATGGGGTTGGTTTTCAGGCGCCATCTGTGCGCTTTCTGCAGAAGACTGGGTGGGAGATAATGTGAACGTGCTGGATCCACTGTCGGCCACCTAATTGACTAATGCCTGTACCTGCTCAGGCCTTACCATCCTTAGAACGGCATTGGGCCCCACCATATATCGCTGTAAATTCTGGCGGCTACTGGGACCTGAGGTAGTTGGTACACTAGGACGCGTGGATGTGGCAGAACGGCCACGTCCTCTCCCAGCACCAGAGGGTCCACTAACACCACCACGACCATGTCCACGTCCGCGTCCCTTACTAGATGTTTTCCTCATTGTTATGGTTCACCACAACAACAAAAATATTATTTGGCCCAATGTATTGTATTCAAATTCAGCGGGATATAAATTTGAGGCCTAGTATTTAGGCGCTGGGTGACCGGTATGGATTTAGTGACAGAATTAGACTTGGAAATGCACAGTACCGTGTGTGTGAAGTTATTCTGAATGACCCTATGTGCACCTTGAATATTATATACCCTTTTAGGGATAGATTTCAAATAGCTCTGATATAGCAGAAACCACTAAATTATGAAATTGCTAAATTGGGAATTGTATTTCAACCCTGAACAAAAAATGTGCTTTGACGGACACTAAATAACTTTCCCAGCCACAACAGTACAGCGGTAACGAGAGATTTAGCGGGATATAAATTTGAGGCCTAGTATTTAGGCGCTGGGTGACCGGTATGGATTTACTAACAGAATTAGACTTGGAAATGCACAGTAGCGTGTGTGTGAAGTTATTCTGAATGACCCTATGTGCACCTTGAATATTATATACCCTTTTAGGGATAGATTTCAAATAGCTCTGATATAGCAGAAACCACTAAATTATGAAATTGCTAAATTGGGAATTGTATTTCAGCCCAGAACAAAAAATGTGCTTTGACGGACACTAAATAACTTTCCCATCCACAACAGGACAGCGGTAACGAGAGATTTAGCGGGATATAAATTTGAGGCCTAGTATTTAGGCGCTGGGTGACCGGTATGGATTTAGTGACAGAATTAGACTTGGAAATGCACAGTAGCGTGTGTGTGAAGTTATTCTGAATGACCCTATGTGCACCTTGAATATTATATACCCTTTTAGGGATAGATTTCAAATAGCTCTGATATAGCAGAAACCACTAAATTATGAAATTGCTAAATTGGGAATTGTATTTCAACCCAGAACAAAAAATGTGCTTTGACGGACACGAAATAACTTTCCCAGCCACAACAGTACAGCGGTAACGAGAGATTTAGCGGGATATAAATTTGAGGCCTAGTATTTAGGCGCTGGGTGACCGGTATGGATTTAGTGACAGAATTAGACTTGGAAATGCACAGTAGCGTGTGTGTGAAGTTATTCTGAATGACCCTATGTGCACCTTAAATATTATATACCCTTTTAGGGATAGATTTCAAATAGCTCTGATATAGCAGAAACCACTAAATTATGAAATTGCTAAATTGGGAATTGTATTTCAACCCAGAACAAAAAATGTGCTTTGACGGACACTAAATAACTTGCCCAGCCACAACAGGACAGCGGTAACGAGAGATTTAGCGGGATATAAATTTGAGGCCTAGTATTTAGGCGCTGGGTGACCGGTATGGATTTACTAACAGAATTAGACTTGGAAATGCACAGTAGCGTGTGTGTGAAGTTATTCTGAATGACCCTATGTGCACCTTGAATATTATATACCCTTTTAGGGATAGATTTCAAATAGCTCTGATATAGCAGAAACCACTAAATTATGAAATTGCTAAATTGGGAATTGTATTTCAACCCAGAACAAAAAATGTGCTTTGACGGACACTAAATAACTTTCCCAGCCACAACAGTACAGCGGTAACGAGAGACTTAGCGGGATATAAATTTGAGGCTTAGTATTTAGGCGCTGGGTGACCGGTATGGATTTACTAACAGAATTAGACTTGGAAATGCACAGTAGCATGTGTGTGAAGTTATTCTGAATGACCCTATGTGCACCTTGAATATTATATACCCTTTTAGGGATAGATTTCAAATAGCTCTGATATAGCAGAAACCACTAAATTATGAAATTGCTAAATTGGGAATTGTATTTCAACCCTGAACAAAAAATGTGCTTTGACGGATACTAAATAACTTGCCCAGCCACAACAGTACAGCGGTAACGACAGATTTAGCGGGATATAAATTTGAGGCCTAGTATTTAGGCGCTGGGTGACCGATATGGATTTAGTGACAGAATTAGACTGGGATATGGCCAAAAAATAACCACACTATTGCTGGTTAAATGCACTTGGTGTGACAGCTTGACCAACCACACTACTGAGGGTTAAATGCACTTGGTGACGGGCGCAGCTTGCCCCTGATGTAGTATATATATGGCCAAAAAATGAACAGACAATTGCTGGTTAAATGCACTTGGTGTGACAGCTTCACCCTGATGTAGGCTTTAGCCAAAAAACAACCACACCATTGAGGGTTAAATGCACTTGGTGACAGGCGCAGCTTGCCCCTGATGTAGTATATGGCCAAAAAATGAACAGACTATTGCTGGTTAAATGCACTTGGTGACGGGCGCAGCTTGCCCCTGATTTAGTATATGGCCAAAAAATGAACAGACTATTGCTGGTTAAATGCACTTGGTGTGACAGCTTCACCCTGAAGTAGGCTTTAGCCAAAAAACAATCACACCATTGAGGGTTAAATGCACTTGGTGACAGGCGCAGCTTGCCCCTGATGTAGTATATGGCCAAAAAATGAACAGACTATTGCTGGTTAAATGCACTTGGTGTGACAGCTTGACCAACCACACTACTGAGGGTTAAATGCACTTGGTGACGGGCGAAGCTTGCCCCTGATGTAGTATATGGCCAAAAAATGAACAGACTATTGCTGGTTAAATGCACTTGGTGTCATAGCTTGACCAACCACACTACTGAGGGTTAAATGCACTTGGTGACGGGCGCAGCTTGCCCCTGATGTAGTATATGGCCAAAAAATGAACAGACTATTGCTGGTTAAATGCACTTGGTGACGGGCGCAGCTTGCCCCTGATTTAGTATATGGCCAAAAAATGAACAGACTATTGCTGGTTAAATGCACTTGGTGTGATAGCTTGACCAACCACACTACTGAGGGTTAAATGCACTTGGTGACGGGCGCAGCTTGCCCCTGATGTAGTATATGGCCAAAAAATAAACAGACTATTGCTGGTTAAATGCACTTGGTGTGACAGCTTCACCCTGATGTAGGCTTTAGCCAAAAAACAACCACACCATTGAGGGTTAAATGCACTTGGTGACGGGCGCAGCTTGCCCCTGATGTAGTATATGGCCAAAAAATAAACAGACTATTGCTGGTTAAATGCACTTGGTGTGACAGCTTCACCCTGATGTAGGCTTTAGCCAAAAAACAACCACACCATTGAGGGTTAAATGCACTTGGTCGCAGCTTGGATGCACTTGGTCGCAGCACCGCACAAGACACAAAATGGCCGCCGATCACCCCAGAAAAAAGTGACTGACAAACGGTCTGGGCAGCCTAAAAACAGTGAGCAATTGAGTATCGGCAGCTCAATGATCCACAGCTGCAGATCGATCAATTAATCAAGTGCTTTGGAGGAGTTAATCTGCCTAATCTCGCCCTACTGTCGCAGCCGCAACCTCTCCCTACGCTAATCAGAGCAGAGTGACGGGCGGCGCTATGTGACTCCAGCTTAAATAGAGGCTGGGTCACATGGTGCTCTGGCCAATCACAGCCATGCCAATAGTAGGCATGGCTGTGACGGCCTCTTGGGGCAAGTAGTATGACGCTTGTTGATTGGCTGCTTTGCAGCCTTTCAAAAAGCGCCAAGAAAGCGTCACAAAAGCGCCAAGAAAGCGACGAACACCGAACCCAGACTTTTACGAAAATGTCCGGGTTCGGGTCCGTGTCACGGACACCCCAAAATTCGGTACGAACCCGAACTATACAGTTCGAGTTCGCTCATCCCTAGTTGTGAAGTGTGATCACGGACCGCTTGGGTTCTTACTCCCACATAGATGAGACCACACCAATACTTCAGATGAACACTATAAACGTGGATGCACAGGTGAAATAACCATTAATGGGGAATCGTTGTGGTGTATGTGAATGTTAAAAATACTCCCCTTTAATTGCTCCAGAACACTGTGCACACCGCAAGCAGGGGAATGTACCCTTCCTGGGGGTTGAAAGAAATTGTTGAATTGGTTGTTTAATTAAACTACTAATGTTGTCTCTCACTAGATGGTCTCTCTAATACTCTTAAATCTTTTATAACGTGAAAGGAGTGGATTTAAATTCTTCAATCGTGAGATATGCCTGTCTCAATAGGGGACAATATCTGTATATAACTTGATGGATCACGTGCCAACCTAGTCGAACCAAAACCTTTGGGGGGGGGGCAAATTCTCCTGTATATGTCCTGATTCAGTAGAGACTTAGGGTATCCTCCTTCAGCTCTTATAATCTTGTATTACATGTGTCTGGACCCCTGACTATCCTTTTGGTAACTTGTGACCAGGGAAAATAATATTTGGTTGCCCATGGATGACAACCAGCGCAACTGTACAAGTCAACCACCAATGTACCCCTGTTGTTAGTATCGAGAAATTAACTACCTCTTGGGTAAAGGGTAAAACTCAATTCAGGATACACTCCATTAACGAAATTAAAAAAGGCCGTGATGGAGGATTTGGGCCCCCCCATATGCAAAAAATGTAATGGATAAAACAGAGCCAAATCCAGATATATTTCTGAAAAATGATGTAAGATTATCAAAAATGATCCAGGGAGTTATCTGATTGACTGGAGTCGGGAAGGATTTTTTCTCCCCTAAAGTGGGGAAAATTGGCTTCTACCCCACAGGGTTTTTCTTTGCCTTCCGCTGGATCAACTTGCAGGATAACAGGCCGAACTGGATGTCTTTTTTCAGCCTCATAAACTATGTTACTATAGCTGCTAGACTTTTCTGGTGTTCAGTTAAAGTATATAGCATATATATAACATCAAAAGTTAAAAACCAGCAACTATTTAGAGTCATAGAAAATCACCAGTGTTCAGCAAGAAAGACCAAGAACACCTGATCAATAGTGTGAGAATAGATTGTCAATGGAGACAATAAACATTGGTGTTATAGGGTTGAGATTATTTAGAAAATTAGATTAGTTTATCTTCTTAACCCTTTCCCGACATATGACGTAATAGTACTTCATGGCGGCAAGTGACTTGCCGCATTTTGACGTACTAATACGTCATGGTGATCGGGCGGGCATCGGAGCGGTGCGTGCCCGACCACTTCAGGGGCCCGGCCGTCCCTGATAGCCGGGCCGCTGCTGTATCTGCCGGCATCTCTGTAAAAGCCGATGCCGGTGGATTAACCCCTTCTATGCCGCGGTCAGCGCTGATTGCGGCATAGAAGGTGCAGCGGCGGGTGAGGGAGCCAATCAGGTCCCCGCGCTGCTGTGATGGGGACCCGATGGGTGACAAGGCAGACTGATGCCATGCACAGGCTGCTCAATGCCTTGCACAGCATCGGGACCTGCCTTCTACGGGGGCCGAGGAGATCCAGCCCCAGGCTCGTTTCCTAGGCAACCTGTTAGTGTATTACAATACAGCTTTGGTGCTGTGCAGGTGGGTTGGTATTGGCTTTGCCACACAGCAAGGGCACTGTTTGACTGCTGGGTCCCGCCGTGCAGTGCTGAGGGTCCCATTCAAAGAGGCAACCTTGTCGCGGTGAGTGGGCCTATGCTTTTTGATCAAATTGTATACCAATGCCTTATGTACAGCATGCAGCATAGGGGTAGATATACGTTCAATTGCGCTGAGAAGCAATGTTAATTTTGCTGAGAAGCAGTTATTAGATAAAAGCATAGTATTGAGGATGTGCGATCCAGTTCTTTTTCTTATATTTTACATGTTAGGTAGTACATAAACATTGGTGTTATAGGGTTGAGATTATTTTGAAAATTAACAGTCGGTGTATCAATAACCCCTTTAAGACTATAGTCCCTCAATACGTCCTCCATCTTTCTTGCAATCTACCACATCGGATTATCTGGTAACACTTAATACAAATAAAATTATTTGTCCATAACCACAATAGCACCGCCTTTATTGTCCGTTTTTTATTTTTGTGAGAGATTAGTTTATCTTCTTAACCCCTTCCTGACATATGACGTAATAGTACTTCATGGCGGCAAGTGACTTGCCACATTTTGACGTACTAATATGTCATGGTGATCGGGCGGGCATCGGAGCGGTGCGTGCCCGACCACTTCAGGGGCCCGGCAGTCCCTTTTATCCGGGCCGCTGCTGTATCCGCCGGAATCACTGTAAAAGCCAATGCCGGTGGATAAACCCCTTCTATAGCGCTGATTGCGGCATAGAAGGTGCATGCGGCGGGTGAGGGAGCCCATCAGGTCTCTATAAATATATCACATAATCCACCCAGTCTGATAAACACCATAAAAAAAGTTAAAACTGTGTCAAAAAAAGCCATTTTTGTCACCTTACATGACAAAAAGTGCAACACCAAGTGATCAAAAAGGCGCATGTTCCACAAAATGGTACCAATAAAACCATCACCTCATCCCGCAAAAATGAGACCCTACATAAGAAAATCGCTCAAAAAAAAAATATAGCTCTCAGAACATAGAGACATTAAAACATCATTTTATTGTTTCAAAAATGCTATTATTGTGTTAAAGTGAAATAAAAAAAATAAGTATACATATTAGGTATCGCCGCGTCAGTAACAACCAGCTGTATAAAAATATCACATGACCTAACCACTCAGCTGAACACCGTAAAAAAATTAAAAAACTGCCAAGCGATAAAAAAGGCGTACCAATCAAATCGTCACCTCATCCCGCAAAAATGAGACCCAACCTAAAACAATCGGTCAAAAAAAAAAATGCCCTTACATCAGTTTACGACCAAATGTGGGGTGTTTCTGTAAACCGCAGAATCAGGGTAATAAATATTGAGTTTTGTTTGGCTGTTAACCCTCGATGTGTTAAAGGGAACCTGTCATCAACTTTATGCTGCCCATACTAACGACAGAATAAAGTAGAGACAGGTGAGTTGAGTTCAGAGTCTGTCATTTAAAAGTTAAAAGTAAGTGGTTGCAGAGAACTAACATCACAATCATGGTAGACTGGGCCTAGAAAAGAGTCCCGGCCACCTGAGAAGAGTCATGGTTATTCATGAATTCCTGCTCTCCCTGCCCACCTGCTGATGACTGACAGTCTTCTACCTAGTTTTCTCCCTTTCTCTCTAGGAGAGAACTGCCAGTCATCAGCAGATGGGCGAGGAGAGCAGGAGATTATGGATAACCAGGACTCTTCTCAGGGAGATTTGACTCTTTTCAAGGCCTGGGCTGCAATGATTATGATGCTGATTCTTGGCAACCCCTGACTTTTGGCTCATAAGTGACACATCGCTGAAATCAGTATTTCTGTCACTAATTTATGCTGCCCTCTGTAATGTAGGGAAAAAAATTGATGACAGGTTCCCTTTACAGAAAAAATGAACTAAAATGGAACATCTGCCAAAAAAGTGAAACTTAGAAATTTCATCTCCATTTAGGTTCATCTCCATTAACCTAAAGGGTTAATAAAGTTTGTAAAATCAGTTTTGAGTAACTTGAGGGGTGTAGTTTCTTCAATGGGGTCATTTAAGGGGAGTTTTCTCTATGTAAGCCTCACAAAGTGACTTTAGACCTGAACTGGTCCTTAAAAAGTGGGTTTTGGAAATTTTCTTAAAAGTTTCAAGAATTGCTTCTAAACGTCTAAGCCTTCTAACGTCCTAATAATATAAAATTACATCTACAAAATTATACCAAGGGTTAATAGGGTTAATAAAGTTAGTAAAATCAGGTTTGAGTAACTTGAGGGGTGTAGTTTCTTCAATGGGGTCATTTAAGGGGAGTTTTCTCTATGTAAGCCTCACAAAGTGACTTTAGACCTGAACTGGTCCTTAAAAAGTGGGTTTTGGAAATTTTCTTAAAAGTTTCAAGAATTGCTTCTAAACGTCTAAGCCTTCTAACATCCTAATAATATAAAATTACATCTACAAAGTTATACCAACGTAAAGTAGACATATAGGGAATGTTAAGTAATAAATATTTTATGGGGTATCACTTTCTGTTTTAAAAGCAGAGAAATTTAAATATTGAAAATTGCGAATTTTTCAAACTTTTTGGTAAATTTGGGATTTTTTCATAAATAAAAGGTGAAATATATTGACTAAAATTTATGACCATCATGAAGTACAATGTGTTACGAGAATTCAGAATGGCTTGGATAAATAAAAGTGTTCCAAAGTCATTACCACATAAAGTTACACTTGTCAGATTTGCAAAAAATGGCCTGGGTAGGAGGGCGGAAATCGGCCTTGGGTACAAGGGGTTAATTCTCCCTTGTTTCCTCTTCAGGTCCATACCATAGCAGTCAATATATTAATCCTTTAGTGTGTAACAGACTGATGTCTTATTCTGTTTATTACGTAAAGCTGATTATTTTCTTTGTCCTTTTCTCACTGAGGTGCTGGGTCTCTTGCCACGGCCCAGCAGGCATTGTCTGCGCGCCTCCCGTACATCGGTTAGCGGGGCTTGCCACTATGGCATCTCCTGTCACCAGGGTGGTGGCAGGAGAGGAGCAGGGCAGGGTTTGGGCTGCCAGGCAGGTGTTCTAGCGTTTCTGGTATCCATAGGGAATAGCTGAAGTCAGTCCGATCAGTTATGTGGATAGAGTATTTTAGGACACTGAAATCGCCCTTTACACGACGGTCCAGCAGTCTTATCATTCTTGAGCCACAAGTACTGTCTTTTATATCTGCTGTGTTGAGGCTTTTTCGGTATGTTCCCCAATAGCGGTTCTCTGTATAGCTACTTGGCACTATTACTTGCTTCTTTTGGCGGCCTCTTGTATAGTATTCCAGTGTTTTTCAGTTGTTGTTCTGGCATTATGTATGTTTACAGGGGTTATCATTTTTTCCATAAAAACTCTGATAATTAGTCTGTCCTCTGTATTTGATTGTATCATCTAGGTCAGTATTGGTATATGTATAACTACACCTAAAGAATATTATATTTTAGGTGTGCTCTGTTTCTTGTCTTACACTTTCTTATGATATTTATTATTGATGGTGACAATGGTTCTTTATATGCATTTTAGATTCACTGTGCTAAGGATGTTCAATGTATGGCCAACACATTCAATCAATAAGTGGATGTCATTTTGGATGCAGTTTACACCTGGACCATATTGTTTGCCCAAAAATGAAACACATTTGATTCAGCAAGAATCATTTGAGCGCAGTGGCACTATACTTTATGTGAAAAGGAAACATGTTCATAGCTCTCCAGATTTATCAAATTTAGATGTATAAAAGTAAAAAAAAAAAAATTTGGTGGGGGGTGGATCTCATGCCAGCAAAGCCTTCCCTGCCCCCTGGCTCATTGTTGCATGTCCTTACCCAACCGAAGAAAGAGGACGTAGCCATGGCCGGGGTTTTTATGGGGACACCTGTGTGTTGCTTGTATGTCCACACCTCCTGTTCAGGTGTGGATCATGTGACCTTTACCTCCCCCTATTTAGTCTGACTTTACCCATCACTCCTTGCTCTGGATAGCTTCATTTGGTTTTTGGAAGAGCTGGAGTGTGGTTCTAGTTGAAGTCCTGTTCATCCATCATACATCAGCCTCAGAAGTTGTGTTCTGCTTGTTGTATTTTGTATTCCCCCCCACCTTTGTTGTTTACTAAGCCTCAGCGAGATGCTGGTTCCTTCACCAGGGAAGGAGCGGGTTGTCTCTGCCCTGTCATTACCATTAGGGCATCCGAGGGCCACCAGGGTTTTCTAGGTTCCTGTGTATGGGCATCTCTACCATCGAGAGGTGCCCATATGGATAGGAGTTAGGGCCAGGAGCAGGGTTTAATAGGTGGTGACCCTTTTCCTTCCCTAGCGGTGAGGCCTAGTGTCTTTTCCCTTCCTTCTTGTTGTCTTTTGGTGTTCTCAACCACTACATCCGTGACAGAACGGCAGAACATCCATCCAATAAAAACAGTGGGAGGCTTTATCGGTGCAATCGGCCAGCAAATTTTGATGTGGAATCAACGCAAAATTCAGCTGTCAAAAAATTCAGTGTGAATGGCCACTTAGGCAGTTTAGATTTTTTTTAAAAGGTGTTGTGTGGGCTAAGAGTCTGGAGAACAGAGTGTGCATTCCTTTTTAAATTTCCCAACTTTGGAGGAGATGCATGTTGTATATTCAATGATACCACTGATAAAGGAGCATGTAGGCTCCGAAACGCGTCTGGTGATAAACTAAGTGCTATCCAAGAAGATCTTCTATTGAATCCAATACCGAGACGTGCAGCCACAGATGTAAACTAAATAAAAAGAGGAGACTGCTTAACTAAAGATAAAAGAGAAGAAATACTGATACTACTCGATTGAAATGAACTCTCAATGATCTTAGAGTGAGCAGCGATCCAGTAATCCAGCAGACAGGCAATACTACCAAACACGTGGGACACCAAGTCTGGAAAAGAACCATCGTGGCTACAGAGCTCGGTGTATGTGTGGAGCAGCTCCTGTACAAGTCTGTTCCTGCTGAAGACATTGAGGTGGCTACAGCGCTCGGTGTATATGTGAAGTAACTCCCTCTAAGTTGTTTCCGCTGAAGACATCGAGGCGGTAATGTAACTATATCACAACAAACAAAAAGTTAAATTTTTTGAATGAACATTCTATTTTGATAAGGGACACTATAAACTAAATGGAGGATCAAGGAGACATTGTTTCTTGTTGGCACGTTTTTTCATAATAAGTGGGACTACAGTATATACAAACAAGATAAACTAAAGGATAGTTACATAGTTAATACGATTGAAAAAAGACAACCGTCCATCAAGTTCAACCAAGGGATAGGTGGGGACGCGAATCCCAGAATATTAAATAACAGAAGGAAATATATTTTTAATTGATCATTAATTATACAAATCATGGATCACCAATGATGAATTAAAACTATGATTAATTGAAACGTATTTACTGTCATTTTTATGTTCACTGGTTTTAAGAGATATTTGATAATTACGTGAAATATGAACTTTCTGCCTCTATCATGAAAATACTATTCGATTCAGATGAAATCATGGAACAACAAAAGGAATATTAATTATTGATTCAGGAAATTGAACTATCTTGTGGGATCTGGATTCTCTTTATTTTATTTACTTTTTTTTTTTTTTTTATATCTTTTATTAATATTTTTTTAAAATGTTGTATATATGAAACAGTATATTATATGTATTAGGGTTGATGAACTGTTGATTGTACCTATGTCAGCCATTTTTATAATGATGAGTTTCTATTGTTCTAATTAAAAATAAAAATTATTTTTAATACGACCCCGAATACTAGAGTGCATGTTAACCACCCATTAGTATGTTGTATAGTCACATATTATAGAGTCATGAGGCACTTCTGGTCAATAAATACATTACACTCTTGTGTGCATTGCTTCAGGCAAGAAAATGGCCACCACCTTTGTGTATAGATGAAGGATCACATTGCACACATACACACTGGATACACAGCACTTTATCGTTTTAACCAGAAATGTCCCATTGTGAGTTATAGTTGCACATGTCACAGAATGTCTCCGTTTTGCTTCACACCTTGACATATGTCATTAGTGCCTCCCTCGTCTTCCTGCTCTTCTCTCACCCGTCTGTCACACTCCTGAATCACACAGTTTCTATATAATCTCTCTCTTCTCCATCCTCTATCTGCTTTCCCTTCGTCATTTTCTCTCTCTCTCAGCTAGTTTTTTCTGTGATTGCAGGCACTGCATGGTAATTAGTGCTAAACTCATTTGCACAAGTACAGTTAATTGGCTACAGCAATTAATTAATGTGTTGAAAATTTGGCACCAGGAAAGGAAAAAAAAAAGTTTGTCATAAAACAAAAGAAAGTGAAATGACAGTGTCCGACTTTCTTCTAGGGTGGGCCCGACACATGCCCCTAGTGCAAATCCTGACGCAGGCCTTTGAAGTATTACACATGGGTTACACGACGGTAACACTATAAAATCCACTAATACTGCAATAATCCGTAGACAGATTATAGTAAGAAGACTCGCCCTATTATCAGTAGGGTTAAATTATATTACACAGTGAAATATGATAATGTGTGGCTTCATTTATTTCATTGCACTAACATGCAGATCCATGGGTCAACACAGAAGAGACGGGTCCTCAGAGCAAAAATCAGAATGGAACCAACTCTGGAGACAGGTTGATGTCACCTCACATTCTGGTTACTGGAATGTGAGGCGTTGGGTTCCCCTCTCCATATCTTGCAGGGGATAAGGTAGGTATGATCCTAGGGATGGTTTCCACCTTTCTTGGTAGCTAATATTTCAACATTATGCGGGTAATAATACAGCTTTGAAAAAAAGTTGGTGCTTTCACAAGAATGTGTGCCATATGATCTATATATTGGGGGGGGGGGGGGGGGGGGGGAGGTGTTAGCTCTTCTCCGGGGGTCATTCATACAAGTATCTTCGCCAAGTTTATGGTCCAAACATCGCTTTTATTTGACACCTTAGCAAAACAAACATAAATCATACAAAATAAACACCTGCCCGGCTGGGCTCTAACTAAACAAAGTATATCCCTGACTCACCTAAAGCATCGTTCACACACGGTCTCAAGTCCAGTACCTTTATGGGGGAGTGTGGCCCAGTAGTCCTCCCGACTCCGGCCTTGTGACCCTTGCACCCAGGCGTCACGGCGTCCCCCAAAGTTCCGGCTAGCACCTACCCCCGTGGCCCCTCAACCAGCCCGGCTGAGACCACTCGTACAGAGCCTCCTGCAGGACTCTGTTTCACAAAGACTGTCTCCTTCCCATTGGATGACACCCTGGAAGGGGCTTTATGCCCGCCCCCAGCACATCCAGCTGGTCTCACCTGTGGTGGAATAGGGGGTGTGGACTGCACTATCCACTCCTTCCTTGCCTCTCACCTCTGGGAGATCTGTCACTATCTCACAATATATAAAGAAGGAGGTATATATATGTGTGTATGTATGTACAGTATGTGTGTATGTATGTTCCATGATCACTCAAAAATGCAACCATCGATTTCAACGAAACTTGGTATACACATCCCTTGCTACCTGGAAAGAAATCTTGTGGGGGGGGGGGACCACTATTAAAGGGGCAACTGCTTTGGAGGCCACTGTTAAGGCAGCCGGGTACTGTGAGGTCACTGTCAAGGGAGTGGGGTGCTGTGAAACTCACTGTTAAAGTTAAGGGGGTGGGCTGCTGTGAAGGTCAAAGTTAAGGGGGTGGGCTGCTGTGAAGGTCCCATTTTAAAGTGGTGGGGCACTGTGGGGGGGTCAGTGTTAAGGGGTGGGGGACTGTGGAGTTCACTGTTAAAGAAGCGGGGTGCTGTAGAGGTCACTGTTATGGGGGATACTGTCAATATCTTTTAACGACACACACAAATATTAAATGTGTGGTTGTCCCTGGATTTACTATAGGGGACTGGATTATATCTCAGCATTGCTCCAGCTCTGATGGTCCAGCACTGGCCTTTGTTTACTTTTCCTGTAGCAATGATATCAGGTACATCCAAGTAACCTCTGCAGCGAATCACTGGCCTCAGTGGTCAAGTGTCATATATGCTAGCATCACTGCTTAAAGGGGTTCTCCAGGAATTAAGAAAATGAAAATACTTAAATATTACTTTATTATAAATATATTCTCAAATACTTTTTATTAGTTATAATGGCTTATTTTGTCTGGGGAGCAATGATAATGATAAATAAAATGGCCGCCGTCCTATTAGTAAATGGCCGCCGTCCTATTAGTACACACAAAACCTGTCCTAATCACACAGCAAGACAAGTTACTTTACAACACTGAGCTAAAGAACTGCCTCATCCTTCTCTCTGCTCTGCTTGTCAGGGATTATGATCCTGAATATAGCTGATAAGATCTTTTAAGAATTTTACAAGCTAGCTAGCCTAAGATGACCTCGATAGAAAAACAATAATCCCATCTACAACTAGCAATAAGAGACAGCACTCAGCTGAGTGCTTTTGGCTCCTGGGTTTAGCAATTGGTGGGGGTCTCAGCATCAGCACCTCCAGTGGCGGACATACAGGTCCTTCTCAAAAAATTAGCATATTGTGATAAAGTTCATTATTTTCTGTAATGTACTGATAAACATTAGACTTTCATATATTTTAGATTCATTACACACCAACTGAAGTAGTTCAAGCCCTTTATTGTTTTAATATTGATGATTTTGGCATACAGCTCATAAAAACCCCAAATTCCTATCTCAAAAAATTACCATATCATGAAAAGGTTCTCTAAACAAGCTATTAACCTAATCATCTGAATCAACTAATTAACTCTAAACACCTGCAAAAGATTCCTGAGGCTTTTAAAAACTCCCAGCCTGGTTCATTACTCAAAACCGCAATCATGGGTAAGACTGCCGACCTGACTGCTGTCCAGAAGGCCATCATTGACACCCTCAAGCAAGAGGGTAAGACACAGAAAGAAATTTCTGAACGAATAGGCTGTTCCCAGAGTGCTGTATCAAGGCACCTCAGTGGGAAGTCTGTGGGAAGGAAAAAGTGTGGCAGAAAACGCTGCACAACGAGAAGAGGTGACCGGACCCTGAGGAAGATTGTGGAGAAGGACCGATTCCTGACCTTGGGGGACCTGCGGAAGCAGTGGACTGAGTCTGGAGTAGAAACATCCAGAGCCACCGTGTACAGGCGTGTGCAGGAAATGGGCTACAGGTGCCGCATTCCCCAGAAACAGCGGCAGAAGCGCCTGACCTGGGCTACAGAGAAGCAGCACTGGACTGTTGCTCAGTGGTCCAAAGTACTTGTTTCGGATGAAAGCAAATTTTGCATGTCATTCGGAAATCAAGGTACCAGAGTCTGGAGGAAGACTGGGGAGAGGGAAATGCCAAAATGCCTGAAGTCCAGTGTCAAGTACCCACAGTCAGTGATGGTCTGGGGTGCCATGTCAGCTGCTGGTGTTGGTCCACTGTGTTTTATCAAGGGCAGGGTCAATGCAGCTAGCTATCAGGAGATTTTGGAGCACTTCATGCTTCCATCTGCTGAAAAGCTTTATGGAGATGAAGATGTCATTTTTCAGCACGACCTGGCACCTGCTCACAGTGCCAAAACCACTGGTAAATGGTTTACTGACCATGGTATTACTGTGCTCAATTGGCCTGTCAACTCTCCTGACCTGAACCCCATAGAGAATCTGTGGGATATTGAGAAGAGAAAGTTGAGAGACGCAAGACCCAACACTCTGGATGAGCTTAAGGCCACTATCGAAGCATCCTGGGCCTCCATAACACCTCAGCAGTGCCACAGGCTGATTGCCTCCATGCCACGCCGCATTGAAGCAGTCATTTCTGCAAAAGGATTCCCGACCAAGTATTGAGTGCATAACTGAACATAATTATTTGAAGGTTGACTTTTTTTGTATTAAAAACACTATTCTTTTATTGGTCGGATGAAATATTCTAATTTTTTTAGATAGGAAATTTGGGTTTTCATGAGCTGTATGCCTAAATCGTCAATATTAAAACGATAAAAGGCTTGAACTACTTCAGTTGTGTGTAATAAATCTAAAATATATGAAAGTCTAATGTTTATCAGTACATTACAGAAAATAATGAACTTTATCACAATATGCAATTTTTTTTAGAAGGACCTGTACAGCCTGTGCAGCCGGTTCGGCTGCACAGGGGCCCAGTGTAGGAGGGGGGCCCTTTCTGACTGGCGGCAGGGCAGCAGAAGTGATGATGAGCACTTCCATTGTGGAAGCGCTCATCTCTATATTCATTTGTATCGCCGTCCTCAGGACAGCGACACAGATAAATGGTGCGGAGGGACAGGGGAGAGGCGTCTCCCTTGCCCGTTCCTCTGATAGACTGCAGGCCTAGGGCCTGTAGCCTATCAGAGGCCGGTGCAGGCTGTGCGCGATGACGTAATCGTGCTGCCTGAGCCGTGCAGTGCGAGACACAGGCCGGAAGAGGCCTGCATCACATAACTGAAAGCAGCATGGAGGTAAGTACAGTATCTGAGTTTATTGCTTTCATTATTTTTAGTATAGTATGGCAAGAAGGGAGTGGGGGCCCTATATACTGGCACATTATGGAGGGGCACTATGAAGAAGGGATGGAGGAGCACTTTGGGGGCACTATATATTGGCACATTACGGGGAAGGAGCACTTTGGGGGCCCTATATACTGTGTAAGGGGTAGCTTTCAAGGTATCATCCTCACAGATACGGCTTCAGGACACCAGGTTCAAGGTCCAAACAATGCATTTCTTTTGGCACACCAGCAAAAGCAGAACAATAAAATAATAAACACTCGCCCGTCCAGGCTCTAACTAATACATAACATCCCTGACTCACCTATTAGGTATAGTTCACACCCTGTGATCCGATGCGGCTTTCCCAGCCAATGTCCCACAGCCTCCTGGCTGTAACAAGCCTAATGTCTCTTGTGGGGGATTGGGGATCAGTAGTCCGCCTGACTTTGGCCCTGCGACTCTCCCAGGCATCGCTTTGTCCCCCAACTCCAGGCTTTCTCCCAGCCTCATGGTCTCTCAGCCTTGCCCGGCTGAGACCACACTCTCAGAGCCTCCAGGCCTCTGTCCACGGGTAACACCCCCCCCTTACTGACACCCCGGGAGGTGCTTTATGCCAGCCTATGTACCTCTAGCTGGTCTCACCTGTGGTGAAATAGGGGTGTGGACCGCACTATCCACCCCTTCCTTGCCTCTAACCTGTGTGAAATCTGTCACTGTCTCACAACTGGCACATTATGGGGGGCACTATGGAGAATGGGGGGAAGGAGCACTTTGGGGGCCCTATTCACTGGCACATTATGGGGGCACTATGGAGAATGGGGGAAGGAGCTCTTTGGGGGCCCTATATACTGGTGCATTATAGGGGCACTATGGAGAAGCGGGAGGAGCACTATGGGGGCATCTACTGGGGGCCCTATATACTGGCACATATTATGGGGGGGCATCTACTGGGGGCCCTATATACTGGCACACATTATAGGGGTGCTATAGAGAAGTGGGAGGGGGAAGAACACTATGGGGACATCTACTGGGGGCCCGATATACTGGCACACATTATGGGGAGCACTATGGAGAAGTGGGGGGAAGGAGCACTATGGGGAATGTAGTTGGCCAGCTAAGACCAGTCCTAGGTTGCTAACATAGCTTATATGTTTATACAGCTATACCAGCCAATAACCTTAATATAGTTCCTATGTTTGTGTGTTAAAGACAAAAGCAGAGTTATTTACAGTGACTTCATGTTTGGATGTCATATAACTGTTATATATATATTGTGTTCACAGAAGCAGAAAAGATCATATGCCTTTAAGATTCATTATATGGATGTGAGGTAAGCTCAATGACACAGCAGAAACACCAGAAAGCATAGAGTTAGGCTACTTTCACACTAGCGTTCGGGGCTCCACTTGTGAGTTCCATTTGAAGGCTCTCACAAGCGGCCCCGAACGCATCCGTACTGCCCTAATGCATTCTGAGTGGATGCGGATCCGCTCAGAATGCCTCAGTCTGGCACCGTTTGTCCTCCGCTCAGCAGGCGGACACCCGAACGCTGCTTGCAGCGTTCGGGTGTCCGCCTGGCCTGTGCGGAGGCAAACGGATCCGTCCAGACTTACAATGTAAGTCAATGGGGACGGATCCATTTGAAGTTGACACAATATGGCTCAATTTCAAACAGATCCGTCCCCCATTGACAGGGGCGTACATAGAAATCACCGGGCCCCATAGCAAGAATCTGAATTGGGCCCCCTAACTCCGCCCACTACCCACCCCTGGCCCATCCCACCTCCTGTCCTCGCTTCTCCCATGCCACGCCCCCATTTTATCATAACTTCTGTTACCCCAAATGGTTGCAGTACGCCACTGCCCAAACCCCTTTAACTCCTTGCTGCTGATGCTGAGTGTGCACATAGCCACCAATCATATCCCCCCCCCCTAAAGGTGACTGATGTGTTGGGTGGGGGGTTGGGGGAATATGACTGGTGGCTATGTGCACACTCAGGATCAGCAGCAAGGAGTTAGAGGGGTTATCCAACCTCTAATGCCCCCCAAAATGCCCAGGGAAGGAGTAGGTGTAGGAGAAAAGCACACTGTCCTCTATGAGCCTCCCCCGAGTCCCCTATGGGCCCCCAATCCCCTAATGCCCCTCTAAATTCTTAGGACAGTGTGCTTTTCTCCCCCTACTGGGAATTTTTGGGGGCATTAGGGGTTGTGGGGGCCCAATAGAGGACTCAGGGGGAGGCTCATAGAGACCAGTGTGCTTTCCTACTACTCTTTTCCCACCCCCCTTGGGGGGCATTGGGCCCAGTTAGGGAGGCTCATAGTGGACCTGGGGGGGAGGGATGGGGGGGAGTCTTATAGGGGCCAGTGTGCTTTCCTCCTACTCCCTCCTGGGCATTTTGGGGGAGCATTAGGGGTTGGGGCTCATAGAGGACTCGGGGTGGGGGGGGGGGGGTGAAGGCTCATAGAGGACAGTGTAGGAGAAAAAGCGTGTCCCCCTCCCTCCCTATGAGTCCTCTCTTGCTGCATGCTCAATCGAAGTTCTACATGAACTACTGTACCACACCAACCAGCGATATAGACCTTGGTGACCATGTCACTCTGTCTGTCCCGTCAGCAGTGGTCCTCCACTGGCTTGTGCTGTGCCTGTCGGCTGTTGACTAGGCAGTGGCACGCAGATGTGATGCGAGGTGAGTGGCGACGTTACCCTCGGGTCAGAGTCTGGGTGCAGCATGCCTGTGCCAGCAATACACTGGCCAATCAGGAGCTGCCTCTTTCTGCTGACTTGCGCTGATTGGCCAGTGTTATGTGCAGCAAGTCCTTGACTGGATAGATCCGCAGGTCAGACAGAAACTGGGCTGGGAGCGGGGTAGACGGTCGCTGGATGCTGAATGAACACAAGTGCTCCGCTGCGCCACATATTAACTTTTTTCCCCCACAGTAAACAGAGTGGGCGGGGCCAAACAGAGTGGGCGGGGCCTTTCTTGCTCTCCGGGCCCCCCAGTGCCGCGGGCCCCATAGCAACGGCGTGGTCTGCCTATATTGGCGGTACGCCACTGCCCATTGACTTTCAATGTAAAGTCTGGATGGATCCGTCTGAGCAACTTTAACACTTAGAATTTTTTCTAAAATATAATGCAGACGGATCCGTTCTGAACGGATCCCATTGTCTGCATTATAGGACCGGATCCGTCTGTGCAGACACCAGACGGATCCGCTCTGAACGCAAGTGTGAAAGTAGCCTCAAACTGTTGTTGCTGGGCAGGAGTCTAGACCAATCACAGCCAGCCTCACACATAACAGGAGTCTTGGCCAATCACAGCCAGCCTCACACAGCCTGTGTGGGAAATTCCCTAGCAGGAGCTGCTAGAAATTATTATTTACCAGAGAGACAAGCCATACAGACATTCACTCCACAAAGAGCTGTGTTTTATGGAAGCAGAGAGGCCAAAATAGGTATTTAAAACAGTTATATAATGTTCCTACTGTTAGTATAGTGATTAGAACTGTATACTGAACCAGTTATATGTGTGTTTACTTACAGTTCCACCAATTGCAAACTACAAAGTTCACAATCCAAATTCAAATTCCATATTACAATCCAAATTGCATACAACCATACCAGATCATACTCAACCAATCTGCAAATAGTTACTGCTAACTGCATATTGCAAATTGCAACCAAATTCAGGAAGTGAACTATTAGTTAGACTTCAGATATACCTCTCAGAGAGATCATAAAGTGCTTAAATAACTTAAAGTGAGAGAACAGATACTCAAGAGAGAAATATATCCACCATTTTATGTTGAATGACAAGATTGAACAGTTGAACCTCCATCTTATACATCTTGCCTTTTGTGATATCTTTTCAACACGTGTTTTGTACATGGACTATCTGCTGCAGAGGTGGCAGTGTTATATATGAAGAAAAGTTGAAGTTAATAAAGAAGTTATTTCAAGCATTTGGTGTGCTCTTTAAATCTACTGTTTCCATAGAACGGCGCTAGAGGAATTACAGAGTAATAGACAGTCTGGTTAGACTAAAAGTCAGAGATATCAAAATTCTTCTAATGCCAGAGCGCAAAAAGGGACTTCATAGTTCTGCGCCTGCCACAGGGCATCTACTGGGGGCCCTATATACTGACATGCATTATAGGGGGGCAATATGGAGAAGTGGGGGAGAAGAGCACTATGAGGGCATTATCTAGGGGCATTTAATACTGGCACCCATTTTGGTGCCACTATGGGGAAGGGAGGAGAGCAGCATTATGGGGGCATCTATGTGGGGCAGTCTATAGGGGCATTTTATACTGGCACATTATGAAGGGCACTATGGGGACAGGGAAGGAGCACTTTGGGGGCATCTTCTGGGGGCACTATATAGGAGTATTTTATACTGGCACAAATTATAAGGGCACTATGGGAACATAGGCTCAACTTTTGGCACAAAGTGTTCTTTGTAGTGGCACACAGTATGGGTCATTGGAACACATGAGGGCACTCTGGGGCATTGGCTCTACTGGGGGGCACTAAGAGGATTTTTTTTACTGCCACACAACGGGGCATTTTTTGTACTGCTGCACATTATAAGGGGCGTTTTTCTACTGTCACACATTATAATGAGAATTATTACTATTGTGGCATTATGGTGGGCTTTATTACAACTGGGGGACTATGGGAACATTATTACTTGTGGGACACAATTACTGATGGGGCACTGTAGGAGCACTATTACTATTAAATGCACTCTGGCAAAGAAATGATTACTATTGTAGGGACTTTGGGAGCACTATTACTGTGGGGGCACTCTAGCACAGCATCAGCTTAGCACAGTTCTTTTTGGGGGACATTATGTATACACTATTACGGTCAAGGGCACTATTTGCTGGGTGCAGTTATTTTTTAGGGCATTGTGTTCCAATACTTATTGAAGAGGGCACTATCTGTGTGTAACTAGTATTTTCAGGGGGTTTATCTGTTTCTGCAGTATAGTTTTGAGGAGCACAGCTTCTCAGTATTAGGGGTGCATGATGGGATGTTAATAGCAGGATGATGGAAAAGTAGGAAACTATGATGTCTGTCAAGACATGACTGAAAGAAATCATCATGGTGGTCTGGTCTGAATGGAGAAGATGAAGAAAGAAAGAGAACATGTACATCAGAGGAGACTTCACTGGATATAAGAGGTATGGGGCGCTGTATTAGGCTACTTTCACATCTGCGTTAGTGATCCTGGCAGGCTGTTCCAGCTGAGAATTCACTGGATCCGGCACTGCTGGATGCAGACAGAATGCCCGCCAGCCCCATTAACTATAATGGGATACGGCAGAGATCCGGCCACAATCTGGGAAAAATGCTGAGAATCAGCGGGACATAAACCGCTGCATGCTGTGCTTTGTGTCCAGTTGATTCCTTGCATTTTCTGCCGGATTAGGTGGCCGGATCGTACTGCCACAGGTGTGAAAGTAGCCTTACCCTGTATGTTTTGTATTGCTGTATGTAATGTTAGGATAGAATAGGTTAGGTGGATAATTTGGCATGGGGGTGGGGGGCCCAGGCACATTCTTTGCATAGGGGCGCTCTGCTGTCTGTGTCCGCCCCCTGCACCTCTAACTTTCAAAACTGTTGAAGTATTTAGAAATGACAATTACACTTTAAATCCTTTGTGTTTAAGCTGTGCCTTTGTCACCCAGGTTCTTGGGTTTGAAACCTCGTGGCCAAACATTATCTTGCGTGACAAGGACTTTAGACTGACTTTCATGTTCTCCTTACCTCGGGAACTGTTTGTACTACCAATGTTATTTTTCCTGCAGTCTTTTATTTTGTTGAAAAAATAATAAAGAACTCAAAGCTTGTACTCATTTAAATGTATTGATTCGGAAGTGTTCACCATTGTTGTATCAGGCGATCCATGACAGTTGTCATTCGGTTCAAGCCTTTGGCTGCCCGTACACGGTGCAGCAACCAAATGGGAATTCCCCCGATTGCTGGCCTGCAGCCATACTTGCTTTTTAAACGACTGCAAGTACATGTGCAGTTCAGCCTTAAGTGGCCTGCACCCTTTCCTGCACCCTTAGCCCAATGTTTAGTCCGGAAAACTTACTCCATGTGACATCTGCATTTCCCAGACTCACAGTTTTATCCAACGCTGGTCTTTTGTACTGGACTCACATAATGCAGTGAATACAGTACAGTAGACCTGTGGTTAGGCAGGAATTCACAGTATTATTATAATGCCATGAGTTTGGTCTAGAAAATCAAAATCATGCGGAGCATGTTTCCCAGACCGACACATTTGTGTGAAACTTGCCTTACACCAACTGAGAGCCATCAATTGTGAAGAAAATCTTAGTAGGTTTTTGTGATTTTTTTTTTTTGTTATGCCAAACAGCAGGTGTGGCTTTGAGCATCTCCAGTGCCAATTGAAGTCCACTCAATATTGGGCATAAGCTCAGGAGTCCTCATATCCATGAACTCCAATCAATCCCTGCCCCCCATCGCTGATTTCAGCTGTCTTCCTATAGAATCAGTGGTGGTGGTGGGGGACTCAGGACTCAGATACAGTTGAATACAGTAGTGAAGCACACAGCCATTACCCTTGATGTTGGTCGTCACAGCATCTGGGGCCAGGGATAGATGAAATTATGGAGCATCATGCTGTGTGGCACTAAAGGGACATCATAATGTGTGAGGGCACAAAAGTAGCATCACTTGAGCACTATTGAATGGCATCTAAGCTGCATTAAGCAGGCACGGCCACTACACTTCAGATGAAGCGGTGCTTCCGGTTAGTTCTGGCACCATAGGCTGCAGGGAACACCTGGTCGGTGGGGATACCGGGCCTTGGACTTCCACCATTTGGATATGTAAGATTCTCCCAGAGCTGTTGGAATCTGCGGGAGAATTATACAGCAAGTGTTTAATTCCCCTGAAATACTACCCCATGTGAAAGGTACTATTACACAGCCCCCCAATGAAATAAACAAACCTATGTTATGCATGGAGTTGCCACTTCTTTTTGAGAGACATTCTAATAATGAGGGGCCTGAATGGCGGACACTGCTCAATTATCTCAGAATTTTTTTTATAGAGTATCTTAAAATGAGATTTCTAAACCAGACACCCCATTTATATTTTTGGGACATTACTGATTCATGTCTGAATGACCCTGGTCATGTAAAGACTGAGCAAGCGTCATTTTGTGCACCAGTTTGCAGCAATTTGGGTACAGGTGCAAGCTGGCTAAGTAGGACACTGTTTAGAAAGGACTGCATGCATCTGTCACCCAAACCTATGATAGCCACTCTTGGTCCGAAGCTATTATACAGTGAAGCCTTTTTAGTTTTGAAGTTTAGGAAACTATGCCAACATTTGGATTATTTGAAGATATGGACATAAGCTTACATACAATAATGAATACATAATGTGTTGTGGGGTTATATCATAGATATAAGGACATTCCACCTCTCCGTCATAAGTCTGAAGAGGCCACCAGTGGGAGTCCTTGAGCTCGGGTCTTATCCTGAATCAGGGCTGTGGTGACCTGCAAGACACTATTGGGTCATTATATTTAGGGATCAATGGGGGTCCAAATTCCAGGAACTCGGCAGATGTCTGAAGATGTTTTAGGATGGATTCCCCTCAGTTGCTTTATTTGTTGCACTGGCTGCACATATTTGCTTTTCCATTGTTGTATGCACTCCACATGGGGATGTTATAAACTGTGCAGCTCTGGTAGAGAAGGACCCAAAGATCTGCTATTGAAGACCAGATCACAAAATATATTGAGTATAATTTACAGTATGTACTGAGAATAGTTCATCAATATGTAAATCCTAGAGAACCCCTTTAACAAGTCCTGAACTCCAGAATTCTGGCTTCAAAAAAAAATCGCAAAATAGGGTTTTTTGAAAAGAGCACCACTCCAGCGATGCCCCTGGTGCTCCAACATCTTCGCGCAGCATCTTCGGCTTCATCGCAACAAGCAATGATGTGCGCACGCACTGAAGATGTGCGGTCTAGAGCTGTCAATCTAAAGGCGGTGGGGGGGGGTGTCGCTGGAGCGGTGCTTGAACCACATAAGCCAGCCTCCTGGTGCTCAAATTGTTCATTTGCATCATTTTAAAAGTCCATTTTTCTCTGCAACAATACCACCGACAGACATAAGACAAGTATAGTTTTAATCAGCATCATCAACCCTACCGGAGCATTTCTCCTACCGGAGCATTTCTCCTACCGGAGCATTTCACCTGAGGAACAAATGTTTTGCACATTCATTGGGTGATCTGCCGCACATTTACACGGGCCTGTTGTCAGAAACGGGTGTTCATAGTAATATTTGTTCCCCACAATTGCGACAATTTTTATAATGATAGTCTATGGTGTCTCACTGCGACATGCTGCGACTGGATTTTTTGCGACTGTTGCATTGCAGTCGCAGCATGTCGCAGTGTGACACCACAGACTATCATTATAAAAATTGTCGCACAACATTGGTGCAACAAAATGTCGTCACGTAGACCTAGCCTTAGGCCTCATGCACACGAAAGGGTTTTTTATGTTCTGTTTGTTGCGTTCCGTGTACGGTCCGTATACGGAACCATTCACTTCAATGGGTCCGCAAAAAAAACCTGAATATACTCCGTATGCATTCCGTTTCCGTATTTATGTTTTTCCGTTCCGTTCAAAGATAGAACATGTCCTATATTGTCCGCATAACGGACAAGGATAGTACTTTTCTAAAAAAACTGAATGCACGCGGATGTCATCCGCATTTTTAGCGGATCCGTTTTTTGCGGACCGCAAAAACCTGAAACAGCCATACTGTTGTGTGCAATAGGCCTTATGAGATTTATCAAACATTGTGAGACATTTGATAAATGTGCTGCAAGTTATGGCACAACTCCTGCAATAGTGACTTTAAAAATTCCCCTCTTGATAAATCTTCTCCAAAGACTGTACAGGTGATAATCACATGTAAACTGTAGGTAGTGATTGTTCACATGTACAGGTCCCTACCCGTAGACATGGATAAAGCGGTTTTGCATACTCTTCCATGCATGGACATAGTGTGTGTCCATACTGATCCATTTACAAATTCCAAGCCTCTTTATCTGTGGATGATATGTAATTAACCATATTTTACTAGATTTTATACTAGAGGCTAATATTAATCTATTTCTGGAGGGACAGTTTAATATCAGCATCATATACTATAATAGATTAGTATTCCAGTTTGCGCTTCATTAATGTTGCCTGCAGGAAGGTTTGCCGAGTGCTCTCTGTATCATTATAATGGGGTAATTATAGTCTAAGTATCGCTATATAAGTATATATATATACATAGGTATTCAGAGCTATTGTATTTCTCCCATATAATGTTACATGTTCGTTGCATACTCTTTACTTCTATACAATACGGTGTGTTCATTATCAGTGTCTATAGATGCTCAGCTCCACTATGCGGTGCGGCCAGTCTAGTGGTTGGAGGATGTTACCAGCTCTGCAGAACGCCCTTGGAAGACGAATGCATTTTCAGCAGAATAATTAAGTTAATTAACAAATTCGCATGCATATTCATCGCCTATTAATGTGTTCTCAGCTCAGCTTGACGAACGTTTTGGTTATAACCAGCTCATTAACATACTGAAATCTGCAGCTATCCAAAAAAATACTGGGGGGGGGGGGTTTCAGAGAAGGTAGGAACATGCAGAGACCGAGCAGTGCGCACACACATGGCACACGTGTGTTCATCTGGGCATACAGTAGAGAAGATGCACCATGGTTCACAATGTTTGACTTTATTAGTGTAGAAATGTCTTCATTATCTCTGAACCGGTTCTCTCAGTGTCTTTCTAGCTCCTGCTCTCTCTTTCTCTCTCACTCCCTCCTTTCCCTCTTCCTCTCTTCCATATTGCCCTCTTGGGGGAAACCTTGGAATCTCTGCCAACTTCGCTCTCTCCCTCCATACTGTCATATGTTCCACTATTGCCTCTTTCTCGTCTCTCTCTTCAAGTCTGTCTCTAGTTCTTTTCATTCGTGTCATAAACTCTCCCCCCCACTCCGTCTCTCTCGCTGTCTCCTGAACCCTCTCTCTTTCTCATCTGCCAACTTGCGTTCTCACAGATATGCCATTTTCAGGAACTCTCTCAGGAGCGATCTTTAAAGCAGTAAGGTGTGACAGGGGCAGCGCCAGGTTGGCACGGCCTAACTGCAAGGGGAGCAAATAGAGGGAGATGGGTCCAGGCAGAAATACAGTCATGTTTAGCATGAATGAGAAGAGAGAGGGAGAGAAGAGAGGACGGGAGGAGAGAGAGGTAGGGAGAGACTTAGCAGCTGTCACCCTAATTCCTCTAACTCTCTGTTTGTGGTCATATTAGAACAACAGATTAGGTTCTGGCTCAGCTCTCATTTATTTCTGACACACGATAATATTCTGTATCTTCATCCACAGCGGTTCATACGGGCAGGTGAACGGAGGGCATACGTATTCCTGAGCGGAGAGGGCACAGCTGAAGATTCACAAAAATGTCCTATGCCAAATGTTGGCATGCAAAGGCCCTAGTGTGCCGTCTCATGCCACTGGGGGCTGGAGAGGTTGCTGGTAGATCTCTGATGACCTTGGAAAGGTAGAAGAGTTATTCATTTAGACTGAAATCGAGGTCAGATTTTATAGTACACAGTGCACTACAATGTCAAATCTCTATATACCCATGTGAAAATACTGTCATTATTACTTCATGTGGGCAGCATGGCGAGAAAAGGTACTGATGGACAGAAAAGGAGGCTACATGGCACGATACTAGGCTCCCATAGACGTTTACGAGCCCAATAATCTTGTTCTGTGTCATATTATTATTTTATTCATTCATATAGCGCCAACATATTCTACAGTGCTGTAAGATAGTCATCACTCACATTGGGACCTACTCACAATTAAAATTCCAAATTAACCTATTAGAATGTTTTTGGAGTGTGGGAGTAAATCCACCCAAACAGGGAAGAGCATACAAACTCCATGGAGATGGTGTCCTTGGTCAGATTCAGACCCAGGACCCCACCATGGCAAGGGAACACTGCTGGGCCACCATGAGGTATTCTTTCCTCAAAGTGCCTTATGGAGACACAAGGGCACACAGAGAGCCTGCATGGTCACTCCATGTGCTCCAAACACATGCCTTTAGACTGTCAACTAAACACACGGGCAGTAATGACGCCTGTATCTCTACAGCTACCCACATGAGATAATGGCCAGATGATCTATCTCTAAAGAATATGTATGGCCAGATAAATAATCTTGTTGCATCACTCTAGTATGAACCTTAATTTTTACATTTCTCCTGTAATCATTTGCTCCATTTTCTTGACATGAAGAGCCATGTAAAGCCTTTTTTTTTTTTATCCCAACCAGCATTTCAATAAATCCCGTCCCTGACATTTGACCTATACTGTATACAGATATATATGTGATGCGGGCAATGAAAATCCAGTGGAGGTGAATATATAGGAATGTACATTATAAACTCCAATTGTGACAGGTGATACATTTATGTACCAGTTCCCTGGATTCAGCACTCATATACAGTTGCAAGAAAAAGTATGTGAACCCTTTGAAATGATATGGATTTCTGCACAAATTGGTCATAAAATGTGATCTGATCTTCATCTAAGTCGCAACAATAGACAATCACAGTCTGCTTAAACTAATAACACACAAATAATTAAATGTTAGCATGTTTTTATTGAGCACACCATGTAAACATTCACAGTGCAGGTGGAAAAAGTATGTGAACCCCTAGACTAATGACATCTCCAAGAGCTAATTGGAGTGAGGTGTCAGCCAACTGGAGTCCAATCAATGAGATGAGATTGAAGGTGTTGATTACAGCTGCCCTGCCCTATAAAAAACACACACCAGTTCTGGGTTTGCTTTTCACAAGAAGCATTGCCTGATGTGAATGATGCCTCGCACAAAAGAGCTCTCAGAAGACCTACGATTAAGAATTGTTGACTTGCAGAAAGCTGGAAAGGGTAATAAAAGTATCTTCAAAAGCCTTGCTGTTTATTAGTCCACGGAAAGACAAATTGTCTATAAATGGAGAAAGTTCAGCACTGCTGCTACTCTCCCTAGGAGTGGCCATCCTTGCTATCATCAAAGGAAAAATAAATTCCCAAGTTTATCAAGACATTTAGCAGGAGAACTTAAGGCCATCTGTCCACCAGCTGAAGCTCAACAGAAGATGGGTGTTGCAACAGGACAACGACCCAAAGCATAGAAGTAAATCAACAACAGAATGGCTTAAACAGAAGAAAATACGCCTTCTGGAGTGGCCCAGTCAGAGTCCTGACCTCAACCCGGTTGGGATGCTGTGGCGTGACCTCAAGAAAGTGATTCACACCAGACATCCCAAGAATCTTGCTAAACTGAAACAGTTCTGTAAAGAGGAATGGTCAAGAATTACTCCTGACCGTTGTGCACGTCTGATCTGCAACTACAGGAAACATTTAGTTGAAGTTATTGCTGCCAAAGGAGGTTCAACCAGTTATCTAGAAACTCTAGTTGTGCCATAGTGCGCCACTTTTTAGACAGATTCTAGGCGCAGACAAATCTGCAAATCTGGACCGATGTGTTTACTGTTTTATCATTTCCAGCTGAATCATACAATGTGATGATCTGTAAATCTGTGGATAGCATTAGAAGCACTGATCACTGCCAGCGTACATCATTCCCAGTGCCTGCTATGCCTTATGGTATCAGTGGTACTACAGGGGTCTAATACATCCTTTTATCAAGCAAAATCATGCAGTACTCAGTATACTCTTTCATACATAATTTGATGTTGACCCCACTGTAAAGCAATGGAACTCGCATAATCAAAAGTCCATTGGCCTAGAATTGTGTTACCATATTACTATTGTAAAAAATGTTTGCTAAGAAATGGTAAACATTGCAATGTAGATTCATTTGTGACTAACATGTGTAACACCCCAGAGTGCTGTTACCACTTCTGCACCTTGCTACTGTCTTTATTGGTCTAACCTCATGTCATTTTATGCATTTATTCCAGGTCCTCCACACTGTGCACTTCTAATGTTATGTAACTGTTCATGTAATGAGCCTGGTTCACCAGCAGGTGGCAGCAAACACGGAAGAGCTATATTTACATGGGAGAGTCTTACTTCCTGCAGGAAGGGTGGGGCAGAAGTTCTAGTCAGTCTAGTTTACCCCCAGCTAGGGAAAGGGTGTGCAGGGGCATGTCTCTGCTGTACGTGCCCACGCCAGCCAGAGGCCAAAGCTTGAAGTCTCAGGAGCCAGGAGGAAAGTTCCCTGGCATAACCTAGAGTCAGACTACAAAGTGAAGTGCAGCATACAGAAGAAGCTGAGTTATACAGCCAGGCTGTCAGTACAGCAGATTCAGAGAGAAACAGATATAGCAGAGTGGGGTTTGCCTGCCAGTTTCATGCTAAAGTCTGCTTGACTAAGACAAAGCCTGAAATTTGTTTTAGAAAAACGTTTATGCAAAGTAAAGCTACCATTGAACTTCATCTCAAGGTCTGGACTCCAGTTATTCTTTTATCCCTCAATTATTCCCCCTATTTATTGCTTCGGAGCCAAAGGGGTCCAACCATATCCAGGTAGGAGCACCGTGGCACACATAAAGATACATTTTAGGCCGCACTATACCACTCAGCATTCCTACACCTGGGTCGCGTTATAGAGGGCCCAAAACTGGACCTACTTTTGTGCCTGGAAGGCCCCTTCTTTCTGTAAAACCCTCTACAAGAGACTTTATAGCATCTACTTACTGCTGGAGTGTGTGAATCTGCATCAGTTGCAGCATTGTGGCAAAACAGGGGTTAATCGGCCATCTTGTATTTGGGCATCTTGTGTTGAGAGGAAGACATCCAGCCAGCAGAGGGGAGGGAGCCAAACAGCCCGCCTCCACAGAGGAACCATTCTTGCAGCAGAAGGAACTGAATTGCTCAGTACAAGTTCCCAGGAGAAATCAACTGTACCCCTTACAGGAAGTAGAAGCGGTGGCCATTTTGGAAAAGGGAAAATGCAGTTCCTTCTTCCCTGGATCCTGAGAAGCAATGTCCAGAGGTCTGAGTGAGTACTGCTGGGGAAAATAACCTTGCTAAAGACTGTTAAGGGCCATAATCTGCCTGCCAGAGCATCATACTCGCCAAAATTGAGCAGTTGCAGCGACTCTTAAAGGAGCCACGCACCAATTCTGCCGCCATTGCCCATAGCAACACGCACTTAAATTGAAATCTATCTTACATTGACCCCTCTAGTCTGGTACAGGGTATCAAAAGCCATGTCTGACAGCGAAGATAGCACCCACTTGGACTTCTGTGATCCACCAGCAGCAGCTGCAGCCACCTGCGTCATGCCTCTTACTATGCCATACTACTTTGGAGCAACTTGGCTCCCACGTTTATCAGGAGAACCTCATTCACTCAGGGAATTCCATGATAAAATGTTGGCCACCTTTAAGCTATATCCAGTATCTCAGGACCAGAAAGTGAAAATCCTGATTGGCCAGTTACAGGGAGATGCGCTCCGGGAATTCAAGTCCTGGCCCTGGCCAGAACGAAAAACAGCTGAGCAGATCCTGGACTGACTCAGTACCACTTTTGAAACTAGGACCGCCTCCGAGCTTAAAATGCGCTTCTCTAGGAAGCGACAGCAGTCAAAGCAGACTTTGAGAGACTTTGCCCTGTCCCTGCAAGAAGCTCTGCGGGCAGTTATCCACAGATTAGCCCTCAGAGAGCAGTTTATTGAATGTGTCCTCGACGAACCTCTCAAACGTTAGCTGAAGATGCTGTCAGCTCAGCACCCAGATACCCCGTTCTTAGATTTTAAGGAGCTTGCTATTGGCATCCTGGGGGAAAGTCACATTTCTGAACCTCCTGAAGACAAGAAGGTATGGCCCGTCCTGCGACCTGCTGCTCACAGCCAGATAGCTGAGCATGGGCCTCAGGCACCTGTCCCAGATGCTGTGGCAGCCCTGACTGCTCAAGTCTCCCTTCTAGCTGAGAATATGGAGAGGATGAGGAAGCACCTAGAGCGACTGGAACAGCAGCCCAAGGCTTAGAAAGGGTCTACTACACCAAGAGACCGTCCTACACCCGGTCCACAAGAAGATCGACGCCGGCCGACCAGTAGGTTGTCAGTTCCCGGGTATCAAGACACCAGAAAGCGTGAGAGGCCTGGACACACCAAAAGGGACTTCTGGCAGTTAAACAGGTATACCCTGAGGCCAAGAACTGCCCCTCGGGAGGAAGAACACTAGGTCCCAAAGATCCAGCCTTCATGCCTAGATAGGTGGGAGCCCACCCCTTTGTGGAAGTTAGCATCAACGGAGTAATGTTTTCTGCTTTGATTGATACTGGATCTCAAGTGACTACCATCCATCAATGTCAATTCGCATTCAAAAGATGCCGGAATGGAGCCCAGCTGACGCAACCCCCCGGAATCATGGCTCCACATCATAGCTATCAATAGCCAACCAGTGCCTATATTAGGCTATTGGGAACCTACCTTACAGATTGAAGATACTAAACTCCTACACCAAGGGGTAGTCGTAATTCAGGTCCCGGAAGATGACAATTGCCCTGCGGTCCTGGGGATGAATGTACTCGGCAACTGTTACACTGAAGTGCTGGAAGACTTGAAGAAAACCCTACTGACCGCACCCTGTGTAACTCAACGCGTCATAAACCAGACCATCCAGGTGCTAGCTGCCCAACAAAAATTCTGCAACTGACAGGGTGAAATCTGCCGTGTTCGCATCAAGGATGCTCAGTCTATTAGACTCCAGCCTGGAGCAGAGACTCTGATATGGTGCAAGGCTTGCATCTGTGTCCAAGATCAGGATTACCCAGCCCTCGTGGAACCCCTACATCTACAAGATCATCCCCTGTGTCGTGCGGAAATGTACCCATACGCTTGTAGAATTAAAAAAGTACTATCCAGTGGTGAGTCTATATCACGTCCGTCTGCAAGATGTCCTGGATCCCCCTACTGCTGCTGCACAACAATCTCTTTAAAAAGCGGATGTAGCCAAAGACCGCCCTAAGCAGCCATGGTGGGCCAAACTATATATTGGAGATGCCACCACCTCTGCCGAACAGATCAAAGGTGTGCTGGACTTAGCCAAGGACCAATACCAAGTCTTCAGCAAACACCCTCTGGTCTATGGTCAAACTAGCCTAATACAGCACACTATTCCAACCGGCACTCATCCTTCAATCAAAGAGAGATATAGGCTAGTGCCTCCAGCCCTCTACCAGCAGGTGAAGAAGATTGTTCAGGATATGAAGACAGCTAACGTAATCCAGGAAAGTCACAGCCCCTGGGCTGCCCTTTTGGTCCTGGTAAAAAAGAAGGATGGAACCATCCGCTTCTGTGTGGATTACCGCAGGATCAACAACATAACGCACAAGGATGCATACTCCCTGCCACGAATTGAGGAGTCTCTAGCAGCCCTGGGATCTGCTGCTTATTTCTCAACCCTGGATCTAACCACTGGCTATTGGCAAGTCCCCATGGCACCAGAAGATAAAGAGAAAACAGTTTCACTACCCCAATGAGTTTTTCGAGTTCAACTACATGCCATTTGGGCTGTGCAATGCCCCTGGGACATTTCAGAGACTCATGGAGAGATGTCTTGGACACAAAAACTTTGAGACCGTATTGCTGTACCTGGTTGATGTGATCGTTTACTCAAAGACCTACGAAGAGCATTTACAGCACTTGGCAGAGGTGTTCCAGACTCTGGCCCAATATGGATTGAAAGTAAAGCCTTCAAAGTGCCACTTACTGAAGCACCAAGTGAGTGCGGAGAGCGTGAAACCAGACCCCGATAAGATAGCTGCAGTACAAAGCTGGCCAGCTCCTAAGACCATCAAAGAGATTTATCCCACACTTCGCTTAAATTGCAGAGCCTATCCAGGAGCTTTTGAAGGATCATCCCAAAGGCTGTCAGAATGCTAAGATACCGGTAGAGTGGAACGAAGCGCGAGAGACAGCTTTCCAACTGTTAAAAGAAAAACAGAGCCACCAGTCCTGGGCTACCCTGACTATAGCCTGCCATTCTGCCTCTATACTGATGCCAGTAAGAAAGGTTTAGGAGCT